>NW_024424897.1:24864314-24934440 GCF_017311325.1 Ursus maritimus | reverse complement strand
AACAAGCCCGGAAGAGCCAATCGCCTCTCGCTCCGGCACGTGGCTTCCCACCCAGGACCCACCCCCTTAACCCCGTCCTTGCCCTGGGCGGCCTGTTGTTTTCGGGAGGCCGCGCCGACAGCCCGCCTCCCGGGCGTTCGCTCCGCCCTTTCCTCCTGCGGGCCAAGCCCCGCTTAACCCCTGCCTCCCCAGAGGTCCGTCATTCCTCCTCCCTTTCCACTTCTTCCTCTCCCGCTCCCTCCCAAATCTGCTTCACTCGCCTTCCCTGAAATTGTCCGGGTAGCTTTCAACGAATCCCTTCCCTCTCAAAGGGACCTGTTTCACCTGTCCTGATCCCCACTTGCGTTCCCTCGGGTGGGACGATCTAGGGGGTTCCCAGTCCGGATGACAGTGTCTCGGACTGGGAAAGTTTGCAAACTTCGGCATCAGGATGCAAGCCCATGCTAATCCCTCATACAGACGTGCCCCCACCCACTTCCACAAAGATCCAAGCGGCTCAGGAAAAGACCGCACCCAGAGTCAAAACCCTTACTAACGACCGGCCGCGGTGGAGACAGCCCTTCACATCAGCGCCGTGAGTGCAGGTTTCAAAACACTTTATTCTCTACTCCTGTGACCTGAGAAAGCCACCATCTTCGCACTGGGCTGCCTTAGAGAAAGGTCGTGGCAGGTGATCTGTGCAGGGAGCCGGGGAGCCTGCCCTTCCCCAGCTGCCCTGAGCTCTTGTAGGAACGCAGCGCGCGCTCTTGTGGTGGAACGCGGTACGTCCTGACAGTCCCCCCTCGGCCCCCCTCCTCCGGCCACCGTCTTGTCCCTTTGATGTTTTCTCTCTTTAACTGTTCAGTCCCTGGGCCCCACTGACCAAGTGCTCAATCTGTGCTGGGCTTTGTGCTGGGAACAGGAAACCCAGAAAGGATAAGGACGTAGGCTTTTCCCTCGATCATTTCATTTCTTAGTTTGGGAGGTAGCCGCATAAGTAAATAAGTAGTTACTGTATAACAGAATGTGATTACAGTTAACACGGAGCTACGCAAGGCTTCGCAGTGGAAGGGACTCTTGGCTGGATGAATAATCATCTGTGTGCCAGGCAGTGTTGGCATGCATTATCTCCTTTAATTCTCCAGACGGCTCTCTTGTGCTATTATTATCCCCATTATATAGATGAGGAAACAGGCTCAGGGATCATTCTCAAAAGCAAATCTGAACTTGTTACTTCCCTTGCTCACAGACTTTCAGTGGCTCTCCGCTTCTTACTGGCACTTTCCAGCTCTCACACGATCTGCTTTGGCTTAACTCTCCAGCCTCCTCTCTCCACATTCCCCTGCTCAACTTCCAGCCATGCTTACCTACTGCCTTGAACCAGCCTCCAGTCTCCAAGCTATTGCAAATGCTGCCTCTTCTGTCACGATCATCCTTTCTTCTCACCACCTATCCATTCTTCAAGTCTCCGACCCTACAAGGCTGGGTTATGGGCTCCCTCTAAGGGCTCCTTAGACCTCCCCAATCTTAGCACCATTTGGCTCTTATCACACCAAGTGGAAATTGTCTGCTGACTCATCTGTCTCCTCCACTAGACTTTAAGCTCCAGGAGGGCAGGGCTGTCTGTGTCCGTATCATTCACTGCTCTGTCTCCAGCACCAGGCACAGCATCTGGCACATAGAAGGGAAACGAGTGTGAAAAAAGAATTGGGACCAGCAGGGAGACATGCCACAGAGTCATCAGGGAGGACCACCAAACATCCTTCCAGCTAACAATTAAAGCATTGATAATGTTGGTGAGTGCAGTCTTCAAGTTGCCCAGAAGAGCATACAAGATACTTATGAAAAAGGCTGGCCCTGTGCCTGCCACATAGTAAATAATCAATCAATAGCAGCTATTACTATTTTTTAAAAGATTTTATTTATTTATTTGACAGAGTCAGCGAGAGAGGGAACACAGGCAGGGGGAGTGTGAAAGGGAGAAGCAGGCTTCCCGCAGAGCGGAGAGCCCCATGTGGGGCTTGATCCCAGGACCCTGGGATCATGACCTGAGCCGAAGGCAGACCCTTGAGGGCTGAGCCACCCAGGCGCCCCACAGCTATTACTATTGTCAAAATTTAAGTAGGGAGGGGTCCCTGGGTGGCTCAGTCAGTTGAGCGTTGGACTCTTGGTTTTGGCTCAGGTCATGATCTCAGGGTCATGAGATCAAGCCCAAAGCCGGGCTCAGTGGGGAATCTGCTTAAGGATTCTCTCTCTCACCCTCTGCCCCTCTCCCCGCTCTCAAATAAATAAATAAATAAATAAAGTCTCTTTAAAAATGTAAGTAATGAAGAAAAGGCTGTATACTCTGAGGCTGGGTGTAGGAGAGCGAGATTTCCTGTGATCTTTTCCTTAGTGCTGGACTTCTATATTGTGGCCTCGGTGCGTGGATCAGAATTCCTTCTGCAGAGATAGCGGCAGGGTGGTAATGGGGGTGGCATGGTGTGGTCAGGCTAAGTTAGATGATGCTGAGGTTAAACTCCTCCCCACCCCACCATGCCCAAATTTCCCACTACATGTACAGGGCAGGTTGGTGGTGGGAGGGGGACTCTCAGGGACTCAGACTGACAGACATTTTATCTCAAGGCAAGCCTCTACAGCAGCTGAATCAAGAAAGCAGAACTGCGGGGACTCTCACCCAGCAATTAACGGTCTCCGCCCAGCATTGAGCCACGTCCCTCCTGCTCACAACTGATTGGCTAGAATTAGTCACATGACCTCATCCAACCAGGAGGGTCCAGGAAGTGCAATCCAGCCATGTGTCCAGAGGGGGAGAATCACCTTATGGGTCCTTTTAGTGACTCCAAAGCCAAGACCCTCTTTGGGAACAGTTTGGAGGTGCTACAGCTCTGAGGAGCTCCAGAAGCTTGCCGTTATTGAGAACCTTTTATGGAAAGTGGGCATCGCTGCCTCTCTGCCATTATGGTTTTTTTTCATAAAATTTTTCCAGATTTTTTAATATTTATTTATTTGACAGAGAGCAAAGAGAACACAAGCAAGGGGAGGGGCAGAGGGAGAGGGAGAAGCAGACTCCCCAATGAGCAGAGAGCCCGGTGTGGGACTCGATCCCAGGACCCCAGGATCATGACCTGAGCCAAAAGCAGCCACTTAACTGACTGAGCCACCCAGGTGCCCCTGCCATTATGTTTCTTTCATAAAAGTGTAGCACCAATCCTGAAAATGATTACTTATACTGCAGGGTGTGTGCATATGTGTGTGTGAGAGAGAGAAAGAGAGAGACTGTGTGTTCTCATCCAAGCATAAACAGTCTGTCTCACACACACACACACACACACACACACACACACACACACACACACACACACACACACGACTGGGGGCTGAGCCTGTGGAGCTGGCCAGAGGGATGTGTAGATCCCTAGATCCTTTATCTTAAGCAGGAAGTGTCTGCAAAGGACAGGACTGAGATGGTCTGAGCTCTGCTCAGCCTCAGCTGGGCTTTGCCAACCCACATGCGGTATTACTCCTGACTGGGTGAATAACCCAGGTTTTGGAAAAGGACCTGAGGGGTTCCCGTTACTGGTTCTGAGAGCTCCAGGTAGGGGCTGGGGTTTTCCTGGAGGAACTGGACCTTCCACTGTTAATCCACCCTGGAAAGGGCAGTCCCAGCACAGAACGTGAGGGGCAGGGAGGTTTGGGCTCCGGTGGGGGACGCCGAGGCAGACATCGGGGGGGGGGGCTCCTGGGAGAACAGCCTGGGTCTGTGGGCTGTCGTAGCAGCTGAATCAAGGATCTGCCACTAGGCTTGTCTGAGTAGTAATTTTCAGCCTTCAGTGAAGTCTTCCAAAGGTCATAGCTTTGAGGACAACTCACAGAAGAACCTATGCCACAACTTGGACAAAGAAGCCATGGGGAATGCAGCCCTGCCGTTCTCCCAGGCCCGTGTGGAAGGGCGACCTTGTGAAGCAGAGGGCTTGATCCAGTGCTGTGGGCTATGGAGGTTTGGGACTGAAGCCTCCTTGGAGGAATGGCCACAAGACTAGGACTCCAGGTACTCCTGCCCAGACACTGGGGGATACCATGACGTTCCAGTCTTTCCAGTGTTGGGTCACTGGTTCACCCTCTGATCTACTCATCGTGGTGTCTAGGGGTGGGCGTGGAATCGAGGCAGAAGAGCAGGCTCTTACCACCCTGGCACCCAGCCTCCCCCCACCACTATCCAGGACCATCTGCTTCTACAGCAGAGTAACCTTCCTCTTCCGGACCCTGCACACCACCACCTCTACCTCCCTCCTCCCTCCCCAGGGTCAGCACACTGTCTGCCAAGAAGCCATTTTGGATTCTATCCAGTCTACTCAGGTCCTTTCCCAGACTTTATGTTCTGGATCTCAGTTATATGTCCATGACCATCCCTTAGATCAGGCTGTCCCTGAGAGCAGGGACTGGTATGTCCTGCATACATCTTCACCCTCCCAACCTCGAAGATCCCTGCACCTGGCTTTGTCCATCTAGGGGTCAGCTAGATGACATCACTATCCAACAGACTGAACTGGGGTTGGGATGGGGTGGGCAGTGGGGAATGGAGGCCGACGCAGAGCATACAAACTGGGAGCTGTTTATTGTTGCAGTGAGAAGCCTATGTACAAAGAAGGCACAAGGAGGGGGAGGGAGCTCTCCTGCTACAGTACCATGGAAGTGTGTAGGGACTGGAAAAGGGGACTGCCAAAAGGCAGGGGTCTGGAGAGGTTTCCTGGAACCAGCCTCACCTTCTAGAATGGGCCTCAGGACTTAGCCCATGGGAGAAGGAGGCAGAGCTAAGTTGGCTCCGAAAGCCAAGGACAGCCAAAAACCCCCCTTCTAGGCCCCCTACCCATGGTCAGTGAGGGGAGAGTACGTTCCAGCCGATGGGGCAGGGACAGGGCTCCCTCCCCGTTCTACATTCAAGTGTTGCTCCCTCCGGGATCTTTGGGGTGGGGGGTGTCTCTCCGGGCCTTCAGAGGCTTGGATGGTAGTGGTCAGTGAGCAGTGGGATCTCCTCTCTCCTTCCAACAGCTCCTTGGCCCAGGACTGGTCCCCTCCTCTGCTGAGCATTCCTCCGCGCTCCCAGGGCAGTCCCTCTGCAGTCGGCCGGGCTTGTCGGTCTTCGTTTCTTCAGACTGCATTTCCTGCCGGAAGGGAACCTCCTCTGAGGAGACAGGCTTCACAGAGCTCTGTGAAGGAAAGCCATCCTGGGGACCTTCCTTCTAGTCTGCTGTGCTCTTGGGTCCAAGCATGCCAGGTCCTGGAAACGCCACTGTGGGCAACCTGAGGTGGGTCCCGCTCTCTGGCACGGGCGCTGGGAGCCGCGGCTGGGGGGGCCTGGTGCGCTGTTCCCTGTCAGTAGTTGTAGTCTCGATAGCAGAGTCAGTCCAGTGATTATGGCTCAAGATGGGTCCAGTGTGAATGCTGGGGGCGTCACCACAGTGGGGGCCTTTTCCTCCTGGCTGGGGTGGGGGAGGCCCTTTGGCTTGGTTTTGGCACAGGTGGAGGCAGGGACACGCATGTCCACGCACCATCCATGGTGCACAGCACAGTCCACAGGCGGTGGGCCCCCCCCATGTGTCCAGGGCCCATGGCCCAGCCCTCCTGCGGGGAGAAGCCCGTGGCCAGACAGCTTGTGCCTGTGCTAGAAGGGCTGGGTGTGCCCAAACCTGCTGGCGCGGCCAAAGGCAGTGGCCCCTGTGGACTGTCAGGGGCATAACTTATGATAAATAGAAGGGGGGCTGGGGGAGCGGGGGTGGGATCAGGGAGGACGTCAGTAGTATCGGTCCCGAGTCTGCCAGCTGGTCACCCAGTGCTTCTTGGGAGGCACGGTGCTCCCTGGAGGTGGGTAGCGCTCCTCCTCCCTGATCCGCACCGCGTGGTACTTGGGCATGATCCGGTAATAGCGGGTCCGCTTAAAGAAGTCACACTGGGGGGGAGGGGGAGGAGAAGAGGAAGGGCATCAGCATCCAGTCCTCGAGGTTGTGGGACGATGTGCCTAGCCCCTTCCTCCGCCACCCAGGACCCCTGACCCAAACACATGCCATCTCCCTGTACTGTGACGGAGGGCGAGGTTGCCCACCCTCGGCCCCAGAGGAAGGACGAGCTGAGGAAGGCAGAGAGGAGAGGGGGAGGCAGCTGGAGACAGAGGGTTGCTGACGGGATGGCTAGGAAGCATGGTGGTCTACCCTGATCACACTGTGGGGGCGGGGGGCCAGTGTGTCACCCCGGAGGGGCTCCAAGGAGGAAAGGTACCAGTTCTAGGTGAAGGACTCTCCTAGTCCCCTCCTTCTCTGGAGGTGGAAATGGAGGCCAGAATCACTCTGGATATTTGCTGCGTGGCCTAGAGATGGGGCCTAGCCTCGGCCTTGGTCCTTTTCTGATCCCCAGAAAGCAAAGGGGGCATGGGGAGTACTTTATGGCTCCCTCTTGGGGCCCCAGATCTTCAGGGGAGGCAGTGAGAAAACATCTTGAGCTCTCCCAGGGAGTGGAGGGAGACCGTGGCCTGCCCTTTGGGGTGGTGCTGAGGGCAGAGTGAAGTGCAGAGAGGGCCCATGAGGAAGAAGAGCAGATAGGACAGAGTCAGAGGCCCCGGCCAGCTGCGGGGCTCAGGGAAGAGGGCCCGGAGGCCGCGTTACCCGGGTGGGCCGGGGGCAGGGGGCTGCCCCCCTCAGTAGTCGTCCGTCAGCCTCTCTGTCTCTGACGGCTGGCTCTTCATCTCCGCCTTCTGCCTCTTAGCTTCATACAGGGCGCGAGTGCGGGCTCGCTTGAAGAAGCCGCACTGCGGAGGGGAGGAGGTGGGGATGGGCCATCAGGGGGCGCTGGGGGGTCCTGGCCAGCAGCACTCATGGGCTGGGGCTTAGGGCTGGGGAGCCTGGATGCCTGGGTCCCAGCCCCTGCTTGGTGGTGTGGCCAGAAGCCAGAGCTCCTGGCTTCCCCTTTCCAGCCTGCAGATCCCCCCATTAACCAGGCAGGGATGTCCTGGTGGGTGAGGTGAGGATGGGGGTGGGGGGGCAGGGGGTGAGACTGCAAGCTGGGGAGGAGGTGGGGACAACATAGGAGAAGGGTGGGGGTGGGATGGAAGTGAGGAATGGGATGAAGGGAGAGCTGGTGAGGGTCCGCGGGCAGGAGGTCCCAGAGCGGGAGTCCGGGTGGTGGTCTGGGGGTCCTCACCTTCCACAGCAGGAGAATGATCAGCCCCAGCAGCAGCAGCCCGGCACCCACAGCCACAAGCACCAGCCACAGCTCGATCTCCGCTGGCAGCTCCTCCACCAGGTCAGAGTCAATGTCCACGGAGAACTGGCAGGGGGTGAGAAGGGGCTCAGCCCTGTGTCCACCCCCTTAGGCCCCAAGGCTGCATGCTCACCCCTCCTGTCCCAGCTGGGCCCAGGACCCTGCTGTTTGACCTCCTACCGGCAGGGGGCACTCAGGCACCAGGAAAAGCCCCTGCCTGCCCCCTGACAGCCGCAGATACCTCCATGCTCTGGTTCTCCCTAGGTGCAGACCTGGCTCCAAAGGACCAGCTTCAGATCTGGGATGCAGCCTGGAGTCTGGGTTTATAACCCACACATCCGGGCTTGAGTACCAGCTCCATCCTTGATGAACTGCGTGGCCCTGGACAAGTAAGTTCACCTCTTTGAACCTCCATTTCACGCTCTCTGTTAAGGAAATCATAATGCCTACCTGACGGTGTATAGCAAAGTGGTCAAGAGCATTCTGGAGCCAGGCTACCCGGGTTCAAGTACCAGCTGTGCTATTCACTAGCTGTGTGACCTTGGGCAAATCACTTAAACTCTCTGTTGTTCATCTGGAAAATGGGGATTATGAGAATGATACCTACTACATAGGTCACTGGTGAAGATTAAATGTGTTTACTATCAGTAAACTGCTTTGAGCAATACTTGGTACATAAGCAGCAGTTCATAAATATTTACAAAAAGCAAAGAATGCAGAGCATAGAGTACCATTATTTTTCTTCCCTTACAGTGGATATATATAGATATATTTATTTATATTAATCTATAAAAGTATATTATATACACTATATGTAATCATATATACAATGCAAAATATATGTATTATACAACTGCATTGTTATATATAATATATATTATTTTATAACATATATAATGCAATATTGTATATAATAACATTATAACATACATAGCATAGAAGTGCTATATAATATATATAACAGAATTATATTACATATAATGTATTTTTTATATAGTGAGAGAAAATTTTTTCTGACTATATATGGTTATTTCTTTAAAAATTATTTTGATTATTATTTTTGTTTAAATACAGATGATATCAAGAAAACTAAAGGTTCCCAGTCATTTTACTCCCTAGAAATAACTCTTCAGCATTTTGGTGAATCTCCTTCCGTAGTTTTTCATGCATATGTTAAACACATGCCCTTTCTTCTTCCACATAAACGGGGTCTCTGTGTGCTGCACACCCCTCCTGCGACCTGCCCTGCCCCCTCTTTCAGCTATAATCATCATCTCTTGATGTCAGTTAAGAAAGATCAACTTGACCTCTGACGACTGCATAGTCATTCTAGAAAATGTACCACAATGTATCGAACCGATCTCCTACTGAAAGACATGTAGAGTGTTTCCAGTTCCACGCCATTATAAACCACGCTTTCCAATATCCGCATATATTTATATTTGCATATTCGTCCTCTTAGCTCCTTAAGATATATTATCATGGGCTGGATCAAAGGAAGTGTGCGTTTTAAACTCTAATAGATATTGACAAATTCCTTTCCAAAAAGAATCCATCCATTTATACTCTAACCAATAGCATTTCCTTCTACCTCATCGGCACCAGACAGCCTTTGTGTTTTTAATCTTTTCCAATCTGATAGGGAAAAAAGTCCTGTGGCTGTGATTTTTATGTCCTGACTACGGCGGTGGCCATAGTCATACGCCTCACCCTGGGTACACTGCCTGTTTGTGTTTATGCTACCCTTTACCCAGACATACTAAAAACATATATCAATCCTTCGTCTTATATGCTAGAAATTTTTTAAAAGCAATCTATCGTTTGCCCTTCTAGTTTCCTTTTATCGTCTCTTTTGCTGTGTACAGGTTTAAAATGTCATACAATCTAATTGGTCAAATGTTTCCTTTGCAACTTCCAGGTTTAGTCAGTTAACTCCCTCTCCCCATAATTAAAGATTCTTATTAAACTATTTCCTGAATTTTCTTCTGGTATATTCAGTTTTATTTCCTCCACTCAAATATTTAATCTAACTCCACTGTAGTTTTGGTTATCATGTCAAGTAAAGGTCTGTCTTTACTTTCCAAATGCGTTCTCCCAACACCACTTCATAATCCAACTTTCTCCATTGGTTAAGAATGACATCTGTATAGGGCGCCTGGGTGGCGCAGTCGTTAAAGCGTCTGCCTTCGGCTCAGGGCGTGATCCCGGCGTTCTGGGATCGAGCCCCACATCAGGCTCCTCCGCTATGAGCCTGCTTCTTCCTCTCCCACTCCCCCTGATGTGTTCCCTCTCTCGCTGGCTGTCTCTCTGTCACATAAATAAATAAAATCTTTTAAAAAAAGAAAAGAATGACATCTGTATAACAACGTAAATTTCTATTCTGTTCCATTGGTCTTTCTGGCCCTTCCTCCGCTATCTTAATTTATTTGAGGAGACAGACCACAATACATTTCAGCAACCCTCCCTTCGTCTCTGGTATCATGTCCTCCATATCTCCACTATAGCCTTGTCACGAAAAATTATTGACAATATTGTCATTTTTCCCCCTCTCCGATGTAACTCAGAATCAAGTTTGAGAGCTTTGTTTTCAAGTTTCCACGGAGATAGAACATCTTCACAGAGAAGTTGTGCAGATCGAATAAGCTCACACAGAGATTCTCAGCCCCAGTTGCTCCTTAGAGTCACCGGGGGACTTGTAAACGTACCCCACCTGGGGTCCCACCTCCACGGACTCAGATCATTGCTTAGGGGTATAATCCAGACACCGGAAGTCCTAGTGGAGTCCCACGTGCTGCCAAGATTGAGAACCGTGTAGCTAACGCGTGTGAGTGTTCTGATCACCTGCCCTGTGCTCCCGGGCCCTGGCCAGGCACCGAGGCTCCAGAACACGTCACTCACCCACACGGTCTTGTTCTCCATGTTGATGGTGGGGATGCTGGTTCGGAGGAACAGGGTAGCCCAGCCGGATACACTGACTCTGTCAAAGTCTCTGTAATCCTGAATGGGGGGGAAGGAGTGGGTCCAAAGAAGCCGCCGAAGCCCCTCTGAGCCTCCCTTTTGACCCTGAGCCTCCCCCCCAGGGCAGCCTCCCGCCACACAGCATCTCTCAGCAGCACATCCGAGAGCCAGGCATCTGTCCACACAAACGCACATCATTCATGCATCAGGTCCTATGCCGGATGCGGGGGACAGCAGAGACAAGGAAGGTCACGGTCTAGGGTCAGGTCTCTGGGCTAAATCTGGCCTGTCACATGCTTTTGTAAATAAAATGTTTTTGGCCCGCAGCCACGCCCATTCATTTCTACATTGTTAATGGCAGCTTGTGCTCAACTGCAGGACTGAAGACGCGCAGCAGAAACCGTACGCCCCACCAAAGCCGAAAAGATCTCTGATCTCGTCATGGGCAGAACAGTTTGGTCTAGGCGGCTGGCATGTGAGTGCAACCCAGAGCACAGCGTGGTGGGTGGCACGCGCACCTTCTGAGAAAGCTCTGGGGGTGTCTGGAGAGGTCGTTTGCAGCCAGAGCCCTCAGAAAAGACCTCACTGGTGGGGGAGCGGCCAGGAGAGCTTGGAGGGCTGAAGAGGAGTTTCCGTGCAGAGATAACAGAAGGGGAGCTGGCCTTCGGGGGGAGGGAGCGGCCCCGCAAAGCTGTGGGCGTGGGAAAGGAACAGGTGCAGGACGGAATAATGGACACACGGGAGAAGGTCGTTTTGGCTGGAGACGACCATGACACCATGTCCACACGCAGACACACATACTAACGCTGACAGGCATACAGTGACAGGTGCACAACGCCGCCTGTGTAAAATTCGATGCTCTCATGGACACGTGCGCACACAGCACACGTACGCATATGAGGCCTGGCTTGACACTGGCCTCACCCTCTCCCTGTTGCTCTCCCCACCCTGGCAGGGGGGGCGCGTAGAGACCTCCAGACCCAGGCACTAACCTCAATGAAGGTGCTGTTCCATACTCGTGCCTGCACTGTCACATTGGTGATGACAGGGGTATCGGGAATGGGGCATTCCAGCCACACACAGCGGGCCTGGTCACTGCCACACTTCTGAGGTGGGCAGGGAAAACAGGACGTGAGACAGTCTGGGACTCCACATTCTTCCTGCTTCACCCCTTCCCTTTGGCTCTTCCCCTGGCTTAGTCCCACCCATGCCAACCCCAAGGGGCCCTACCTCACCCCTTCACTCGTGCATACCACCCCACCCCTACACTTACCCACTGAAGTCCCAGGCTTTAGACCAAGCACATATAGATGCCAGGGACGTAGATAACATGACATCTGGTCCCTTCATATATAAATGGGGCCCAGCGCCCCCTTCCCACCCCCTCCCACACTGAGCCTTTGTTCACACCAGCTTCCGCCACCTGGGACACCACTTCCTCCCTCTCCACCCAGTGAGGCCTCAACTGGCTTCCCAGGCCTGTTCCTTTCTCCCTTCAAACAGAGGGCGCCCTGCACCACCCCCATCTCCCTGCCTCCCCTCCGTCCTCCCTCTCCCATTCCCAGCTCTAACATCCAAGACTTCAAGCAGCTATATCACCCCCAACAGGACGGGAATAAAGCCAGTGTCTCTTCCTTTGGCCCCCTGGATTGGCTGCTCCCCAAGGGCAAGAGGAGAGGGATGCCCGCTGAGGTAGGAGCTGAATCTTCCTCCCTCTGACTAGGGGCGCCTGATGGCACAGGGGTCTCCTGGTGACTAGCACCCAATTTTCCTTGCTTCGGTACCCCCTGGTGCCCACACGCCCTGTGATGGTGGGGACGATCCCTTCCAACCTTGTCCTGGCCACTCACCAGCTTTGTCTCAGACTTGGCTTTCTTGGCAGCAGCCAGAGTGACTGGCGGGGGGGCCGGGCCTCCCCCTGGGTCCAGCTGTCTCCGCCTGCGCTGTGGAGATGGTGGCCTGTCCCCAGGGACCTGAGGAGGGACGGAGATGTTGGCTGGGAGGAAGGAGTGGGAGCAGAGTCAGGGGAGAGGCAGAAAGGGCAGGGGGGCGAGGAAGCCTCCTGAAGGTGTATGCGGAAAGGGAGGGCAAGACACTGGCCTTTCTGCCCTGCAGCATGCAAAGGAGACAAGATGCAAATGAGATGTAAATGAAAGACCCCCCCAGTGGTGTGCTTACAGAGAGTGTGAGGTTCAGAGGGTTGACAAGGTCTCCAGGTGGTCGGCAGGGCCAGGACCCATTGCCATGGATGGTGATCTCCGCGGGGTACAGCAGCCACTTGCCATTGATGACTTCATAGGGCCACTCCAGCCCTAGGACCAGGGTCCCCAGGGCTGCCAGCCCTTCCCCCACTGGGCCCACCTGTGGGCACAAGGGGTGTCATGGCCACTGCCTCCTGGAAAACCATCTCCATCTCACCCATCCCCAACCCTCACACCCTCAGCCCCCAGGCCCATCCCCGCCTTCCCAGGAGTCCCCGCCCAGGGTCCCCATGGCCCCCTCACCTGGAACTCATACTTGAGGGGGCTTCCCACATCCTCCACAGTTTTCATGCCAGACTCGCCCGTCACTGTCCCTCCGAAGAAGCTTTGTAGCCGGTGATTCACTCTAAGGGTAAGAAAGATGCTGGTCTGGGGGGGATGGGAGGGGCCCTGGCAGAGCGGATGGGCACCAAGGTAGGCGACCTGCAGCTCCTCTGACATCAGGCAGACCTGAGCTAAATCCCTGCTTTGCATTTACTCTCTGTGTGCTAGTTACTGCCCAAGCAAGTTAGGTATCCTCCCAGAGCCTCAGTTTCCCCATCTGTAAAATGGAGTTCATAGCAGTTGCTATATCATGGGGCTGTTGTGGGAAGTCAATGAGTTGCTGTATGTAAAATTCCTAGCCCAATGAGCTCTCATGAAATGGTAGGGCCACACCAACACCTGGGCCCCAGGGTGGCTGATTCCTCCACTGCTACTTGCCTTACAAGGGAAGAAATAATAACAACGATAATGATTGTTATTAACGGAAGGGGCGACCCAGGGGCAGAGGACACCCGGCCTACAGAGGTGTGTCTGAGGAGCTTGGGAGCCACGCTGAGGTCAGGGAGACCCTGGCACGCGCACAGCAGGCTGGGGGAGGGAGGCTACCCACATGCTGAGTGAGGCCTGGAGTGTGTAGTCCACCAGCAGAGTCAAGGTCACGGGCCACAGGTCGTCCTGGTGACTTGACCTGGGGCGGGAAGGCAGGGGGTAGGGGAGAGGTGTCGGCTGAGGCCCGGGCTGGAGGAGGTCCCAGGGCGCCTCACCCCTGCCGCACACTGGCTTCTTGAGGTCACTCACGTGGAGAGCTGCAGCTGCGCCTGGAGTTCCCGTGTGTGCAAGGTCACTCCGGTGACCTCGAAGGCGATGAGCAGCTCCATCTGCCATGAGGACCAGGGAGGCAGAGAGGGGCGTTTGGGGCCAGGCAGGGGTGATGCCGTGGGGGAGAGAGGGGCTGAACCCTGGTTCTCTGGCCTCCTCCCCCCTCCCACCCCGTTCTGGGCCAGGGGCCTCTGCCTGGCCACCTGCGTGCACTCTTTCACCCTGTTAGCCTCATCCTGCTTCCCTTTCCCCTTCTTCTCTGTCCATGCCATCTCTGCTAATTTCAACTACATGACCTTGAGCAAGTTACTGTAACTTCCTTTTTTTAAAAAAGATTTATTTATTTATTTGAGAGAGAGCACGCATGTGCAGGGGGAGGAACAGAGGGGGAGGGAGAGGCAGAGAATCTCAAGCAGACTCCATGTCGAATACCCAGCCCCAAGAGGAGCTTGATCTCATGACCCTGAGATCATGACCTGAGCCGAAATCAAGAATCAGGAGCTTAACCGATTGAGCCACTCAGGCGCCTGAGTTACGTAACTTTCTAAGCCTGTATTTTCTTTCTGTAAAGTAGCATCTACCGCCTCGAAAGGTTGTGAGAATTGCAGCATAAAAAAAGTGTGAAGTGTTGGACTCAGGGCCCGGTACACAGTAGGTGCTCAGCAAAATCCAGTTCCTCACCCCCACCTGCTCTAGTTTTGTGCATAGCTCCCTAGCGGCCCCGTTTTTCTCAGTCTCTGGGTCTCTCCCCTTGCCCTCCTGTATTTCCCTGTCCCCTACGCTGGCTCTTTGCTTCAAGGAAGCCTGGGAAGCAGGCAGGCAGAAGCAAGGTTAAGGAGCTCATCAGAGTAGCAGCCTGGGACCCACAGGGCTGGGAAGGTGTGGCCGGCACTCACCCTCTGGTTCCGCTTGAAGGGGTTCCCCAGCTCACAGACAATGGTCTCATTGGCCTGGCACATCCCAGCCTGAGGAAAGCAAAGGAATCAGGTCTGAGTGGTCAGAATAGGGCATCTCCCGCCCCTTCCCTGTGGCACTGGGTCTGATGCCCTAGAGGCTTGAGCACCAGCTGCTCCTAGCATTAGAGACGCTGCAGACACCTGAGGAAGCCCAGCCGAGAGGAAGCAGGGTGGACACAGGACAAATGAGAACACATGTCAATGACATGCATATAAGGATGTAAATGCTTGTGGAGCCCTGGGTGGGCTCTGAGCCCTGCGCGGGGGGGGGCACTCACGGGGCGCACTGAAGACAGCAGCAGGGCGGGAGGCACGGTCAGGGTGAGCAGCGCCTCGTGGGCGTCCTCCCCAGCGCGCTCCCTGCTTGGGGTGTTGGTCACATCGATGCTCAGGAGCAGTTTCCGGCCATCTCTGCTATACTGCAGCCTGAGTGGGGGAAGGACCCCGGATCTGAGCCCAGAGCCCCGCCCCGGCCCGGGACAATTAGGCCCCGCCCCTCAGGTCTACGAAGTGAAGAAAGTCCCTTCTCGGGACAGCCCGGCCCGGCCCTCTAGCCTCTGGAGAAGCCCCTCTCCTGGCCAGCGAACCCAGCCTAAGCATCCACCCGGCCCATTAACGTCCCTGCTCTCCACTCGCCTCTCCCCGAGCCCCCCCCCCCCCGCACCCATCTTCCAGGGTCGCTCTGATCGCCCAGACCCGCAGGGCTCCGCCCCTCACCCCCTCTCTTAGCCCATGAAGCCCCGCCCCGCCCCTCCCTTGGCCAATCAGCGCGCGGTCCAGAGCGCACCTGCTCAGCGGCTGCCCCAGCTCCGACAGGAAGGCCGCCCGCATCTGCAAATTGCTGTCGCATTTGTTGTCCTGGCCGCACTCTTTCTGGAAGTGGACCTGGGGGTGGCCGGAGGCGTGAGAGTCCATCCCCCACAGCGCCCTCTCGCCCCACAGGCCTCCCGGTCCCCGCCCTTCCGGCCCGGGCCCCACCCACCTCGGTGTGGTTCTCCAGAACCTGCGCCTGGTTCAGCACCGGGTAGGGGTCTAGGGACCGCAGCCCCAGCCGGGGGCGCTCGGGCATCCTCAAAGGTAAAGAGTAGTTCATAGAGATGATGATGGGACGGAGTTTGTCGCGGACGTTGTCCTGGGGAAGGAGGGGGAGCTGAGCCCAGCGCCGCGCTCCCCTCCCCCCTCCCCAAGTTGGACCCTCAAGGAGGAGCTGAGGCCCCCTCCAACCAGTAAAGCTGAACCCCTTCTGGCCCTATCACCAAATTGACCCCCTTCCTACAACTTTGATCCACAAGCAAGGTGATGGGACTCCTTCTCCCCAGAGATGGGGTGGGGGGCATATTGGGGGGTCAGGGGTTTGTTGAACCTCCCTTCATTCCCGGGGTCCCCAGGATGAGCTCTTTCAACCGTGATATCCTAGAGCTGGTCCAGCTGAGCTGGTCCCACACTCATGGGCCCCTTTACCCTGAGACACCAACTAAGCCAAGAGTCTCACACCCCTCACTTTTCTCAGAGGCTCTCTATCTCCTTCTACCACATTCTGTGCACTGTACCCGCTGCAGACCTATGGCCTCCCAGGCCAGCCACCCCCCACCTCTGTCTCCGGGGAGACTCCAGTCCCATGCCCCTGACCTGGGGGGACTCTAGCTAACCTCCTCCAGAGATCTTGGAGCCCATGTCCCATCCCTGGCCCCTCCCTCACCATCAGGAGCAGTTCCAGCTTCTGGCAGCGCATGTCAGGCATGGAGAAGAAGCCGTGGAAAACGGCTGACTGGCTGCGTGCAAAGCGAAGCCGAGGGGGTCGGCGGTCCCGATCGGCCTCCAATGTGTAGGCCAGGGCTGGAAGTGGATGGGGTGTTACCAAGTGGCCAGGCAAGCATGCCCCTCCCCGCCCCACACTCCCACACTCACTGATGTTTCGCCTGTAGTTGGGGTTCCCCGCACTCTGGTTGTAAGCAAAGCACACCTCCACCTGCACGCTGTTGGGAGGCGGGAGACACAGAGGAAGCGGTCACAGTGGGACCCAGTTATCCAGGCCCCGGCCTTCACCCTTGTACTGGGCCAGGCTCTTAGGAGGAAAGGCAGGGGCAAATCTGGGGAGCCCACAGAGCTGGTTTGGGGTGTCCTTGGCCTCTTTCCTCCCCACTCCCATGAAAGCCATAGAAAACAGGGTTAGGGGGCGCCTGGGTGGCACAGTTGGTTAAGTGTCTGACTCTTAGTTTCGCCTCTGGTCATGAGCTCAGGGTCGTGAGATTGAGCCCCTCTTTGGGCTTCACACTTAGCAGGGAGTCTGCCTGAGACCTCCCTCTCCCTCTGCTGCTTCCCCTCCCTCTAAAATAAATAAATTAAGTCTTAAAAAAAGAAAACAGGGTTAGAGGTCACCAATGGGGAAACTGAGGCCCTCAGAGCAGGAGTTGCCCAAAGTCATCAGTTGGTTGGTGCCCTGCCCGGTCTTGTACAGGACGCGCTGTGCAGATCTCCTTCTCCTGCTCACCCCTGCTTTCTGCTCTGGGTCCCTTTCCCTTCTGATCCAGGCCTCATTCACGCAAAGGCCGTGGGGTCATCACCACCATTACTGTCACCATCTTAACAACTAACATATTCTGAGCACTTCCGGTGGAGAAGGTGCCATGTAAAGGGCTTTTTGTACATTATCTCATTTAATTATCACAACAATCCCATAAATTCGTTATTATTATGAACTTTGTTTTATAGGCAATGAATCTGAGACTTGGAGAGAGAACAATTTGTTCAAGGTGTCTCTCTCTCCTGTCCACCTAAGCGTCTCCCTCTTCTCTCCTCCTCCGGGACCTCACTCCCCAGAGCCCACCCCTACCACTGCAGTGGGCATAGCTGGGATTTGAACAAGGCCATCCAGAGCTCCCACTCCTAACCGCCATGACCTCCTAACCCTCCAATTTGCCCATTACCTCCTGCAAGGAAGTGGCTTTTTAATGAGGTTAGGTAGGAGCGGCAACGCTTACCCCAGGATTCAACCCTCGAAGGGTGGGATATCAGGAGTTGCCCGGAGAGGGGTTTGGGAGGAGTGCGTGGACACACAGGGGCCGAGAGTCTCACCAGGAGGTGGCTGTGCAGAGCGCAGGGTCCAGCACGGATGGCCTGGCCACCAAGGTCTTGTGGAGGATGTTGATGACAGGCCGTGCCCTGCAAAGAAAACAGATATCAGTGCTTCCTGCCTGGCATGTGCCAGGCCAGGCCCGGGGCTCAGGCTTGCGTGGAGCTGGTGCCGAAGGAGGACGGAGCGGGCCCCCACGCAGACAAGGCTGGAGGTGGTCGTACCCACCATCGCCCTGGCTTACCGCAGCAGCACGATGCGGTCTGACAGGCTCCCCACCAGCAGGTCCGGGTAGGAGTTCTCATCCACGTCCATCCGCCCGCTCAGTGAGTAGCCGAAGGTGGCCAAGCCGGGCAGTCCCAGCTCCTCCCCGTGGATTACCTGGGGATAGAGGGGAGCAGTGGGGACAGGCTCAAGGTGAGCTCTGGGGAGTGGGGCCCAGGGGGAATAGGGAGAGGGCGGGTGAGGGGAAGGAGGGGAAGCCCCCTTTGTCCCTGTCCACCCGTACCTGCTGCGGCCGTCCCAGAAGCCCCCGGGAGCTGCTGTGGTAGACGTACACTTTGCCCGAGCCCTCGAACGGGGCTCCCACGGCAACGTCTGGAGAGGAGAGGCGGGACACGTCACCCTGAGTCCTGGGAGCCCCATGTCTCCCCTACCTTGCATTCCAGGCCACAGGGTCCAGCAGGAAACAGAGCTCACACTGCCAGGCAGTGTTCGGAACATCAGGGAATGGAGCTCTATGGCTCAGGATTAAAACTGGGACCACTGTGAGCCCAGTTGCCTCCTTTTATATTGTGGGAAAGTAGGTCTAGGAGAGACAAGGGACTTACCTAGAGTCACACAGCAAGTTAATGTCACAGGCAGGCCTACACTCAAGACTCCTGAGCACCGGCCTAGTGTTTGTTTTCCCCTTACTATGGTACCTTCCATCTCCCCCACCAGCCTCCCCTTCAGACACCCGGTTCTTCTAATGACATATACCAGCACGGTCACAAAGGAAGTGTTCCCCGTCGGTGACTTTGTCAGGTAGTTCTCAAGCACCGATCTCACTTAATCCTGACAAGACTGCTGGGGTTAGGTTCTGCTGTCCCATTTTATAGGTGAGGAAGCAGACTCAGAAAACCCGAAGTCACACAGCTACTGAGTAGAAAGACGATAGCTGAGTCCACGTCTGTCTAACACCGGGGGCCAGAATTTTGATCATACCATCACTTTTCTTGTGAAAATTCCTTAGACTTTAGACTTTTAAAATTCTAACCATTATTTCCACAAATAAAGCCCACATGTTTTATTATCTCCTTAACCTTTACTAAACTCTTTCTAGTTTGCGGCTTTTGATCTGATAAGGCCTAGGGAACCGGAAAGCCATGGTTGGTAGAAAAGTATGTAGGAAAAGTAAGTAGGTCCTGAGTAGAAACCGGAGGACTCATCTATCTGTAAATGCTTGGGCTTTGCTAACCGAACTTTCTAGCATCTATTTTGGGCTCTTTAGAGACTCCTCTGCCTTCCTGTTGGTTCTCAGGTATGTTCTGGAAATTGAGGTTGTCAGAAAAAGTGGTTTCCAGATAAGCCAGGTGCTCTCATGGCAACCAGGCTCTTCCTTCTTCCATCTCTTTCCTTGATACCCCAGGTCTGATTGATTCCCAAGTCCTGCAGAGCACTAGACATCCTCTATATCTGGGGTTCCCACTTTGTCCCAGCCCTTAGCATCCCACTCTTGATACATTCTTGATCTTAACACCCCCAGCCTTGCTCTCCCCCATCCATCCCATATCACTCTCCAGAACCATCTTTCAAGGTACCAAGCTATCATATCACATCCATGCCCCAAAACGTTCTCTGGACACCCACCCCTCCACCATTACACAAAGGTAAGGCCCCAGTTCCCCCGTCTGACTTTCAAAACATCTACCCCATCTCCACATTGCCTCTCCAAGCCTCATTCATCTCTGATGTGAACACACCACATCCACTAAAATTGGGTAGATTGAGCAAGTATCCCACACTCACGTGATACCCATTCTCTCCCCCTCTATTGTGTGTGCACACTCAGTCCAGTGATACATCCACTCCTCTGGAAGGCCCACCGAGCTTGCCGCTGGTGGCTCCCTCTGCGTGGCCTCTCTGTATTACTGCTGTGAACTCCCTGGGCCTGGGCCCCATCCCGTCCTCTCTTCGGGCCCTGTCAAGCCTGGTATGCAACTGGCACTCAGTCAGTGGGTGTGCTGGGGCAGGAGGGCTGGCTCATACCCTGGAATCCATCCTGGTTGATGTCACCAATGCTGGCCACGGAGAAGCCAAAGGCGGAGCGACTGGGGCCGTGGAGAAGGAGGGAGGGGTGGGCAGGAAAGGAGGTGCCTGCCTGGTTCATGAAGACATACAGAGCACCCCCTACCTCTTCCTTCCGCTCAAAGTAGTATGGGGCACCCACCAGGAGGTCCTGCCACCTGCACGGGACAGAAGGAGGGAGAGATGAGACAACATAACCCTTGCTTAGTGGGCACGAGTGTGCCAGGGCACATGGCTATACCAACGGCATCTCTGGCCATGGTTCACGGGAAGGACATGGAAACGCCAACATGACCCGTCTGATAGAAGACACACGTCACGGAGAAGCCAGGGAGCGCAGATCACACCCAAACAACCCACATCAACGAGAACATAAAAGGACAAAAGGAGATGCGGGTGTCATGCAATTGACATGTAAATACCCAGAGTCTCCTCAAGGCTAATTGCACATCAACATGCAAATCCCTGTAAACAGCAAGCAAACAAATGAACAGTCGCAACCTTCCATTTCTCTGCCCTGGCTTGGGCAAGCCTGCCCCCCTCGCCGTTCCTCCTGGCCCCAGAGAAAGTCCCTGGATCCTCACCCATCATTGTTCAGGTCTGCCAGGGCAATGGCGCTGCCAAAATAGGCGCCCACCTGCGTGCCCTCCAGCACCTGCCTCTTCCGCAGGTCTCCGCCTGCCTCCTGGCTCAGCAAGAAGACAGCGCCCATATGTTGGTGCCGGGGGGCACCTGTCACGATGGTGATGTTCGTGGGGTGCAGGACGGCGCTGCCCACCTGCACTGTGTATCCTGGGATGGGGGGAAGGTGGTCAAAGCCCTGTAAACTTTGTCCCCTTCCACTCTGCCCCCCAGACTCCCCAAATATCTTCTATTCCTCTATTTCAAGTTGGGCAAGAAAGTGGACCCTGGACGCCCAGCCTCCAGCCCTGCCTGCACACCGGACTATGACTTCCATGAAGGTAAGGACTGTGCATTTTGGGTGCTTGAACAAGCCCAGCATACAGGTAATGCTGAATAAGTATGTGCTAGTTGAACTAAATGCCACTAGTCGCACCTGCACTGTGGCCTCACTCTTCCACCAGGCACTGAAGGTGAGAGGCCAGCATGCTAGGAACTGAGCCCCCTCCTTCCCTCCAGCACCCCATGAGCCACTACAGCTCGACTCACCAATATAGAGGTTTCCTTGGTTCTCTGAGTCCTTATAACTATATTCGGATAAATCCCAGTCCTTCCGCTGAATCATGTAGCTGTTTCCTTTGGGGAAGGGGAGAGGAGGAGTTTAAACCACCACTTCCTCCAACCACCATATCCAGGTTCCCCTGCCACCCCCACCCAATGAGAATATAATAACCCCTTTTATTTGTGAGCGCTTTGCCGTTGGCAAATCACGTCCGCTCTATTTTAATAATTCTGTGAGATAGAATGATGATGCCCATTTTGCGGATGAGAAAAGTAAGGCTCAGGGATAGGGAGTAGCTGTGGAGCCAGGGCTGGAAGCCGGTCATCCAGCCTCCTGGATACTAAATGACATTTCCCTCACTCTAGACACTGAGGCCAGACTCCACGCCATTATCTCCTGGTCCTGCCCCCAAACTCGGGCCACCTACCTGTCCCCTGTTCCCTGGGACTGCTGCTGGAGGGTACCTGCCACCCTGCCGAGGTTCTAAAGGACCCGGGGGTGGGGGAGGCAGGACCAGAGGACTGAGCAGAGGCCTCAGCCTCCGGTGAGTCTGGAGCTACGACTACGCCCTGGGCTACCTGTTGGTCAAGAGGAAGAGATTCGGGGCTCCCTCTGCCTGTTGATTCTGCAATTAACAAGGGTGCTGCAAGGAGAGAGGGCTCACTGGGGCTACGACCTGTGTGGTGGAGAGACGCAGAGACGGAGGGCGCGTGAACCTCAGACCCCCGAGCGGCAGCGTGGCCATCAAAGTTACAAGCACAGCTCTTGATACAAAGAAAACCTCCACGAGCCCCCCAAAGATTGCCCTCTATGTATCGATGAGGAAAAAATGCCCCCGGCTCATTGATAAGTGGAAAGAGAAAGCAGCAGAACAGCGTGCTTAGTGTGATTCTGCGTGTGTTCTTCAAAGAGAGCTATATATTCTAAAACAAGTCAGAGGCTGCCCAGGACGCGCGGTAGTCTGCGTGGGGAAACAGGACAAGGGAGGGGGTGGGGGAGGAGGGGCACTCTCACTCTTTGTGTTACCAAATCCTACTGTCCCTGTTAGTAGTTGCACCAGGAGCATGTTTTATTTTTTAAATAAGGTTTTCAATGCCCAGACGGACCTGCGTTCCAGTTCAGGTTTCATAACTTACTGTTGGCAACTTGGGCAACTGACTACGCTTCTCTGAGGCTCAGTTTTCTGTAAAATGGGCGCAAGGACGCTTGCCTCCTATGCGTAATGTAAGATTAATTAACATACTAAGTGCTTGAGGCGTGATATGAGCAAAGAGTTCTCCTCTGCCCTCTGGGAGAGGGGCTCTCCGCTCCTCCCGCCGTCCCCGCAGCCCCTACCTTGCCAGTTGTAGGCCCCGGGAGCGCCGAAGTACACGGTGTTGTGGGTGAAGCCGCCGCTGGTGCCCAGCTGGCACATGCCTGTCGCCAGGTAGTCAGTGTTGCTGTTGCACATCTCATTGTGGTAGGTCTGCCAGTCATCGGTGGGGTCCAGCTCGAGGTCATTGCCCCGCACGTAGCACTTGCCCACCATGCGCCGCTGGTCCTCCGACCCTGACCATAGCACCTGGGTGTAGCGGTGGGCGCAGACCTGGGGACACACACAGCCTGAGCCCGCGGCGGGGACCGGAGGCCGACCGTCTCCTGGGCCCTGGGCACCTCTGGCTTTGCTGCAGCAGAGCTGAAAAGAGGTCTCCCAGCTTTTCTGTCTTCCCACAGTGACGCCTGGACCCACATCTGCTTCCCAGAATTCGGAAATCTGCTCTGAGGGTTGGGAACACTTTTTGGGAAGGCCAGGAGGTCCTGGATTTGAGCGTGGCTTACAGATCTTGGGAAAAGGAAAAGGGGAAAGGATGAGGGGGTGTGGGGTCCGGGATCTTGGGTCCAAAAGGAGCTAGATACAGAGCAGATGAAGGAACTTACTTCTCTGCTCTGCCCTCTTAATGGATGGGCCATTATTAAAATAATAATGGCAATGACACCAGTAATAATAGCCCCTAACACCTACTGAGTGCTTATTATACGCCGGACAGAAGTCTAAGCTCCTCACATATTAACTCCAGGATGCCTCCCAATACCCCTGCAGAGTAGGGACAATTTCCACTGCCCCCCATTTTAGATCAGGGCACAGAGAACCAAGTCTCTAAGATCTCCCATCTAGAGAGACACAGAGAATCCTCAAACCAAGGCTGTCAGCTCCTGAGTCTGAGCTCCTAAGCGCTAGGCTGCTCCCGCCTCTGTCATAGCTTCTCCCCGCACACTGGAGGGGCTCGACAAACAGTTGTGGGACAAACCAATCAGAACAGGGTGTTCGTAAAGCAGCCAGGGGCCAGGCGAAATCCAGACCTGGGCCTGGGCCTTGCCTGCTTGCTTTCCGTGTCTTCTTCTAGCTGGGAGCTCCACCAGCAGCGGGCCTGGGTCACTCTGCTGCTAGTGTTAGCAGGTGTGGGGCACACAGTAGGTGCTCGGTGACCATCTGTTGAGCGGGTAAGCAGGCAACCGCCCTAAATGGAATGCTAGACCACATGCCTTCCAGAACTCTAAAATGGCGTTTCAGTGAACTGATGCAAACCCGGAGCTTAAAACCGTGTTCAAAGGTGACAGAAATTGCAACAGAGATGAGTATGGGGGTGGTGATTGATTGGACGGGGGCACACTTTCTGGAGTGATGTAAATATTTCTTTAATGGGTGTGGGTTACACAGGTGTTTCATTGGTCAGACCTCATTAAAACTTAAAATCTGTACATTTCGCTGTCTGTAAATTTCACATCGAATTTTAAAAAAGGAAAAAAAAAAAAAAAAGAAATGCCTATCTGGGATTCAGAAATTGAGACCCCAGGGGCTGACACGGAGGAAGGCATCCAGGAAGTGACAAGTGACAGCAGGGAGTAGCCCCAAAACCCTAGCGGGTGAGCTGGGGTCAGCAGGGCTGTGCCTCTTCCGCCGGCCAGCCTGTCAGGAAGGAGCGGGCCCAGGCCTCACTGCCCCAGGCTCTTTCTGCCCTTTCCTTCTCACAGTTCCCTCAGCTCATTCCCACGCAGGGTGAGCACCCCGGGAGGGTTGGCGGTGGAGGGGAGAGGAAGTGGGTGATTCAGACAGGACCCAGGCCATGCCAGGCCCTGGCAGCACGCCATAAGTGCAGGATCGAGGGGACACTCAGGCCGGTGGAGACAGCCAGCCACAGAAATGGACATCTGCAAGGTCTCAGCTCACTCACCGAAGACCCCTCTCCTGCCCTCTGCTTCCCTCCCCAGCTCCTGGGAAATGAAGGAGAGGGCTGGGGTGGGGGGAGCTGGCAGTGAGGGCCCACTTACCAGGACTCTGCCTGCAGGGCCCTGACTGGCCACCGTCACCCCAAGCCACATATCCTCAATAATGTGATGGTCAGGGTCACCTGTGGGCATGGGAGGGATCATGAGCTGGGGCACCCATCCTCCCAGTGCTCAGAGCCTCCAGAGGACAGGGGCTGGTCTTCCTGGCCCTCCACTCCTGCAGGCCACCCTCCCTATGCCCTTCTCCAGCCCACCATCAATCTCAGTTCCACAGATCCCATGTGGTCCCACTTTCCTCTAGCGCTCCCTCCTCCCAGCTGGACAAGAAGGGACTGGAAACTGCCCAGGTAAGCCTGATAGCTCCTCCAGGTCACCCTCTGTGCTACCCCCCCCCCCAGCAGACTCCTGACCTAGTGCTGATCCCCAGCGCCTTCCCCTCACTTTTCTCTGAGATGTCCATCCGCTCACAGTCGTTCTTGTGGGCAGTGAGTGGACACAGGTACACAGCACCGGTCCGGTTGGTGTAGCCATCAGGCACGGCGAGGTCCCGGGGAGCACCAGCCAGGAGCCTGGGGGGAGGGGCGGGTGGGAATGCAATGAGGTTGGTGGGCCCCGGGCTCAGACTCCGCAAAGCCCGCTTCAACCAACTTTCTGTTCAACATGTTTGCTCAGCACCTGCTGTGTCCCCGGTGCCAGGCTCTGTGCCAGGCTCTGGGGTCAGGAGATGAATGGATCCTGGCCCCGGTCCTCCGGGAGTGGCCAATGCAGGAGAGGCGGGCAAGAAAACAGACAAAACAGACGTCTGCAGTATGTGCCTCCGGAGAGGAAAGCAGGGAGAAAACCTGCCCAGAGGCAGCGTGGGGAGTAGTCCCGGAGGCTCACAGAAGGGGGAATCCAGTCTGAGGATGATGACCAGGGCTCACCAGGGGGAAGGGAGGAAGGGCACTGTAGGCAGAGGTATGACCGGCACAAGGGCCAGGAAGCATGAGCAAGCAGGGTGACTCAGGATCCGCACGGCCCTTTGTACAGTGGGAGCTGGGAACATGGGGGGGGGGCGAGAGGGGGGACAGAGGAGGGCAGGGTAGGAAGGGAGTTTTAAACAAGGGGGTGGCATGATCAGATCTGGGTTTTGGAAAGGATGCTTTGGCCTCTGAGGTGAAGGTAGACCAGAAGAGAGAATGACTGGGGGAATCCTGACACAGGGTTCAACTTCTGGGAGGCCTGGGGGAGATGATGCTGGAGGCCTGGGTCCTTCCTCTCTAAATTATATGAGGACTCGGGTCTAGGGGCTAGCTAGCACTGAAGAATGGGAGCAGGAGATGACACTGGACACAAGGAGTGTCCCCGAAACTGGAGCGGGGTGAGCTGGGGTCAGCAGGGCCCTTAGGCGACCTGAGTGATGTCTATTCTCCCCCCACCCCGCACGGCACCACCACTACTGTGAGACAGGCATATGAGGCATGGGCGCCTGGGCGCCTGACACTTCGGACAATGGGGCCACAGGGCCAAGTTCTTGCCAGGTGGGCCCGAGAGTGGGGATCGCCCCCATCCTGCCCAGAACCCACCTTTGGGGACACCTACTGCAAGTTCCTACAAGGGTGCTTAGGGCCCTGGCCACCCATCCCATCCCAGACAGGTGGCTAGAGGAGAGGAAGGCAGATCAGCCTGGGAGCAGTATCGCATAAGACGGTTCCTGGCCCAGCAGCCTCAGAAAATCCCTGGCCTATTTGTTAAAAACCGGCCAACTCCTCAGCCTACCACAGACCATCTGACTTAAATCTGGGGGTGGACCCCCAGAACCTGCCTATTGAACAAGAGCCCCAAATATCGTGCACCTCAGTTCTACCACCCTTTGCTCCCCGGGCATCATCTCCCTGCAGCCTCCGGACATTCTGCCGGGACAGCGGACGCAGCCTCCTGGGTGGCAGGTACCTCCCGGGTACTCCTCCATCTGACCCCAGCAACGCTATCACCCTGAGGCTCCCAGCTCAGAACCCGGGCTCTGGGCTTCCCGTCAGCGTCTGGAGGTACACAGCAACGACCCCGCCTGCGGCTCCCGCCTGGAACCTGTGAGAGAGGGCTGCAGGGAGTGGGCAGGGCAGGGCCTGGGCATGCCGGGACCTGGGGTGCCTCCGCCCACTGGCTGTCAGGAATGCACCGCCGGGGGTGCTGGGAAGGGGGCGGGACCTCCGCCTGCGCCTCACATCTCAGCTCCGACCTCCTCGAGCAGGGCAGCGTCCCTGGGGGCAGGGGTGCAGCTTCTCCCAGCAGGGCAGGGCTAGGAGGTGCGGGCAGGAAGGCTGGCAGGGCCCCAGGGTGGCAGCCAGGCCCGGTTAGTCACCCTCTGTCTGGGCTGGAGAGGGTGCCTCGTGAGTCCGCTGCCTGCCCACCCGTGGACCTCTGCGCCCGGCGCGACTGCCAGGTGAGAGAGCGAAGGAAAAGCCCGTGGGAAAGGGACATCTCAGCCCGTGGGAAAAGAACCAAAGGGTCTGGTTCTCAGGTTTCTTCTGCCGCACGAGGGCAATTTCTTTTCCCTCTCTGAGCTGTGAGTGCCTCGTCTGTGAAATGGGGACAGCAACTGTCCCACCAACCTCCAGGGTTGTTGAGGGGAACAAATGGGTTCATTCTTCTAAAGGGCTTTCCGACTATGAAGTCATGGCCAACGTGAGCACTCAAGTCTGACTTCTGGCAGCATCAGGGTCTGGCCTTTGCTCAGCCCCAGGTGTTCCTCCAAGCACCCAGGAATTTTTGCCCCACCTGGGTAGGGAGTCTGGAAACGGAGGGCAAAGAGCAGACAGGTTCAGCTGTTTAGAGGGAGCCGAGGATGGGACCTAGTAGTCCTTCCAGCGCGGTGGAGTCTCCGAGGTGGGGGTGGGGCACTGGCAGAGTCGCACTGGCGCAGTTGCCCAGATGTGGCTGAGGGTAGAGGCAGAGAGTTGGCTCTGGTGAACTTGAAGGGGTAGGTCCAGGCCTCAGGGGGAATGGCGTCCCTGGAGAGCCCAGGCTGCCTTCCAGGGTGTGAAATGCAGTGGAAGTGTTGCTGTCCCCCTGCTGCAGCCCTGACCAAGCTGGGGGGACATGAGGTGGCCGGGGAGCAGGGTGGCCATGACCTCCCAGCTTTGCTCATCTCAGAGGGAGTGGGCTGAGGGACCCCTCCTCTTAGCCTCCTGGGGTACCGAGCAGGCAAAGCTGGGCATGAACGGCATTTGGGATTGAAATAAATCCCTTTACCATCTACACCCGCTCAGCCCTCACCCTGTACCAGCCTTGGGTACCCTCATTCCAGCCCCACATCCCAGGCCCCTCCCTCCCCAGAGATTCCACAAGGAGCCCCCCTCCAACCCCCCTGGAGTATTTTTAGCTCCTACTTGGCCTGCTCAGAGGCCCTTTAAGGCCCTCTGGCTCCCAGCCCGGGATCCAATGGGTCTCTAGCCAGAGGACTGGGAGTTGGATGGGGGAAGGCATGTGTAGAGGGTCAGGTCCAGCTCCCTTGAGCCACAGCCAGGTGTGGGAGATGCCTTCCTGGCATGCAAATGAAATGTAAAACAGCACGCAAATGAGCACCTCTGCAGCCTGCTCTTGGGTCTGGTCCAGGTCAGTGAGTCCAAAAGCTGACCCCTCCCAGACCACCACTGAGCCCAACCTCCAGGCAGCAGTCAGAAGGGGAGGCTAGCAGGAGGCTTTGCCCAGCTCTTGGGGCACGGAAGAAAGGAGATCTGACTTGCCCTCTCCCGGAGCTGGGCTGGGCCCCTCCGGGAGCTAGGGGGATGGATGAAATGACCTCTCAAGCGCTTTTGAACAGCTCCTCAGCCTCTTCTTTGGCTCCAGCCAGCCAGCCCCTCCTGGCCTCTGGGGAGCCCTTGAACTCCAAGTTCCATAAAAGCACTTCCTCACCCCCATTCCATCATTCTTCCTGGGGGGGGGGGGGATTTCACAGCTAATGCAACAGCCAAGCCGAAAACAGCAGACTCGGAGGAGGCTGGAGAATGGGGCCCAGGAGCATTCCAGGCACAAGGTTGGCTCTTCCCGAAGAGAAGAAGGCTCCCTGGGGGGCCCTGGGATGGGGTGATGCTCAGAGACAGCGCCTGTAAGACTCTACAGGCCTCACCTCAGGGAGGCGCCTGGGAGGCTTTCGGTTAACCTGGAGGGTACCAGGGGCAGCCCTGAGACCACAGCCCCGCGCCTCACCCCTCAGGGCTCCCCACCACCTCAGGCCGGGAGGCCGATGGCACAGGGCGCCGCTCCAGCTCCGAGACCGGGGGCGGGTGGGGGCCGCTCTCAGATGCTGGATGCCAGCTCCGTGCCCATCCTGCTGCCTGAATTAGCCGTCTCCCCAGAGGCTGCTCCTGTGGCAGCTGAACCGCAGCCCTCCCCGTCCTCCCCCTACATCGTCCTGACGCTGCCCACCCAGCCCTCTCTCCCCTCTGGTGACTCAGCCCTAGAACCAGAGCAACAGGCTGGAGGAAGCGAGAGAATGAGAGAGGACAGGAGAAGGAGGCCTTGGCCCCAGACAAGGCTGTTTTTCCCATTTCTTCTCCCTCTGGCTGCCTCCTTAGTATCTTTTCCATATCTGATCCCTCAGGGCGTTCTTCGTGTGGTCTACCCTCCATCCCTCGTGCTGCAACAGACATCTTCTTCCTCCTTTGTTTGGGCTCTGGCCAACCCCCTTCCACTTCTTTTTCTACGAGATCAGGCTTCCCCTGCCTCCTGCCCGGTACAAAACTCCTTGGCCTGGGCTGGTCACTGGAGAGAGCCCGAGGGACGGGGCGCCCCGCGGGCAGGCCTTCTGCCTGCAGCCGCAGCTGTTCTGCCCATTTCCTCTGGCACGAGCCTTGGAGGCTGCCAGGCGCCTGCCCTGCCCAGGGAAACATGTTTCAGGAGAGTGCGGCAGGTAAGCCCGGTTCCTACCCACCTCAGCTATGACCTCATGGGCCCGGAGCCACGGCCACCGCCTCCCGCCCCAGGCTCCACAGACTCCCTCAATTCCACACGAGGGCAAAGGGGAGAGAGAGCCCCAGAGGTATCTTCCATAGCCCACAACGTCAGGCCAGACCAGGACAACTGGATTCCCCGAGGGAACGACAGAGCAGGTGCTGGGGCCTGGGGGGCAGGGACCAATTCCCAGAGGAACAGTCCCTCTGCTTCCCCAGGCCTCGACACACATCTCACCCAGAAGCCTGAAGCACCTTGGTCCTCGGCCCTGCTTGTCACCCCTCCCTTCCGGCACCTGGGAAGCTGGGGCCTGGGTTGGGGTGAACTCCGATGTTGTGGGCAGGGAACTCTGATCCAGAGTTCAAGGCGGTGGGGAACAAAGAGGGTCCACACTTGGGTTTTTAACCATTTCTGGAATAAGGTCTTCTTTGAGAATATGATGAAAGCCGTGTTCTCCCCCTCCCCCTGCCCCCAGAACAATGCACAGATGCAGGATTTCACGTGTATTTGCAGGAGCCCACCGCAAACCTCCTGCAGACCTTCTGTGAACCCCAGGCTCAGAGTTTGTTCAGGACCAGGAAATCTCTCCCCTTTTCCAAAAGGGCTCGTAGGCTAACAGAATGTAAGACCTGACTTGGTTCCCCTAAGCTGTGCACTCAGGCAGCTGTTCACATCTGGCTACACAGCTGGCTGCAGCTAAGCCCAGCTGGCCCAGCTGGCCCTCCTGAAGGGCCAAGGGGCAGAATTCAGTGAGAGGAGGAGATGAGCCATGATACTGAACCACCTCCGGGGAAAGACAGGATACCCGAGAGAATGGCCCAGAACTCTATCTAGAACTACCTGCCTCTCCATGGTTCATTAGTTTTAGAACCTTCTGGGCTCCTAGCAGGCCTTATGCCATCTCTAGCCACCCAGGAAGAAAAGCCTCTGCTCAGCCATCTTGGGGGAGGCCCGTGGGTAGTAAGGGCCTGGTTTCAGCACAACAGCCCTAAGCTGCTCCCCAGAGACATGGGCACGTACAAAGCGTTTTACACACAGCGTCTCACCAGAGCCCCATTGGCACCTCATGAAGGAGGCATGGTGTCCCCCTCCCCCACATTAAGACTCAGGTATTAGTGACAGATCCAAGACTGGAAACTGGCAGGGGGACTCTGGCGCCTCTCCTCCCTCCCCAGTGCCAAGCTGCCTCTTCTAGGCCAACAGAGGCAGGAAGGAGGATACAGATCCAGGTCCAACCCCTCTTTGGAGAAAACTGGGCCCAGAGAAGGGAAATATTTTGCTCAAGGTCACATAGCGGGTAGGGGGGTGGGGTGGGGTTTACACAGTCCATTATCTACTCCAGCTTTTCATTATTTACTCTGGATTCCTGATATTCTTTTTACCCAGTGTTGCCTTATATCATGCAGATTAAGTATTGAAAGTCTAAAAATCTGGGGCGCGCCTGGGTGGCTTAGTCGTTTAAGCGTCTGCCTTCAGCTCAGGTCATGATCTCAGGGTCCTAGGATGGAGCTCCACTTTCAGCTGCCTGTTCAGTGGGGAGTCTGCTTCTCCCTCTGCCCCTCTCCCTGATCGTGCTCACTTGTTCTCTCTCTCTCTCAAATAGATAAATAAAACCTTAAAAAAAAAAAAAAAAGAAATTCTAAAAATCTTTTTCCGGGCTGGGGCAGGAAGAGCACCAGCATAGAAACTGGTGCTGAGCTCCCTTTTAGGGTCTCCCGAAGATGAAGGGCTGGCTGGGGGCAGCCCACAGTTGCTGGCGCTGTGCTGGGAAGGGTGTGGTGGCCTTAGCCTCTGCTAGCAGCTAGTAGGCCAAGTAGGTAGGTAGACTGGGCAGGGCTGGGCCAGCAGGGCAGAGGCCAAGGCTGGGGCAGATTTTGGACTTTAGACATTCCAAGCTTCCTCAAGTTTCTGCAGGCCCCAGCCAGAGCTGGGAGAGGTTTCAGTACACCCTGTATCAGACACGTCCTCTTGCTCAGCCGAGTTAGACACCAGGTAGGGGTAGATTACCTGGTAGGTCCCCCAGCCCAAAGAGGTAGGTGGGACCTGCCTGACCCATCCTAACTCCTTCCCTCCTGGGGTAGCCTCCCCTCCCCCAGCCGCCTTCTCCCTGCAGCCGCCAACCTCAGCACCTGAGCCCAGGGCAGAGAAACTTCTGAAACCTAGACTTGCCCCTCTAGGCTGGAGTGTGTCAGTGGCAGCGGGGAAGGGGGGGGGGCGGATAGGAAACTCAAACAGCTGGATGCAATCTCCTTCGCTCCTCTCCCCTGTGGATAGCTCTTCCCCCTCCCTCTCCTTACAGCTGTCGGGGAAGGCGAACAGAAGAGAAAAACACCATTTCCCTCTTCAAACCAAAACAAACACACTCAGGGTTGAAGATTCAACATGAATCTGTGGAATGCAGGGAAGATGTCTGGTGGGAGGGCGTCCCTGCTGGGGGTGGGGTGGGGGGCAGGAGACCAAGCAGGAGTTGGGACAGCTCCCTCTACTTCCCCATCTTCAAGGGGTCAGAGGGAGCTCCTGGACAGTTCCAAAGGCCCAGACTCGCCCATTACCTCGCCCTGCAACCGCCAAGCGCCAAGCACCAAGCACCGAGCTGCGGCACAGGCCCTCCAGCCTGGCTCTGCAGAGGGTGTGGCTGGCAGGGCCCGCTGACTAAACGCGAGGTGTAAAGGCCCCGGGCGGTTAAACACGTAGGCCCACAGGTTCTTCCCCAGAAAGGGGGAAAGAGGGATCCACTGGGTGTTTACCTGGCAGTTTTCCCCAGGTCCCAGCCCTGGAAAGAAGTACTCGTATATTAGGTACCCGGTCGACAGAGTGGGAGGAGGCTCAGGAAATGGGGATCCCACTTCTACTTTCAAGGGTGGTTTAAAGGGCTGAGGGGCTGAGTTTAGACAGGTTCCGGCGGGGTCAGCACTTGCTGGTGATTGCTGACCCCATCCCACACCTCATCCCTCCACTTCCCGCCAGACCTGGGCAGGGAAGGGCTGCCCAGGTCTCCGCCCCCTTAATCCCGGTTCACTAGAGCCCGCGCCTCGCGGGCCTGGAAGCCAGGCTGCAACTCGGCTCTGGATCCGCACCCTGCACACACACTCTCCCCCCCAACCCCCACCCCCGCCAGCCTCACTTACAGGTAGCGCTGCTGCCGCTCCGTCTGCCGGTGGAGGGCGACCGAGTAGCCGAAGAGGCTGCCCGGGTTCCTGGCCTCCTTCACCACCAGGAATCGGGTGTCCAGGTTGAAGGCGGAGGCGACGCGGCCGCCGGCGGCCACCATCAGGGCGAGCGCGCAGAGCAGCGGGCGCTGGACGCAGGCGGCGCGGCGGGGGCCGGGGCCCATGGCTGCGGGGCGGGGGCCGGGGCGAGAGCGCGTGAGGACGTGGAGCTGGGAGCGAGGACCTGTTCACCTGCTCCCCGCGCCACCGGAGAACACTAGGGCGGGCTGCGTCGCTGAGCCCGGCAGCGCTGAGAAGTTTCTGGCCCCCAGCCCCGGGCAGTTTCACGTCCGCTCAGGCTCTGCGCTCTCAGATTCCTCTCCAAGGTTCGCGGGTCTACTCTCCTGCCCTCCCGGCCGGCGAGTCACCGCCCCCCGCCCCGGCCACCCTACCCGGAGCTGGTCCCGGCCGCGCCCCCTCGGCCGCACGGTAGCCTGCGATCCCGGCTTGGCGGCGAATCTGGGAACGCAGACCGGTAGACCGCAAGGAAGACGGGAGGGAGCGGTCCCCTCCGCGCGCGCCCCGCCTCCCCACGCCCAACCCCGCACCTCCCCACCTTGCGCGCCCAGCCGGGGCTCCGCTTTCCTTCCGGGGAAAGAGAAAAGGTCCCGGCTCCGCCACCGCCTCTTAAAGGGGCAGCACCGCCCCTCCCTCCTCATCCTCCCTAATCAGGCTCCGCCCTCTCCCCCAAACACCTGTCGGGAGCCCCCAAAGGCTTGGATTTCCCCTCTCCGCCCCTTGCTTCTCCCAGGAAGCGTCACCTCCCCAGCAAGATGGATTGGACGGGCGGGGCCGGGGGTGGGATTTGTCCGGCTGCTTTGCTCCGGCTCCTACTGCTGCTGGAAAGGCCATTCCAAGCGCGGCCACCTCTGCGGCCCGGCTGGAGAGCCCCGGCGTTGGCGCATCTGGGAGGCGACATCCGCGCGCCGCTGGGTGGAATGCTGGCTTCGCCTCCGCAGCGCTGGGAGGCGGTTGGCGGTCTCTGGACGTTCTTCCTCGTTCCCAGGCCCTTCGCTGTCCTTGTCGAGATGTGTTTCTCTTGCCCACCCGCCCGCACCCACCCCGATCCGGGCTGGGTACGGTACCTCAGCAAAGCCAGACAGATATTTCGCAGTGGTACTAACCAAGCTTTGCTAATTGTGATAAGCAACAAGACAGCGCTTCCCCCAAAGGGCCCCGCCTTCTGCTATCCCTTATAAACCCTTCGGGGTGGAAACGAGTCCCTTCTCCTTAGAATGCACCGCGTGGCCAGGGAGCTGGGCCCAGACTGTGCTCACATCTCATTCACTCCTGCCTTCAGGGCCCAGCCCAGCAGATTCCCAAAGGTCTCCTCCTCCTACTCAGGCTCAGCCTAAGTGTTTGGAGACTGGGCGGGGACGGCAGCCTCCACAGGTGTGTAGTGGGTGGTGCCAGGTGGAGGTAGGTGGGCGGGGCCCAAAGGTCCGGTCATCCTCAGAAGAATCTGGGACTTCGAGAGATCACTATGTACTTTCTTGAATCGGACTCAGATTTCTCATATCGCAGCACAAAGACCCACTTCCCCTGCACATTTTTTTTCCCCTCCAGGCTGAAGGAACTTTCTTCTTTTGGCTCAGAAGTTCAGCCTTCAGCCCTCACACTCTTGATTTAGTTTAGTTTAGTTTTATTTAGAGTCCCTGTCTCTGAAAGTTTATAATAATAAAAAGAAAACTACTATGTAGAAAGTGCTCCAAAAAAAAAAAAAGGAAGAAGAAGAAGAAAAGAAAGAAAGAAAAGAAAAAAAAGAAAGAAAGAAAGTGCTCATGCAACAGGAACTATGCTAAGTGCTTTATAAAGATTATTAGATTAAATCTTCACAACAATCTTTGAGGGTTATCTGCTTTAAGATGAGAAACCCGAGGTTCAGAGAGGTTAAGCAACTTGGTGAAGACCGCACAGCTTGGATTTTAGTCCTGTATTATCTGACCTCTAGGAGTCCTTCTTGACCCCTTATGCTAATCATTAACATTTGCACAATACTCAGGGCAGGTCTAGGTTGGGGGGGGGTGAAGCTTGTACAATTTGGCACCCACCCTAAGGAAAGGAAGAAGGAGTCGGAGTACAAAATTAGATTGAGCGCCTGGAAGGGGACTTGAACGTTAGAGCTGATGAATCATTTCACGTGCAGACTCTTATTTCATCCTCCCATCCTCCCCGTGAGGTCAGGGTTATCAACCTCATTTGACTTAGGAGGAAACCTGGATGTCCAAGGTCAGACAGCTCAAGGGGGGCAGAGCTAGGACTGGAAACTACTCACCACAGCTGCATCTGGAAGAGAGGAGTCCCAGACAGATGTTGGCCAGACAGCCAGGCGCATCTGAACGAAAGCCACTGCGATAACAGCTTTCTCTACGGTGCTCATCGCTGTCTGCCCTTAGGACAGCACTGGTTCCCGAGCTGTGACTCCCAGAGCCACCCAGCCTCTCCCTGGGGTCTGTCCCCATGGCCTACAAGGGATTAGGAGACATCTGGGGGCAAGGACCAGAAAGCTGACCTGGATGGAAGTTGACCAGTTAGCTTGTTCTCCTTTGGACGGGCTGCCGGGTCCTCCACCTTATTCCTGGAGAAGGGGAGACGGCTGGGGCCAGGAGGGCAGGGGCCAGGGTGGATGCTCCGTGTGGGCAAGGAGTCCCACCTGAAACAGCTTTGAGAATCCTGTGATGACAGATGGGCTCTATGCCAGGCGTTATCTCTTTGGCCATCCCAAACAGGAATGACCAGCATGTCCGATCCCAGGGCTGGGAGCAGGAAAGGGATGAGGGTTGGTTTTTCCACTCCAGGGGAGTATCCTGAGGGAATGTGGGAGTGGGAGCAGGGCGCCTGGGAGCGGGGGAGGGCTCGAGCTAAGGAATGTGGGGGAGTGTCAGAGAGATCTGGGGGAGCCAGAGTGGGGATGGAGGGAGATGTGGACGTTGGAAGGGGCTCTGCGCCGGAGAGATGCAGAAAGAGAAACATCAAGTTCATGACGATGGTCTGAAGTCCCCTGGTTCCGGCGACGACGTATCATTCCACAGCCTGATCTCATCCCTCAGTTGACTCGGTCACGTCAATGCTTCTCCATGGAGAAAGGCCCCACCTAGAAAGGTAGACAGAAAGAAACAAGGGCACATGAATAACGCGTGTGAGGAGGAATCAGAGTCCTTTTTTTGATGTTTGAGCGCTGACAGCTTGTAAGCCCACCTCTCCCCCTTTGCCTCACACCCGGACAAGCTGATAACAAAGCCCAGGGGCCCTGTTCCCTTCTTTGGCGGCCATGGGGGATTCGAACCCCTTTCCCACACAAATGCTCACCTTGATCTCAGTCCCTAACCACAAGAAGGCCACCTCCTCTCCTTGCTCTCTCAGGCCATTTCAGACCTTGTTCAACAGGCCAGCCCTGCTCTCCCCAGAGACCTCAGTTATGTAAATAATAAACTTTTTAATACCCTCTTGGCCTGTGTGTGACGTCATCAGTCTTGATATCAAGCAAAACCTTGGGTGGGGTCCGTCTGCTTCTGCGAGGAATGGTGACAACAAGTCAACTATGGGTTCTGCTGTGGAGGCTGGGAGGCTTCTTGGAGGAGGAGTATCTGGACAAGAGAGAAGGGAAGGACTAGCAGGGCAGAGGCTCGGGAGAGAAGAAAGCAGAAGAGTTACTGGGGCCTGGTTTGGGGTGAAGTTTTCTCTGTCACAACGATGACAATGTCGGGATTCTATAAAGGTGCCTTGGTTTTTTCAGCTCTTGCTGGGTTTGCATTAGCCTTTCTCTGCCCCCCCCATCTCGGTCTCCCAGGGCCCTGGACCGCACCACTTGCTCCCTCACTCCTCACAGGAAGGTCCGAGCGCAGACAGGTTGTGCACGGGCAGCTGGAGGAGAGAGAAATGGAGCAGAATTGAGGCGCCTTGTGGGTTGAGTGGGGGCTCTCTTCAGCCCTCTCACCTTGGGCAAGGTCCTTTCCTCCTCCAAGCCTCGATTTCCCCATCGGTGCAATGAAGGGGCTGGAGGAAATGTCTCGTTATTCCCCAGCCAGCATCCCGTGTGTCCCAAGGCTCCTAAGATGTGTTGAACTAAGTGGACCAAATCTTTGCTATTGAATTAAGACTCAGGTCTCTATCTCTGATCTGAGTTGAAAATGCAAATTACTGAGGAGGGAGGGAGGAGCAACGAAGCATGAATGATTTTATCAGATTTCCTTTCTCCGGTGACCTAGATACGTTCAGGCAGGCGCCCTTCACTGGCTCGGAATGTGTCAGCCTCAAAGCTTCACGGACACCCTACTATGTACTGGCACAGAGCTGAGAACCTCCAGGAGTGTCAAAGATAAAGCGGGGCAACTTTGGGGAGCCCGAGCTTTCATCGTGACCCCACATGTGGAGAGCTCTCACATGGCAAGTCTAAACCTGTGGGGCATGATATTTTAGGGCCCGTGCTTATGGGACAATGGGGGGAAGGGCAGTGGGGGGTGACCCACAGTCACTCTCAAATCTTCCAGCCCTTACCATGACTTCTAGTCTGGGCTTGCAGTGTGATTATAGATACCAGACTCGCAGGTCTGTGGGAAAAGAGCAGAACTGGGGCCCAGAAGTCGCTCAGTACGTGGTAGTTGTTCTCACTATACCTGCGTTTCCAGCAGCCCCGACAGTCCCTCAGACACAGTCCCTTCAACCCACTGCATGTCCAGCCGAATGCAATTGGCTGCGTACTCCTCATGGCCCTAAAGCAGAGAACCCAGGAGAGGTGAGTGGGAGGCCAGCTCTGTCTCATACATATCCTCTTGCCCCTGTCCCCTCCCCAAGCCTGGGATCCTGTTGGGACAAATGTCTTGGCTCAGTGGGTTGAAAAGGAAGGTTGGAATTCTGAGGCATGAATCGCTGTGCCCACTGACTCACTTCCTCCTCCCCACCCACTCCGGACCCAGCTGGGCCCTGAGTAACAGGTTGGAGCCTCCTCCCCACCCTTGCTCCTCCTCCCAGCACCCTACCCCCCTGGGGCCTCACTGTGGCCCCCACCCCTGCGGGGACCGCTGCAGCGGGGCACTGAAGCCAGCTACCCCTGATTTGCAATCTGCTTACAGGTTTCAGTGAGCTAAGGAGCAGACTACAGGGCAACGGGGGGGGGGGGGGCAGGGGGAGGGCACAAGCCCTGCTCTTAGGCGCCCTGAGTCTGATGTGCGAGGCAGGGCACCCTCTGGAGTTCGATCTGGGAGGTAGCAGAAATTCCCCTCTTCATTAAGGGCCCTCTCCTTTCCTGCCAGGATCACAGAAATTCTCACCATCAGGCAACCTTCCTGTGGCCTAAGGCCTTGTCTCCTGAAGGTTCCTATTAAAAGGCGGGGAGCTCTACCTGGCGGTGTAGCACGTGGGCTCCCTGGCAGGGACGGGGCAGGATGTTACAGCATCGACCACAGAAACCAGGGCCCCGGGGGATAAATGATTCAGGCAGCATGAAGGTAGAGGAAGGGAGGGAAAAGGCCAGAGCTGGGACAAAGAATGATTTCATGGGGGTGGGAGGGGCGGGCAGGGGTTCCAGACAGGCCCCTGGCACTGCCCTCCCTGGTTAACTGTTAGCGTGATCGGGCAATGAGGAAGGGATTTCACTTTCCTGCAAAACAATGCCCAGAGTCCTGGCCTTTTCCCTCTGGAGGTCCCCTTCCCCACCTTGTCCTGGGCTCCACTGAAGGGAAGAGTCAGTCGCAGGGTGCTTGAGGGATGACAAGGCCACTCCCTCAGTGGCAGAACGGCTCTGGGCAGCCCTCCTGACGGTAGCTGGGAGGCTGGACTGCGGAGCCAGACAGAACCCAGGTGTACGGCGTGGGGGAGGACTAGCAGACATACACATGGGCGTGGGCCCAGTGAGGTGCCTTGGACCAGGCAGCCGGGCAGCGATCGCAAGCACAGAGGCTGGAAGGGACACACGCAGGCTTCAGCTTGCTGGCCTTGGAACTGAAGGGAGCGGATGGGTTCCCACCTGGCAGTGGGAGCATTTGGGGATTCAAAAGACCCATCTGGGGCTGATGCAGGGAGGGATATGAGAGAGGATGAGGACCTGGACTCTTACAGAGAGGGACACGGGCTTGAGAGGTATTTGGGTGAGGGCGGGAGCAAGAGCTGGTGGCCGGTGGGTGCAGGGGACGCGGGGAGAGGTCAGTGGCAGGGATGGCTTGTGAGTCTGTGGGACGTCTAGGGCCTCCTAGGTGCAGGTGCAGGTCTGCCCGGCCATCTGCCAGAGGCCCCAGGACAGAGGTGGAGAGAGACAAGGAGGCCAGAGCCCAGGATGGGCCCCAAAGTGGTGTACCTCAAACCTACCAGCAGAGGGAAGTTCTCAGAGGCCTTTCCCTAGAAGCACTAGCCTCAGCCTGGACATCAACCGGGCCGTGGCATCCTGGCTCCTTGTGGTCAGGCTGGGGTCACAGCAAGCTCCCCTGAGATGGTCCCCAGAGCCCCAAGCCCCACAGGCCACTCACCACCTGGACTCGGGACTCCAGGCCCACCAGCCCTGTCCTTCGTTCTGTCTAGCCCTCTTGTTGTTCTCGCTCTCTTGGTGACCTCAGTTACAACCCTAGGGGCTCCCACTTCATTTATTCCATGCCTACCCTGCTCTCTGCTCCCATAGACAGCCTTAGGCTTCACAGCACTGCACCCCCATGCTCGCTGCCAGGGTGCCAGTCAGTGGGATCTGCTACCCCAACGCGTTTCAGCCTCGAACTCACTTTTGGTCACCTCCAAGCCTCCATTTCTTTGCAGAGTGGTGATGATTGTGCCCAACCCTGGGGACAGCTGGCAGACTGACCGAGATCATACCTGGAGAGCACCCGGCATGGGGGCACACACTGTGCCCTTACCCTCTCTTGCCTTAGACAATCATGATCCGGCCGCCGAGGCCCTCCTACCCTGACCCTATTCAAAACCAACCTTGGGGGCGCCTGGGTGGCCCAGTCAGTTAAGTGTCTGCTTTTGGCTCAGGTCATGACCTCGGGGTCTTGGGATCAAGCCCTGAGTTGGGCTCCCTGCTCAGCGGGGGTCTGTGTCTCCCTCTGCCCCTTTCCCCCGCTCATGCTCTTGCTCTCACTCTCTCAAATAAATAAATAAAATCTTAAAAAACAAAACAAAACAAGAAAACCTTGGACAACTTTGCAGAACCAAGCCTAAAAAACCCAGCTGCTCAGCTCAGCCTGGGGCTTGCGGTCCTCCATGACCCCCTGCTTGCCTTTGGTCCTCGCACTCCACACTCCCATCCTTTCCCCATGGTCCCAGCCTTGGGGGGAAGATCTTCACCCTCCAAATCCTGCTCACCCCTTTCTCAAGACCTTTGCCCAGGGTGTTCCCTGACCTGCAAGCAGCACCCCAGCATCTTTCTGCCCATTGACAGCTCTCCTTCCGTCAAGGCCAATTGAGGTCCACCGTCTTCCTGGCTCCCTGGGCCTTCACAGATGCTTTCTGCTCCAGGATAACCCTGTTTTTCTCTCGGATAGAGCACGTGTCACGTTGAGCCATATGTCACTTATTAGCTTGGGCAACGTTGCTTAAGAGTGCTGTGACTCAGTCTCTCCATCTGCAAACTGGAGTGAGTAGGGGCACGCAACCGTAGAGTCACTGTGGAGAGTAAATGAGAATTGCAGTGCCTGCCACATAGTAAATAGGTCAATACATGTTATTTTTTATTGAGACGGAGGTGGGGGTGACAGTGGCTGTCTACCTCCCAACAGTCCTGACTCCCAGGAAAAGCAAGCTCAGACCCTCTCTCTCTTTCCACCCTGCCAATAGCTCCTACTACAGTGCTCTGCTTGGAGTGGAGGTCAATGATATGCATCAAATTGAATCTTCTCTGGTCCATCAAACAACTCATAGTGCTTCTTATAGGTTCCCCTTGGCTCCATTCATGTGGGGCATGGACATTTCTCTGTCCAGGAAGTGGACCCCTGAGAGCTAGTGGAGGTATTGGCACCTGGAGAACCCCATCACAACACCCTCATCACAGAGGAGCCTGGTTGACCTTCCCCAGGGCTCAGAGTGGGACTCCAACACAAGGATAGGGAGACAGTGGAGAGTGGGCATCCTGGAAGACTTCCTGGAGGAGGAAAATGCGGGGAACTGGGCTGAGAAAAGGGTTTCACTCTGCCAAGCCCTTTATGTAGATCACGACCTTTATTCTTCATGACAAGCCTGTGAGGTCAGTCCTATTATCCCCTTTTCCAGAAGAAAACAAAAGTCCAGACTGGCAAACTGACAGGCCCAAGGTCACAGCGCTGGTGAGGGGGCAGGATTCTAATCCCGACCTGCTGGGCTCTGAGGGGAGGGCGCAGCTGAGAGGCAGCCCAAACTGAGTGTGGTGGGAGAATTCCAGCCTCGGGCCAGCTGCCCACGCATCCAGGGAGGCGGTGGGAGGGGCGGAAACAGCCACCAGAAGCCAGGGGCACGCGGCAAACAAGGGTGCCAGGAAATGAACCGGACCCGGGGTCCTTCCTCCCGGCCCGCCCTGTGCCCCTGGCCAACTGCCGCCTCCCATTCCCAGTGTTCTCTGCAAGAGAACAGAGAAACTTGGGCCGGAGCCCAGGGATGGCCGGGAGGGTCTTGAAGCCCAGGGGGAGCCCTACCAGACCTAAACCCCCATCCTACCCCACCCCTGTCCCAGGAGAAGAGACAGAGCAGGATCCTAGGGGTCTTGTCCTGTTTGCCTCAGATGGAGCTCGGACTGAGGTGGGGCGCAGAGAAGGCACTCGATAGATGTGTGTTGAAAGGAAGGACGGCAGGTGTGGTGTCAAAACTGCCAGGCTGGAGGGGAAGAGACTTGGTCCTGACACAGTTTCTGCCCCCTGCCTAGCGACTCTGGACGAGTGTCAGAACCTCCGTATCCATCAGATCAGAGCGTTGTCCTGGAATGCCCATCACGGTTTGGGCCCCTTCCAGCTCTGACAATGCAGTCTTAGTCATTCTTCTACTCGCTCACTAATTTGTTATTTCAGTGAAATACATAGTAAAGCTCCGTAAATATATTTTGGTACTAATGACGTGGTGGGCAGAGTGGCAGTAATAAGCAAAGGTTGGGGGAGGGTGGTGATTTGTTAAGAGCAAGGGACTCTGGAGTCAGATGGCGTGGGTTCAAATTCTCCCTCCATCACCTGCTGACTGAGTAACCTCGGGCAAGCTCCTTACTCACGTTGAACTTCAGCTTCCTCATCTGTAAGAGGGAGATAATAGGAGTATATACCTCATGGGATTATTGCAAAAATTAAATGAGATAATGCAAATAAATTGCTTCGGGAAATGGTACGTAGCAAGTGCCCAATAAATGTTAGCTATTATTATTCCTTGGAGATGAGTGAATTTCAGCAGGCAAAGATGGGTGGTGTGTGCGTGTGTGCAGGGCTGGCGTTGGCGGGGGAAGCATCAGAACAGCGTGTCCTTGGATACAGAGGCAGGAAAACCCAGTAGGAGTCTAAGGAGCAGCGTGAGGCCAGTGCAGACAAGGTGGAAAGAGGTTAAGTCGGGCGCACATGGCCAGGGGCTTTGGTCAGGCTGAGAAACTTGGATCCGACCCTCTAGATTGGCATTTCCCAGCTAGTGCTCCCCCAGAGTTCCATGAGCTGCTACTGGATGTTTTATAAATATATGGGGGGGGGGGGCGGTGTAGCCTGGGTGGCTCAGTGGGTTAAGCATCTGCCTTCGGCTCAGGTCATGATCTCAGGGTCCTGGGATCGAGACCGGCATTGTCATCGGCATCGGGCTCCCTGCTCAGAGGGGAGTCTGCTTATCTCTCTCCCTCTCCCTTTGTGTGTGCTCTCTCTCTCTCTCTCTCTCTAGCTCTCACTCTCTCTCAAATAAATAAATAAAATCTTAAATACACACACACACACACACACACACACACGGGGGAATGATGGAGAGGACTAGATGTCCACGTGCAAAAGAATGAAGCTGGACCCCCACTTCAGATCACATGCAAAAATGAAGTCAAAGTGCATCAAAGATCTAAATGCAGGAGCTCAACCTATAAAACTCTTAGGAGAAAACACTGGGCTAAATCTTTGTCATCTTGGATCTGGCAATGGATTCCCAGATGCGACCCCACAAGCACAAGCAACAGAAAAAAATATAGGGAAACCGAATGCCACGGGGGTAGGGGGGTGGTCTGAATGTTTGTGGCCCACCCTGACATTCACATGCTAAAAAGCTAATCCCCAACATGGTGGTATTTTGGGGGGGCCTTCGGGAGGTGATTAGGTCAAGAGCACAGAGCTTCGTGATTGGGATTAACGCCCTTTTAAAAGGCTTCACAGAGCTTCCCAGGCTCATGTGAGGATACAGGGCGAAATCTGCACCTGCAAGAGGGCCCTCGCCACCCGCACCCACCCGCCCCCGCGCTCATGCCCTGACCTTCCACTTCCAGCCTCCAGGACTGTGAGCCGTAAATGTCTGCTGAGTCTGTGGCATTTTGCCCCAGCAGCCCGAACGGACTAAGACACTGTTCTTCACGCTTTAAAACGTCAAAGTGCTTCAGAGGACACCTTCACGAAAGCAAAAAGATAACCCATAGGATGGAATAAAATAGTTCTAAATCACGTATCGGATACGAGATTGGTAGTAGAATATATAAGGAACTCTTACAACTCAATAGGAAAGAGACGAGTAATTCAGCTTAAAAACGGGCAAAGGATCTGAATGGTATTTCTCCAAGCAAGGCCCGGAGACGGCCAACAAGCCTAGAAGATGCTAGACATTGGGGAAATGCAAGTCAAAGCCACTCCACGCTCACCAGGATGACTAGAAACGAAAAGGCAGATCAGCGTCGGTAAAGACGCCGAGAACTCGGAGCCCTCGCGCACCGTTGGTGGGGATGTGAAATGATGTCATGGCTTCAAAACACAGTCTGGCGTTTCCTCGAAGAGTTAAATATAGAGTGACCTTTCGGTCCAGCAATTCCACTCCCTGGGGTACACCCAAGAGAAACGAGCACATACGCCTCCACGAAAGCTTGCACACGGATGTTTCTAGCAGCATTGCTCACAGTAGCCCCAAAGTAAAACTCACCCGAATGTCCAGCAACTGATGAATGGACAAGCAGAACGTATCACGTCCACACACCGGACTGTCGTTTGGCCCTAAAGAGGAATCAAGGGCTGATCCACATGACGGTATGGCCGAAGACATTTTGCCGAGTGAAAGGAGCCAGTCGCGAAAGGCTGTATGTGGTACGATTCCATTTACATGAAATGTACAGAATCGGCAAATACGGAGACACAGAGCACATTGGTAGTCGCCTAGGGTCCGGGGGAGGGATGGGGGAGCAGGTTGGGGATGATGGCTAAAGGGCATGTGTGGGGTTTCTTTTTGGGGTGAGGAAGATGTTCCAAAATTGATTGTAGTGAGAGTTGCATGACTGCGAATAGACTAAAAACCACAGAATTGTACACTTTGAGCGAGTTGTGTGACATGTGAATTGTATCTCAATAAAGCTGTAAAAAAGAACAGACAAGGCAGGGTGTGAATCTATTGTCATGTTCATTTAGGAAGTTCTGGGTCCAGGAGGGGAGTGTTTGCTTTGGGAATGCTTTGAGCCGACGTGCGCTCGCAAACTTGGAGTGTGTTGGAGTTTGCAATGTTTCCCGCGATGATGACCGTAGTTTACCGTGGCACCATTTTCAGAGGAACTTCTCTTTGCTGTTTCCAAAACATGTTTCACAGAACACAGTTTGGCAAGTTTGGCCACAAGCAATGGGGAGCCATTGAAGGTCTAAGCAGTGGGGGGTGGGTCTGGCTAGAGCTGGGCTTCCTTCGAGGAAGAACAGGCAGCAGTGGGGAGAACGGAAAGAGGAAGGACCGCCGAGCGACTTGGTGCCCGCGAGGTGGTTTAAAAGCATCTGAATAGACTTTTCTCCAAAGAAGATACACAAATGGCCAATAAGCACTTAGGAAGATGTTCGACATTATTAGTCATCAGGGAAATGCAAGTCAAAACCACAGTGTGAAAGCACTTCTCATCCCCTGGGTGTGCAGGCAGGGTGGCAGGGGTCTGAACATGACCTTTGTCGGGGGGAGGGGGGACACCATCCTGCCTCACCTCTCTTTGGCTCCTGAAAACGGTGCTTCCCTCCTCCCTGGGTTCCCCCACCCAAGCCCTAGGAATTCCGAGACCCTCCCTGACCCGGACAGGAGCTCCCCACCACCCTGGCGCTTCCGGAGAGGATGCTGGGGGCTTTCATTCATCCTGGCTGTGTTTATGTCCCTTTTCCTGGAAGTGGGATGGGCACCAGCTGGCAAGGCTGGAGGGGGTTGGGAGAAGGCACCAGGTCTGGAGACCTAGAGGAGGCGGGGCAGTGGGGGCAAGAGTGGGTAGGACCAGGTTGACCTGATCAGAGCCTGTCTGGTCCCAGAGTACCTTATTTCCTGCATAGCCCCCCTCCCCCAGGCCATGAGAAGCACACCCACAGCTCAGGGCCGAGAGAACTTGGGAAACTTGGCTTTTAAGTCTTGAAAGCCTCAGTCATAATGGTTAACATTTATTGCATACTTAGTGTATACTCTATCCCATGCTAAATGCCCCTCATCTGCTCCTTAAAACAATCCTATGAAACAGGTACTATTATTACCCCCATTTTACAGATGAGAAAACTGAGCTCTAGAGCACTGCAATAATTTGCCTGATATTACACAATGAGACAGTGGGCCAAGGCAGCCTCATGAAATGAGATTAGATACCGAGCTCTAGACAAGGGCGATGTTGGAAAAGCGCACGCAGCTGCCTTCTTCCCAGCCCTGACCAGCGTTCCTGTCCCACAGCCCAGCCCAGGGCCGCCCTGCATCCGCAGCTGCTCCTGGATCCCTAGGAGCGCGGGCAGGGAGCACCCTGAGAGCACTTCAGCCGTCCCCCTGCAGCAGGTGAATTTTCAGCTGCCTGGGATGGGAGTGGTCCAGAGGTGTCCTTCAAAAGACATCCTTGTTGTCTCAATCTGACACTGCAGGAAAGTGGAAAGGTCCCCTTGTGTGTCCCCCTCCAGGCTCCTGGTGGGGCAAGGAAGGGGACCCCCAAGGAGTTTCGGGGCTTCTGCCCAGGGATCAGCCCTTCCCGCCAGGGTGACAGCGGGCAGACAGCTCTCCAGAAAGGGGCACGGTAGAGCCGGGTGAGGACCATAGTTTATTTTCCAAAGGCCAGACAGGGTTCGTTTCCACCCCAATACCAAGCCAAGGGCTCCCAGGAGGGCGGATGCTAGGGTTCAGAAAGAACGCCCATCAGCAAACGGGAGAGAAGGCTCGGGGGTCTCCCAGCTGGAGCAGACTCTGTCCAGCCTCGAGGCAGGGGGATGGCTGATGTGGTACCATGGTGGATGGTGAAGAAGATTGTTCCTGTCTGCGGCCGGATCTGGCGGAGGGCCCTGCTGATCCTTGATGCTGATCCCAGCTCGGAGGCAGAGGGACGCACACTGCGGCCTCCTGCTCCCGCAAGCCTTCTGTGGCTGCAGGAAAGAGTCGTCTGTGTGCGGAGGGGCGGGCACGATTCACTCCCCAAATATTTACGGACAGTGTTCCTAGTGCTGGGCCCGGAGCCAAGACTCTTGGGTCAGGCCCTGGCTGCGTCCATTACTCTCGTCTCACACGGGCGGGCAAGCCGACTCCGGACACAGGGCGGGGAAGCTGGAGGAGGCAGGAGCCTGGCTCACCCCACGTGGGGGATGGGACCCATAGAAGAACAGTAGCTGCTACCCACAGATGCCTCCCACAGCCCACCCTCCCGCCAGGAATCTGGCTGCCGCCCAGAAGCCTCAGGCCTGCTCTCAGAGGAGAGACTGGGAAACTGGGGGCAGGAAGAGGGCCTCCCAGGCTCCCAGGATGGGGGTGGGAACAGTCTCTCTGGTCTCCCTGGTTCACATTCTCCAGGCCCCCAAGAGCGGCGGCTCCCCCAGGGCCGGGCTGGGTCAGATAAGCTGCTGCCTGCCTTCCATCCGGGGCGGGAGGATGGCCCTCAAGGCAGAGCTGACGGGAAAAGATCATCAAGGAGCTTGACGGGAGTGGGGGGCGCTGCCCTGGGCCGGCAAGCAGCCACCTCCCAGACTATGGTCACATCATCCACGACAGCCCCTGGACACATACCCGGAACCACCTGCCAGTGGGGGGCGGGCCCCCGGAAAGTGAAGACCCAGGTTGTGGCAGTGGCGAGGGGCCAGCCCTGTGCAGCTCCCCACCTCTGGGCCAGGATGAAGGGGCAGCCCTGCCCCACTCCCAGGGCCCCTGCCCATGTCCCTTCTGGAGCCTTCTCCCTTGCCCCCTCCTTCGGCTCCATCACCCTACTTCCGCCCTCTTGTCCCAGTTCCCTCCGTGTCCCTGTCCCCCCAGTCCTCATCTCTCATCTCTGCACAGACAGGCTGGGACAGGAACCCAGGTGCCGCCCACCTGAAAGCCTTGGGGGGAGGAGCGGGCCTAGGTCCGGAAAAGTGGTTGTAGATTCTCCGTAAGTGTTGAGGGCCCAGACCCTTGGCCTTCTCTGTGTCTGCCCGTCCCCGCCCGTGCCTGGGTGGTTTGGGGCGGCATCTCTCTCCCTCAGGGTGTGCTTGAAGGAGCTAAATCTGAACTTCAGCCAAGTCTCTCCTGACCAGGTAAACACCTGCTCTCCTTTCCCACAAGGCCACCCTTTCCCCACAAACACCCCTGAGGACAATGGGAGGAGCCGCCCATCTGCCCCCAGAGGAGCCCCCATCTGTTCATGGTCAGTGCTGGGAGGGGCTGTCAGCCTGCAGTCCTGAGAAACTCGGGTCCCCTGGGGTTCAGGGCACCGGTAAAGGACAGGCCCTCTGCCTCACCGTGGCCTCTCCTTCCCCATACCCGGGCTTCCCTGGCTGGGACTGGTCAGAGGAGTAAGCCGGGTCTTCCACACCTTCTGGGGGTTCCCAGCCAAGGCAGCAAGAGCAGGCCCACCCTAGACTTGGGGTGTTTGGTGGGAAATGTGGCTGTCACGGCAGATGTGAGCACTCCTTCCCAGCACTCATGTACCCTTCTTCTCTCTTCTCATTCCCCCCAGCATCTGAAAGGTCCTCTGGCCTCTCCCAAGCTCCAAGGCTCCCTCCCTCAGGAAGTCTTCCAGGTGGAGCTGACTCAGGAAGTGCTGGTGAGCGCCTACCCTGGGCCTGCCCCCTGGAGCCCCTGGCCCTGCTGCACAGATGTCTGTGAGTTATGTGGGGAGACAGGCAGAGTGAGCGCCCTACTCGGCTGGAGGGGCTGGCGTGCTCTACATTTTGGGAGGTTGGGGGATGGGGATGAGAATAGGGACAGCCTCTCTGAAGGCGTCGAGGAAGGCTTGCTGGAGGAGGTGGCGTTTGGAGATGGGCCTCGAATGAGAAGGGTCCTATTCCTCTTGGGGGCTATGTCCAGCCCTGCCACCCCCTCACCTCTACACCAAACTGGAACCCCTAACCGCAGGAGCAGAGCGTGCTCCTGTCTTCCTGCCAACTCACCCGGGGTGCTGCCTCTTCTCTACAGCCTCCCACCTCCCAAGGACCCCCAGCCCCATGGCTTCCCAGCCGTGCACTTTGGGCCCATGACGGGACCTCATTTGTACAATAGAGATAGTAAGACATTGCCTCCCCTGGTTTTCCTGCTGATCAGCTGGGGTCATGCTGGTCCATGAAGGTGAGGGCTTGTCAGGGTCCGGACAGACCAGATCCATAGGGAAGCAGCTTAAACAAAGGCTGCAGAGGACTGGGATCTCCAAACTGTGAGAGACGAATGAGACCATTGTAGTCCTTCTCCTCCACTGGCCCTGGGGGGAGCAGAAGACCCCGGTCCCTTAGCCCCAGCTTCCCCAGACTGGCCCCTGACTTGCAAGGCAGCAGGTCATTGTTCCCAGCTCCCCAGGGCTTGCTGACACTGCTTGGCTCTTTGGGGGTCCGAGTCCTTCCACCCAAAGACTTGGGAGGTGGGTTGGGGAGGGTGGTCTCTCCTGCATGTCTTTCCCGATATCACTGAGGTGAATCTCCTTGGCCTCCTCCAGCCATCTAGGCCTTTGGCCACTGACATTGTCCACGTGTCAGTGTCATGTCCAACAGAGAGGGGCTGACCTTCTGCAGCCCTGCACCAGTGCAGGAAGGGGAAGGGGGAAGTTCATGGAATGGATGGCCCTACACCACATCTAATCTCCCCTGCTCACCTCACGTGAAACCCCAGGTTCACCCAGGTTCATGAGCTCTCTAGACTTCCAGACTCAGTCTGCCCCTCCCATGTGAAAATCCATGCTGGGGTTTTAAGCATCAACCCTCACCCCGAGGGGCCTGAGTGCTCCCCTCTCTCTCTGATTTCCACCGATTGCCAGATTTTCCATGTCCTTACAGCCCTTCTCCCGTGAGCTGTTGGCTCCACACTTGGTCAGGCCCTCCCTCTTTAATTCCTCCTTAAATATTGCCCATGGAACACTGAGGGAGGGTGTCATTCCTGAGGGGTGGAGGTGACCAAGGAGGGAGGTGGCCTATGTTTCCACCCACCACTGACTACCAGATACCACTGGTGTCCAAGCACCCAGCGGCCTCTCCTCCCACGGCCATGCTCCATCTCACCCTGTCCGCCCATCATCTTGTGATCTTGTTGGTTCTCTGTCCTCTGCTTTGTCTGTCTCTGTTTCCTTCCACCCACGCTGCCCAAGATTCATCTGCATTGTTTCTTCCAGTTATAACTTGTTCCTTTGCATTGTATAGTATGCTGCCATATGAATAGACCACCCATTATTGATCTAGTCTACTGCTGATGGACATCTGGGTGTTTTAGTTCAGGGCCACTGGCCATAGTGCTGTGGTGAACATCCTTGTGTGTTTCTTTTGGAACATAATGTATGCTTTTCATGTTGGATACGTGCCCAGAGGTGGAAATGCTAGGCCATAGAGGCTGAGTATGTTCAGCTTTAACTGATGCTGTCATAAAATTTTCCAAGGTGGTGCTGCCAACTTATACTCCCTTGGGCGGGTACGAAAGTGCTATATGCTTCATATCCCTGCCATATTTCGTTGGTCTTTTCATTTAGCTTGTTGTGGTTTTTGCATTTTCCTAGTGACATGATGTCGAGCACCTTCCCTTCTGTTCACAGGCCATTTGAAAAGCCTAATTTGCAAAGTGCCTGTTCAAGTCTCTTGCCCATTTTCTATTGGGTTGTCCATTTTACTTTTATTGATCTGTAAGAGTTCTTTGTACATTCTGGATACAATCCTTATGTGTTGCAAATATCTTCTCCAACTCTGTAGCTTTCCTTTTCACCTTCTTAATGGGGCTTTTGATAAACAGAAGTTCTTCATTTTAATGGAGAATAATTTATCAAGTTTTTTCCATTATGGTTAGTGATTTTTGTGTCCTATTTAAGAAAACTTTGCCTACCCCAAACTTATGAAGATATTTTAATATTTTCTTCTAGTTATTTTACCTTTTTATATTTAGATCTGTGTTCTATCTGAAGTTTATTTCTGTGTGTGATGTGAAGTAGGGATCAAGATAGCTTTTTTCCATATGAATGTCCAATCAACCCAGCACCATTTATTGAGCTGACCATGCTTTTCTCCATATAGTGAAGCAACAATATCTGTGTCAAAAATCAAGTCATCACTTTTGTGTGGATCTGTTTCAGGGCTCTCTATTTTGTTCTACTGGTCTAGCCTCACACTAACACCACACTGTCTTAATATCCGGTGCTAGGAGTCCTCCAAATGTTCTCTTCTTCAAGAGCGTCTTGGGGCACCTAGATGGCTCAGTTGATTAAGCATCCAACTCTTGATTTCGGCTCAGGTCATGATCTCAGGGTTGTGAACCCTTCCACACTGGGCATGGAGTCTGCTTAAGATTCTCCCTCTCGCCCCTCTCCCTCCCCTCTCTAAAAGAAAAGCTTGTCTTGGCTATTCTTGGTCTTTTGTATTTCCATATAAAGTTTAGGATCAACTTGTTGATACAAACACACACACGTTTCTGCTAGGATTTTGATTGAGATTGCATTGAATCTATAGATTGATTTGTGAAGAATCAATACCCTTACAATATTGAGTCTTCCAATCCATGAACACGGTATACCTCTCTGTTAATGTAGATATTTTACAGTATTTCTCAATGATGTTTTATGGTTTTCTGTGTATTGAGTGATCTTTTACTTTTCTGGTTAGATTTATTTCTCAATAAGAATTTGATATTTTAATGGTGTGTAAATGATGTTGTCTTTTGAATTCCTTTCTCTAATTTCTCTAGTATATTGAAGAACACTTGATTTCTTATGCTGAACTTGTATGCAGTGACCTTGCTAAATTCACTTATTTATTCTAATAGTTTATACATTTTTTGGATTTTCTCTGTGTACCATTATGTCATCTAAATATTGGCAGTTTTATTTTTTCCTTTACAATTCTCATAACTTCTTTCTCTTGACATATCGCCCTGTCTGGGACTTCTAAGTGTAGTGCTGGGCAGAAGTGGGGATAGGGAGATCCTCGTCTGGTTTCTGATCTCAGCAGAAAAGCTTTCAATATTTTGCCCTTAAGCTTGATGTTGGCTGTCTGTGTCTGGAGATACTCTTCATAGCACTACTCTTTTGGACATTTTTCTGATAAGAGAATGGTCTAAAGGCTTGGGGTAGGGAACAGTGCGTGGGAGGGAGCCCCTGAGAGTAGTCTGCTCTGCACTTAAAAAACAAAAAGGAGTTGTCTCCAAAAGGGATGACTCCCCCTCATAACCTCCATCTAAACTTCCATCTAGTCTAGGTCTCTGGGGGATCCTCGCTGGCTCTGGAACATGAGATGACCAGTCCACTCCCATCATTTCTCAGGTAACTAAAGCTCAGGGTAGGGTAGTGACTAGCCTCAGATCACCTAGTAAGTTGGTCGCAGACACAGAAATTAGAACTCAAGGTCCTAGATTCCAGCCCCCCCTTCAACCACCACTCTGGTCAGGAGTTGGGAGGTGGCCAGAAGGTAGAGGGATGTGCATGTGTTTTAGGAATAGAACAACTTTGCCCAAGTACTGGACCCATACCCACAGATGCTGTGTAAAGAAGGTGGGCAGGCAGCAAGAGAGGGAGGGGGCCTGGGCTGGGTGGAGGTGAGAGGCTATGGAGGAACTGGCCCTCACTTCTGGTCCTGTGCAGTTTGGAAGGAAGCTTTGGGGAACTCTCTCCAGGGCGACCCTGGACCATCACTCTGAGAAGGCCTTAGAGATCAAAGACTCAGACCCCTGAACCCCAGCACTCAAGGGATGGGATGAGCCCATGACCAGAGAGGGCAAGTTCTGGACCCAAGGCCCGCAGAGAAGTGGTGCTGAGCTGGGGCCAGACCAAACCCTGAGTTTTGATTGCCTAGAACAGGGACAAAGGCCCTGCAGAGAACCCCAGTCTGGTCCCTTCACTTTCTACTGCAAATTCCTGGGATGACAGGGCTGAGAGAGGGAAGAGAAAATGGAGGGAAAGGAAGAACAGAACAACCCAGAAGAGGATGAGGAGCTAGACACAGAGACCAAGAGGCAAGGGGCTGGGAAGCACCTGAGCACTGGGTGGGGGGTGGGAGGTGGGGGGAGAAGCTGGAGTATCCCGAGACCTGAGACCTAGGATATTGAGGTCAAGCGGCATTCTCCTTTTCTGGCCCCCTCTCCCCCGCCCACGAGGAATGTTCGGAATGTGATGAGCTGATAAGAGCTGGGACTCCCACTCCACCTGGCACAGGGTACTGAGGGTGGGGTGCTTTGCCACCCCCACTTATCAGAGGGGATTTTCTCCTTGGGGATGGGGTGGGGAAGTTTTCAACGGACATAATCTTCATGGAGGCACTTGGTGGAAGTTCTGAGGAAGGGGTGCCTCTCATGCAGGGCCAGCGGGCCAGATGCCAGGGCCATGGGCATGGCCAGATGCTTTCCAGCTGAGCTGCACAGTGAGTCAGAAGGCACGGGGCCTGGGTTGAGGGAGGGGGTTCCCAGTTGCCAGGGAAGCTGGGGCAGGGGGAGAGGGGAGAAGGAAATAAGGCAGAACAGTGGCTGGCACTCCTCCAGAGGACGGGGCTCCATGGCGGATGGCCGAGGAAGCCATCTGGGGACCCTGTCCAGAAAGTGACCCCGGTAGGTGCTACCCCATCCCTGCTGGGTCGGGAGTCCCAGAGCATAAGGAGCCGCCTGGGGCCCCTGTGGTCCTCACTGAAACCGGTGCAGAGAGCCTCCGATTCAATTCAAGGCCGTTACTCTCAGGTGTGTTCTTAGCCTCCAAGCTAACCCCTGCCCACCCTGCCTTTCTGTGGATCCGTGGGGCCTCCCTCTGGCAGAAGGGGTACAGCAACCCTGAGACCCTCAGGCCTTGGGCCAGCTCCAGGTGCCTGTTTCTTGCTCTCTGCATGGACACTTCTGAGAAAGCTGCCAGAACGGAGCAAAGGGAAGGGAGGAACAGGGGAGGGGAGGAGCTGGTGGTTTGAGGTTGGCCCTGGTTGGAAGAGGAACAGAGATGGAGAAAACCTCAGCCCCAGGGACCAGTGTGTGGCTGCACCTGAGACACGTTGTGGGCGACCTGAGATTGGGGTGGGAGGCAATCCAAACCTTGCTCAGGGCCTGCTGCCCGTTGGCTCTGGCTGAATGAGAACTGAGGGCAAGGGGTGCCATTCCACAAGGCTTCAGTGGGAACAGACCCAGGCAGCAGGCCTGCCCCACAGACGCCTAACCACCACTACGGACGCTCATCTGGGCATTTCACCTGCTGCTGGGTAGGGAGGAATTATGCAGGTGCCTGGAATACAGACTTAGTCTTGGCCGCTTGCTTCCCCCCACACTTAGCACAATGCCTGCTGGCACTTATGAGGAGTCCAAAGTGCCTGGTGAATACAAATCATGAATGAATAAATGATGGATAAATAAATGTATCAACCAAATGGAGTTCCCAGCAGCCAGAGGCCTCAGCATTTAGAAATGGGCAGGCCCGCCACCTGGTGGTGATTGCGCTCATTGCAGCCCATGGTCAGGGCGCAGCGCCCTTCGCCCAAAGGCAGACCCCTGGGTTATAACAATGTCCTCGCACCTCCTCCGGCCTCCAGGCCACACCACCTTTTTTTTTCAGCATACTCTGGCAGTTTTCTTTTATTTTTAAAACCTCCAGGCCGCCTGGGTGGCTCAGTTGGTTAAGCGTCTGCCTTCGGCTCAGGTCATGATCTCAGGGTCCTAGAATCCAGCCCCGCAACTGGCTCCCTGCTCAGGGGGGAGTCTGCTTCTCCCTCTCCCTCTGCTCCCCCCCACTCGCTCTCATTCTCAGATAAAGAAATGAAGGCTTTAAAAAAAGTAAATAAAACCTCCAAGGAAAGAGATTCCTCCCTAACCTTTGCTCCTTAGGAAGTCCTACCTGTGTTCTGACCGTCATGTTTTCCTCTTTTCCCTCTTGTCTTCAGGGCAGAGAAAGAATCAGAGGGCTCCCCTCCCCTCCCCTCACCCAGACTGGAAGGTCAGCCTGAGGAGGGGCCACCTGATTTTGTAAATACAGTGTTATTTGTATATTGTCTGTGGGTGTTTTCTTGTTGCAATGGAGAACACACTCTCTACAAAGGCTAAACTACTCTCCACCTGGCCCTTTCCAAAGTTTGCTGAACTCTGCGGTAACTGCTTTGCTGATTCACTCGTTGAACAATTGCTAAGCACTTACTCTACGCCAGTCCCGGGATAAACGCTGGCTAGAGTCACAGAGATAAGGGACATCGCGCCTGCTCCCTTGGCACCCACAGTCTACAGGGAGAAACCGGCAAGTAAAGGGACCACCTGTCTAACCAGAGGCTTTACCACAGGAAGTCAAATTGCTGTCAAGTCCACCAGTGGCCACACAATCAAATGCACCGCTGAAAAGAGCACTGAATGAACAAGGGGGATGGGAGGCAGGGAAGACAAGGCTGGGGGTTGAGCCCTCATAGAGCCCTCCCTCTGCCTGCTGCTCCCCCTTGTGCTCTCTCTCTCTGACAAATAAATAAATAAAATCTTTAGAAAACAAAAACAAAGCAAACACGTGGGAGTAGAGTGATGGTGGCAGGTGAGAGAAAAGTAAATTGATGACCGATGGTCCCTGAGAAAGGGAGCCGTGGAGGAGAAAGTTTAGTGTTTAGGGATAAAGACGGGAGGTTCCATTTCCAACATAGTTCGAACTGCCGGTGGGATGTCCAAGATAGAGCGTCCAGAAGGCAGTAGGAAACCCAGCTCCGGACCCAAGGGGAAGACCTGTGCGGGAGCTGCCGTCGAAGGCCATAGGAGCGGAAGAGATTGTGCAAGGAACAAGGGAAGGGAGGGCCGAGAACAGAGGCAAGAACGGGGATCCCAGGGCATCCATTCCGTGCCTGGCTGGGGGCAAGGTGCGGGGGACAGAGCGGGAATCAGACGTGGCTCCTGTCCTTGACAAACGCGCTGTCCAATCAGTAAGAGCCACAGTGACGGATTATCTCAATAGAATATGGTAAATGATAAAATGGATGCATGTTTGTTCGGCCCCAGGGAGCTGGCCCAGAGCAATTGAGCAGAAAGCACTTTGGCTGGCCACTGGCAGGGTAATGGATGGCTAAGGATGTATTGCCTACACAGCACCTCTCCTTCTTCTGGGAAGAGTCCCGGGTTTCCCCTGGCTACTTCTCCACCCTCAAGCTGTCTTGGAGGGCGCTGGCTCCCTCCAGCCCCCTCCAGCTCTGGGGAGAGCTGATCGCCCAGGCTCCGCCACTACTCGGTGCGTGGTTCAGGGACGGGCGTGTGAACTCAGGGCACCCATGGAGACCCAATCCCAGGACTGTGTCTGGGGAAGCGCTTTCCTGGCAAGGACTGTTCCGTGAAGAAGGCTGGGCGGGGGTAGCCACACAGAAAGCAGATGGAGAGAAAAGTAGACCTCATTTGAGCTCTGTGAAGCTCCGGGCTTCTGGAAGGCAGTGAAGTCCCTCAGCCACAGTGACTAGCTTTTTAGAGGGCCAATCTTTTAAGAGGGATGCAGCCATACCAGAAACAAAAATGAAAACTTGACAATATATGATCTAAGCATGTTTTATGACTTTAACATAAAGGTATGAAAATAGTTATTTATTTGAAATTGTGTTATTCTTTTATTATTTTCTTTCCTGGTCTATAAACGCCGTTACTTAAATGAAATAATAGGACTAGTTAAAAGAGGCAGTTAGTGCCGAATGATAATAGGACCAATTAAATAATATGTGTGAGAAAAATATAATAATATTTTTAGGATATCTCTTTATATCTGATATAGACAAATTTATTTGAACTCTTTAGAACTCTTTGCTGGGGGGAGCCTGGGTGGCTCAGGGGTTAAGCGTCTGCCTTCGGCTCAGGGCATGATCCTGGCGTTCTGGGATCGAGCCCCACATGGGGCTTCTCTGCTGGGAGCCTGCTTCTTCCTCTCCCACTCCCCCTGCTTGTGCTCCTTCTCTGCTGCCTGTCTCTCTTTCTGTCAAATAAATAAATAAAAAATCTTAAAAAAAAAAAAAAGAACTCTTTGCTGGGCTTTTAAATTCTGTGGGCTATATGATTGTGTATTCTTTTTTTTTTTATTTAGGTTTATTCATTTAAGTAATCTCTACACCCAATGTAGGGCTTGAACTCATAACCTTGAGATCAAGAGTTGCACACTCTTCCAACTGAGCCAGGTAGGCACCGTGGATTGCATATTCTTAAAATATATAAATGTAAGACTTTAAAAAGGAGAACATCAGTGTAATAGGACAAATCAAGCAGATATTGCTCATGTTTCATAATAATAATAAAAAAACAATGGCATGTTTCTGTCTGGCCCATGACATGGTAGGATAACGTGACTCCCAGTTTTCTATTCCAATGATACTTCTCTGAACTTCCTGCAGCCTTTATTTAGGACAGCCTCCTTTTCTTTCATGTAGTGTGGAAACTTCACACAGTCAAGTGTAAAATTCACTTGGACCCACAGCTCTGTGCTTATCAAGCCCACATCATATTGATTCCTTGTGTCCGTCCAGTGTGATAATTTCCAACTAAATCCACCCTCAACAAAAACACACGAGCATGGACTGCTTGGGATTTTACTTACTTGCAAGAGCAGGCTTTTAGACTTGTGGGAATCCGTTATGGGCTCCTCACAAATGCCCATCTACTTTGTATCTACAGGCTTACTTTGGTAGACCAGCTGTTTATCAATTGGTCCTTTGAGTCTATGAATTTATCATATAGACTAGCCACATCTAAAACATCCCAGCATTTTTAAATATTCGGATGTCATCAGAAAGTTGACTTCGTTCTTAGGGAAAATGGTTTTAAAACATAGAGGTGATCTGGGGGCACCTGGGTGGGTCAGTCAGTTAAGCGGCTGACTTGATTTGGGCTGAGGTCATGATCTCAGGGTCAAGAGATTGATTCCCCCCTCCCACACCATGGGGCTCACACTCTGTGGGGAGTCTGCTTGAAGTTCTTTCCCTCTGCCCCTCCCCCCACTCTCTCTTGAGCACTTTCTCTCTCTCTCAAATAAATAAATCTTAAAAAAAAAAACAAACAAACAACAAACCCACAAAGGTAATCTGAACTGTGAAATCCAAGTTGGATTGTATGATGGTTGGTTTTATGTCAGCTGAATTGGGTTATGGGGTGCCCAGGTGTTTGGTTAAACATTATTCTGGTGTGTCCCTGAGGGTATTTCTGAATGAGATTAACATTTGAATCAGTAGACTGAGTAAAGCAGATTACCCTCCCCACTGTGGTGGTTTGCAGAGGGGGAAAGGGGAGGGGGGGAAGGGAAATTCCCCCCCCACCGCATCTAATCTGTTGAAGTCCTGCATAGAATAAAAGGCTGAGTAAGAGAGATTTTGAGATTCCACTCTCCATAACTACACGAGCCAATTCCTTACAACAGTTAGATGATAGATGACAGATAGACAGATATCACGTTGGTTCTGTTCTCTGGAGAACCCAGACAATGCAGATTTTAAATAAGCTACAGTTCTTATTTTTAAAAAATTAAGAAAATCTTAGGTTGATTTTTTTTTTTTTGAGTGCGGAAGCAGTCTTATTTCCTAAATGTGAGTCTTTTTTTTTTCTTGATGAGTTTTGTCACAGCCTACACATGATATTGAACAACTCAAATGCAGTCAGTTCATCCTTCCGTAGGCTCCTTATGGCCTCTCCAAAATCATCAGTTTTGGAAAAATAGCATATAAATTTCCATTTTACTGTGATCCCTTTCATTTTTAAAAGATTTTATTTATTTATTTGAGAGAGAGACAGATGTGGGGAGGGACAGAGGGAGAGAGAGAAGCAGACTCCCCACTGAGTGTGGAGCCAGCTCTAGACCCGATCCCAGGACCCTGAGATCATGACCTGAACCGAAGTCAAATGCTTAACCAACTGAGCCACCCAGGCGCCCCTCCTTTCTTCATTTTTGCCTTTCATATGCTTCCAAATTAGAGAAGGGCATTTCTCTTCTCTCACCCTTTAAAAAATGACTTTACAGGTCGACATTCTAACATCTCTGCCCCGGACAGCGATACTGATAGTCATCTAGTAGGCATGTGTCTAAGGATGATCTCTTTCCAGGTGTATAAGGTTAGTAATCTCACTAAATGCTTCTGCACATTTCAAAGAAACTGAAGCAGGACTAAAAATCATTGTTATGGGGGAGCCTGGGTAGCTCAGTCAGTCAAGCGTCTGCCTTTGGCTTGGGTCATGATCCCACGGTCCTGGGATTGAGCCCCATGTCTGGCTCTCTGCTCGGTGGGGAGCCTGTTTCTCCCTCTCCTTGCCTGCCACTCCACCTGCTTGTGGGTGCTCTCTCTCTCTCCCCGTGTGTTAAATAAATAAATAAATAAATAAATAAATAAATAAATAAATAAAATCTTTAAAAATAATAAAAAATAAAAATGTTATGAGAGCTTCAGTATTTCTTTTTTTTTTTTTTAAAGATTTTATTTATTTATTTGACAGAGAGACAGACAGACAGTGAGAAAGGGAACACAAGCAGGGGGAGTGGGAGAGAAAGAAGCAGGCTCCCAGCGGAGGAGCCCGATGTGGGGCTCAATCCCAGGACCCCGGGATTACGCCCTGAGCCGAAGGCAGACGCCCAACAACTGAGCCACCCAGGCGCCCCGAGAGCTTCAGTATTTCAACTACGTACATCATTGGCCTTTTAGCAGCATTGTTCACAGGATGTGCAGGAAATTTTGCAAGTGAGATCTTTTCTATTTTTTGGTAAGAAGTTTATAGACTGAATGGCATTTGCTAAAATAGCAGAGCAAACACTTCATTGACCACACATGACAAGGAATATAGTCCTTGCAAAAGTAGTCTGGAAAAGTCACTAAACAAATGGATGACGGCGTCCCACAGCAAACAACAGCAACAAATCCTGGAGAGAAAGAAAAATCTGATTTTCAGAGGTCCCACATTATAAAATCAAAGTACCTAGTTTCAACAACAAAATTACAAGGCCTACAAAGAAACAGAAACAGGGTCCATTCCCAGGAAAAGACACTAACAGAAAGGAAGCACAGGCATTGGGCTTACTAAAAACAAAAACAAAAACAAAAACAAAAACAAAAACAAAAACAAAAACAAGCAAACAAACAAAGAAACAAACAAAGACATTGAACTTACTAGACAAAGACTTCAACGGTTTTTAAAATATGCCCAAAGAGCTAAAGAAAAGCATGGACATATAACAAAAGGAAATTGAGAGAATGGTTTCTGAACAAATAGAGAATATCAATGAAGAAATAGACATTATAAAATGAAACCAAATAGAAATTCTGGAGCTTGAAAGTACAATACCTGAAATGAAAAATTCCCTAGAGGGATTCAACAGTAGATTCAACCAAGGAGAAAAGTCAGTGATGGAAAGAAATTCAATTGAAATCATCCAGCCTGATGGACAGAAAGGAAAAAAAAGAAAGAAAAAAAAGTACAGAGCCTAAGAGAACTGTGGGACACCATCAGGTATACCAACATATGCATTATGGAAGTCCCAGGTGAAGAAGAGAGACAGAAAGACTATTAGAAGAAATAATGGCTAAAACTGACCCAAATCTGATGGAAGACATGAATCCACACATCCAAGAATCTCAAAGAATTCCAAGTAGGATAAATTTGAAAAGATCCACACGGAGACACATGACAATAAAAAAACAAGTCAGACTACATCACTTGTCTGCTCACAATTCTGCAATGGCACCTCATCTCACTCAGAGTAAAATTCCTTACCACATCTGTGAGGCCCGACATAATCCCTCCACACCTGTCACATCACCTCTCTGCCTTCATCTTCCGGTACTCTTGCTCACTCTCTCTCCAACCACACTGAACTCCTCGCTGTTCTTCAACCCGGTTCATAATTCGAACTCAATCACTAATGAAGGTGTGTTGGAGTCTCCAACTATAATAGCAATTTATCTTTTTCTTCTTGTCGTTCAATTATTTTTTTCTGCCTCACGTATTGTGACACTCCTGTTAGGTGCATATACGTCAAGGATTGTTATGTCTTCTTGGAGGATTAACCCCTTTATCATAATACAGTGCCCCTCTTATCCCTGATTATTTTCCTTGTTCTGAAGTTTGCTTTGTCTGAAACTGATAGAGCTACCCCAGCTTTCTTTTCGTTAGCGTTAGCGTGGTGTATCTTTCTTGATTCTTGTATGTTTAATCAGCTGTATCTTTATATTTAAAGTGGGTTTCTTATAAACGACATATGGCTAGGTTTTGTTCTGTTTTGTTTTTTTATCCACTCTGTCAGTCTCTGCCTTTTAATAGATGGTTTATATCATTCACGTTTAAATGATTATTAATTTGGTTGGATTAATACCTGCCATCTCAGTGGCTGTTTTCTGTCTATTGCACTTGCCTCCATTTCTTTCTTTTTGAAATCTGTCCCCTCTTTTTGTACCTTTTCTGGCTTCAGTTGAGCATTCTGTATTATTCCGTTTTCTCTTCTCTCTGAAATACCAATTATAGTTTTAAAAAAACATTTTAGTTGTTGTCCTCGAGTTTGTGATATACACCTTACCTGATCTAAGTCCATTTTCAAATAATACTCTGCTGCTTCATGGCCGGTACAGGTATCTTATAACAGAATATTCTGCATTTGTCCCTCCTGTCCCTTATGACTTTTCTGTGATTCATTGCACTTATCCATAAGTTGTAATTACCCAATATGTTGTTGCTGTTATTATACAAACATGTTTCTCTTAGATAAGTTAAGAATAATAAAAATAAAAAAATATTTAAAGATTTTATTTATTTATTTGACAGACAAAGAGACAGCCAGAGAGAGAGGGAACACAAGCAGGGGGAGTGGGAGAGGAAGAAGCAGGCTCCCAACCGAGGAGCCTGATGCGGGGCTCGATCCCAGAACGCCGGGATCATGCCCTGAGCCGAAGGCAGACCCTTAACGACTGAGCCACCCAGGCGCCTCTAAAAATAAAATATTTTATTTTATCTTCATTTATTCCTTCTCTTATACTCTTCCTTTCTTTACACAGAACTGAGGTTTTTACTTTTACCATTTTCCTTCTCCCTGAAGAACTTCCTTTAACATTTCTTCCAAAGCAGGTCTGCTGGCAAGAAATTCCCTCAGTTTTTGTTTGACTGAGAAAATATTTATGTTCATTTTGAATGATATTTCACTAGATAAAGAGTTCTATGGGTTTTTTTTCTTTCAACACTAAAGATGTCACTCCACTTTCTTCTTGCTTGCATGGTTTCTGAGATATCCAATATAATTCATATATATATGAATTATATATATATAAGATATATATATATATATAACTTTCTTTTAAATTTCATTTATTTTTTAAAGTAGTCTCTACACCCAACACAGGGCTTGAACTCATGACCTTGAGATCGAGAGTTGCATGCTCTACTGACTGAGCTAGCCAGGTGCCCCTATAATTCATATATGTGTTCTTCTATAAATAAGGTGGTATTTTCCCCTTGGCTTCACTCAAGATTTTCTCTTCTTCTTTTGTTTTCTGCAGTTTGAACAAATTCCAACCTCCCACTCTCTGACCCCAAGAGTTCTCCCTCCATGAAGCCCTTGCTGCCTCCCTCTGATCACGTGGGGACTTCCAGCCTGGACCTTTCTTCTGCTTCTCCACCAATCACCCCATTCTTCATTTCCTTCTTTGCTCAACTTGGACTCCCCTAGAAACCACTTCGGCAACCACTTTTCTAATGCCTGCTTCTCCCTTGCCTATCCAACAAACCTCCACCCGTGTCACCCCAACTGTCTGCTCACAGCCAGCCACAGAGCCCCCTGGAGAGCAGCCCACCACCTGGGATGGACCCCACGATGCACCCTGGGTCACTACAACCTTAGAGTGTCCCACCACAGAGAGGGCTGCGACAACCCAAAGTTCTTCTATGTCTGTAATCAGTCCTTTCCTGGTCCCCATGGCAAATGCTGCACTTCAGACTTTCTCACCTTTCTGCACTTTCTTTAAGCCTCTGATTCCTTCCCTCTCCTCAGCTGTTAACTTCACACAAACCTTGCATACACACCCATACAGGAACCCCCAAATACCTTGAACCATTCTTTTTACTCTGAAATGTCTCAAACATCCAGAAAAATACAGAGAATACATCACAAACATCCATGTGTCCTGTACCCAGTGTTATCCAATTGTCTTCTGAGGCTAGCTCAGTAGAGCATCTGACTTTTGATCTCGGGATTGTGTTTGAGTCCCACATTGGGTGTAGAGATTACGGTACCTTTTTTGTTTTCATTTACTTCTGACTCCTAACCTGCAAACATACCTCCAACCCATAGAGATTAAAAGTCAGACTGCCTGGGTTCAAATTTTGAATGTGCCACTTACTTAGCCTCTCTGTGCCTCAGTTTCCCTCTCTGTCAAAAGGTGGAAATGAGAGTGCCCACCTCACAGAGTGGTGGGGCACTGAATGAACTCAGGTGTAGAATGTTTGAACAGTGCCTGTCACACAGTGAGTGCTCCGTGAAAGCCAGCCCTTATCATTGCATCTTCCCTCTTGACTCAACGGAGGCTAACCCCTTGGGTGGGGCTCCAGATCCTTCCTCTCCCACCTACTCAGGGTTGGATCTCTTGATTAACCCCTCTCTACTGGCTGCTATAATTGACATCTAAACAAGCTTGCTTCCATTTGAAACACACACACGCACACCCACACCCACGCCCCCCCCAAGAGGCCAAATACCCTCCAGCTACCGTGCTTTCCACTCCCTCCTGCCTTTCATAGCCAAGCTTCACGACAGAGTTGTCTGCACTTGTCCTCTCCATTTCCTCCCCTCCTACTTGCCCCTCAACCAGCTGTAAACAGCCTTCCCGCTTCCCCTCCACTGAACCTCTCTTCCTGATATCACTGATTGCCCCCTTGAAATGTCATCCAAAGGGCACGTCTCAGTCCTCATCCTGCCTGAACCGCATGTCCCCAGCAGGATTTGAGCTTGCTGACCACTCCCTCCTCCTTGAAACACTCACCACCACTACCACCACCCACCCACACACTCAGGGCCACTTCCCTCTGCACTGCCTCGCACCAATCTGGTCACTCTCTCCCAGGAGCTGCCGTAGAACCCTCCTTGGCTCTCTTCTCTCCCTCCCTTCCAGAACCATCTCATCCATGCCTGTGGCTTCACTTACCACAAGATGCCCCAAACCCCCAATTTGCATCTCCCATCCCAGACTTATTATTGATTTTTCAGACCCATGGAGCCAACTGCCTGCTGGACAGCTCCAGCAAAGCCGGTCAGACTCAACATGGCCAGACTGAGCTAAGCGCCTAACCACTTGGGAGAATGACTTGGCAGTATCTTCTTTCTTTGTCTTTGAGATTTTATTTATTTATTTCAGAGAAAGAGAAGGAGAGAGAGAGCAAGCCAGGGGAGGGACAGGAGAGGGAGAGAAAGAATTTCAGGCAGACTTGGCACTGAGCCCCTTGGATGTGTTTTATAACCAGCCGCTTCACCAACTGAGCCACCCAGGAGCCCCCCTGCACCCCCAGCAGTATCTTTGAAAGCCAAACACACACCCTGTGCCTCACAAGTCCGCTCTCAGGCACCCAACAGCGTGTACATATGTGCGCCAAAAGACATGAACGAGAAAGCTCAAAGCACTGCTCATGATGGCCCCGAACAGGAAACTACCCAAATGCCCACCAACAGTAGAACGGATAAAGAAATGGTGGTATATTCACATGCTAGAACCCTGCATACAACAGTGAAAATGAATGATCTACAAATACAACCAATAATACCAAACCCACATAAACGTAATGTTGAACAGAAGAAGACAGACATCAAAGAGTCTTATTAAAAAATAAATAAAAAATTGGGGCGCCTGGGTGGCACAGTGGTTAAGCGTCTGCCTTCGGCTCAGGGCGTGATCCCCGCGTTATGGGATCGAGCCCCACATCAGGCTCCTCCGCTGGGAGCCTGCTTCTTCCTCTCCCACTCCCCCTGCTTGTGTTTCCTCTCTCGCTGGCTGTCTCTATCTCTGTCAAATAAATAAACAAAATCTTTAATAAATAAATAAATAAGTAATAAAAATCACTCACACACACACACACACGCACAAAAAAAAGTCAAAAATCTGCAAAACTGACCTGTAGTACTAGGAGCTGAGACTTCACCCTTGGGGAGTCGTAACGGGAAAGGAGCCTGAGGGGGCTTCTGAGAGCTGGTGCTCTCGCTTCCTGCCCTGGCTGCCAGTTACACAGCCATGTTTGGTTCACACAAATTCGTTATTTATGATTTGCGCACTTTTTTTTTTTAAGATTTTATTTATTTATTTGACAGAGAGACAGCCAGCGAGAGAGGGAACACAAGCAGGGGGAGCGGGAGAGGAAGAAGCAGGCTCCCAGCAGAGGAGCCTTATGCAGGACTCGATCCCAGGACCCTGGGATCACGCCCTGGGCCGAAGGCAGACAAGGCAGACGCTTAACGACTGAGCCACCCAGGCGCCCCTGATTTGCGCACTTTCATGCGTGAAAGTTTAAAAAAGCAAAAGGAAACAGGCACCCTCTTGCTCATCAAGCAGCCCCTTTCCTTGGTGCTCTCTCTCTCTCTCTGAGAACGGTCTCAACTTTCCACTTCGTTGCCCAAGTCAGAAGCGTGGGGGCTATTCCCCACGGTCCCCTCTCCTGGTCACTCAGCTCCAGTCCATTCCCAAGCACTACTGCTCGGCCTCCTTGCTGTCTCTCAAACCCATCTGCTTCCCTCCATCCTCACTGCCTCCTCCTTACGTTGTACCCAATTGCCCTCTTGCTTGGATTCCTTCAGGAGCCTCCTGGTTGTTCCCCAGCCTCTAATCTTGTTCCCTCTGATTCCTCCCCACACGGCAGCCAGAGGGACGCTTCTAGAACCAACATCCAATCATGTCTTCTCTTGATTAATATCTTTCAGTGGTTCTGTGTAGCCGCTAAATAAAGCCCATTCTTTTGCTCTGGGGTTCTTTTTTTTTTTTTTTTAAGATTTTATTTATTTATCTGACAGAGAGACAGCGAGCGAGAGAGGGAACACAAGCAGGGGGGGGTGGGAGAGGAAGAAGCAGGCTCCCAGCGTTCCCAGCGGAGCAGGGAGCCCGATGCCAGGCTCTATCCCAGGACTCTGGGATCACGGCCCTGAACCGAAGGCAGATGCCTAATGCCAGCCAACCAGGCGCCCCTGCTCTGGGGTTCTAAGGGCTCTGTGCTCTGGGTCTTCGGCTCCACTCCAGCTTTACCTTTAACCAACTCTCCCCCAATGCTGTGCCCCAGGCAGTCCCATGAGCCTTTGCAAAAACTTTTCCCAGAACTCCCTCCTTCCCCTTATCCTTGCTTTTCCTGGCCAAGTCTCACACATCCTCCAGGTCTCAGTCCAGATATCTTCTGCCTCCATGTCACCATGTTACAGCAGCATGTGCCACACCTGTCCCAGTACATGTCACATGGTAGTAAAACTGGTGGCTTTTGTGTCTACTCCCCCTGCTGGACCGTGGGCTCCATGCAGAGGGCATTGTGTCTGTCTTTTTCATCCTCCATCCCCAGCACCAAGTCTAGCAGAGGCTCAGGAGGGATTTATTGAATGGATGAAGGACTCCAGGAGACATCTGGGTTGCCAAGGGCCGGAGGTCTGGGGTATATGTCCAAGGGAATTGGTGAGAAGGTAAAGGCGAGTTCTCCCTTGAGTGACAAGAGTCTCTAAGAATTTAGAATCAGAGTTTGAAGGGACCTCAGAAGCCATCTAATAATCCATTTAAAAAAAAGAATTATTTATTTATATGAGAGAGAGAGTACAGGGGCAGGGGAAGGGACAGAGGGAGAGGGAGAGAGGAAGCCGACTCCCCGCCGAGTTTGGAGCTGGACATGGAGTTTGATCTCATGACTCCAGGATCATGACCTGTGCCAAATTCAAGAGTCGGACCCAGGTGCCCCACAATAATCCACTTTTTGTTTTACAAATGACAAACCTAAGAGAAGGAGCCACTGGCTAGACAAGGATGGGTGGGGGAGGGAGGAGGCAGCTGTGGAGTAAGGCAAGGTGATGATGAAAAGTGAATTTTTCGTGCTGATATAGGGCTCCTAATATCAGTGAAGAGAATATTCCTTCTGAGTATGATGGTGGGGGCTTTGCATGGAGCTCGTTTCCACCATCTCTCCAGTGGAGCCGGACTCTGGCCTCCTAATATCGACCACTAGATGGCGTCAGCTCCCCGGGCAAAGGAGAGAGCAAGGGTGGGCCAGCTCACCCCGTCTCCAACCTCCTTCCTGAGTTCCTCCCCTTGGTCCTGGCACTCTGCAAGCCCAGCGGCTGTGGCCATGCCCAGATAGCATGAAACTTGGGTTCCAGGAAACAGCTTACTTCAACAGTCTACCTTTTCTCATGCCCAGGGAGAGGGTGGACGATGGACTTGGACCTGGGCATTGGCCAGCACAGCATCTCCGTCCTGCCAGCCTCCCAGAGACCCCTAACACACTGCCCCGCAGCATCCTTCCACCAGGGGCGGGACTCTGGCCTGACTGACACCTGCTCATCTTGCTGGCCCGGATGAGGTGCAGTCGGTAGCACTGGTCCCATTACTTGGCTGACAACCTCGCCACTCCTGAGCCTGCAAGTGTCTGTGCAAGGGCTAGGGGTTCCAGTTCTGCTGGCCTGCCGGTCCCTGTGAGGCCACACACGGCCCTATCTGGGAAGCTGCTCCTACCTTGGAGTGAGCTCGCTTGATGCCAGTGTGGGCTCCATGCCTCCCCCTTTTCTCATTCTGCAAGCGCACTCAGCCAAGATGATTCAGTCCCTCTCCAGGACTAGAGAGTCTCAGTTAGTCATTCAACAAACATCTATTGAGGACTGAGGTTGTGTGTGTCAGGACCTGCTCTAGGTACCTGAAAGGTAGTAGTGAACTGCAAGATACAGTCCCCGGAGGCTTGGAGCCCAGCGTGCAATGGACTACTAGATGCTAATCTCACGTTACCCAACAATTGTTGAATTGTTCACTTAAGTCTTCAGTGTGCATTTTTGTCCATTTCTTTCAGACTTTCAAAGCAGAACGGAGAGCACAGAAACTATGCTAATGTAATCCACCACCCTTCCAGGATTCCAGGATTCCGGACTCCTGGTCCAGTGCTCACTTACTGAAGTTAAGAGCTGCAGGTTGGCGGGGTGGTGAGGAGAGAAAGGAGTGAGGCTTCTGCGAGGACCTCACGAGGAAGGTAGACTGACTCCCTGCCATCTTGAATCACCTGGCCCTCCTTGCCTCGGTGGTGAATGAATGAATGAACTGCTGAGAAGGGGGCTTGCCATATGCTGTCCCTTTTCTGTGGGGAGCTGGGGGCTCCAAAGCAGGCCCTGCCCGCCTCCCCCGCTCGCATCCTGGGAGGGGAGCCGGCCGGGCCAGTGCCCTCGCTGCCCCCAACGCCTCGAGCTTTCTAGGCGCCCTCTTGGCAACAGAACAGAGGGCATCCCGAGCGGGTGGCAACTCGCCCCGCCACGGGCTCAGAGCGGCGGGCGATAGGCGCTGGGGGGACGCGGAGATAGACAGACAGATAGCGCTCCCCTCGCCCGGCCCCCGCCCCCACCTTTCCCACGCTGCCTCCTCCCCGGAGCGGCTCAGACCTGGCGGGCACTCCTGCCCCTCGGCCCGGGGACCGGGGCCCTCTGCCTCCGCCCACCGCAGCTCCCAAAGCCCTGGGAGCCCCTGATGGCCTGCCCGCGGAGTCTAACTTTGGAAAGAGGCACAGAGCCCCCAGCACACTTCCCTGCCTGGCGGAAGAGTCTAGGAGGGAAACCCCTCCCCCGGCTTTGGCGAGACTTGGGGAGGCTGCAGAGCCCAGAAATGACCACAAGGTGGCGCGCTGGCACTGCGTGTCCTGGGTCGCCTTAAGCCCTGCCCGGCAGTCGAAGGGGACCTCAGAGTTGACGGGGCTGCCCTGTGTGAAGGTCCTATACGGCCAGGAACTGAGATTTGGAGGAGCTCCCCCTCCCCCCAGAAGAAGGCGGAGAACAGAATTGGGGGTGGAATGGAGAAATGCTGTAGGCGATGGGAACAACTTGGATGACTTTACAGGCCAGATAGGACTGTGGAGCCACCAATCGCAGAAGGGGAGCTTCTTCAGGGCCTTCTAGAAGGGAGGGACAGGACTCAATGGATCATCACGGTTCCCAGCTCCTGGAAACTGGGACGGTGCTAAGAGTTTTATACACATCTGCATACAACTACACATGCACAACGCTGACACCCCCTCCCATGGCCTTCCACTCACACTGCTTATACTTCCCCCACCATGCCCGCGCGAGTGTACACACACACACAGACACACGCACACACACCGTGCACTTTTGTGCATCTCTGTATACTGTGGAACACGTGAAACCTTTACACAACATACCCCAATACACCCGTGCCATATACCTGATCTCTCCAAATGCCCACATTCCCCCAGTATTGCCCCCAATGCACAGAATCTGCCCCCAAACTTACTGAGACACACAGAGAGCCAGCCTGTGTCTCCCCCCACCCAGCCTCATGGGGACCCCAGGTCCCCTGCTCCCTCCGGCAAGCATGGGCAATCTCTGAAACTGCATCACCAGACAGGTCATGGCCCTCCACCCTCTGCATTAGCCCCTAAATCCACACACACCTGCCCCCCCCCCGGGGCTGCCTCTCCAACAGGACCCTCTCAGCCCCATTATGACTTTCACAGTACCAAAGCACTTTGCCCTGACAGGCCCCTTTCTCTGTAAAGGCATCCAAGATTACATTTTATGACTGCATTGCTGTAAATATATCAATATATAGTCAAACATTTTCTTCAACCTAAAATGTCTTTCCCTTTTCTTATGCTTGCAAAAGAAATTACAATATTTTCACGAGCCCTGGGTCCTTCCCAGTCTGGGCACATCTGTCCGCCCGTCATTTGCAGAGTGTCGGCACACACACCACCTTGGACCACCTCCCTCCACAAACACCCAATGGGCAAATTCCCCTGCTTCCCCATCTCCCAGCAGCAGCCAGGGAGACAGACAGACTGACAAATCCTGGGGGCCCCAGCGGAGACACCCTCCCCCCACTCCTTCCTTGGGAGACACGGGGGGAGGGAGGGGGGTCTGAACTGGGGGAGGGAGCCACAAGAGGAGTAACGTGTGTGCGTGTGTGTGTTTTGGGTAACAACAAAGAATGGGGGAGAGAGAGAAGAGAAAGAGAGAGAGAGAACGAAAGAGCGCAAGAACATGTTTTGCCTCCAAGGCAAGACTTGCAGCCAATCAGAGCGCTGGAGCCTCCCTCCGCGGCTCCACTATTGAGTCTATAACCGGCTGGCCGGGCGGTGCTGGCAGCATCTGACTGTGGCTTGGGACGCGACGAGAGGCGCGCAGCGACCGCCGGAAGGCGGGCGATGGTCTAGGCGCTCCTCGGCCTCCCCTCCCCCGAGACCCCGCGGGCCCTCCCCTCGGCCTCCGGACCCACACCCCCGCCGCGTCTCCTGCACCTCCTCGGAGCTCCTGCCCGCTTCGGCTCAGCGACCCAGGCCCGCCCCGGGACGCGCGGCGCCCGCCAGGATGAGTGGCTCCTTCGATCGCAAGCTCAGCAGCATCCTCACGGACATCTCCAGCTCGCTGAGCTGCCATGCGGGCTCCAAGGACTCGCCCACCCTGCCCGAGTCTTCGGTCACCGATCTGGGCTACTACAGCGCTCCCCAGCACGACTACTACTCGGGCCAGCCCTACGGCCAGACCGTGAACCCCTACACCTACCACCACCAGTTCAATCTCAACGGGCTTGCGGGCACGGGCGCTTACTCGCCCAAGTCGGAATATACTTATGGAGCCTCCTACAGGCAATACGGGGCGTACCGGGAGCAGCCGCTGCCAGCCCAGGACCCAGGTGAGAGCTTGGAGGGTTCCCCTAAGCAGAGAAAGGCGGGGAACGGAAGCCCAAATCTGGGGAAGCGTCGAGGGGGGGGGAGAAAAGTGCTGTCTCAAGTTAGACAGAGTGGGCTAGATGACCCCGAGAGGGGACAGACGACCTTTCAGTCCCAAGGCTGGGCACCCGCGTCTCCGTGAGGATGGGGCCAACTAGGGGAGGAAGAAGAGGGGTGTCAGGGGACCTCTGAAGCGAGGTGTTTTTGCGGGCACATCAGCTCTTCCATCGGGTGGCAAGGGCTTGGGGTTACGCAGTGGGGACTGGAAGCTCCAGGGACCCTCTGGCTGTGGGCGGGGGAGAGGGGGGAATGGTAAGGGGGACATGGAGAAAGACAGACAGACAGACAGACAGACA
>NW_024424897.1:24862510-24864304 GCF_017311325.1 Ursus maritimus | reverse complement strand
AGACAGACAGACAGACAGACAGACACACATACACAGAGGAAAGCGGAGACTGAGAAGTGGAAAAATGAAAAAAAGAGAAAGGTGGAGAAAGAGCAAAAGAGAAATGTGGAGCGACAAAGTGAGAGAAAGGAACCGAGGAAAGGCCAAGAAAAAAGAAGGAGAAAGGAAGGAAGGAAGAGGGAGACTGTACTATGCTTGCAACTTTTCTGCGAATCTAAAACTATTCCAAAATTTAAAAAGTTTAAAAAAAGAAAAAGGAAGGAAGGGAGAACGGAGGGGAAGAGCGAGAGAGGTGACCGAGGGCAAGGTGGGGCGAGAAGGGGGCGGCCGGCAGGCGGGTGGCGAGGAACCGCGAGGCTGGGAGGCGAGCCGGGAAGGCGTCCGAGCGAAGCCTCGGCGGTCCCCGCCCGGGTGGCCGGCGCCGGGGACGGCACTCTGGGGGTCGGGCGCGGAGCTGCGGGCTGGGGGCGCGCGTCGTGGGCGGCCGCGACGTCCGGGTCCCCGTCCGGCTCGGTGGCCGCGGCAGCTTGCCGGGGCACGGGCGGCGGAGCGCGCAGCCGGGCGGCCCGCAACGTGGGGCGGCCGGCGGGGCCCCGGAGGGCGCAGGGGGCGCAGGCCCAAGCTGAGCCGCCCCCCGCCCGGTGCGTTGCCCGCAGTTTCCGTGAAGGAGGAGCCGGAAGCCGAGGTGCGCATGGTGAACGGGAAGCCCAAGAAGGTCCGAAAGCCGCGCACCATCTACTCCAGCTACCAGCTGGCCGCCCTGCAGCGCCGCTTCCAGAAGGCCCAGTATCTGGCGCTGCCCGAGCGCGCTGAGCTGGCCGCGCAGCTGGGCCTCACGCAGACACAGGTCAGTGCGGGGCCGGAGAGGGCCGCCGGGGCTCGGTGGGGCCGCGCGGGACCCGGGGGCTCCCCAGGCGCCGCCGAAGCCGGCTGGCCTTTGGAATCCCCGGCAGGCCCTTGAAACCCTTGCCGATAGAGGGAAGGCCACCCCTCCCCCATGCCAAGTCTCAACTGCTGTCGGAAGTGTCTGCATTAAAACGTGTACAGGCGTGCATATTTGTGAACCTGTGCAACTGTGTGTGTCCGTCACAAGGAGAGCTATCCTCCCCTTACTCCAGACTCCCTAGCTCCCAGGCTTCTCAGCAGTGCTTGTCCCGCACTTCCCAGGAGTCCGCATCCCGTGTCCCCCCCACTAGGCCAGGCATGTGTGTGCAGCCTTGTACCTACATGCGTGTATGCGTGGATATTTGCACACATGCTAATGGGTCGGAATGGTCGCATAAGGAGTGCGACCTTTCCAGGGTCATCGTGTCGATTGATGGAGGGACACGTGTACGCGGCTGTGTACATGGCTGTGCACAGTGGTGAGCGCGTGTACAAAAATGTATGGTTCTACCAAGACGCCACATTCATGCTCCGCACCCAAACGCTTCAGCCCTTCCCCTGCCCCAAGCCAGGAAGGGAGATTCCCCCCAAAGGGAGATAGGAACTCAAAGGTGAGCTCCACCCCTCCCCCCAGCCTGTTCTAGAGCCCCCAGCAGCCTGTGCCTGCTCAGGGGAGGAGTGGCTGGTGGATGCCTGGCTCCCTACAGGTGTTGACAGGCGGGCCTGGGTTGCTGCGTGGGGCCCGGTCCTCTGGGAATCTGGGTCACCCAGTGAGGAGCTGATTCATTGTTTGTACCAGTCATGGGGTGGGGAGCAGCAGGGGGAGGGGGAGATACCCCAAGGGAAATTTGGGGAATCATGGCTCACCTGCTCCTGAGTCCCCAGGTCAACCCCCCCCCCCCCCCCCCC
>NW_024424897.1:24849052-24862500 GCF_017311325.1 Ursus maritimus | reverse complement strand
GCCCCCCCCCCCCCCCCCGCCGTGAGCCAGCCCCCGAGCACTCCTGGTGCTCCCCGTTCGTGGGGCATGGACCTGGGTGCCTCCGTGCCTGTGTGTATCTTCATAACCTGGGGTCTGAGTGTGATGCTGTGAGTGGGCACATTCCTGCACATGGCGATGCTGCCGTGGGTGTGTGTTTGTCTCTGTGGATCTGTGCGCCTCTGCGTCTGGGTTTCTAATGTGAACGAAATACCACGAACTGCCCATCCCCCACCTTATGGGCTGCCTTTTATTGAGTGCTTACTATATACCAGGCGGTCCTAAGTTCTTTATCTGTCCGAACTTATTTGAGCCTCATGATGACCCTACGAAGTAGGGGCTGTCAGCATCCCCATTTTGCAGATGGGGAAGGCGAGAACCTGAGAGGTTAAGTAACTTGCCCAAGGTCACACACTTAGTAAGCAGGCAGAATGGACTTTGGAGCCAGGCAGTGGCCTGTTTCCAATTGCGTTCTATCCCGGATAGAAGAAAGAGGCTGGCCCTGGGTCAGGACACCTGGGTTTTGCCTGGATCTTGTGTGTAACATGGGGTACTGGACTTGCCTTCTCTAGGCGGGGTCCTCTTGGGGTTTTCCCTAAGCATCCTGAGAGGCTAACTTGCTCCCCCTTTTCTATACGCCCTCCCGCGCAGGTGAAAATTTGGTTCCAGAACCGCCGCTCCAAATTCAAGAAGCTGTACAAGAACGGGGAGGTGCCCCTGGAGCACAGCCCCAACAACAGTGATTCCATGGCCTGCAACTCACCGCCGTCGCCCGCCCTCTGGGACACCGCCTCCCACGCCACTCCCGCCCCTGCCCGGAGTCAGCTGCCCCCGCCGCTCCCATACAGCGCCTCCCCGAGCTATCTGGACGACCCCACCAACTCCTGGTACCATGCACAGAACCTGAGTGGACCCCACTTACAGCAGCAGCCGCCTCAGCCGGCCGCCCTGCACCACGCCTCCCCTGGGCCCCCGCCCAACCCTGGGGCTGTGTACTGAGCACCCACCTGGCCTGAACCTCCCACGAAGGACCCGGGACCAGGCAGAAGGCGCCTCCGTCCTAGCCGACACTCAGGAATCATCGAGGAGCACAGGGGAAAAGGCACCCCTTTCCCCCTTCCCTTGCCCCTTTCTCCAGGGACCCGAGAGCTTCCAGATGAAATATGCATGGACCAAGGATGTCCCCTGAACCTCCCTCTCCCTGCCTAGGCGCTGGGGTCCCCCTCCAGATGTTGGGGCACTCCATTCCAGCTGGGACAGCCGTTCCCCTTCTGCTCCAGGAGCCTGGATTGGCTTTCAATGGCCCATCGCCTTCCAGCTTCTAAAACTTAGTGCTCGTTCCGCAGACTGGAGACCTTGGGGACCAGGGAGACTGCGGAGCGTTTGCAGGTCAGGCCTGGGCTGGGGACCTGCTAGGCCTGGTCCTTCCCAAGCCACCTGTGGCTCCCCACTTTCCGAGCATCCCCTCTGCCAAAAAAGACATTGGATATCGTGACCAGGACTCAGGGTGGGGACGTCAGGCAGCCCCCAGCCCGCACTTCTAGCCCTCATTTCAGATTTGAGGGCTAAACCAAAGAACGCCCCCCCTCCCCAAGTGAGGGAATCTTTTAATATCTGTGGCTTTAGAGGGAAGAACTCAAGGAGCCATCTCTCTCCTCTCTCCCCCTCTGGTCGGAGAGGGGCAGTGGGTCTCAGGTGTCTTTCCTAAGGACCCATTTCTTCTTCCGTGTATAGGACTTTGCACAACTTTGGTTTTAAAAGCTGTTGAAAACTAGGAAAACAAAGGGCATTGTTACCAGATAGGACCAGTCTCCCCTGCATGGGCACCTCTGCTCTGCCCCACCCCCACCCACCTCTCCCTCTCCTCCAGTAAGTTGGCAGTTCGGGCGCCAAACCCCAAATCTCCAAGGAAATATGCCAGGCAAGACAAACCCCAAAACATCCCCTTTCCGGTGACTTTGGAAACAGATTGCTCCCGCAGATGGAGAATGGCGGGTGAGGTGCACCGGGAGAGAGGGGAGGGCGACAGCTCCATGCCTTTAGGGGTGAGGGGGTGGCTGTCTGGAGGGCTGGCAGCGCCGCCCCTCCTTGGCCCAGACGTCCCCCCAGAGCTAACCTTCCTCCACCCTGATGTGGTCAAACATCGAAGAAAAGGGGAGGTAGAAGACTAACTATATATATATATATAGTATGTATTTTTTTTTTAAAGAGCAACAGAGAGAAGCGGCCTCCTCCCTACTGTGGTTTCCTATTTATGTCGTCCTTTCCTCCTGGACGTACCTGCCTGTGCATCGTGAGCCGAGAGAAACAGGGATATGGGCTCCGGCTGGATTTGGCTTTGGTGGGAGGTGCGGGAGCAAGCAGAGGCGAGGTAGATCTCAGAGTCCCACCCGAGGCGGGGGGCAGGAACGAAGCCAACTCCCACTCCCTCCCAGCCTTCTCATTTCTGCTTTCTTACTGGATCCATCTTTATATATAACGTTAATAAAAAAGAAGAAAATAACCACTGAGCTCTTTGAACTGGAGGCTGGAGGCTGGAGGCAGACAGCTCCTGGGGAGGGCCTGGGAGTTGGGGAAGGTGTTGGACACAGAGAGACTGCTGAGCCTCCAGGGGCTCCTGGGGGACTCAGAGCCCTGAGGATCCACTGCTGGGACTCTGGGCTCAAGCGCTGGCCTGGGCCTGGCCCCTGGTGGCAGGTGCTCCTGACCCTGTGGCTGCCCCTGACTTGGGCAGGTCTGGGTGGGTGGGAGGCTCCCAGCCGTGGCCTCCCTGACTCCACTCTGCTTGGCGGCTTGGCGTTCCTTGCCTGCCAGCCAGCTGCCTTCCGCCACTGCCACCGCAGCCGCCGCCAGGTCACCTCAGGGCTGCTCTTTGATCTTGGGCTCACACGCAGACATGCTTGCACACGCGTGTAAACCCCCTGCCTCCACGCCCAGGCACTCCCCGGTCCCTCACTCTCTGGTCCGTCCCTTCCAGCTTGGCGTGAGGGTGGGGCCTCAGGCAGGGGGAACACCACTGCTCCTGCAGCTGACAGGGACCCCAGCCCATGCTGGGGATCCAAGCGGGATGAGGGAGGCAAACAGACGGAGGGGGTTCTGTGTTTCCCTTCTCAGGCTCGGGCCCTGACTCAGAGCCTTCTTGCTACTGCCCCCCCCCCCAGATCGCCTGGGCCAGCATTGCTCCCACCCTCCCCTCCTAGCTGCTCACCTCCAAGACTGGAGACAGGGAGCTAGAGGTGCTGGAATGAAGGGAGGTGTGTGGGTGACACATGCTGGTGCAGGTGGGAGACAGTGTAAATGCGTGTACATGCCTGTGAGCTCCTTTTCTCTCTTACACACGTACCGAGACTCGTGGTGCCATCTCTCCCTCCTCACCCCTGCATGGACTCCCGCTTGAGACAGACACACAAATACACCTGACACCCCTTGGTGTCACACAAACGTACAAAGCCATAACACTCCCAGAGACGGGGGCCTCCAACACGCAGGTGCGCAAACACGTGTCCCTCGCATCACCCCAGAGTGTCACGCAGGTACGAGCCCGCGCACACGAGACTGAGGCTCCCCGTCCTGGAAAAAGTCTTGGACTGAGAATCAGCAACACCACCCAGCAGCCAAGGTGACCCAGCTCAACCTGAAACCTCCCTGCGGGGCCCTCAGTTTCCTCATCTGTCAAATGGGGACAACAAGCCCCGCCCTTTTGGCCTCCCGGGGCTGTTGGGAGGCACGGAGCAGAACACAACTGAGAGGTCAGAAGGAAGGGTCTCTCAGGCTCCCCGCCCCCCCCGGCCAGGACCTGGGTAGACAGCAGTCCCGGGCACCTGGCCTGGGGGTGCTCAGGGCTGGGCTCCAGAATGGTGGGGAGCCCCCCCAGCCCCACTGCACCCCTCTCCCTCTCCGGAGGCTGGCCTTGCCTCCCCCCAGGCCCGAGGGAGGCGGAAGGGAGGAGGGCCTTCCGCCCACGGACGCCAGCCGGGCTGGCAAGGGTTAAGTGGCAGCTGCCAGGCGGGGCTGCGCTGAGCAGTTTGGTTTGAGGGCTGCGTGCAGGCAGGAGCGGCGAGGCGGCAGCCGGGCAGACTTGCTGGAGACACTGCGTTTTATTAGGGCTGGGCTGCCAGCAAAGGGAGGGAGAGGGAAAAAAAGGGCAGAAAGAGAGAGGAAGGAAGGAGGAGGCTGGGCAGGCAGGCTGGCGGGCGGGCTGCTGCGGGATGAAAGGATGTTGTAAGCTCCCTAATTCCTCCCTGCTCATTCCTGCTCCGTCAGGCTGGATTAACTGCCCTGGTGACCTCCCGCGGGGGTCAGCCCCACCCCTGACCTCCCCTTCCTCCTCGCCTCACCTCGGGGCCACTCAGCTCGTCCCCCTCACTGGTCCTGGGCAGGGGGCGCAAAGAAAAGGCTGGGGTGGGGGACCTGGCAGGGTGCCAGGGTGGGGCCGCTGAGCCCATCTTTTGCCAGGTGCTTCTTGATGACACCGGTTGCCTCGCAACAAGCTTTGGGGAAGGGGGAGGGGGCTGGGGAACCCCAGTCTGCCCTGGGGGTCGCTGTTCTCCGAACCTAACAGCTGACAATCGCTACAGTCCTACTCTGTGCCAGGCATTGGGCGTGGGACCTTCACCAGGGGTAGGGAGGTGGGTGATATAGTACCCATTCTTCGGATGGGGAAATGGAGGCTCAGAGAGGTTCAGTCTCTGTCAAGGTCACATAACTAATATGTGGCGATGCTGGGATTTGCACCCAGGTCTGTCTGGAGATTGGGTGCTCTTAATGGGCTTTTCTGCCGCTCAGTTTACTAAGACGCCCCGGGGCAGAGCGTCAGAGAGCAGGAGCCCGCCGCCGCCACCACCCGCCACCGCCGCTCCACCCACCCCAGCCCGCCAGCCCTCCTCCCTGGGCTCTTCCCTGGAGGAGAAGTGGAGGGGGGAGGGGCTGGTCCGAGGAAAAGCTTAAGGCTGCGGTCAGGAATGTGTGTGCTGGAGTCAGCTGACCTGAGCGGAATCCTGCCTCCACCACTGCCCGGGCTGGGTGATCTTGGACAAGTCACTTTAACCTTCTAAGCCTCAGTTTCCCCATCTGCACTGTGGGGATAATGCTACCTGCCTACTAGGGTTGTTGAGAGGATTAAATAGGATAATGTGAGTAAATGCTTAACAAGGTACCCAGCACATGGCGAGTACTGCTCGGTTCATGAGAGTTGCTGTTGACAACGGTGGATGGTGACGACGGCGACGATGGTGATGGGGGGGCGAGAAGGGGCTGACTCCCCACCTTGCTTCCTGCCCCCTCTCGTCCTTCCATACCCTCAATTCAGACCCAAGCCACTGGCTGCCCTTGATCCAGCCATCTCGAAGAGGAGTCGGTGCTCTCCCAAAAGGAGTCCATCAGCCAGTATTAGTGAGCACCTGCTCCAAGCTCACCACTGCAGGGGCTGGCGCACAGCTGCCTGGAGCCTGGGGAAGGGAGCCACACACCTGTACCAGGTGCTCCCGGCCGGAAGCGGGGCCAGCCGTGGAGACCCCCCCAGCTGAGCAGACCTAACACAGCCCGGGAGGACCGCGGAGGGGCTGTCAGGGAAAGGGCAGGGGCAGTGGGTGGGAAGGAGTCCTGGGGAGGCTCCATGGAAGAGGTAGCATTTGAATTATGCCCTGAAAGAAGGATGACAGGATGACAGGCAGTGCTGGGGCCTGGAGACGTACTCCCTAGAGTGCCAGCTACGGAATAACTCCCCTTCCAGGACTCAGGTGGAGAGGAAGGAGGCCCAGGGGAGAGCTAGAGGGCTGCTGAAGGAAGGGGCAGCCTGGATGCAGAAGGTTCCTAAGTCTTTCTCCAGATGCCAGGCTCAGAGAAGGGCAGGGTCTGGCAGTTCCCGGCCCCTCAATTGTGCTGGCAGCGGCCCTCACACCCTGAATTTGGGGAAAGGAAGCTCCTTGCCCCCCTTCTGAGAGGAGACAGCCCTGGCCCTTCTCTACCCCTGTCTCCGAGGCCCCTCCCTTCACGGGGTCCTGGGCAAGGGATCCTAGAGCTCTCACACCCCACCCCACCCCGTTCAGCCTGCATACACCATTCGCCTCGGCAACACACCATCACTACCACTTACTCCCCAGTCTAGGGAAGCCCCCAGCTCAGTGCGGAAGGGGGGTCCGGGCAGCTGAGATAGGACCCCTGGTGTGCAGCCTCCCAGCCCCTAGGGGAGGGCTCTGGTTGGCTAAGGCAGGCTGAGTGAGTTACATCAACCCAGCCCAGAGGGGATGGAAGAGGAAGGGAGGGGAGACAGAGGGGAGAACAGAGAGGGGAGGAGAATGGAGGGGGGAGGAGAAGGGGGCGCCTGCTGCCAGCACCCTGGCCTCTGTTTTTCCAGCCTTAATTGCAGCGTTAATCACCTTAATAAGCTGTTTACCAGCCACCCAGCAGCCTGAGACTGGGAGACTTAGCAGCCAGAAAGTGCTTGGAGATGAGTTTCCCGGCAGCCCCAGGGAAGGGGAGGCAGTGCTGACTGGGGGACCCTGGGGGAGGGGGCTTGGGGCAGAGGGGGCAGGTGGGGGCTGGTGGAAAAGGCTGGGGTCAAGAAAGTGCAGAAGGCCAGCCTCCAGCTCTTCGAAGAGGCCCAGCCCCCTTCCACAGAAGCCCTGGAGTCAACTCCTTGGGCTAACCTTCTCTGACATCCAGCCTGGGTCCCCAGCACTCCCCCTTTCTCCTTTGCCCCTCAGGCCCATGCAGCATGACCAACAGAGTGACTTCCCAGGCCCCAGTTCCCAGTTCTGTAGAGTTATCTGGCCATCTTGACGGCCTTGTCCCCAGCTCACAGCACGGGGCATGGACCCCATGAATATTTTGTCCACCCTGGGCTGCAGGGCAAGTGGACATCTTAATACCAAGGTCCCTGGGGGCAGAGCTGGGAGATGATCTGAAGTGGGGTGAGGGGGGCCCGGGGGGTGAGGGCAGGGACTTGGGCATCTTCCCCAGGACGGGGACGTACCCCCCCATGCCCAGCACAGGCTGCCGTAGCGGGACGCCCAGTGAGCACAGAATACCTGAACGAGTGAAGGAAGCGATAGGCCTCTTGGGCCCCTCACGCAAACCCTCTTGGCTTCGGTCCCTGTTCTCATCAGATGAGGGTGAGCCTGACGGGGAATGATACCTGCCCTGTCTTTTGGGTCTTGGGGGTTCGATGAGAGGAAAGCCCAACACCGAGTTGCTGCTCCCGAGCCAGCGCAGGGCCTGAGAGGGCTGCACCCTCCCTGCACATCATCTCATCTAATTGTTGGGAGTCAGCCCCAGAGAGACTTTGTGACTTGCCCAAGGTCACACAGCAAATCCGGGGCAGCGCTACGGCGTGCCTGTTGGGGCTCCTCTGCCTATCAGCAGGCCATAGCTGGACAGGCACTACTAAGTGGGCTCTGAAACCCTGGCCTCCAGGCTGCAGAACCGAGAATGTTCTCTGCAGGACAAGTGGGTCAGACCTAACGATCTGAGCAACCCCGTCCCAGGGGCTGTGATGGGTCCAGTCCACTGGCTGGAGAATTTTGGAGGCTCTGCTGGGGGTGGGAATGGGGGGAGTATGGAATTGGCCTGTTGGGCCCCTTGGAGTCCTGGAAAGCTCAGAGGCCCTGGAAGCACTTGGGAAGGGTCTGGAGTCCGCTGGCTGCTCTGCCCCAGGTCGGCAGTCTGAGAGAGGAGGGGCTGAAGGGTGCAAGGCAGCCAGGATAAGCACCCTAGGAGGAAGCCGACCTGGGGAGGGGGCCGATGGGGGGGCGGTGGAGCCCAGAGGCTCAAACTTCTTGGTTGTCTCTTGGGGCAACTTGGAGCAGGATTGGAGATGTCTGCTGAGTAAGCAGGGCAAGGAGACTCCACGCCCTGGAAGATGAGCTGGTATGAGGGGGGGTGTCCCCCCACCCCGGGTAGTTCACCTCGAACCTGGCAAAAGGCAGCAGGGTGCCCTTCCCTGTGCACGGAGAGTGCCTGGCCACGTCATGCAATGCGTGTGGCACCGTCCCACACCCACCCCTGGGGCCAGGCAGGCCTGCCCTGAGCTCAGGCATCACCCATGGGGGAGGTGGGGGGAGAGACATACCCTTGGCTAAGGGACGTTAGGGAGGAAGCTGAGGAAAACAGGAGGCCAGAGGGAGTAGGAGGCTGGCTGGTAAGGAAGGAAAGCAAGAGAGCATTGCTTCCAAGCACAGACTCAGATCCTCCCAAGATCTGGGCAGGGAAGCTGCCGAGCACCTACTGTGTACCAGCCCTATGCCGGGAGCTTTCACGGGCACCGTCTCATTCGATCTTCTCAACTGCGTGGAAGTCAGTGCACTTTTTATTCTATTTCACAGGTGAGATCACTGAGGCTCAGAGAGGTTCCGTAGCTTCTCCTAAAGTTCCGCGGAGTCCAGCCTTCTGAATCCCTGGTCTGTGGGCCTCTTACCACCCCATGGCCTCCGAGAGTGAAATGGAGAGAAGGAGTGCAGGGGGCCAGGCTCGACCTTTCCCTTTGTTCTCAGACTTGCCCTGTGCCCTTAGAGACACCAGGATTGTCATTCCATAGACTAGGACACGCGTGTCCAAACAGTCATATGTAGGCACAGTCCTGAGCTCAAACCCTGGTTTGGACCCTTAACTAGCTGTGTAGCCTCAGGTAAGTCACTTGCCTTCTCTGGGCCTCCCTTTCCCTCATCTATAAATGGAGCTAATCATACCTATTTTGCGGGGCTGCCAAGGAAATGAGATGATACATATAAAGGGCTTAGTGCGTAGCTTGGCACCATGATGGGCGCTCAACAAACTACACTTAGTTTTCAATGAAACCAGCCTGTGTGCCGGTAGGACCCTCCTCAGTTGGCCTAGAGAGTTCTAGGCACCCTCAGTGGGCCCAAAGCTGACCCTTTCTCCTCTGACTGGGGCAGAGCTCTCATACTGGGAATTCCTCCTTCTACTGGGAAATTGCTTTCTCGATTCCAATCTAAGTCTGCCATGCTTCAGACGTAACGGAAGGGTGCGCACCAAGGACAGAGCCATGTGCTGGGCCGTAGCGCCAACAGAAGGGAGGAGAGCAAGGCTTAATACTCTCCAGTTACTAATCAGCTAAAGAGCTGCTCTCCCCACCTATATACTTACAGTACTGTATTATTTTGTTATTTACATTATAACAGGAATATTTTCCCTTATTTATTGCTGGAGAACAGCTACTGATGTCTTATATATATCTTGTATCCAGCCACTCTACCAAAATGTTCTTAATTCTGCTTTTTCCCCCTAGAGTCTCTTGAGTTTTCTAGGTATACAATCAAATATCAGTAAAAAGGAATGGTTTTACCTGTGCTTCTTAGCTTAGTAGAAAGCATTCTGGGGTGATGGGAGGGGTGACCTTTGATGAAAGCAGAAGTCCAGGGCCTCACATGCCTCTGCATTAGCTCCGAGCCAAGCAGCCGCTGGATGGTCTCACCGCTTCAAGTCCCTCCTCACCTGGGGACCCTAGAGGGCTGTCCTAAGAAACACAATCAGATATCCTCACCCTGTAGCCAGCCTCCTGCACAACTTCCTTCCCTCTTCTCAAAGCAGCTTTGAAATGTAGCCCAGCACTCACGTTGCTGGGTTTCTGGGGAAGACAACTAGACTAGGGTTCCACTTGCAGGTGGAGATCAACAGAGGAACAGGGGGGCTTGGGCAAGATCTCTTCTGGACACAGAAGGTTTTTCTGGTTAGAGACAGCGATGATAATTAATCAATCCTTGCTGAATCCTTACTCTATTATAGTACCTTTTGTGTTTTCACTCATGTAGTCCCCACCACAACTCTGTAAAGACCGTACTACCATTATCTTACTTTTCCAGTTGAAGAAGGTGAGGTAAGAGAGGTTAGGAAACTTGCCCAAGGTCACAGAGTTGGATTTGAACCCAGGCCTTGGTTCTTTACTATTTTGTGTTCCTGGAGTTGGAACTGTCCTCTTCACCATTGCATGGTAAGCTGGTGAGTCAGAGGAGAATTTAGGTGGGTAGGGGAAGAGGGACACTTTTTGGCACCAAATCGGCATGGCCAAGATGAAGACGTAAGTCACCATATGCCCTGGCGTGATTGATACATTTCACAACACACCAACGAGACACTCTCCCTGTCTCCATGACCTTCTGAGATAGTTTGATCATTATCCCCACTGCATCGGTGCGGAAATGAAGACCCGGGAAGGTAAAGTGACCCGCCCAAGGCCTTTGAGCTACGTGTCTGCATTCCAGAGACTCCATGAAGTCTCCCCAGAGGAGACACATTTTATTTTTCAAGGAGCCAGGAGGAATAAGTCTTCTTGCGTGGACAGGCCTGCCAACGGGCTGGGAGTGGGAGGGATCCAAGACCAGGGATGAGTCCCAGGGCAGATTCAGGCTTTGGAAAGGGAGGTGGGAGGGCTTGAGGAGGTCACAAGGGATGGAAGAAGCCTACATTGAGATCCAGCTGATCCCCCTGGGCTTGGGGAATGTGACAGGAGCCGGGCAGAGGCATGTCAGAAGGCTCCTGCAGTCTGGCTTCCCCCAGGATCTGTTGGAGCAAAGAATTCCCGGTGGCTCCAGGGCTGGGAGGAGGAGTTTGCAACAGGCCCCAGCTTGCAGAGACAGAGAAAGCAACTGCTGGGTCCAGCCCTAGAGGAGTGGTCTCGGGGCTCTGCAGCCTGCATGGTGGGCAGTGGGAGGGGTGGGACCTGGGCAAGAGTCATGCGCCCTTATGAAAAGTCAGCCCTCGGCCCTCCACCCCAAAGAGAATGCGTGCACCAGGGCTGGGAGAGGGGTGATCCGGCAGAAGAAGGAACCACTGAGTGGGGGAGCCCCCTGTCTGAGAGGGGAGGCCAGTGCCCTGTTCTCTGGGAACTCAGTCTGAGGGCGGAGTACGAGTCCTGAAGGGTCAGGCAAAACAGGACGGAGAAGGTGATCTTGGGAGTGGGCTTTTAGGCTGAGGGGATTCCTGAGCCAAGGGGGAAAGAATGATGCCTCCCAGCTAGCCTCATGACCTCTGTCGGATAATTTGATGCCCTGCTCCTGGCCTCATGATTCAGCCTATATGTTCTTCATTAGTTCGAAGTGGGGAGGGTAAGAGAGTGGGGGCCACAGACCAGAGTGGAATTCCTCATGCTGGCCCAAGGGTCTCTCTTCCATCTGACCCAAAATTCAACTGAACTCTAAAGGGGAGGGTTCAGACGCAGTGGAGAGGAATCCATTCCACATATATTCCACAGAGAGTGGCACCCTCCCCTGGAAATGAAGTAATCTCTCCATTTTGGGGCCAGAGAAGCTGAAGGCCTGGCACTGTGAGGCGCTGAATCAGAATCCTTGATGTTTGGAGGAAGCTTGGGGCCAACTCCTTTCCCTTCCTGGGCTGGCCAGACATGTCCCCCAGGATGCCAATGGGGCTGAGCACCTCGGAGTCATCAAGCTATGGGGTTGGAAAGAGCTGCCGAATCCATCTATTTTGAGGAGGGAAGCAGAGCCCTGTATTCAGGGGCCTCCAGTCTGATGGGAGACAGGCTCTGCCTTACAAATCTCCAGACTGGAGTGGAAAGTGGTGGTGGACACATTTCAACCATTACACGCACGCGTGCACACACAGACGTTTGGGTAAGAGAAATGATCTGAGCTTCAGAGAGGGTACGTAACTTGCCCAAGTCCCCCCCCCCCCAGTAGTGGCAGAACACTTCCCTCCTCACCCTGTGATCCCAGGTCCCCTTCCTCCCTCCTTGCCCCTGGAGTTGCCCTCAGGGCTGGGAAGGGGGGTGGTGGTGGTGGTGATCCGTGGGGATCTCAGAGAGGACAGTGTTTGGGTTCCTGCGCCTTGGCTGGAATTGATGGCCATGTCTGGGAGCCATGGGATGTGCCAGGAAGGGCAGCCCCAGAGCTCTTGCTGGAGCTCAGGGAAAGGAGGAGGCAAGGCTTCAGGAAACAAAGAAAATAAAGTCATAATAAAATTACTGGGTTTCTGCGGCCATCCAGTCTCCGTCCCCAGCTGTTCACCAGGGAAATACTCGCTGAAACTAGGAGACAGAGAGCTTGGACAAAGGGCCAGAGTGAGAGGAGGGTGGGAGGGGGGAGAGAGAGAGAGAGAGAGAGAGAGAGAGAGAGAGAGAGAGCGCCTTCCCCACTCCTCACCCCCGCCCCCAGGAAGCCAGTCTGTGGGTTTCTGGGTATGTTTGTCTCTCTTCTGCCTCCTCCTGTCTCATCCCTGTGTGTTGTCCTCCTCTCTGTGAATGTGTAACCTGTGAGTGCACGTGTCCCTGTACAGTCACAGTGGGGCTTCGTGCGCACGCGCTCACGTGTCTGCGTGCGGCTTGCCAACACGTGTGCCGCTGTGTGTCCGCCTGCCTGTGTGGGCACCGTCCTCAGGGGAAATGTGCGTGCCCTTGTGGAGTCCCCGTGCCTGGGTCCCCATACCTGCCCAGTTCTGTGCATTGTCCGGGGTGTTTGTATTTTGAGGATGGGGGTGGAAAGGTCTTTAATTTCCCCTTGTGAACCCATCTGAGCTGGCCAGGAAAGGGGGTGAGGCGGCCACTTTTCCCTCTCTAGGCTTTTTCATCTTGGAAGGCGAGAGACAGTAGTCACCCCGGGGGCTCAATGGCTCCCCCAGGGTCTAACAGCCGGGCTCCTCAGAGCAGGGGTGGGGCAAGGGCTGGAGTAGAGAGAAACCAGAGCTGGAGGCCCTCCTCTTCACCCCTCTGTGGGATGGGAGAAACAAGGCAAGAGATGGCAGAGAAGGGAGGGCATGGAAGAGAAATACTTTGGGATTTTTCTTTTCCACCATAGCTGCAAGAACATTACTCACCTCCTGGAACAGGGGCTCCCAGGGAAAGGGGAGACCCTGGTCCCTTGAATACCAGCTGTCTGTGGGCAGGGTTCAGAGGGGTCTTTGCAGAGGCCTGAAGCCACCATCACCTTTCTGTCTCAGCTCCCCACTCCTCCCTTCTACTTCAATCCCCCCATCCCACGCCCTCTGAGGCCACAGGAGTCCTGGCAAGGAAAGGGTTATCCAGGTGTGTGGGGGTGGGAAACTCCTGCGGGGTGCTTTTCTGGAGGAAGAGGCTTCTGTGGTCCTGAGGACCGAGAGCTGAGAGATTTGCCACCACCACCGAAACACTGGAGAGAACTGAGCTGAGACTCCAGCAGGCGTAGCAAGCCTCGATCAGGGGAGGAGGGTGAATGGGTGCCTCATCACCTCCTGGGAAGCGAGAAGTCAGTGTAGCCTCCTCTGGCTTTTCCCCTCTGGACCCACGTACATTCCACTTTCTGTGGAAGTCCTACACCTCCAAGACCCCATCTACACGGGCCTCAGCTACCCGGATAACATTCCATTGACTCTGGATCCAATCCCAGAAGCAAGTTCAGGCGTCCAAACTCAAATGAGGTTTGGAGCTGAGTAATCAGCTGCTAGGGCTGTGCAGACATTTTGTCGGGGGGGGGGGGGGGGGGGGG
>NW_024424897.1:24840377-24849028 GCF_017311325.1 Ursus maritimus | reverse complement strand
GCACAGCAGATTTGGGGGTGGGGGAGGGTGGGTCTGTCACTCCGTGTCTTCCCAGCCCCCTCCCACCACCACCTTCTCCCACTTCCCACCTGCAAGTAATTTGGCCAATCAGAGGGCAGTTAAGATTGCGCGCGGAATCCCTCTAGATCTGTGTGCATTCGGTGGGGAGGCGCTAACCTCCTTCCCCCCCAGACCCCGTGCACCCTTTTCCTCTTCACGGCAGCAAATTACTTGTAATTATCTCACACTGAAAACNTGAGACCCTTGTAGGTGAGAGTGTGCCCTGGCCTCCTGGTTCCCATTCTCCAGTCTCGGCTGATTTTAGATGCCCTTCTGCATTGAGGGCCTCGCCTGTGCCCTGCTTTGGAATGGTGGTAACAAGGAATGTGCGTAGGTCTCCAGCCTCCAGCCCCAATCCTCCTCTCCACCCTTGGGAGGCAGAGAGGTGAGAGGTGAATGGATGGTGGTGGCAGTATGAACTCACCCTGGCCATGACCCCTCCTCCCCGATAATCACCCAGCAGCTATAAATGCCATTTGTGAAGCGCGTACTGTGTTCCAGGCACCGTGTCAAGCATGTTACAAGCACTATCTCACTCCATCATCACAGCTACACCGCGAAGCAGGTCCTATTAGCATTCCCATCTTAGTGGGGAGGAAAACCAGGCTCAGAGAGAGGTTAAGGAACTTGCCAAAAGTCACACAGCAGAGCTGGACTCTTTGGACGCCCAAACTGCCATTCTTAACCACTCGATTTTGTCCCCACTCCATTGTTGATTTTCCCAGAAGGGAGTCTTCATGGGGAACCACGGGCTCGCCTTCTCCAGCTCAGATGGCTTGAGGGAGGTGAATGGGGCACATCCCCCCCTAGGGTTTCAAGTCTATCCTCACCCAGGAGCCCAGGGATGTCGGACCAACTCCCAAGTGGAAAGGACTGCCTTTTCCCCTGGAAAGGTCAGGTGGATGGGGGTAGGGAAGGGGGGGCCGCTGGCCTCTGGCTGGGAGAGTAATTACACTCCTTCTGCTACTTAACTTTACAACCTGGGCTGTTGTTTTAACGATGCGACTCGTGTTGGGCTGTCCAATTAATCTCGCCTTTGGAGGCTTTCCGAGATGGGGCGGTAGATCTTATCTTGGGTCTGTGGAAAGAGGAGTGTAACCTGCAGTGGGAGGAACAGCCTCCCTGAGGGCCTGTGGCCTCCGAGAAGACCCAGGGGAGGGACTGGGACCTGGGGCTGGGCCTGTGGAGCTGCGGGCTAGGGGCAGGGGAAGGCCCGGAGGAAGATGGAGTGTTTCTGCTCTTGGCGCCCTCATTCCTCACTGCTCTGATCTCGGCTTTGGCCCACTCCACGCCTTTTGCCATCCCCAGGATAACCCTCCAGGTGTATTTTGGCCAGTGGGGGTGGCCATTGACCCAGAAGGGTCCTGGGGGGGGCTGATTGCAGGCCTCCTGCAGTGGGCTTTCCACTGACTTTGTACCCCCCCTACTCTACAGAGACCCCAACTTGGGCCTCTTTCGGGCCAGGGGCTTGGCTTAAAGTGCCTGGGTGGACTTTTCCAACTAAGGCAGCCCCCCAGTTCGCAGTGCTTGGGAACAGGTTTAGGCAGTAAGGGGGAAGATGACTCGGGAACTTTGCGCCTGGAATTGGAGGCCCCTCCCCCAATCCCTTGGGCCAAAGCTGGGCTGGATTCCCTAAATTGTTCGCAGCCCTGTTCCTGGGCCTCTCTGCCACTGGGTGCTGTGTGTGGCGGGGTGTGGAGGCCATGAATCTACCGCTGGTCCAGGCTGAGTCGAAGCCCCAGCATTACTGCCTGGAAGGTGGCCCTTACCACACAAGTCGCTGCTCCTCTGTCTGGCTCCCCTGTATGCCTCAGTCACCCGGAATCTCCAGGATCTAACACAGACCAGACGCTTCACCCATGTTTGCTGGATGGAGAAGTCCAGCACCTTCTGGGATTTTCTTCTCCTCCCCCTTCCCTAGGTGGGCTGGGGCCTCTCCAGCCCAAGGCGCACACTGGGAGGACTGGACTGGCTCAGTGGGCATCTCCCCTTTCCAGGTGAGCAGGGACTGACCACAAGATGGAGCGCGGGGGGACTCCAGTCCCTGGCTCCCTCCAGAACTGGGCCAGGACAGAATTTGCAGGTGAGGACCCTTCAGACTTTGGTCATCTGCAGTATTGGCATCTTCCGGTTTCGCGCTGGAGCGTATGAAAATGGTCATTCGAACATTCCAGAGCTACCCCTTCGGAGCTAGTTAGTGGTAGAGGCACAACTGGTATCCAAGCCTCTAGCTCAGTGCCTGAAGAGTCCCATGGGAGACGAGAGAGAGAGAGATAGAGAGAGAGATAGATATGAGCACCCAACCCCCAGCCCTAGAAGTCAGGAAACAAACAGACGCACAGCCAGGGCCCAGGCTTCTGTACAGATTTAATCTCCGAAAGCTCCAGGTGTGGGGGACGCTAGGTGGGTTATAAGTAGGAACAGTTCCTTTGGACAGAGATGGCTGTGAGGAGCTGAACTGCCAGCCCGCCCTCTGTATTTGGGGGTGTCTCTACTTACACTCATCCAGAGAGTCCGTTTGCCCCCTATTCTCCCCAAAATGTTACCCTACGGGTTCCCAAGAGGGTGTGCCTGTGGGGATGTTGGGTATTACGGGTGGGAAAGGAGAGATAGACTCTTAATAAATACCCGTTGAATTATAAGGATCATTGGATGTGTTATCTATCACAACTGAACAGACGCGGGAAGAACAAGGCTTTTTTAGGAGAAGAGCATGAATTGCCCACAGGTCCACAAACTCCACATTTTCGGCATCTCTTCTACCTCACAAGATGGTGCGGAGGTGTGTCAGTCACGGGGCAACGGGCCAACCTCCAGAAAAATCGGTGAGCACGTCATGGCGCTCATCGTGAAGACTTGGGATGCCCACTTCACTTCCGCTTTTGCTCATAACAGGGCTGGGCAAGGCCCAAGGCACACAGAGAGGAAAAAATACTCGAGTGTTTCTTGGTTTTGCCTCCAGGCTGTGGTAGACTGCAGTCCAGGGAAAGGCTGGGAAGACTAGGGGTCCTGGGAGGAGTCTGAACTTCAGCCAATGACTCTCCCTCCAGAGCCTCTGTCCATGGTCATGGTGGGGGGCGGTGGCGAAGACCAAAGTCCTTGATTAGGCTGTTTGGGTTACAGAGCAAGGGAGACAGGACTCCACCCCATGCTTGTTCTCCTCTAACTCCTTGTCCACTTGAGAAACCCCATCTGGAGCTGGTTTCCTCCGGGACCAGAAGGGGTGCAGGTGAGCTGCGTCCTGGGCTTTGTGGACGATGGGGGCCCGACCCACCCTTCCCAGGTCTCACATCATCTGAGATGGAGCCAGGACATCTGGGGAGTGATGCTGATACCAGGCTCCAAAGCTGTTGCCGTAGCCACCGGTGGGCAGGGCCCCTGCCTTGGGCAGATCCCAGAGGGATGGAAGGGGCGGGGAGCAGGGAGACAAGGAGAGGGGTCTCCCAGGGAAGTCCCCTTCCTGTCCTCCAGAGCTCTGCTTCAGGAGCTTCTTGTATTTGGAGCGTTTGTTCTGAAACCAGATCTTTACCTTGGGAGAGAAGAAGGGAAAGAGGAGAAGATGAGGAGTGTGTGGGGGGAAGGTGGTGAGCCAGGGAAGGGGACTCAACGGTGCAGTCCTGGGAGTGGAGCAGAGGCTGGGGACACGCTGCAGTCCTCCAGAGTCCCTGAAGTTGCCGGAGGTCCCGCCCCTGAGCTAGTAGCCAGTTCTCCAGGTCTGGGTGCCCTCTTCTACCTGCATCGGCGCCTCCCCGCTCAAACACACCTTTTGACACAGTCCCCCAACCCTTAACCGAGGGCCGACTCTTAACACGCCCTAGAGAACTGCGGCAACAGGGCTCTAGGGGACTCCTGCGGCATCCCCCCCGGGGAGGGGAGTGCGTTCGCAGAGAACACCTCCGAGGAAGGCTCGCTGCAGGAAGGACAGGCCCGGCCTCACCTGGGTCTGGGTGAGGCCGAGCTGCGCGGCCAGCTGGGCCCTCTCGGGCAGCGCCAGGTACTGCGTGTGCTGGAAACGCTGGTTCAGGTGCTGCAGCTGCAGACTCGAGTAGATGGTCCTCGGCTTGCGGAGCTTCTTGGTCGGGGCCTGCGGGCGCTGCTCCGAGGGCTCCGGGGACAGCGGCGGCTTCTCCGAGTCTGAGAGGCAAGCACAAGGCGGGGTGTGCGGAAAGGTGAGAGGGTCGGCCGCGCGGCTTCAGGAGCTCATTTGCATCTCGTTTGCATGTAGGCCTCCCAGGTGCCGGAAGGGCAGGTGCCCTGCTCGGCCCTCCCCCACCTTCCGCTCCACGCCCCCTTCCGACCCCACGCCCCCCGGGCGCCAGGTGGAACAAGAAATGGTTCTTGCCCTCAGGGAGCTCCTACTCTTGCGGGTCCTGTGACCTTAGGAAGAGAGCGCCAAGGGCCAGAGCGAGGGTACAGGTGGCGCCAGGGGCGGGAGGTCAGAGTTCAGGCGGGTGCTGTGGCGCCAGCTTGGGGTGGGGCGGGGCCGAAAGGCTCGGTCGAGGGCCGGGCTGAGGCCTAGAGCTGACGGGGGCAGGGTATTCCTGGCGGAGGGAACGCCGGAGCAGTGCTCAGAGGACGGAGACCGTGTTTGCGTGGCAGCCTCCCCGCTGCCAGAGGAGGGGTGGGTCAGAGGGGCCCGGCCAGGCGGCCTTGAAGGCCAGGATGAGCACCCGCCCCCCTACCCCCAGCATCCGAGTATGGAAAGGGCCTCCAGGGTTTGCCATCCCCTATTGCAAGGCGCAACCCCTGTCCCGGGGCGCACCCTGTAGGAAAAGTGACCAGCTCTCCCCTCCCCCATGCGGGCTGGCTGGGGCAGACGGCTTTCTGGGACCCCAGAAGCCCGATGGGACTGAGGCAGCAGCCTCCTGCGCCGCGCCTCACTCACAAAAGGATTTACGGCTCGCGAGGATGGTGGCCGGAGTTCGGAAAGCACGCAGCGGAGGGCAGCGCAGGCCCTTGGGGCCGCTCCAGGATCGCGCTGCCGTGCTGCCCCGCGAGGTCTGGTCACCTCCTGCCCCCAGGCCCAGCCACTCTAGGAATCTCGGCGGGGTAACAGTGGCCCTAGAATGCGGGGGGTGCGGGGCGAGGGGTCCTCCTCTTCCCGTCCGAGCAGCCTCAACCTGCGCCAATCGGTGAGGGCACCCCGGAAACATTCCATTCGGGCGATAGGGCTGGGAGGACCAAGTGGCCGAAATGCCCCCGGGCTTAGGGCCACGTTTGCAGCTTTCCAAGCGGGTCTGCCGGGCTGCCCCAGCCGAGAGAGCTCGTGGCCCCGGTGCCCAGACCCAGCTGGTGTCCACTGGCGTCCTGCACCCTCACCGCGCCCCTCCCTCCGGTTCTGCTCCCCCAGACGTGTGGTTCCCCGTCCTGGGCCGGCCGCGGTGGCCGATTGCCTTCACCTCCCCCGCATCCCTACCCCGTGGCCCCGGGCGCTGCTGGCTTCTCAGATCCACCCGCCTCGACCCCCGCCTCGGCCAATTCCCAGAAAAACCGTTGGGTTTCCGCTCCCGCCCGCGCCCGTACCGCTTGCAGCCTCAGGCTGGCCGCCCAGAGACCGACCCCCTCCCCCCGCGCCTCTCTCGCTGCGTGGAGCGCGCGGCTAGCGCAGGGGCTCAGCGCCTGGGAGGCAGCCTCGGCTACTGAACTCCCCCAGCTCTCGGCGCCCTAGCTCTCCCGGCGGACGCCCCCTTCAAGTTCCTTCCCCGACAGCTGCCTTTCTCCACACCAGTTGCGGCAAGTCGCGACTGGATCTGCCCAGGTCGCGATCAAGGAGCCCAAGGGCCTCCCTCGAGGCGCCGGCGCCGCACCCGCCGCTCCGCTGGGTGGTGCGCAGCTCCCTTGGAGCCAAACCTCTCCCTGAAGCAGGAGTGGACATGGAGTGGGGGCAAAAGGACTCAAGCCCTCTCTCACACCCCAATCATTCAATCTAGAACGGGCAAATCCACCAGTTTCAGGAGAAAATGCTACCATCTAGACTAAACACGGGCATGGTTTTCGTTGGATCCGGGAAAATTCTGTAAAGAAGAGGAATTCTGCACTCTCTCATCCTTCGACCAAGCAGAGGGAAGGCTAGGAGTGTGGAGGGCAGGAATGAAAATACCAACCCTATAAACAATTCTGTAAAGGACAAGGCTATCTTATTCCCACCCCCACTACACACAATATACCCAAGTGTGCCATGTACCAAAGGGAAGAGTCCAAGGGATTCGTTTGTAGAAACTAGATCATTTGTATAAAAAAACCAAAGCCAGGCAAACACACAAACCTCCTCTCCCAACTGCTCCCCCTCCAGCAGGGACAGACCCAGCAGCCTGGGAGAGGCAGCCCCAGTTCTGGCACGGAAGGCAGTTAACTTTGGGGGCTCTGAGGAGATTCCCTGAAATCCTCTTTTCTGGCCTCATGCAGTGAAAGTCAATTTGCAAGGGCCAAGTGCCTGGAAAACAGGCACACACACCCTTTCTTTGGGCCTCAGTTTGCCCATCTGTACATCAAGGAGGTTGAGCTCCCAGATCTTTAGGGTCTCTTCTGGCTCTGATGGTTTCTGAGCTCCTATGTTGGAGTAAGGGAGAGAGATGTCTTGATCCAGGCCGACTCCAGCAAAGCCACCCAGGGGATGTGCATCCTTGGAGGAGACTGTGCTGACAATTGTGGGGGCAATTAGGGGGGAGCAGGGAGGGCAGGGGACTGAGCTCTAATCTGTAGCTAGTACAGATGGGTATGTCTAGTGTTACAAGCGTTCTGCCCATACCAGGCCCAGGATCAGGAAGACAGGCTAGCTCCTTGGCCTCTTTGAGGCCTTCCAGGAGGCACTTTCTCAGGGGCTCCAAGTTGCTCCAGACAACGGGAACTGGGGCCTAACCCGTCCCCCACAAAGGCAACGGGTGGAGATGCCCCAGACGGCCTGCTCCCTCAGCAGCAAGGCTGAGGTCGCCGGGATCTACAACTAGAGACTGCCTGACCCACCTGTGGCTACATTCTTAGAAAAATGAGTGGTGGGGTCCTAGCCCCAGATTCTGCCAGGCCAGCTTCCAGTCTCTGTCAGGCACATTCAGGCACCGGCCAAGGGAGAGAGGTACAGCCGAATCAGCCCCCACTTCCACTGCCCTCCAGCTGGGACCTGACTTCTATTTGTCTGGCTTTGGCTTGAACGCTGCTTTCTGAGACAAGACAAACGCCGAGAGGAGACTTGGGGAAGGGAAGGAGTGCACGACGGAAAGAATCCTGGGGCAGGGGCTAGGCACCCACACCCACATCTGGATTGTTTCAGTTTTCCGTTACACGTAGGTACACACAACCCCGCTGCTCCAGGGGGTGGGGTAGAGAGCCCCGCCGCCCGGCTTCACACAACTGCAAATCGAAACCAGGTCGTTCTTGAAAGGAGACCTAGATCAACTCGCCCCCGCCCCTCCCCCCTGTCTCCCGCCCCATCCCTTCGCCCTCCCCCCACCCCCAGATCCCGTGGAATCTGAGTAAGGTCTGAATCCCGCTAGCTGCGCCCGACCAGGCGAGGGCGAAGTTTAGGGACGCACAGGATCAGGACCCCAGAGGTGGGAAGAGCCGCGGCGGCCGGACTTACCTGCCTTAGGCTCCGGCTGAGAGGGCGCCGCCGGTTGCTGGCAGGGCAGGTAGGAGTCTCCCGGGGTCGCCGGCGCAGTGTAGGAGTAGGACAGGAGATGGCCATAAGGCCCAGAGTAGGGCAGATCGGAGGCGACTGCGGTTGCGGGGGACAGGCCAAGCGGGTAGGTAGCGACTACCGATGGGACAGGGGCGATGTCCGGGAAGATGGCTTTGGAGGCGTCCCGGCCAGGGAGGGGGCAGGGCAAAGAGGTCATTGCGGCCGGGGCCGGGGCCGAAGGGCCTAGGCCATGGCCCGGCACGTAGTCCGCTCCCTCCGCCAACTCTCTTTTTTTCCGAGCCTCGGGCGTTGGGACCGGATGAGCCCCCCAGCCAGCCTCCCGCACACTTAAGATTCCCGGGAAAGTGTCTCTCTTTGCCTCTTCCAGCGGAGAACGCGCGCCTGGGAAAGGGGTTCCGAAGGGGTGCCCCCCATGGCTTTTCCCCTCCCCCCTAAATCCATGGGGCCCCCCTCATCTCGCTCTTGGGTTCGGTTCCCGGGACCCGACGGGGGCACCGCCCACTTAGACACCGCGGATTGGCTGCCGCACGCGGTGACCTCACCGAGGCTGGAGCCGGGGTCCGCCCCCCGGGGCAGCCCGCGGTAGGGAAATTCAGAACTGAGAGATCGGAGGGGCGGTGCGCGCGCTCCAGGCCCAGCTACCTCGGGGGCTCTCCGAGAGGGCTGCTGCGGTGTCGTGGCGACTGGGGCAGTCTGGGAACCTCGGTCTCAACGGCAGAAACGCGAGGGAGCTGGCGGGGCCGGGCCGGCCCAGGGCGAAGGGAGCAGGGCCGTGGCGGAGGCGCGCTCTCCAGCGCTCGGGGACCTGCACCGCCGTTCTGATCCCGCTGCCACCGACCCGCAGGGGATTCGAGACCAGATCGCCAGCGCGGTGCTTATTCAGCTAGTCGGAATGCGTCGCTGCCGAGCGCCGGCAGTTTGTTGGTAAACAGACGCCGGGTCGGGGGAGGTACCG
>NW_024424897.1:24837386-24840367 GCF_017311325.1 Ursus maritimus | reverse complement strand
GCCTGCTCCCTCAGCAGCAAGGCTGAGGTCGCCGGGATCTACAACTAGAGACTGCCTGACCCACCTGTGGCTACATTCTTAGAAAAATGAGTGGTGGGGTCCTAGCCCCAGATTCTGCCAGGCCAGCTTCCAGTCTCTGTCAGGCACATTCAGGCACCGGCCAAGGGAGAGAGGTACAGCCGAATCAGCCCCCACTTCCACTGCCCTCCAGCTGGGACCTGACTTCTATTTGTCTGGCTTTGGCTTGAACGCTGCTTTCTGAGACAAGACAAACGCCGAGAGGAGACTTGGGGAAGGGAAGGAGTGCACGACGGAAAGAATCCTGGGGCAGGGGCTAGGCACCCACACCCACATCTGGATTGTTTCAGTTTTCCGTTACACGTAGGTACACACAACCCCGCTGCTCCAGGGGGTGGGGTAGAGAGCCCCGCCGCCCGGCTTCACACAACTGCAAATCGAAACCAGGTCGTTCTTGAAAGGAGACCTAGATCAACTCGCCCCCGCCCCTCCCCCCTGTCTCCCGCCCCATCCCTTCGCCCTCCCCCCACCCCCAGATCCCGTGGAATCTGAGTAAGGTCTGAATCCCGCTAGCTGCGCCCGACCAGGCGAGGGCGAAGTTTAGGGACGCACAGGATCAGGACCCCAGAGGTGGGAAGAGCCGCGGCGGCCGGACTTACCTGCCTTAGGCTCCGGCTGAGAGGGCGCCGCCGGTTGCTGGCAGGGCAGGTAGGAGTCTCCCGGGGTCGCCGGCGCAGTGTAGGAGTAGGACAGGAGATGGCCATAAGGCCCAGAGTAGGGCAGATCGGAGGCGACTGCGGTTGCGGGGGACAGGCCAAGCGGGTAGGTAGCGACTACCGATGGGACAGGGGCGATGTCCGGGAAGATGGCTTTGGAGGCGTCCCGGCCAGGGAGGGGGCAGGGCAAAGAGGTCATTGCGGCCGGGGCCGGGGCCGAAGGGCCTAGGCCATGGCCCGGCACGTAGTCCGCTCCCTCCGCCAACTCTCTTTTTTTCCGAGCCTCGGGCGTTGGGACCGGATGAGCCCCCCAGCCAGCCTCCCGCACACTTAAGATTCCCGGGAAAGTGTCTCTCTTTGCCTCTTCCAGCGGAGAACGCGCGCCTGGGAAAGGGGTTCCGAAGGGGTGCCCCCCATGGCTTTTCCCCTCCCCCCTAAATCCATGGGGCCCCCCTCATCTCGCTCTTGGGTTCGGTTCCCGGGACCCGACGGGGGCACCGCCCACTTAGACACCGCGGATTGGCTGCCGCACGCGGTGACCTCACCGAGGCTGGAGCCGGGGTCCGCCCCCCGGGGCAGCCCGCGGTAGGGAAATTCAGAACTGAGAGATCGGAGGGGCGGTGCGCGCGCTCCAGGCCCAGCTACCTCGGGGGCTCTCCGAGAGGGCTGCTGCGGTGTCGTGGCGACTGGGGCAGTCTGGGAACCTCGGTCTCAACGGCAGAAACGCGAGGGAGCTGGCGGGGCCGGGCCGGCCCAGGGCGAAGGGAGCAGGGCCGTGGCGGAGGCGCGCTCTCCAGCGCTCGGGGACCTGCACCGCCGTTCTGATCCCGCTGCCACCGACCCGCAGGGGATTCGAGACCAGATCGCCAGCGCGGTGCTTATTCAGCTAGTCGGAATGCGTCGCTGCCGAGCGCCGGCAGTTTGTTGGTAAACAGACGCCGGGTCGGGGGAGGTACCGCCCCGCGGCCAGCCTGCCCCGCACGCGCGCGGCGCACACGCCCCCGCGGGGCGCCCTGGACCTGACACGCCGCGACCGCCGCGACTGCGCCTCACCGCACCCCCACCCCCGTCCGGGCTTCCGCTTCCGGCAGGGGCCCCGGTGCGCTTGCGACACGGAGGCTCCCGCAGGCCCCCCCAGGCCGCTGGAGGGATCCGCCGTCCTGGCTTTGTCGGTGCGGCACCCCGCCTTTCCTGGCGCCGTGTGAGGCTGAAGTCTTGCACGAACCGGGACAAAATCCGCCGAGTAGGAGGCGAGTCCGGTTAGATGACTATTCCAAGGGCGCAGGAAACACGGCGGGCCTGTCCTGGTGGCCACGTTTTCCAGTCTGTACAGTACCTGCCTCTAAACTTTAGTACCCGAGACCTTGACGGGCAGGTTCCACGTATGTGAGTTATCTGTGGCCCCAGGTAGACAACTACGCCCAGGCCCCATTCAAATACAACATATATACAAACACAGGGGTCTACGCTGATATTTCCATTAGCATCCCTCCAGGAACAGAGAGGTCCACTAATGGATCTGCAAATACGGAGTATATGGGCTATGATGTAAAGCACATCCATATACCCAAAGATAAATAGCACGATCCCTGAAAAAAGCACGATACTTGTCTCTTACACAGACCCACGACTATAACAAGTCAAACTGCCCTTGTACACACTCAAAAATGCCGGAAATCCAAGCATATAAGCACTTAGGCGTGTGTATCCACCCTCTGAGTGATTACTGTCCATGCACATCTAAGTTGTTTCATGTTAGTGGGAGAGACAGTTACATCCCCAAACCCGCCAGTCCCCAGAGATTCCCCAGCACGCCCACCTACGCACCTTTTCTCCCTTGAGTATGCAACCCGACTGGCACACACATATTTGCATACACATATTTGCTCCCATTATCAAGGCTCAGAGTGAAGGCATCAGTCTTAGAACTGGAGGGTAAGAGAAGACCAAGAACAGACAAAGAAGGGGGCTTAGAAGAGTAAGAGAAGGCACTGGGGGATGGCCAGGCTAAGACAGATCAAAGAGAGGTGCAAGGGTGGTTGAGCCCCCAAGTCAGTGTCCGGAGGGGAAGATGAGCAAGTTGGCTTCAAACTGGACTCTCCCCTGCAATGGACAGAGATGAGTTTTTCCAAGAAAGCACATGGTTCTGAGCTCTCCACCCTGAAGCCCTGGCGCTTCAGGAGAAGGGAAGACTCCTCCTCTGGGTGGCTGGAGAACCTAGTCCCTCTCATCCAACAGGGTATGCAG
>NW_024424897.1:24831211-24837376 GCF_017311325.1 Ursus maritimus | reverse complement strand
GTCGCCGGGATCTACAACTAGAGACTGCCTGACCCACCTGTGGCTACATTCTTAGAAAAATGAGTGGTGGGGTCCTAGCCCCAGATTCTGCCAGGCCAGCTTCCAGTCTCTGTCAGGCACATTCAGGCACCGGCCAAGGGAGAGAGGTACAGCCGAATCAGCCCCCACTTCCACTGCCCTCCAGCTGGGACCTGACTTCTATTTGTCTGGCTTTGGCTTGAACGCTGCTTTCTGAGACAAGACAAACGCCGAGAGGAGACTTGGGGAAGGGAAGGAGTGCACGACGGAAAGAATCCTGGGGCAGGGGCTAGGCACCCACACCCACATCTGGATTGTTTCAGTTTTCCGTTACACGTAGGTACACACAACCCCGCTGCTCCAGGGGGTGGGGTAGAGAGCCCCGCCGCCCGGCTTCACACAACTGCAAATCGAAACCAGGTCGTTCTTGAAAGGAGACCTAGATCAACTCGCCCCCGCCCCTCCCCCCTGTCTCCCGCCCCATCCCTTCGCCCTCCCCCCACCCCCAGATCCCGTGGAATCTGAGTAAGGTCTGAATCCCGCTAGCTGCGCCCGACCAGGCGAGGGCGAAGTTTAGGGACGCACAGGATCAGGACCCCAGAGGTGGGAAGAGCCGCGGCGGCCGGACTTACCTGCCTTAGGCTCCGGCTGAGAGGGCGCCGCCGGTTGCTGGCAGGGCAGGTAGGAGTCTCCCGGGGTCGCCGGCGCAGTGTAGGAGTAGGACAGGAGATGGCCATAAGGCCCAGAGTAGGGCAGATCGGAGGCGACTGCGGTTGCGGGGGACAGGCCAAGCGGGTAGGTAGCGACTACCGATGGGACAGGGGCGATGTCCGGGAAGATGGCTTTGGAGGCGTCCCGGCCAGGGAGGGGGCAGGGCAAAGAGGTCATTGCGGCCGGGGCCGGGGCCGAAGGGCCTAGGCCATGGCCCGGCACGTAGTCCGCTCCCTCCGCCAACTCTCTTTTTTTCCGAGCCTCGGGCGTTGGGACCGGATGAGCCCCCCAGCCAGCCTCCCGCACACTTAAGATTCCCGGGAAAGTGTCTCTCTTTGCCTCTTCCAGCGGAGAACGCGCGCCTGGGAAAGGGGTTCCGAAGGGGTGCCCCCCATGGCTTTTCCCCTCCCCCCTAAATCCATGGGGCCCCCCTCATCTCGCTCTTGGGTTCGGTTCCCGGGACCCGACGGGGGCACCGCCCACTTAGACACCGCGGATTGGCTGCCGCACGCGGTGACCTCACCGAGGCTGGAGCCGGGGTCCGCCCCCCGGGGCAGCCCGCGGTAGGGAAATTCAGAACTGAGAGATCGGAGGGGCGGTGCGCGCGCTCCAGGCCCAGCTACCTCGGGGGCTCTCCGAGAGGGCTGCTGCGGTGTCGTGGCGACTGGGGCAGTCTGGGAACCTCGGTCTCAACGGCAGAAACGCGAGGGAGCTGGCGGGGCCGGGCCGGCCCAGGGCGAAGGGAGCAGGGCCGTGGCGGAGGCGCGCTCTCCAGCGCTCGGGGACCTGCACCGCCGTTCTGATCCCGCTGCCACCGACCCGCAGGGGATTCGAGACCAGATCGCCAGCGCGGTGCTTATTCAGCTAGTCGGAATGCGTCGCTGCCGAGCGCCGGCAGTTTGTTGGTAAACAGACGCCGGGTCGGGGGAGGTACCGCCCCGCGGCCAGCCTGCCCCGCACGCGCGCGGCGCACACGCCCCCGCGGGGCGCCCTGGACCTGACACGCCGCGACCGCCGCGACTGCGCCTCACCGCACCCCCACCCCCGTCCGGGCTTCCGCTTCCGGCAGGGGCCCCGGTGCGCTTGCGACACGGAGGCTCCCGCAGGCCCCCCCAGGCCGCTGGAGGGATCCGCCGTCCTGGCTTTGTCGGTGCGGCACCCCGCCTTTCCTGGCGCCGTGTGAGGCTGAAGTCTTGCACGAACCGGGACAAAATCCGCCGAGTAGGAGGCGAGTCCGGTTAGATGACTATTCCAAGGGCGCAGGAAACACGGCGGGCCTGTCCTGGTGGCCACGTTTTCCAGTCTGTACAGTACCTGCCTCTAAACTTTAGTACCCGAGACCTTGACGGGCAGGTTCCACGTATGTGAGTTATCTGTGGCCCCAGGTAGACAACTACGCCCAGGCCCCATTCAAATACAACATATATACAAACACAGGGGTCTACGCTGATATTTCCATTAGCATCCCTCCAGGAACAGAGAGGTCCACTAATGGATCTGCAAATACGGAGTATATGGGCTATGATGTAAAGCACATCCATATACCCAAAGATAAATAGCACGATCCCTGAAAAAAGCACGATACTTGTCTCTTACACAGACCCACGACTATAACAAGTCAAACTGCCCTTGTACACACTCAAAAATGCCGGAAATCCAAGCATATAAGCACTTAGGCGTGTGTATCCACCCTCTGAGTGATTACTGTCCATGCACATCTAAGTTGTTTCATGTTAGTGGGAGAGACAGTTACATCCCCAAACCCGCCAGTCCCCAGAGATTCCCCAGCACGCCCACCTACGCACCTTTTCTCCCTTGAGTATGCAACCCGACTGGCACACACATATTTGCATACACATATTTGCTCCCATTATCAAGGCTCAGAGTGAAGGCATCAGTCTTAGAACTGGAGGGTAAGAGAAGACCAAGAACAGACAAAGAAGGGGGCTTAGAAGAGTAAGAGAAGGCACTGGGGGATGGCCAGGCTAAGACAGATCAAAGAGAGGTGCAAGGGTGGTTGAGCCCCCAAGTCAGTGTCCGGAGGGGAAGATGAGCAAGTTGGCTTCAAACTGGACTCTCCCCTGCAATGGACAGAGATGAGTTTTTCCAAGAAAGCACATGGTTCTGAGCTCTCCACCCTGAAGCCCTGGCGCTTCAGGAGAAGGGAAGACTCCTCCTCTGGGTGGCTGGAGAACCTAGTCCCTCTCATCCAACAGGGTATGCAGGGTTTGCTCAGTTGAGAAATGCTACTTTCACATGGGTCCACTTTCCCCCCCCCCTTTTTTTTTTTAAAGATTTTATTTATTTATTTGACAGAAATAGAGACAGCCAGAGAGAGAGGGAACACAAGCAGGGGGAGTGGGAGAGGAAGAAGCAGGCTCATAGCAGAAGAGGCTGATATGGGGCTCGATCCCATAACGCCAGGATCACGCCCTGAGCCGAAGGCAGACGCTCAACCACTGTGCCACCCAGGCGCCCCCACTTTCCCCCTTTCTTACCCAACTCCAGCCCTGCCACTGCCATGCCAGCTTAGAGCTGGGGCTATGAACATACAAGGATATATCCTTCCAAACCTTTCTATCTACCACCATCACTTTCTTCTGGAAGGAGGCAGCCACACAACAGTGGCGTGGTGGGTTCCAGGGATGGCATCTCAGGGTGCAAAAAAGGAAGAGAATGCTCTCTGGGGTCGAGTAGGCTGTCGGGGAAGGTTACACAAAGAAGGTACATTTTTAAAAAGATTTTATTTATTTATTTATTTATTTATTTATTTATTTGAGAGAGAGAGAGCAGAGTGAGAGAGCATGCAAGTGCGCCTGTGCCCCGTGTGCATGAGTGGGGGGAGGGGCAGAGGGAGAGGGAGAGGCAGACTCCCCGCTGAGTGGGGAGCCAGACCCAGGCCCATCCCAGGACCCGGGGATCGTGACCCCAGCTGAAGGCAACTACTTAACCAACTGAGCCACCCAGACACCCCACAAAGGATGTACTCCTGAGGCGGAACCAACAGCATGAATAGAAGGACACTTTGTCCCTCAGTCATGTACCCAGAGTCCCTTCTGTGCTGGACCTAGCAAAAAAAAAAAAAAAAAAAAGAGCAGGGGTGGGTTTTCTGGCAGGCCTCTGTAGCAGTTGACTTTGGGAATCCTCCAAAGCCAGGAGACCCATAATAAGAGCCTCTCCTAAACTCCCAGGGGGCTTCGCTGAACTCAGGCAGGATGCTCATTCCTATGCAGTGGTAGGAAACACCCTGCAGCCCTTTGGAATTTATAAAACACAACATGCAAGTCCCGTGCATCTTCACAAAAAACCCATGGAGTACGTACTATTATGACCCTCAGTTTACAAATAAGGAAGCTTGTCCTTCCATCATCACCTCCCTCTTCAGGGCTCCTTTCTTCCACACGCCCGTGGGTGTGGGGCTGGGGCACTTGGTTGAGAAACCCTGTGGTCTCAGAGCAGACTCTTCAAGGACGGGTTCCCTCCAACCTGTATCACAGCCCACCAGCCACCAGCCAGTGGGCCTCGGGGGATACAGGAAAGGTGAAAGGGCCAGGATGGGGGCTAGGAAGGGCTGTATTTGAGAAGGATGTGTTTGAGAAGAGAGGAGGAGAGGGGAGGGCTGGCCCGGGAAGGCTGAGGCCTGGGTTTCCATCCCAGCTCACAAACTGGCTGGCTGTGATAGCCTGGGTTGGCCATTGACCATCTCTGAGATGCATTTTATCCAGAAAGGATACCGTGAGGGAGCTGCATTTAACACAGCCAAGCCTTTGTCATTTGCTTTAGAATGAATTGCAAAAACAGAAACCCCAAAACATTATAAAACCAAGAAGAAGGGGGAGGAGGAAGGCAGACAGGCAAAACAAAACGGACTCTCTCCCGCCACTACCAATCCCTCAGCCTCTGGCTTGTCACAAAAGCCAGAAGTGGCCCTCCCAGCTCTTTCTCATGCAGGTCCTCTCCCTTAGCAAAAGGGGCCCAGTACAAGAGTGAGGCCGCGGAAAACGACAGCAGTCCCCCTCCCCAGAGTGGGGGGGGGACACCGTGCTGCGGGGGGGTCTCTAGAGCCAACCAAGGGTCGGGACAACCTGGCGACCACCTGATAGATCTGTGTCGTTCACGGTGGTTTGCAGGCTCCTTGTGGGTCGCCGGGAAAAAGAAATCCCACCCTGATCCGGTAACGTTTTTTTTTTTTTTGCCCAGAATAAATACCGGCAGCGGTGGGATGTATGCCTTGCTTGAGGGACTCTCCCCTGAAGCGGGAAACTCCATTCTAACCAGTGCTTGTCCCCCGCAGTTCCTATTCGACACCCCAAACACATGGTGGGTGCGCAGGGCTCTTGGCACAGTTCCTGGGCTCCGGACCCGGCGGGCTTCTGCGACGATAGCCCCGCGCCAGGGTCCAACCCGGGGCCGACTCCACGCAGCACCTGTATGGACCTGCTCAGGGGAGTAGAGATTCCACTGGATTCCCGACCTCGGTGCTGGGCGGCCAGTGCGGGATTATCTGAGCCCTCCGCGCTCCTTCCCACCCACAGTCTCCCAACGAATCTTCGTTCAGTCTCATCCACTCTCAGCGGAATTTAAGTGCGATTTGGCGGGGCTTTCGTAATAACTCGGTTTGTGGAGACTTTGTGAATAATTTGGTTTGGCGGGGTGTGTGTGTTGGGGTGAGGATTCCTCCCTCCGTGCGGTGGTAAAGCCCCCACCTTTGGCAAGGCCCGGGGAAGGCACAGTTCGTAGAGGCCTCGCCACACACACTCTCCGATTTTACTTGTCTGGATTTTTTTTTAAAAAGGTGATTATTTTAAAATTATTTTTAATTTTTTAATTTTTACACATTTCATGTTTAAATAATCTCTACACCCAAGGCGGGGCTCGAACTCACAACCCCCGAGATCGACAGTCGCGGGCTCCATCGACCGAGCCAGCCAGGCGCCCCTCGTCTTGAAATTGTGAAAGATTGTGTCCCTTTTCTTCTTTCTGATTGATCAGTTAATGAGCGCCGGCGCAGGGGGCACTAAGTGCTGCCGCGTTGAGGTCACCGCCAACCGGCCAAGCACTTGCGTTTGCGCTCACCTGCACGCTCCCCGGAGAACTTTCTATGATTGACCTTCCCCCCGCTATCATTTTCCAGATAACTTTGGAGAAGCTCCCAGGGGAAGGAGAGGGGAGAGATCTCAGGGTCTGCCTCCCCTCGAGATCTGGACAGTGCTCCACAGGCGAGACCCACGAGTCATTCGGTGCTGGGTCTCTAGCCCTACTCCCCCCCGCGTCGTCTTTGCTTTTCTTTCCAATGCCAGCCTCCGCCCCAGGAAAAGTCTTGTATTTGGGACTGACCGGGACGTTTAAATGACCAGCACGTATATATGAAGTCACCAAACATTTTAAAAACAAACCTATGGCCACTCTTGGACATATCACGACCTCCCACCCCCC
>NW_024424897.1:24821786-24831201 GCF_017311325.1 Ursus maritimus | reverse complement strand
CCCCCCAAAAGAAAACGGTTCACAAAAAATGCGCGGTCGGGAAGGTGCGTTGGAGGCGCCGCCCTGCGCTGCGAGGGGGCTCCCCCGAGGCTGGATCTGGGCGCGCGGGAGGGAGCGGGACGCTGCCGGGTGGGGGGCGCGGGGGCGCGGGGGTGCGGGGGCGGCGGCCGGGGCGCCGAGTTCTGGCCGGCTGTCCCGGCGCCAGACCCGGCCGGCCTGGGCTGGGAGCCCGCGCCCTGAGCCGGGCCGACGGACCGCAGGACGTAGCGCCGGCTGCCGGGAAAGCCGAGAGCCCGCGGGAGGCCCCGAGGCCAACCCGGCTGCAACGAATTCGCCGCGCTCCCAACGAAGGCAGCTCCGCCGAGTTATGCAGAGTTTTCCAGACCCGGGCCCGGAAACCAGGGCGTTCCGCCGGGGTCGCCTTCGCTCGGTCCCCGGTGGAAGGCGGCGGGAGGACGGGGCTGGAGTGGGGAAGTGCATCCAGCCCGCACGACCGCAGCGGGTGTGCGCACAGGCACACACAACCTAGCTCAGAACACACGCGCACACGGCAAACACACACACACACACACACACACACACACACACACACACACTCCCATAACCCAACAGCTGCAGCACCCACCCCACAGGCAACCACACAACACCTGCCACATATACACCACCATAGCACACACACACCAACACCCAGCACACACCCGCCACACAGGTACACACACGCTCACGCGCGCGCGCACACACAGGCATTACACTCGCCCGTGACTCCCTCTATTCTGTGGAAGGTCTGTAGGGGGTGGGTTACTGGTTTCAGTTTCTCACTCCCTACCAGACCCTTTGGAGGTCCAGACTGTTTTTCTTTCATAAGAAAAGGGTAGTTCTGGTCCCTGACTCCTAGTCTGGGCTGCGGAGTCAGGGAGAAGGGGACAGCCTTACCTCTGCCGGGCTGGGCCTGGCAGAATGAGGGGAATATTGCCTTGGGGAGGAGAGTGGGATGGCCACATGGGCACCGCAGCGCACCTGCACCCCCATTACCAACCCCCCAAATGAGAAAAATAATCACAAGAACAAAAAAAACCCCAATCCCCCCACATCCTTTCCCTCTGTGAACCACTGCTCTGGGCTGTAGGAATCAGACCTGGTGAGGGGGCAGGGTAGGCAGGGGACGGTATGGGGGAGGGGGAGAGGCAACTGGGTCCCACCCCCACTCTTCTCCTGTCTTCCTAACCCTCCTCTACGGGACTGAACTATGGGGGGTAGGGGCGCTAAGCCAGCAGCAGGGGCCCAGGCCCCCCTCAAGTCTGTTTAAGGAGGGGGAGGTGACACAAACACCCCTTCCCACCAGCCTCTACCTTCTGTGGTCAGTCAGCCTCATGAATTCCCCTTGGAGAAGGGTCACTCATTGGAAGTTCATCCACTTCTGCCCTGAAAATGCTGGAGGAGGAGAAAGTGAGCAGGGAGGGGGAAGGGTTTGTACTTGCCAGGTGTTGTGGGGGCTGCGCACTGGTCCTGGCCTCTGAGGGGGACTCTTCCTGGCTCAGCTACCTGTTTCCAGCTTCTCAGACCAGTTTGCCCTCCCCTCCCCTCCCCTCCCCTAAAGACCCTTCTCCACTTGTGAGCTAACCCACACCTGTCCAGTCTCAGCCTTGGCTGAGGGACTGGCTCTCAAGCTCTGGGGGACACAAGCCCTCCCCAGCCCGAATTCTGGGTGGGATATGCCCCAGAACTAAGAGGGAGGGGGAAACTCAGCCCCACACCCCAACTGCCGGCCAACCCAATGGGGTGCTGGCTGCCTCAGTTTCTGTCCACAGGAAAGCATGAGGGAGGGCCAGGTAGTGGTTCTCTGGCTGTCTGAAGCACAGGATTATCCTGCTGGAGGCACTCTTTCTGGAAACACCTGTGAGGAAGCTTCTGGAGCCTTTGGGGGAGAAGGGGAGCAACAGTGATCTGAGGTCCTGTGTCTTGGGTTAACACAACAGTAATGATAACATAGCGAACATTTGTTGAGTGTTTTCTGTGTTCTGGGCACCATGCTAAGGCCTTACACGCACCATTTCATTTATCACACTTATGAGGGAAGTGTTCCATGTGTCTCCACTTTACAGATAAGGAAACTGAGGCACAGACAGACTGAGTAACTTGTCTAAAAGTGAGAATTGGAATGCTGGCCAGCTTGTCCTCTTAACTACCACGGAGTTGTCTTACCTGGTGAAGTTCCACTCAGCAAGGGCAGGAGGAAGGGCTGAGGGGGCAGAAGGGACCCCAGGAGAGGAACGCCCTCTGTGGAAGGGTGGTAGAAGGAGTACTAATATCAGCGATGGCTAGTATTTTTTGTGGGCTTGGGTACAATGCCTTCCGTGTGCATTTCCCCCATTGAAATCTTCAGACAGCCCTGCAAGGGAGTCCTGTTATTATCCCCCGTTTTACAGATGGGGAGACTGAGGCACAGAAAAGGTGTGTGCGGGGTCTACACCTGCCTGGTTGGAAGGGAAAAACGGGAGGAAGGAGCTGAGACAGAGTCAGGACATTGTGCACTGTGGAGGGCCTCAGACGCCAATCAGCGGCTTAGAATGGGGCTATGGGCAGTGGGCGGGACCAGGGTGGGAGCCGGGCAGTGGGCGGGACCAGGGTAGGAGCCGAGGGGCTTCCCTGGAGCATCTCAGGTACCGAAGCGTGTGGGAAGGGGAGAGTCTGAGGGCAGAGAGCCTAGTTTAGAGACTGTTGCAAATACGGTTGGTGGAAAGGAGGGCAAGTGTCAGAGGGTGGCTGGCTCCAAGAGAAACTCTCCCGGGCCTGGTGACTGTACCGCGAGAGGAGAGACGCAAGAATGACTCTGAAGTTCCTGGCCTGGGCAACCACAGGAGTCTGGGGAAGAAGCCATGGTCCAGAGATTCAGGCATTTGATGGGTGGATGGACCGTGCCCCAGAATTCTAGTTTGGCTGCTCCAGCAGGCACCCAGCCACTTTGGTTTCCCTCCGTGCCCCTGCACAGGTGTCTTTCCCCAGGGCCCTGCCCAAGTGCACAGGTGAAACTTGCATATATGCAGATGTATGCAAATGAAAATAACCCAGGCTGGGCACGGTGCCAAAAGCCAGGGGAGGGGGAGGGCCGCCCTCGCCCTGACTCACCCTCTGACACGCCGCCTGGAATGCCACCTCCCCAGCTGAGCTTCCTCCAACTCGGGGAACTTGCTCCTGGAATCACCCCGCAGCTCAGACCCAGATCACAAGCCCAAAGGACCTGGGGAATGGAGGCTGGGGACTTTCTAAATCAGAGTAAGGCTTTATTCTGAGCTCTCCTTGCAAAACTGTGTGCCAATGGGCAGGAAGAATACCTGGGTAATATGGCATTTATAAGTCTACCAGGCACGTGACATTCCTAAAAGCATTTTCACAGATACGATTTCATGGGGGGCTCAGAGTAACTTGTGAGGTTTATTAGCCCCATTTTGCAGGTAAAGACACTGAGGCTCATGGCATGAAGTGCTTTGCCAGGGAAAGCCTGCCTAGTACAGAGCTGGATTTTCAATCCAGGCCCTCGGACTCAGTGCTCTCTGTACTAGCCCATGGTTTGGTGCTGGGCTGAGGGGAAGGGTAGCTAATTCTTGAGTCTGGGACTCCATTTGGGGAACTGCTGACCCCTCAGGTGTCTAAATATTCACGGCAAAGATCCTCTAAGCTGCTTGGTCTTCAAGCACTTCAGCGAGGAAGTGAGCTCTTGTCTCTAGACCTGAGGCCATACCCCTCCTGTCCGGCTAGACCGTGCAGCCTACTTCCAGCTTCTTCAGACTCACTGCAGGTCAACACTCTCTTTTTGTACCTACTAGGCACAGGATCTGCGCAGGGCACTGTGGACAATTGGCCTAGGTCCCCCCCAACAGTGAATTTAGCAATTTATGTGTATGAAAATTGTGGAAAAAAATATACAGGGATACCTGGGTGGCTCAGTCGGTTAAGCGTCTGCCTTCAGCTCGGATCATAGTCCTGGGGTCCTGGGATCGAGCCCTGCATCAGGCTCCCTGCTCAGTGGGGAGCCTGCTTCCCCCTCTCCCTGTGCCCCTCCCCCCAACTCTCTCAAAGAAATAAATAAAATCTTCTAAAAATATATATAAAAGAGAGTGAATTAAAACACACACAGAAAGAGAGAGAGAGAGAGAGAGAAAAGGAATACTTGAAAACTAGGTTCCAGGGGCGCCTGGGTGGCACAGCGGTTAAGCGTCTGCCTTCGGCTCAGGGCGTGATCCCGGCGTTCCGGGATCGAGCCCCACATCAGGCTCCTCCGCTATGAGCCTGCTTCTTCCTCTCCCACTCCCCCTGCTTGTGTTCCCTCTCTCGCTGGCTGTCTCTATCTCTGTCGAATAAATAAATAAAATCTTTAAAAAAAAAAAAAAAAGAAAAAAGAAAACTAGGTTCCAGGTCAAGAAGTAGGACTCGGCCAGCGCCCCAGGACCTCCGGAGTGACCCTCCTGGATTATAACCCTCTTCTCCTCCTTAGTACCCCAGCTTTTGTGTTCATCGCTTCCCCGCTTTTCCTTACTGTTTTGTCACCTATGTTGGCTTACTCTTAACCTGTTGATGAATTTTAAGTGAATAGAATCATACGGGACTTAGGAGTCTTGCTTCCCTCTTTTGACAGTGCGTACATTCTAAGACATCCTCTCCTGACTTCCTCATCCCAGACGGTAACCACCGTCCGGTTTCCCTGGAGCATGTGTTCAGCCGCATTGTTCCTCTGAGATGCTCTCGGCCACCTGCGGGGGGGGGGGCAGGGATGGGAACCGCCTCCGGGAACACAGCGCAGGGCCAGGTGTATAAGACATGCTCAGTGCACAGGCAGTGAATGAATAAGGATGAGTGGAATAGTGTACCTGGGTTTGCACTTATGAGAAATCCCAGGGGCAGGGGAGCTTATAGGAGGACGTAGGGTGACATTCCGGAGGTAAGTTCCTAAAAGGGCCCCTTCTCCCTCCCTACCCTCTGGCCACTCTTCAGGGGTGAGAGGCTGTACCATCTTCTATGTCCTGGCCCTCTCCACAGCCCAGCCAGGTGCCACGGGAAGCACACGAGCTGGGGAGCCAAGAAGATCGGAATTCTAACCCCACCTCCACACCTTCCTGACTTGGGCAAATAAAACTTCCCTGGGCCTTAGTTTCCCCATCCTTGAAAATGGACATAATAAAGAAGGCCTTTCTCACGGGATTGTGAAGACGTAGTGAATTACTCTAAGCGGCTGACACATAGTAGGTGTTTTAGTTTGTTTGCTCCCCTTCTTGCTCTTGGTTCTTTGACTCACCCACAAGGAATATGCCTGTCCCCATCACTTCATCTACCTGGAGGGTACCAGGGCCAATCTGATGAAAAAGCTGTTGTTCCCAGAGGACCTGCTGATGGCTGGAGATGTCACTCCCAGGACAGAAATCTGCAGGCCAGACAACCTGACTTCCTCAGCACCGCATCCTCCCTATGCCCTGAATACCGAGGTGCGCAGGGCAGCCTTCTTTCTCCAGCTAATCGTGCAGCCGCCCTCAGCTCCTCCTAAGTCCTGCGAGGCCCGAGGCCCGTGAGGGTCTGCCCCCTCGGCAGCGTGTGGAATACTTTCACACTGGGGAGCTCAGCTGATCCTCACCAGCCGGTCAGGCGGGGCAAGTATTGCTGTCCCCATTTCACAGATGAAGACACCAATGCTCAGAGCAGCTCAGAGCCTTGCCCAACATTGCACAACTAGTAAGGGGCAGAGCTGGGGTTGGAGCCCCAGCTTCCTGACTCTGAGGTTCTCTGGGTTTTTCCAGAGCAGCCCAGCTGTCTCGGAAGGGGTGAAGGAGGAGACAGGGACGGAGCTGTTAGCAACTGGCTGTTGTATGGCCTGGCAGGGCCTCCGGCCAGGTGTGTGGGGGGTGGTACAACGACAGGAGTCAAGACTGGGAGAGCACTGCGGCAGCGGGGACGTGAGAATTGTGTGCAGGAGTGTGAAGGGCTTCAGACGAATTCTCTGTGATTTTTGAGGCCAGAATACCGAGAACCAAGTGTAAGTCGGAGGCATGCAGACTTAGGGGCAATATAAGGAAAACATTTTTATTAATTAAAGCCTTCCAAAAGGTCACACTCTCCCCTCTGTCTTAGGCACCAACTCCTCTTACATTGTACCGAGTATTTCACATCTCGTCTCCTCTGTTGGAATAAGGCATTGGAGGGGGCAGGTCCGCTTCTCTTGGAGCTCTTCTTCCACTGTGCAGGGACAACTGGCCCTTGCTAAGTGTTTGAGAGTCCCCCTCGGTGGAAGTATTCAAGCAGAAGTGGAAGGATGCTCTGAGATGGGGTTGAGACCCCGGACTCGGGGACAGATGGTGGTCTGCCGCTGGGACAGGTGGCTTAGAGTTTCAGAGCCTCATTCTTCTCACCTGTAAAACGGAGTTAAAAATACCTGCCATATAAAATTGTTGTGAGAACCCACTGACGTACCATATGTGACTAGCAGAGTGCCCAGCACACGGAAACCTCCTGATGTGGCTTTTTTATGAGGTATGTGGTTGAGGGGCTCTATCGTGGGCTAGAGAAATGGGGTAGGTGTCCACTAATGTCCCTCCAATCCTGACAGCAGATGATTCTATTCCATAAGCATCAGGAAAGGAGCTAAGCAGAAACCAGGAAGAGCATTGACTCAATGGAGGAAACTGTTCAAAATAAACAGAACTCCCATTCGGAGTCCCTCGGGACTTGAGGCCATCCCATGGACTTTTCCTACCTTGCCCTGCCTGCCCCCGTCTTAGGCAAGTCCCAAGGTCTAGACTTGGGACCTAGTCCCTAGAGAGCCTGAACATTCATTAGCCCTGAAAAGGGTACCAAGAGTCCCCAGACAGTGCGGCCCACCCTAGAAGTCTAGCCTCAGCCAAGAGCAGGGCGCAAAAGTTCTGATTTGGCCATCCCCTGCCCTAACCACAAGCCCTTCACCAGCCCAAGGCTTTGAAGCAGCACCTCCTGGAGGGTGGGGGTAGCTCCCGCATAGACCACCCCCCCCTAGGAGGAGCCCTCGGGCGGGAGGCCCTGGAGCAGCCCTTGGCTCCCTTTCAAAGTTCTGTCATCCTTCTTACAGCTGGACGGCACCTCGGAGGTCCCCAGAGGCGTGGGGTCTCCAGTTCTGGGCTGAAGAAGGTCTGGAGCGGGCCTGGAAATTTGCATAGTCATAAGCAACCCCTGTGAGAAACTGATTTGGCCCAGCTCCCTTCACCCCCCGGGGGAGGCTGAGCCTGAGAGGGGAGGGGACTGGCCCAAGATGACACGCCAGAACTGGACAGGAGCCCGGCCCTCTGGTCTGGACCCTGGTACAGGATGTTTTCCAACCCGGCTCTCCGTCAGGGCTCACCCCCCCAGAGACGTGGAGGGGAAGCCCACGCAGACGTCTTTCCTGAGTATCTCCTGGGGGCTCCCCGAAGAGGGTGTGTCAATTAAATGAGACCTAGTCACCCTCCTAGAAATGGCAGCTGCCCGATTGAGACGGAAGCATCTCGAACTTGCTGGAGGCCTCCACGACATCAAGGTGTGGGAGCAAGTCAGGGTTTGGGGCTAGATCCATGGGGGGGGGGGTCACATCACACTGGCAGAAAATTATGGTCTGATTTGAGAAGAGCCTCTCTACTCACCAGGACCTGGCGCCGCAGCTGGCACATGGGGCCGAAGGATGACAAGTTCAATGACTGGACGTTGACCAATGTTAATGGGACTTGATCAGCTCCAAGACTGCCTGCCCCTCTTCTCAGGGGCAGGAGGTCTGGGGACTCGGCAAAGCCTGGAGAACCAGATACGTCCCCCTCGTCCCCATTGCAGCCACAGGTCAGCTCCCAGCAGGTCTCAGCCCCAGAGGCTCGGTGGACAGACCGGGTCTCGGTGACGGCGTGCGGTCATGTGGGCATGTTGCCTCTGTGACAGCCAGCGCGTGACTAGTGGGTAACTGAGATTATGTGCCTGTGACTCCTGCGTGTGGCTTGGGTGTGGCCCGGGGCCCCGTGTGGGAGCCGTGCGGTGGGGGGCTGCGTGTGGCCGTCGGGGTGGCTGCGTGTTCATGTGGCTGTGTGCAGAGAACCGGGTGTTGGCTGTGTGAGGCTCTGTGGGGCCCTGGGAGACTGGTTTTGAGAGCGGCCGGCTGTGGGGTGTGTGCCTGTGGCTGTCTGCGTGGCTGTGGGTTGCTCGGCGTGACCTGTGTGCCGCTCTGGGTGGAGACGGCCGTGGTGGACGTGCGTGCTTGCGTGGGACTCCGCGGCGGCGGCCCGGGCGTGCCCGTGTCTCTGGCTGTGTGGTTGTGCGCACGGGGGCCGCTGCCTGCTGGCCTGCTGGTGTTTGGGTGTGCAGCTAGGAGAGGCGCCCTCAATGGCGTGTGTCGCTGTGTGTCCCTCAGGGACTCGGCTGTGTCACCGTGTGTGACTGTGACTGTGTGTGACACAGCATGGCCCTCAAACCACCTTCGTTGGGTTGCTTTGATGTGGTTGAACTTCTAGGGGCCGTGAGGACGCCTGCCTCACTCGTGAGGACTTCAAAAGATGGCTGTCCTCTCTGCCTAGCGAGGAGAAAAGCCCATTTCCCCCTCACCCCTACCCCCTCTTCCCGCCGCCTGGAGGACAGGCCTGTTTGTTTTCCTATTTTTACTGCTTCGGATGAGTTCATGGCCGCAACTGACTCACCACTCTTTCCGAGAGGCCTGGGGAAGGAAACAGGGGTTGCTTGGTTGGGGCCTCTTTCCACGAGCCCCGGGGGGCTTTCAGAGCAGGGCCAAGGGAGACATCTGGGTCCGCTGCAGCCTGTGTGAGCACCTCAAGCCCGTCGCCCTCCCCAAGCTCAAAAGGTCAACGAGCCTTCCGTTGAGGTCATTGTCTGGTCCCTGCCTCCTCGCCCAAATGAGAAGGCCTCTCTCCTTCTGTAAGAGTTCTCCCCTCCCTTTAAGTGACCAGGTCAGGTGCAAAGCAAGCCGGAGCTTTGGGGGTACACGTGACGTCTCACACAGACCTGTGTCCCTACAGGTAACTCATGCTGTAGCAGGGATGCCCTGACTCAGCAGCACTGTTTGGGCGCCCCCTATGGGCAGAGGCTGCTGCAGCTGAAGGAGTTTGGAGAGAGCCCCGGTTGGAGGCCGGCCCAGTTTGGTGGGAGAGACACAGTGGCGGTCCCCCTGGGATGCCCCAGTCTTCTGGGGGAGTCAGAACTCTCCCATGCATACCCTCTGAGACAAAGAACAAGGAGAATACAAGCGATCATTGCCTGGGCTGGGAGAAGAGTCCTGTTCCCAGTCTGAAGCCGAATCGGAGAAGGTTTCTGGAAGGGGCTGCAGGGACTTGGTGCAAGCCGGGAGGGAGCGCATCCTGGAGCATGGAGACTGGGAGGGCCTGGGGATGGAGCAAATACGGGAGGCGAGGGGAGGGGGGAAGACCGA
>NW_024424897.1:24802503-24821776 GCF_017311325.1 Ursus maritimus | reverse complement strand
TGGCAGAAAATTATGGTCTGATTTGAGAAGAGCCTCTCTACTCACCAGGACCTGGCGCCGCAGCTGGCACATGGGGCCGAAGGATGACAAGTTCAATGACTGGACGTTGACCAATGTTAATGGGACTTGATCAGCTCCAAGACTGCCTGCCCCTCTTCTCAGGGGCAGGAGGTCTGGGGACTCGGCAAAGCCTGGAGAACCAGATACGTCCCCCTCGTCCCCATTGCAGCCACAGGTCAGCTCCCAGCAGGTCTCAGCCCCAGAGGCTCGGTGGACAGACCGGGTCTCGGTGACGGCGTGCGGTCATGTGGGCATGTTGCCTCTGTGACAGCCAGCGCGTGACTAGTGGGTAACTGAGATTATGTGCCTGTGACTCCTGCGTGTGGCTTGGGTGTGGCCCGGGGCCCCGTGTGGGAGCCGTGCGGTGGGGGGCTGCGTGTGGCCGTCGGGGTGGCTGCGTGTTCATGTGGCTGTGTGCAGAGAACCGGGTGTTGGCTGTGTGAGGCTCTGTGGGGCCCTGGGAGACTGGTTTTGAGAGCGGCCGGCTGTGGGGTGTGTGCCTGTGGCTGTCTGCGTGGCTGTGGGTTGCTCGGCGTGACCTGTGTGCCGCTCTGGGTGGAGACGGCCGTGGTGGACGTGCGTGCTTGCGTGGGACTCCGCGGCGGCGGCCCGGGCGTGCCCGTGTCTCTGGCTGTGTGGTTGTGCGCACGGGGGCCGCTGCCTGCTGGCCTGCTGGTGTTTGGGTGTGCAGCTAGGAGAGGCGCCCTCAATGGCGTGTGTCGCTGTGTGTCCCTCAGGGACTCGGCTGTGTCACCGTGTGTGACTGTGACTGTGTGTGACACAGCATGGCCCTCAAACCACCTTCGTTGGGTTGCTTTGATGTGGTTGAACTTCTAGGGGCCGTGAGGACGCCTGCCTCACTCGTGAGGACTTCAAAAGATGGCTGTCCTCTCTGCCTAGCGAGGAGAAAAGCCCATTTCCCCCTCACCCCTACCCCCTCTTCCCGCCGCCTGGAGGACAGGCCTGTTTGTTTTCCTATTTTTACTGCTTCGGATGAGTTCATGGCCGCAACTGACTCACCACTCTTTCCGAGAGGCCTGGGGAAGGAAACAGGGGTTGCTTGGTTGGGGCCTCTTTCCACGAGCCCCGGGGGGCTTTCAGAGCAGGGCCAAGGGAGACATCTGGGTCCGCTGCAGCCTGTGTGAGCACCTCAAGCCCGTCGCCCTCCCCAAGCTCAAAAGGTCAACGAGCCTTCCGTTGAGGTCATTGTCTGGTCCCTGCCTCCTCGCCCAAATGAGAAGGCCTCTCTCCTTCTGTAAGAGTTCTCCCCTCCCTTTAAGTGACCAGGTCAGGTGCAAAGCAAGCCGGAGCTTTGGGGGTACACGTGACGTCTCACACAGACCTGTGTCCCTACAGGTAACTCATGCTGTAGCAGGGATGCCCTGACTCAGCAGCACTGTTTGGGCGCCCCCTATGGGCAGAGGCTGCTGCAGCTGAAGGAGTTTGGAGAGAGCCCCGGTTGGAGGCCGGCCCAGTTTGGTGGGAGAGACACAGTGGCGGTCCCCCTGGGATGCCCCAGTCTTCTGGGGGAGTCAGAACTCTCCCATGCATACCCTCTGAGACAAAGAACAAGGAGAATACAAGCGATCATTGCCTGGGCTGGGAGAAGAGTCCTGTTCCCAGTCTGAAGCCGAATCGGAGAAGGTTTCTGGAAGGGGCTGCAGGGACTTGGTGCAAGCCGGGAGGGAGCGCATCCTGGAGCATGGAGACTGGGAGGGCCTGGGGATGGAGCAAATACGGGAGGCGAGGGGAGGGGGGAAGACCGAGATGGCAGAGTCCTCGTGTGGGCTGATAGGAAGGGCTTGGCCTAGACTCTGTCCACGTGGCAGAGGAACTCTAACTGAACAGTCTGTGGACAGGAAGTCCCCTCTGGTGTCAGCCCCGCATCCCGCCAGCTGCAGACAGCCTACGGCTACCTGGGTCTGGTGGTCCAGCAGGGAGCTCTGAGGCGGGGATCATCCCTTTCCCCTGCCCTAGCCTGGCAAGCCAACACCCTAGCCGCACTCCCAGCCGACTTGCCCAGACCGTAGGCCCTCACCTCCCCCCTGCACATGGCCCTGCCAGACTCTTACCATAGCTGAGGCCGTGAAAACTTTCCTCCACTGCCACCCTTCTCGCCCACTGCCTCGGAGGCTCCTTCCCACTCCTGGAACTAGCTAACTCACCAGAGCCCACCCCTCCACCCACCTGGCCCTGGCGTGAATCTCCCCCACTTCAAATGTAGGGGTGTTTGGGACACCCTCCTGGAGGAATTGAGAAGAGCCTCAGACTAAGGAATCAGGAGGTCAGGCTCTAGGGAAATCACTGGGCAAGGCATGTAGCCTCAGTTTCTCCATCTGCAAAATGGGGCTGATGACGCCTGCCCTGCTGGGTTCCCAGAGCGGGTGGGGAATGCTCCAGTGAGCTCATGGGCGTGAAAGCCCTGGTGAGCCATAAATAGTCCCGTGTCTGTGGGAGGGAGGGAGGGAAGCTGTTATTCCAGCTGGGCCTGGCTGCCTGCACGGAGGGCTTGGCCAGCGGGGGGCTGGGGACGTGTGAGGGTCTCTGTGCCAAGTGCTGACAACTGGGGAATTCAAGACAGGCACCCTAATGAGAGCGGGGGGCAGGCGAGGCTCTGCGGAGGCCACACCAGGGACAAGTGCTGGGGTGACAGCGGCAGGGTCTGTGATATAAGGACTTTGGGCCGGTCACTTGGACAAGTGACTCTGAAGAAAATGCTTTTGGGAAGATGGGTGAGAAACCTGAGGTCACCAGTGACATCACTCTCAGCCTCTCTTGACATCCCTGCCTCTGCAGGGAGGGGGTGGAGAGGCCATCTTCTCTGCCCCTCTGTCCCTGAGCCCTGGGGACAGGAGGCTGAGTGTGTTAGCTGGTATGGACTCAGGGGATTAGCTGTGGCACTTTCTGGTAAGGAATATTCTGGAGCCATAACCAGGAGGGTCTCTAGCCTGTCAGAGAGAGAGAGATGATTCCAGACCCTTCTCCCTCTTCTTTAAATGGGCAGTCTGAAGCCTTCCCTCATGTACCCTTTGCCCCCTCTGATCCCTCTGCCCACTCTCTCCCTCTGCATACCCTGCTCAGCCTTCTCCTCTGAGCCTTCGAGGAAGCTACTCTCTTTCTGGAAAGCAGCTCTTCCAGGACACCCCTCTCAGCCTCAGATCAAGTCCTGTCCCTGCCAGTTTCTAGCCAAGTGACCTTGGTCAAGTCACTACAGCTCTTTGAGCCTCAGTCTTACTATCTGTGAAATGGGGCTAATACTATCTCCCAGGGTAGTGAGAATGAAGATATTAACACATGAAGTACCAAGCTTAGCTCCTGCCCCAGGTGAGAGGCTCAACACCTTCACCCTTCCCAGAATCCCTCCCAATGCCTCAGTTTACCATACACTGACTTCCCCTCCTTATTGCTTTGTAGCAAATCAAAAGACAGATATTTGCCGAGTACTCCTTTACTATATGTTTGGCCCCGGAGCATCCAACCTCTCTGGCAGCGTGGCTTTCATGCCAACCTAAGTCAACAGCAGGATTTGAGGAGACAGAATGGTCAGGGAGGGAGTGGTTCAGGGGGACTTCCTGGAGAAGGAGGCCTTGCAGGACAAGTAGAATAGGCAAAGGAGACAAGAAAGACAGCAGAGGGATGACCATGGTGTGCTCACTGGGGACACAGGAGTAGAGAGAGAACATACGGGAAATCTCAGGGATGAAGACCGGACCAAGAAATTCAGACCAGACATGGAGATCCTTGAGCGCCGCCGAGTAGAGGCATTTTGATCAGACACAGTAGGAAACAGGGAGCTACACCAGGTTCTTGAGCAAGGGAATGAAGTTTGAAAGGGAAGGGATGGGCCTTCCATTTATTAAGCATTAACTGTTGTCCAGATTTTTGCTAGGTGCTTATTATGTGTCCCCACTTAACCTCCAAGAAACCCAGTAAGAGATGCATTGTCTCCATTTTATGGCTGGGGGAACGGACACTTGGGGAGGTTAGGTGACTTCCCGAAGGTCATAGAAGTGAGGAGGAAGTGAGACAACTGAAGTCTGCTGAAGTCCGGAGCCCCTCCACTTGCCGGCACAACCCAGTTTCCGTCAGGGCGTGGGGGTCAGAATCCGGCAGGACCCCTCCTCCTCTCCCTGCCTTCCCAACCCCTTGGTGGAGTTTGCTTCAGGGGCTGGGAGTGTTTGGGGCCAGTGGAGGGGACGCGGCCTCAGCGGGTTGATGGAGACAACAGGGACCAGTCTACAGTCACTATCCAAGGAGAAGTCTGGCGGGCAGGGGTGAGTGAGGAGGGGTGGGCAGTGAGCCTTGGAGCCTGCCTGTTCAGAAACCGGGAAGGATGAGGCATCGGGTTGAGACACTCTGAGCCTGAGACAGTGGGTCAACCAGAAGGGCTCTGGCTTCAAGCTCAGCAGAGAGGACTGAACTTCAAGCATTCTGCCTGTCTCTTCCAGACTGGAGACACCCAGCGAAGGGGGCCTGTGGTACCTCCTTCCTTAGCCTCCCCACTGGCCCTCAGAGTGGAGCCTGGGGGGAGAGGGGGGCGTCTGGAAAGATGCTGACTGGCAGCCTCTCTTACCACCTCCCACCTTCCTCCTACCTCAGCCCATGGCATGTCCTTTGAGGCCTGGGAGCCAAGGGACCAGCTTCCTGGTCCTTGTTTGGACCCACCCCACCAGCCCTTGGGCTATCTGCACGGTCTCTCTCCTTCCTCAGGCCGCTCACTGATTCAAAAGATATCTCTTAAGCACCCACCATGCCAGGCCGGTGCTGGGCCCCAAGGATACAGCTGTGTCCTCAGAGAGCTTACGTTCTAGCGGGGGAGACAGACAATAACCAAGGAATGAAAGAGAAACTCATTTCCGGTAGTGACTGTGCCTTGAGAAGAATAAAGCAGAGTTGTAGAGACAGAGAGGCACTGTTTTAGATCGGGCCATTTAGAGAGCCTCTAAGAAGAGATCTCTTGAGCTCTGAATGACAAAAATCAGGAAAAGTATAGGAAAGAGCATTCTAGTTGGAAGGAACAGTAAGTGCAAAGGCCCTGAGGTGGGAGCTGGCCTGGCGTCTGTGCCAAACAGCAAGAAGGCTGGTCAGCCTGGACTGCAATGAAGGAGGGGCGAAGTAGGGGAGGATGAGGCATGAGAGGTAGGCGGAGTCCAGACGGTGTGGGGCTGTAGAGTTTCCATATTACTTTGAGTGAGGTGAGAGGCCCTTGGGGAAGGGGGCCTGAGGCAGGGGAAGGCCGTGTTCTGATTTACGTTTATCAAGATCCGTTTGGCTGAGGGGCTGAGTGCCATCAGTCAGTCGTCTCTCATCCTTCCCCTCCTGTATCTCCGTGCCCCACAGCCCCAGCCTCTTTTGCACAACTGGACACAGGCTTCAGGGAACATTCTACGGGGGTTGCCTTCATTTATCATCTCATATGAGAAGGTCCTATGGGTGACTTGAGAGACCCCGAGGGAGCGGCTATCATCGAACTGCCTCGTTTGCCTGGTGGGGGTTCCTTGCCTTCCCAGCCTGGAGTGGGGCTACCTGTGCCTCGGGGCTCCTGACCAGGGCCCACACCGACACCTAGACAGAAATCTCAGGTCCAGAGAAACGGAATGAGGACAGGAGGGATGAGGGGGTGGAGCCAATGGCTCAGCAGGTGACCTTTGCCCTCTGCTGAGCCCTCAAGTCCTGCTAGAGCCCCTGGGTGCCCAAGTGGGGCAGGGGGGCGGCCTCTGTCTGGGTGGGGCCTGAGGAATCTGGCGGACCTCCTGGGGACTGACCCTGGGGATGGACGCCCAGCAGCCCTGGGAAGGGCCTGAGTCAGATCCGGAGAGCAGCACGGGGCGGCCTGGCTGAGGTCACAGTCTGGTGGCTGGAGGTGGCCTCCCGACCTGATCCTCCACCCCCAGCTGGTGTTTGGCCAGAGGGCCTTCTGACATGTGCCAGGCGCCTTCCTGGCCTCGCCGGAGTGCTCCTGGGACACAGGATGCTCAGAGCCAAGACCAGGCTGTGGCTGGGCTCCAATCTCCACCCTCCCCGTGTGCCCAGATGGACAGAGGCGTGACCCTGGTCCCCCCAGAAGCCCCAGACTCGAGGAGGGGCAGGCCCCTGCCCTCAAGGAGCCCCCAGGCTCAGAGAAGACCAAGACACACTTCGAGACTACAAAGATGGAGATCAAAAGGAGACTCTCGAAGCGAATCAAAGCTGGAATGGAAAAGGGTGGTGGTAGGAGGGAGCGCAGAGAGGAACAGCCTCCAAGGAGGGCAGTGGGAATGAGGCCGGGCCCTGGCCGAGACCCTTTGTCCACACAGTGTTCCTCTGCCCAGGTTGCCTCCCTCCCCTGTGCCACCATGGGTCAGGGGCTCGGCCCAAAGGCAGCCCTAGGCTTTGGCAACCACTCCCGTGCCCTTGGAGAGAAGCGCTGTGCCCTAGGAGCCTGGGGCAGGCACTGTGCTGACATGCAGGGGCCCCCGGTGCCCACGTGGGGCAGCTCACCCCCGGCTCCTTCATCTGGAAGCCCGTCTCTGACCCCCTCGTACCCACAGTGCACCGAGGCAGGGAGTTGTGCAAGGGTCAGGAGGCAGGGCGGCAGGCTGGCTGGGGAGGGGAGATTCCTGTCTCCTGCCCCGACTCCCGCCCCGACTCCCTGAGGCCTTCCCTCCCGCAGCCCTGGCTTGGGTGTGCAGCAAGTGCCCTCCTCTGAGGCTGTCGGCTGTTGGAGCTTGCTTGGCCTGAGGGCTCTCACCCCAGTGCCTCCTCCCCCTTACCTTCCGCCCAAGAAGAGCAGCCAGAGGCCTGAGACGGGAGGCAAGCCAGGGGCGAGAGCCAAGCCCAACGAAGAGAAGCGAGTGCCTCCGGGACAGAATCTCACGCTGGGGCCTTCCTGCGTGAGGTGGCATCAGTGAGCCCCCGGCAGGAAGGACAGGACTGAACTCCAGACTCAGAAACACAGCCTTCCTGCGTGAGGTGGCATCAGTGAGCCCCCGGCAGGAAGGACAGGACTGAACTCCAGACTCAGAAACACAGCCTTCCTGCGTGAGGTGGCATCAGTGAGCCCCCGGCAGGAAGGACAGGACTGAACTCCAGACTCAGAAACACAGCAAGGTGGTCTCTAGAGGGAAGGCTGTAAAAATCCAAGGGCCCTGGGGAGGGATGTGGGTGAGTGGTTTTCTGCAAGTCCCAGCCATCTCCAGGTGGTACTGGCTGCCTTGGAGGGAGTGAGCTACCCACTGGGGAGGCATTCAAGTAGAGGCTAAGGAAGTTAATCACACTCTCACTGAATATTCATGGAGCGCCTTCTGCAGGTGGCCCAGTCCAGGCAGTAAGTGGGGAGGCAGGTGCTGAACCACAGGATAGTTTAAAGTCCCTTCCGGCCCTGAGATCCAAGACAGCATCAATCTGGGCGGGGTTCTCCGAGGAGGCGACAAAAAGAAAGGGCTTCTACAAGGGGCCAGATTGGCCAGGAGCCTGCCTAAGCCCGGGGCCAGCTGCAGCTAGACAGCAGCCCCCGCCCCAGGAGGTGAAGGGGCTTAGGTCTTGGGGGTGCAGGGTGGGGAAGGGGAGCCAGACAGCTTCTTAGAAAGTGGCAGGCAGGTGAGCGGGTCTCCCCAGTGATAATTAAGGAACAAAGGTGCCGAGGAGCAGGGAGCCTGCGCGGGCCTCTGGGGCAGGCTGGCTAATGGGAGCCTGGAGGAGAGGTAATAACAAGAAGAGAAGGAGCAGACAGCCCGGCGTCGCTACGCCCACAAGCCGCCCCCTCGCCCTCCTGCAACAGAACAATAACCCAGCGCCCAGCTGGGGGTGAAAACATATGGATAATGCGGGCAAGCTGTTCTGGTGCTGCTGGGAGATTGCAGAGGTGCAAATCTGCAGGGCCAGGGGGCCTGTGAGGAGCAGAGGAGCCTGGGAGTGGCAGGATGGGGTCAGGGTGTGGGCAGAGATGGGGGCAGAGAACTTAGGCAAGTGCACTTAGCCCGGGATCCCAAAGACGTATGGGTGCCAGGGAGGAGATGCTTGATGGGAGCACTGTCACCCACAACCGTCTTCTGGCGACTCACCTCTCCAGATGGTGGAGGTGGCCACCGAGGCAGGAGTGCTGGTCTCAGAAAGCCTGGGCTCTGCTTCGGCTTTGGATAGTACTGTGACCCCAGGCCTGGTTCCTGGATCCTGGATCCTGGGCTTTCCCACCTGTCGAAACGGGAACGGTAGTCTGTACCGCGAGGGGCGGTAGAATGGATCAGTGAGCCACGGTGAAGGAAAGCCCCTGGCCCGCAGCAGTCCTCATACGGGTATCCCCAGCCCGAATGGAAATCACATTCGCACCTGGAGCCACACGCCAGGTTAGTCCTCTACAAGAGCCTGCAGGAGCCAAATTTACCCACAAGATCTCGCACACCGTTTCGACCTCCGCACTCCTTCCCTGTACCCGTATATACCCATACACATGGCTGTGTGTCACACCTGTGCCAGCAGAATTCCTGCACTTCCCTTCCCACAGATTCCCATAAGGGGCGTGCATATCTTTAACGTTTACTCCCCAGCTACACCCCCAAACAGAGGCCCGCGGAGCCACCCCAACACCAACACCAGCAGTGTGCATTCTTGTTAACCGTACAGAGCACCGTTCGTGAATAAAGGGTGCTGAACTACACGTTAATTGACCCTTGAACAACACTGGGGATTAAGGGCACCAACCCCCCTCCCCACTCAGTCAAAAATCTGTGTATAACTTTTGACTCCCCCAGAGCTTAACTACTAATATCCTACAGTTGACTAGAGGCCTTACCAATAACATAAACAGTTAACACACATCTTGTATGTTGTATGTATTATACACCGTACTCTTATAATAAAGTAAGCTAGAGGAAAGAAAATGTTATTAAGAAAATCATAGAGGAGCGCCTGGATGGCTCAGTTGGTGAAGCGTCTGCCTTCGGCTCAGGTCATGATCCCAGGGTCCTGGGATGAGCCCCGCATCGGGCTCCCTGCTCAGCAGGGACTCGGCTTCTCCCTCTCACTCTCCCTCTGTGTTCTCTCTCTCTCTCAAATAAATGAATAAAATCTTTAAAAAATCATAGAGAAAATACATTTATGGTGCGGTACTATATTTATTTAAAAAAATCCATATGTAAGTGGACCGATGCAGTTCAAACCTGTGTTATTAAGGGCCAACTGTATACTTGTGTGTACCACGTGTGCACACCCCCCCACATATACCTGTGCACATGACTAAACCTTGGGAAAAGGGGGTGAAGGATTATTTCGGTCTGCCCCTGCTCTCAGACTGGAGACCAGTCAGCACTCTCACAACAGACGGTTGTCCAGTCATTGGAGATTCCTGGTTGCACACACTTTGTACATGTGTTCACAGGCACACACACCCCCTGGGGCGTTTGGCTAGATAGTCCTTGGTCTCCTCCCCTCCACATTCCTCCGTATTCCAATCTGGTCCAGCACCGTGCTGCTGTCTGATTCATCTTCCTGAGATCCAGCTTTCCCTGTGTCTCTCTGCAGCTCCCACACCCTACATGGTTCCCCATTGCCCTCTAAGATAAAGTCCAAAGCGCTTAGACCCTGCCCGTCCTCCTTCCAGTTCTTCAGGGGCTTCCCCAACTTTACAGGACCCCGGAAGCCTTAGAAGACATCCGTACTGTCCCCCAATCCAGTCGGTGAATCCTCTTCACGAGTGGTCGTCAAGCTTCCTTTGAGGTCCCAGGGAGGGACTCACTGCCTTCTGAGCTAGCCCATGGCATTTCATGACAGACAGGCTGTGGTTATTTGGGCTTAATCCAGCGGAGGCCACCCCGGCTGGTTCCACCTCTCCTGCTCCTGGAAGTTTTCTGTAATCTCTCGCTCTGCGGCCCTGCCTTGAGCGTTCCCTGCCTTCATGCCGGCTGTCGTTCCATGAGTTGTCTTCTTGGCCACAAGACTCCAAGCCCCTTGGGGACAGCGTGCTGGAAATAGCACAGGGGCTCTGTAGCTGGGTGTCTGTTCGATGGCAGGCACCCACAGGCACCTCCACGTCCAGGTGGGCGCGGGCCTGTCCCTGTGCATTCTGGGTACTCACGGAGCCGGTGGGTTCTTACACGGGGGGGCTGTCAGAGATCCTTTCGGGTGGCCCCACTGTTCCCACTCTTGGCCACGATGCATAGGGACCGCTGGCCTGAGACTCCGGCGCTCCAAATTCCCCAGTTCTGCTCCCCTCTCCCTCCGGGGTCTGAGGTCCCTTCTTTACTCTCCTGGAGCCCCCAGGCTGTCGCAGCCCCAATTCATTTTCTGACCCCCCACCCCCCGCATCACTTTTCCCCACAGCACCTGCCCTTCCATGGGCCGTATCACTTGCTTATTTCTTTTCATTACTTTGCTTCCCTTTTCTAGAATCTGAGCTCTGGGAGGGCTGGGATTGGTGGCAGCTCTGTTCATGTGTGGATCGTCAGTGCCCAGAATAGTACCTGGCACCCGGGACTCCCCATCTGTAGAATGAAGGGCGGTCACTGATTTCTTCTCCGTCATCCCCACTGGACGGGGAGCTCCGGGAGCATGGAGTTCGCGCCTGGCCCTATCTGCCCGGGGCCCCACCAGTGTGGGGCACACAAGGGGAGCTCAAGTCCATGTCTGTTGGCCGAATGATCAGGGGGTTTCTGTCCATTCGCGGCACACGGTGTGGGCACAGCCAAAGGCCGGAGGAGCCAGAGCGCGGAAGCACCGAGGAGGAAACCCAGCTCCCTCTCTGGAGGGTCCGCACAGACAGCCGGCTCCCGACAGCTGCTCTGGGAGACCAAGCTGCAGCCTTGGGGCACAGGCAGGCCGTGGGCAAGGGGCATGGCAGGCTTCTCAGGTGTTCCAAGGGAAGCAGGAAGAGCCAGGAGCCATGGCTCAGGGCTACTAGAGATAGGGTGGACCTGCTTGGCCTTACGCCCTTCCCATAGACTGCGGAGTCAGCTCCTTTCTGACACTTTCTGACCTCAGTTTTCCCAGCTGAAAAATGGAGCAAATAATAGTGCCGGTTTAGAAGCAGAGCGACATGCACAGATCAAGTGCTCGGATGTTCTCTTCGTTGCTGTGAGGATGCTGATGACCGTGATGGTGATGAAAAAAATAAATAGGGTAAAACATTTTCCAGTCCTGGGGGTTGTCTCCGACTCCTGTTCTGGCCTGTGGATTGAGGAAGCAGGATCCCAGGGGGCTGGGCCTTTGGGGAGCTGAAGGCTAGCTGGCGACTCAGAGACCCAGAGGGGAGATAGCCAGGTCAGCAGGGGTCAAGGCCCAGGGAGGCCAGGCTCTCCAACCACTGGGAGAAAGGGGAAACTGAGGCTGAACCAGCTCCTAGTTCCTTTGCCGCTCTGCCTGATGGACCATGCGCGGGGTGGGGCGTAGAAGGTGACAGCATCAGGACGCTCTCCCAGAGCCTGCTACCCTGCTGGGGACTGGGGATGTGTCCTCATGGCTATGGACTCCATCGGCTCTGGGCAGAGAATGTCCTTGTCCTGAAGGTCCCAGGGATAGTGTGAGAGCAGCCCAGACACGGAGCCGGGAGACTCAGACCCCAGTCTGGACTCTGCCTCTCACTCACTCACCTTGTGGCAAGTCACTGACCCCATCTCTGAGCCTCAGTTTTCCTCTTCTGTCAAATGGGAGGATTGGACGAGGCGGTGTCTAATGCCAACCCCGACCAACAGGCTGTGGTTCTCTAGGGAAGGGAGGTAAAGCACATCAGCACAGTGGGGGCACATCGTAAGCGCTCAATAAATATGGGAGTTCCCACACGTTTGAAGCAGTCCTCTGAAGAGAGAGAGGTAGGGCTCCCCTCATATTCCCCTGTCCCCCCATTTCTGCCAACAAGGGGATCCTCCTCTAGGGAGTCAGGGACGATGACGAAAGTACAAGTTGGGCTCATTGGTTGACCTCTGTCTCTTCCCAGCCATCCTGACCCTACCACCCACTCTGGCTACCCCCAGGCATCTCGCCTCCCCTGTCCCTCCGCTCCCCATGGCTACAGGGTGGCCGGCAGGAAGGCCGGTCGGGTGCGGGGCGGGGGGTTCCCGCCAACCTCCTTCCAAATAGGACCTGGCTCTCTGCAGTCTCCTCAGGGGGTTTAGACCTGGGCAGAGACCAAGGTCTCAGCTAGCTTGTCCTAGAATTTTTCATTTCTTTAGGGCCCACGTTCTACAGGCTTCAGAGGTATCAAAGCCTCAATGGTCCTGGCACTGAGGGTCAGACCCGAGCTCTGGCCACCATACACAGCCCCTGTCGCCTTCCACTACAGCCCCTGCCTACTCCAGCAGGGGTACCCTACCCAACCCTGCCCACGGGAGGGTCCAGGTCCGTGAGTCAGGCCCCACCCCGAAAGAATAGCTTCGACAGGTAACTTGCAAACAGTGGGGCATCTAGAAGGAAACCGGGGGGCCTGCTGGGGCCAGGGGAGGGCACATGTGGGCTCAGACTGTTTTCTCACGGAAACAATAGCGAGGCAAGGAACGGTCACCCCAGGCACAGGGCAGATGCAGAATGTTCTCCCAGGAACTCGCACACCAGGGCTGCATGAAGACATCCAGGAGACAGGACGAGAGGAGCTGGCCGCGGCTGGGCTGTGGGTCACGCTGCTGAGTCCACCAGCAAAAGGGGAGCAGTGAAGCCTGCCGCCTCTAAAATGTGTGGGGACGAGGGGATGGCGGAGTCCCACGGATCATGATACGAAACTGCTAAATACGGTATGTTCTTCTTGCCTTCCTCGACCTTCATAACAACGAAACTTAAACGTGTGTGTAAAGCCATGGTTTTTATACGGCTGGATATTTACATGATGAAAATATTCTGAAAAGGCAACATAGAAATTATACTTAATATCAAAAGAATAAATTAAAATTATTGAAATAAATCCACATTTTTAATGGAAGATTTTGTAACTATAAAGAAATATGATGAGATATGTTTATAAAATCGAATGCTTCCGTAACGCCAACATTCATTGCCTATCAAATCGCCAGGATAAAAGACTCTCTATCAGGGCACCTGTGTGGCTCAGTCGTTAAGTGTCTGCCTTCGGCTCATGTCGTGGTCCCAGGGTCCTGGGATCGAGCCCCCCGTCGGGCTTCCTGCTCAGCGGGGAGTCTGCTTCTCCCTCTCCCTCTGCCTCTCCCCCTGGTTGTGCGCTCTCTCTCTGTCAAATAAATAAATAAAATCTTTTAAAAAATTATTAAAAAAAGATTCACTATCAAATTTCTCATATATTACATCTAGACTTACATTTATACCAATTAAGAGTTACACGAACTGTTTAATAAAATAACACGTTTCGCACCTGCAGTGTGCATCTATTTCGAAGACTACACTGATTTGTGTGCGTTTCTGGATCTCAAAGAGAATTAAGAACATGGACGCTCAACACTACTAGGATATTTATTATATAAAAATCTATTGCAGGGGCGCCTGGGTGGCACAGCAGTTAAGCGTCTGCCTTCAGCTCAGGGCGTGATCCCGGAGTTCTGGGATCGAGCCCCACATCAGGCTCCTCTGCTATGAGCCTGCTTCTTCCTCTCCTACTCCCCCTGCTTGTGTTCCCTCCCTCTCTGGCTGTCTCCATCTCTGTCGAATAAATAAATTTAAAAAATTAAAAAAATCTATTGCAATTGTCTGGAATGTTTTACAAAAATAACGTATTGCACGCTCACCATCTAGAAGGAAGGCTTCGACAAGAACGTATCCATCTATTTTTTACTTCACCCAAGCACTGGTACAATGTCCATCCCTGTCACGGGCAGGGGCACACTCTGAGGATGTAATATAGACAGTGGCTCTTTGTTTCAAGAGTATCGAGTAAGAAGCATTTCCCCACGTGGGCCTGATCAGTATCCGTCGCAAGGGCCAATGTTTAGAGTCCTGGGTTGCGCCGTGCAGGGTGCGGTACCAGATCCTGCCTGACCTTGGCCTATAAGGGGTTCCTTACCAAATGCAACACCAGGGCCGTGTCTCTGTCTGGGGGCGCCTGGAGCGGGGACCCTCTTGCTGGCTCTCAGGGCAGTACCTCGTGGTAGGGGGCAGAGCAGAGAAGAGACGTGGTTGGATTCTCATGTTAGCAAGACCACTGTGGGAGCTCTGGGGGAAAGAACTAGAAGGGAGTGAGGCATCTGGGGGGCTCTGAAGGGGGCACTGTTGAAGCAATTTCTGGGTGAGAAAGGATGGAAGTGTGGACAGAAGAGGACATGGGTATAAAATGTTGGGGAGAGGTTCCGAGAAATATTTAGGGAGCAAGAAAGTTCCTTCTCTTTTTCTTTGTGGTCTCTAGAACCTTCTCTCCAAGGTCGGGTGGGGGGACTTGGACAAATAATCAGACAGCTAAGGGAGGGACGTTCAGAATCAAGGACAAAAGGGGATCAAGATCGGCCCAGGCCTGAGCTATTTGACGTACTCAGGCAGTTAGCGAGTGACTGGCCAAAGGCCAGGGCTGGAGACCCTCCCCAGGGAGGGCAGGGCGGGAAGGGTCAAGACTCTGGGTGGGGGCACGCTGGGGCTGGATGCAAGGTGGAAGACAGGCTGGGGCCGGGGAGGAGCAGCCAGCCCCAGAAGAAGCCATCCATAGGCAGAGCCTGCTTGGTTTGGGGCCCAGGGCCTGGAGGCATCAGGCTGGACAAGATGACCTCATAGGGAACCCTTCCAACTCCAGGCTCTTTGCCCTGATCCCAAGGGCTAAAACTCCGTCCGCGTCCTCCACACTCCATGTCTACACCTGGCAGCCCTCGCAGATGGTTATCTCCCCTCCCCCCACCCCACGCCTCCACCCGCCCGCCTGTCCGGCTGCCAACAGCCCCACTCCTGGCCTTTCATCTCGTGCCACAGCAGCCGGCCGCGACGCTGCAGTCCCCCGCCCCCCGGGCTGTCCAGCACCACGGCTTCTCCTGGCCTCGGGCCCCACGGGGCTATGAGCTGGGTCCTCCAGGGTGCAGGCTTCCTGCTGCAGACCCTGCACAGAGTGGCCTGGGGGGTGCGCTTCCGCTCGCCCTATAGACGGAGCGCACACACCCCTGGCCTTTCCTCCCCTCCACCACTCGTCACCCCCAGGAGCCCTCCTCTGGCCCTGGCCTCTCCGACTGGAGGGCCCCAGCAGCCAGGGGGAGGCCACGAGACGGCGGGAGAAGACTTCACAGTCGAGGAACAGACATCGGGAATGATAGGCACAGCTTTCCCCATAGGAATTTTCTCCTCCGCCTGGGATCAGCAGAGGCAGGGGGATGGCTGAATTGACCAGCGGCAGGGCCCATGAGCACTTCTCAGGTGGAAGGGTCGCCGCCATAGGCATCAGCCCCTTCCAGCCCCAGCCCTCTGCCCAAGGCCCCGGCGGGGTGGGGAGTGTGGGGTGAGGCCAACTGGCAGAGGTGGGGCGGAGGGACAAGATAAGTTCTGTGATACTGGTGGGAGGCAGCAGACCTCTGGGAGGCTGGGAGGGACGTAGAAGATCCTTTGATGGGGGCAGCTAGGCTGGAGCAACAGCTCCCAGCTGCCCTCTAGGGCTTGCTGTGGACAGGGGTACAGATGAGACAGAAAAGGCTGGGCTATAGTCTCCGCCTCTGGCCTGGGGGGAGTTGAGGCTAAGTCATATCCTGGCCTTCCTCCTGCCTCCAGCAGAAGAGAACAGAAGCCACACCAGACAGAGGGGGGCTGAAGCTTTGTTCAGAAACCGCATCCCCCTGCAGGCTTGGGCACCCACCCTCTGTGTATGGACAGGTGGGCCTGGCAAGAGATCTGCGGGCTCTGGTCCTCCGGGAGCCAAGCCGGGATGCGTGGGTGCCTCCTGCACAGGCTGGGGGGCCAGACACTGGGTCTTCTGTACCTTCCGACCTGCAAAGCCACGATACTGGGGGCCGCTGCCCACGGCCTGTGACATCTGGCTGACTTTCCTGAAGCCCCCGGCTGACTTTCCTGAAGCCCCCATTCACTTCATCGTTCACAGCCTCATTACAGAGCAGCCCCTGCTTTCCAGGAGCTGTTCAGGGAGCAGCAGGGTGTGGGGAGCATTGCCATCACCCCCCAACTTTTAGCTGGCCAAGGGTGGGGAGACAAAGACGTTGAGTGGACAGTGAGAGGAAGAGGCGCTCCTGGGGGGGCTGGAAGCTCCTCCGAGCTGCCCAGAGGAAGCACGGCTCGAGCAGCTCCTAGAGGGACACCAGGAACTGGGGTGGGCAGCCAGAGCAGCAGGGGAGGGGGGAGGCAAGAACCAGGCCATTGCTAACCACCCGAGCTCAAGACCCCTGTTTGGTGAACGGGGGCCAAGAAGAACATGTTTGTGCACAGAGGGGGGCAGAAGAATTACCCCTGGGGAGGAAAGGGTCTGGTGGGTGGGGGTAGAGGGAGATCGTATTTTACTGTTTATTTTCCTACGTTATAGAGACTCACGGATGCAAGAATGTCTTCACCTATCACTTGTGGAATGAAAGTTACAATAAATGGAGAAATTCAAATAAAGTGTTGGGTTTAGGTCACAGTACTGTACCAAGGTTTGTTTCTTAGCTGGGACAAAGCTACCGCCACGATATAGGTCGTTAACAACAGGGGAAACTGGGTGGCGGGGTGTACGGGCACTCCCTGTTCTGTCTTTGCAACTTTTCTGCACATCTCAAATTATTCTAAAACAACAAATGATGTTTAAAAATATAATGGAGACTCCCCCAAGAAAGGACTGCCACTGAAAAAGTCCATTTGCTACCCTGCCACACGAGGGGCCGACCCTGGTCTGACTAGGAGGTTGGGGGAGAAGGCTGACGGCAGGAGGGGGTACTGGGGTCCTTTTACAGAGCACAGCTGGTTGGGGCCCTCAGTGCTGGACCAGAGGGCATCAGGGAGGTCTGTCTTGGTGGGTCAAGGAACTTCTAGCAAGTGATTAATGGCAAGCCCGACGGCCAAGCAATTCAACATGGCGTGAGGAGGTTATGCTGGCAAAATGTCGGCCCTGAACCCAGACTCAGGGGGAGGTAACATCTCCTGCCTGAAAAGTAAGTAGGAGACAGACAGGGGGGAGAAGGGAGGAAAGTTTTCTGAAAGGAAGGCCTGCTGGTAGCTCCTTCTGGCCGGAGTGTGGCGTGGCGGGTATGGCAGCTCAGGGCTACGGCCAGAACCTGGAGCTTCGAGTCGACTCCTTACTCTTGGGCACGTCGCTTACCCTCTTGGGGCCTCGGTTTCCTCATCCATAAAATGGAAATTATTGTTGCATCTGCCTTGCCTGCCTCCCCGAGCTGTTGTGAGGGTCACCTGAGACCCGGACCGTGGAAGGGCCTGGTGCGGGGCACAATCGCCCTGGGAAAACGAGCACCGAGTCGGCAGTGAAAGGAAGGGCGGGCACACCCTCTCTGCCCCATGCCACAGGCAGCTCCGGCCGTGCACGGCCCTGGCTGCAGACCTCGGAGGCGCTCCCCACAGCAGGGCCCTCCCCAGGAGCCAGTGTCTTCCCACAATTGCCCCCCAAAGGAGCAGAGTCCCCAGGAGATGGGCCGGCGTCCCCCATGGGGGGTGGGGGCGGGCAGCGGGGGCCTGGGAGAGCAGGCTGCCAGGCCTGGGAAGATGCTGAGGTGGGGTTGGAGGTATCTGTGAGGGCCCAAGCCCAGGGGGGAATAAATTCTTGTTGGAGCTGTATAATTAAAATCCTATTAAGCGGCGCCTGGCAGTCTCCTATCAACCCCCACCAAGGCTCCACGCAGAACCCTCTCGCAGCTGCGGCACCCTGCTCTCCGGGCACCGGCTCGGGGCTGGCTCTGCGCGGGGAGAGCCGGGGGCCAGGATATGGCCGGCCTTGGGCAGAGCCGGGGTGGGCCAGGATGGGCACCGGGGAGGGGGAGTGCGGTCAGGGCTCCGGGCCAGGCCTGCCTCCAGGCCCTGGCATCCCTTCCACCCCTCCCCCTGTCCTGGGAGGGCTCAGAGTCCTCCCTCCACCCCTCCAGCCCCTCTGCCCGGGGCCACAGCACCCGTCTTCTTGCCTCCCGTTCTCCTTGCCCTTCTCTTTCAGGCTCCCAGCTCTGCTCTGGGCAGCTCCTCCCCCAGCTCCCATCCTTCCTCTGCTCAGGGTTGTCATCCCCTGGTGCTCCCCCCTCTCCTAAGCCTTTCCCCTGTCTCAGGCAACGTCCCTTTCCCCTCTTCTGCTCAGGTACCAAGCCCTTCTTCCATGCAGCCTGCCACGACTCTGGACCCAAGTTCTATTTACCCTCCCTGCTGCACCCAGCTCTCTTATACTCACCCGTCTACACGCTGCTGTCCTTCCCTGTATCTCTACCCTGAGTACGTTGGTGTCTTGCCTCCCCCATCAGACTAATTACTGTCACCCCTTCCCTCGGGAGGGCTCCCTGCCAGCCTAGAGCAAACTGTAGTTTGACGGGCTCCGGGATTGATTGGTCTCCCCTCAGGAAGGCCTTCCTTCAGAGAGCCCTGGTATCTGGACAAAGCAACAGAGTCCTGGGCAGAAAGGGGGGCCTGGACCCTGGGGCCCCCCACCCATCCCCTCTGACTGAATGGCCTGGAGAGGAGCTCTGGAAGCAGGGCTGATGAAAGGTGGGGAGTGTAGGATGGAGAGGCTGGCTGGGCCCTGGCATCAGCCCCTGAAGAATGCATCCTGACGTCTTCCCCGACGCACACCCCCAGTTTCAGAGCCTGGCCCTTAGCTTTTCCCCCTGGGCCCCCAAAAGGAGTGATTGCTCTAATCCCTTCTGAGAGGGCGAGGGCTTGAAATAACCTGACCCCTCCGTCTTCCTCCAGGGCCAGCACTGGATGACCAAGATGGCAGGCATGACAGGAAAGGCGTGAGGGAGGCAGACCGCCAGGGATGCCAGGCCCTGGAGGTGGACTGGCTCTGTGGGCCCCTCTCTGTGACTCCTGGACTCCTTCCTGGGTCATGAGGCTAGGTACGTTCTGAGCGGCTCTAGGGCCCTGTCCCCTGCCACCCCACCAGGCTGATCTCACCAGACGTCCCCTGATTCTCCAAGACTTCTAGAGCAGAGGATCTCACTCCCTTGTTCAGAACCCCTCCGGGATCCCAAAGGAAGGCAGGACCATGGCATGCTGCCCTTTGACCTTTCCAACCAGAGTCTGAGTCTTCCACAGGCCACTCCACAGCCTGGGACCCTCCTCGCCGTCCGGAGGGGTCAGGCCTTCCTGCAGGTGTCTGGCTCCTTGTAACTGAGAACTGAGTGCAGCTACTCTTGTTGTCTGAGGGCGGGTAGCATAGGACAGGGAGAGCCCCCCCCCCCCC
>NW_024424897.1:24781614-24802493 GCF_017311325.1 Ursus maritimus | reverse complement strand
CCCCCCCGACCCCGGGCCCCTCAGATCCTACCTCCAAACCTCTCCAGACAACTCAGGAGACAGAAGTCAAGGGCTCGGAGCCGAGCCCCACGACCCAACAGGCCATATGAACTTCAGCAGCCGTCGTGCCCCTCTGGGACCCCGTTTTACCACCTCGATGAATCTTTGGATGTAGACATTGACTCACCTGCCTCCCTGATGCTGTTCTTCCCGTACCCCCCAATCAGCCGCTACCCCCAGGCAGTCCCCTCCTGCCTCTGCTCTCCCATCAGGTACCCACCAACTCCTCTTCTCAGCCCTCTCGATGACAGGACACACTCTAGCGCAGGCCCCGCGCCAGGCGATGGGGGCTCTGTCCATCGCACCCGTTCCCCAGGCCTCACGTCATTTCGGGGAGAGACGTAACTGGAAATCGAAGCAAGGACAGCTCAGCAGAGAAACAGAGAGGGTGCTGGATGTTTCACACGGGTTAATGCAAGTGGGTGCAAACGAACGAAACCGCTCAGGGCCGCCTGTGGGGCCGGACGGGCTTCTGAGCACAGATTTGACGTAATGTTGGCAGTGAAAGGGACTTTGGAGATGACCCAGTGACACTGAGGCCCAGGGAGGGAAATGCCTCACCCAAGGCCTGCAGCATGTAGCCCTGGGGCCATCTGTCTACCAGACCTAATGGAAGAAGCTGGCCTTCTGGGGGACAGGGGCATTCTCCCAATTCCCCCAGAGTGGGGATGGCCAAGAGAGTTCAGCAGCCCAGGCCGTGTGACACTCCGTCTGTAGCGCATTTAAACGGAGCCGGCCAATCCGTCCCTGGGAAGCCGTCGCTGCCATGAAAGCCTTACAGTCTCAGAGGGGAGGGGGGCAGCAGCCTCCTGACGGTAATATAAAGCTCAGGGGCCATGTCCTGGGAAAACTTGAGCTTCTGCAGATGAAGGCTGAGGAAGGAGATTCATTCTGGTAGCGGGGGCTCTGGAGGGCTTTCCCTGGGAGGGGGGCATGGAGAGGAGGCCCATCTGGGCCTCCCCCTTGATGTACCCACCGCAAGTCTGCGTAGTTCCATCTTCTGAACTGCCCTTCTATGCAGGTCTCAGCACTGGGGAAGCCTTAGGGCAGGAAGGCCGCTGCTCAGGTCAAGGTCTCTCCCGTGAAACCAGGAGCCAGAGGATCAGAGAAGGGCCCCGAACCCCCACTGAGCCACGCAGAGCCAGGTCCCCCCCTTTTCTTCTCTCTGAATCACTTCATCTGGCCCTGGCCACTAACGGAGAGTCGCCAGCCCAAAAGGACCCTGAAGATCACATCCTGTTCTGGAAAGGCCTGTGAAGGAGGCAGGGTGGGGACAGAGGGAGGAGCGGGAGCCAGACTCTTCGACTCTGATTCCCTCTGCTTCCTGACTCGGCCTCCCCCCACAGCTCCCTCATAAGATCTCAGCGCAGACCCTCACAGCTGCAGGGGCGAAGCCTCAGCCTGGGGCAGCCGCACACCTGCTCCAAAGCTGCGGTGACGTCACCTCCCATTTTCCCGGATGTGGGATCTTCCCATGATGACAGAGTCCATGAGCCTTTCCTTCCAAGCCGAAGACTGTGTTGTAGGGGAAGGCGTGGGGGAAGCCTGTGGGGCGGATGCCCCCGCACCCCAGAAAAGGATCTAGGATACCAAACAAGGCAGAATGCCTGCTCCCTTGTAAGTTAGGCGCTTATCTCCGAGGCCCTGATCCACAAAAGGGCACGGTTCTTCCTGAAGTCTACCCTCCATCTCTCTTGCTGCAGTGCAAACCCCTGTGCATTCCGGAGTCATCAGCACCGAACAACTCAGCTAGTGAGCAGAGAGGTATTGCTCTTCTGCCACGGTCCCAGCCCCCCATCTGTCCGCAGCCGCCATGAAAGAAGTTAACCACAAGATCCCAGCACGCGGGAAGGCTAGGGCTTTGCGAGCTGCACGCTTGTCCTGGAAATCCCCCACACCTCTTCTTATCCATTCCCCACTCCCAGCCTTTGCTTTTTCCTCAGGAGCCCGAGTTTCACTGACCATATTCTCCAAAGTCTGTGCTTTCCCCTCTGCACTGTGCATTCCCAGTGGGCCAAATCGCTCCCCTCTCTGGACCTCAGGCTCCCTGTCTATAAAAAGGAGGGCCTTGTCCCCCTTTGTCGGGGGTGTCTCGAAGATTTCACAGGTCACTAAGTACCAGTTGGCGGAGTCAAACAGGGTCAAGAGGCTGGCCTCGCTCCCAGACCACAGAGGGTAGCCTCTGCCTTCCCCAGGAGAGGCTGAGACGCAAGGTTTCTCTTGTCCCCGAAGGCAGGGCCATCCTCCACACCAGCGTCCTGGTGCCTTCCTACATCCTGCCAGTGTCAGCACCCTTCCCCCCAACCCCACCTCATCCCCCCCAGCCCCACCCAGCCCAGCCCCACGCAGGGTGACAGCATCACCAGCCTCAGAGCGGGGGCCTCTGGCAAGCTGACAAGCAGCAGGGTGGGGGTCCCTCCGCTCCCCAAGTCCTATTACCTAAAGTGCCACCGCCCCGACTCTATAATAATTGGGGGGCTCATTTGCATTTTGCCTGTGTGCGGTTTCAGAGAGGCTCCCTGCCCACCACATGCCAGGGCTCCGCAGCTGTCTGCCCAAGACCATGGTTAGCTTCCAGAGACAGAGAAGCACTGGGGAAAAGCAGGAAGCGGGAGCTGGACTGGGCACTGCGCCCCGGCTTCCCCCAGAAAGGGGAGACTTGGCAGGGTCCCCAGACCTCACGCCAGTCCTGGCTCTGGGGCCCGGGTGGGGATGGTGGGGGTGACGTCCTCCACCGCCCTCCCCGGTCTCAGTTTCCTCATCTGTAAACTGGGGCTAATAACACTTAACGAGCGAGGGGGGTGGGGGGCGTGTAATTAGCGCCTGCTGGCTCTGGGCTTTGAAGTGGGGTAGGGGAGGGGGCTGGGCGGATGAGACAGAGTTGGACTGAGCTGGAAGCCCGAGTGCACCGGCCTGCAGTGGGCAGCAGGGTGAGGCCCAGGACCCTCTCTCATCGGGGAGAGATCACAGAGCAGAGGTCACAGCACACCTACGGGAGTCTTGGAGAGCAGACGTAGGTAAGCAGATCCAAGGCCTGGGGCCACAGAGAGTTCCAGGTGTGAACCAAAATGCCCCAGGCCACCTAAGAAAGGAGCTGGTGCCCCACCGCCCCCTCGTAGGGTGGGCCACCAGGGTGAGGAGAGGGGCAGTGGGATCCAGACCACGAGTTCCCTCACATTGTGCTGCCCCAGAACCCCAGTTCTCGGCACACGTCTAGGCACACACAGGGCATGTCTCCACGGATAGGGCAACAACGGCTCTGGGCACGTGGGCTCATGGGCCACTCACGAGGAGGTTAGAGAGGCTAGGGATGGTGGGAGGGAACGAGGTTTTGGGGACTGAGCCCAGGGAGGTGAGGACAGGAGGGAGGGAGCACCACCTCCCACGCCCTTGGCCTTTCCGCTCGCCCCACGACGTCAGGGCTGAGTCACTGGGAGAGGCTGCTGTCCAGTAGGGGTGGGAGGACCCTGGGGACCAAGTCTGGACACTATCCCAGGCCAGGCAGTGTGGGGGGCACCTTTGGCCGGGTTGGCACAGTCCAACGATGCAGGCTTGAGCTAACCATCCATAGTCCAGCCTCCCACGCCCGGTGGGCAGAGCCTCTGATGGGTCTGGGAGGCCCCAAAGGGCCATCTGGGAGGGTCAAGAAGTCATCTCTGGTATCCCCCTGCCTCTGGACAGGTTGACAGTGAAACCATCCAAGATATACCAACATATACTGGAAAGTCCTTCTTGATGTCAAATCATGAGGCTTCCTGCGGCAACCTCCGCCATCAGGCCTCCAGCAGGTGTAAAGACCAGGGGGCCACTGCTCTTCCTGGGACCCCTCTCTACCCCGCCATACTTTTCTCTCTCATGCTCCTTTTGTGTTCTCCAACAGGTGGTGCATGGAGGTTGTTGCATTCAGTCAATGGATGGAGTAAATCTGTCGCACCCACTACTGCACAAATCCCAAGGCCCCCAGAACTGGCAACCCAGTGACGTTCGGTGGATCCTTAGAACCATACAATACAAGCGCTGGTTTGTTCTCCCAGATCGGAAAAAGAGCTGTTCGTTCATTCATTCATTTCATTCATTTTACAAATATTGATGGATACCTACTGGGTACCGGGCACTGTTCTAGGCATGGGGATACACGAGGGAAGGAGTTAGGCAGGGCCCCTGTCCAGGAAGGCCCTGCTCCAGCCAGATCAAGAATGTGGGGAAGGGGCCAGAGCCCCTCAGAAGGATGGGGGTGGGGGAGCTGTTTCCAGAAAAGGCCTTGGAGGAAGAGGAGGAGTTCAGCTGTCCAGGGAAGCTCTAGGGAGACACCCCACCCACCATCAACCCTAAAGGCTCCGGGGAGTGGGACATCGCTTTGCCACAGGCCACCCCTGGCCTGCCTGAGCCTGGAACATCTGGAAGGACTGATGTGGTGCCCCACCCGCTCATCCCCGCCCCCTGAGTGTGTGCCGGGCAGGGTGGTGGGGGAGATTATGGGATGCCGGCTCTGAAACTTTGCAAACGTTTTTGAAATTAGGTTTTTCTGTTTTCTGTGGTGACAGCTCTCAGATGTCCGGGCCGAGAGGCAGCTTCCCTAGGTACTTGGGATCCTGCCCAGAAGCTCCTGGGACTCGGGGATCTGCCCTCAAAACACTTGCAAAGTGGGGCCCCTGGGCCTGTGAATGTGGCGCACCTCCCCTCTGGTGGACGGAAGGTCCCGGCCTGGGACATCCTTCCGCTCTCGCAAGGTCTGCCGAACGCAGAGCTGGACATCCCAACCTGCTGGGGGCTTCTGGGACCACGGCCTCCCTCCAAAACATGCTACCCTCCATCGCACTCAGCATCTCACTCCTCTGGTCTGGCGTCTCTGGAGAGCTTGTCCTGTGAGCTGTGGGGCGGGGGGAACCCCGGAAAGGATGTTATTAGGTCCAGTCAAATTTGGGATATGGGTATAGGGTTGGTCGATTAGATAAAATGCTGTACTGAAGCAGATGTATGAGTTTGATGCCTGCACCTTGGTGCTTGGGGAGAGAACATCCCTATTCTTAGGAAATACACACTGAACTATTTAGGGATAAAGGCCCAAGATAGATGGAACCTACCGTCAAATCGTTCAGGGGAAAAAATACACATGCACAAATGCATAGAGAGAGAGAAGGAGAGAAAGATAACGCCAACGGGGTGAAATATTAACCATAGATGAGTCTGAGTGAAAGGTTGGCTGTCTCTCTGGAGTCTAGCTCTCCCTCGGCCCTGCACTCCTCCCGCGCAGCCCAGGGATGGGGGCTCCCTGTGTCTCGCTCCTTCTGTTCTCGCTAGAACAGTGCCTTGCCCACAGAAGGCCCTCAGTAAAATCGGTGAATGCTGGACCCTCTTGTCTTTCCATTTTTGCATCTGTGTCAACATTTTCCTTCCTCTTGCCCTCCCTCCCTCCCTTCCCCCTTCGTCCCCACTTCCTTCCTTCCCTCACTCACTCACGAAGAAGCACCCCTCGTCACTCAGCAGACATCCCCCCTGGTAGTCCTGGACATGGAGGGAGACAGAAGGACCCACTTAGAGGCCCCATCTTGGTGGTTCTTGGTTGTTCTGAGTGGGTCTCCGGCCTATACCTTGATGCCCCTGACCGCTGAACATGGACCTTCTCGGGGCCCTGTCACCTTCATCTGGGCCTCTCTGTGGGGTGGGAGGTGGGAGGTCCTGAATGGAGTGGTTGAGGGCCTGGGTCTTGGTGGCTCCTTCCTCCCTGCCTTCCTCGACCTGCCACCTTCCTCTCCTTCTCCCTTGGAGGATGTACGCATGCTCCCAAACCCAAGGCAATGGCTGTGGCCCTGGGCAAGGCAGGTCCACTGTGGCCCAAGGGTCCAAGCCAAGAAGAGCCTCCTTCCTCTCTCCCACCTTCCGACCCCTTCTACTTGTTCCCGGGCCCAGCCATGGCGCCTGCCATCCGCGGCATCCTGAGGTGACATCACCAGGGCTCCCCCCACGCACAGCTCCCCCCCCCCAGCACCATCTCCCCATCTCGCCATCTCTTCTCCGGCACATCAAAGGCCCAGGCAGGAGCGTCCCCCCCCTCCCGGCCCTGGGGGAGTAATCAGAGCCAGGTATGTGTAAATGCTGGGTCCTCAAATAAATAAATAAATACTGGAACACGCTGGGCCTCCCGCCCCTCACCGCTGCCCGTGGCCCTGGGCTGGGACCTCGGCACCCGGCCAGCCCCTGACGAGGTCTTGGGGACCGCCTGGAGCTGAAGGTGTGTGAAGAGTTTCGCGTGGGCTGAGCCTGGCTTAGCCCCAGCCGCATCAGAAAGACGGTGTGTTGGAGGGCTGGGCTGGGAAGCTATGGGGAGAAGGAGGGTCCCTCGGCAGGTGACCCCCATCTCTCACAACCACACCCTTGCTACCTCACACGCAAGCCGTCCCCCCCCACCCCGCCGAACCTCTTTGAACTCCAAAGTCAGCCTGCCTCTTCCAGGAAGTCCGGATTGCCTCCCTCAAAGGCAGGAAGAAGAAGATGTGGGCAGTGCTTGCAATGCCATCGGAAGGGCTCCCCCGACCAGGCCAGGGCACCCCCCCGTCGCCACCCCACCTCGATTCCCACGGCAGAGGGCAGTGGGTGGGCTGTATCCAGCCCCCGAGGCCAGGAGGTGGAGGAGGAGGGGAGGAGGTTGACCCACGCAGCCCCTATGGAGCTAAAGGCTGGAAGGAGAGGAGCCCACGGCACCCCCACACCAAGGGAGCTGCTTTCCACCCCTTCTGGGTGGGCGCGAGGGCCAGGAGGAAGGCCCAGGCCTCAGTCCTGGCTGATCGGCTTGTGTGACTCTGGGCCAGTCACTCAGCATGTCTGAGCCTCAATGGTCTCGGCTGTAAAACAGGCCCCCCTCCCGCCCCGCACTGCCTCTCCCATGGGCGGGGGCAGAGAGGGTCCTTAGAAATGACCCAGACGCGGTGCCCCATACACTGCAGAGTGCAGTGCCCCGCGGGGCTTGCCTCCACCGCTGTGGGGGAGCACCTGGGCAGGAAGGAGTTCCCCTGTGTGTCACTGTCTCCCGCACGGGGGCCTGGCACAGAGGAGACACTCCAAACATGCTGTCTGGAGAAGTGAATTTTTTAAAAATGAACACATTCTAGATTTAACGTCTCCAACTATTTTTACGTTTTTGGCCGCGTCATCCTGCTGTCCTCATTTTTTTGGCTCGGGACCCCTTGGAGAATCTGATGAAAGCTATGGATCCTTGCCCTAGACAAAAAGTACACTCACATTCAAATACGATTTCTGGCTTTCACACCCCCGGCCTGGGCCTGGAACCCCCACGTTAGTGAGGGACCGTGCCTCCTGTCGCTTCCGTGGCTAACGGCGGTGTGCGAAGCCCATTCTTCCTGCAGGACTTTGATGAGTGTGATCTCCCCTCTACCAGCGGCCCTGCACCTGTTCCCTTCTGACGAATAAAGAAACTGAGGCCCAGAGACGTGGAGTGACTTGCAGGGGCCAACAGCAAGGCCGTGTTGGAGCCAGGGTTTGCTCAATGTGTCTGACTCCCAAGAGCTTCAAAGCCTGGGCTACTTCCAGGTTTTGCTCCCTAGAAGTTAAGTTTCTGTCTTGGGCTTCGGAGCCCCCAGGTGGGGCCCCCACACAAGACGGCACAACACNTTACTGGAAAGAGTGGCCGGGGGGAGGGGCACGTGCAGGGGCAGAGAGAGCAGGCTGATAAGTAAGGGGGGCACACTAGAACAGAAGCCCCGAGAGAATATTCTGTTGGGTTTTGACACCACACACGGGCAGGAGGCAGGAGGCAGAGGGCAGGGAGCAGAGCTGCGGCAGTTTGGGAAGGACGAGGAACACAGGGAAGCTCTGAAAACACAGAGCAGGGCTGCCCTGTCTGGGAAAGCTCCCCAGAGTAGGGTGGGCACAGGTCAGACTCACTTGGGTGCATCGAGGAGCGTGAGTGTGGGGGAACTTGCAGAAACTACCAGCTAGTCATACAGCGGCCACATATAAAGACCTACTACGTGCCAGTGCTCTGCTAAGTGATTTAAGCACTTTTCTTGCTTGGTCCTCCTGAGTCTCTGAAGTAAGAAAGAATTATTGCTGACCCCACTTTACAGAAAAGGGCAATTTACCCAGCAGTAAGTAACAACTCCATGCCCAGAATAGGGGTGCAAAAAATGTTAAATGGATGGATGGATGGATGGATGGATGGATGGATGGATAAACCTAGGTCTGTCTGATCCCCAAATTTAGCTCTTAACTTCTCCCTGATTCTGAGAGGCAGTAAGGAAGGGGGATTGCTAGAACCTTCCAGGGGCCCCAAAGGAAAGCCACCCTGGCTATTTTCATTACCTCATTTCATTGTGAATAAAATCCAAAGTCCCTGCCACAGTCTGTAAGGCCCTACCCATCTGATTCCAGACGAATCTCCTCCCACCCTCCCACCCCTTCATGCCCTTCCAGCCACAGTGGGCTCTTGGAGATTCTATCAACACGGCAAGCTCTCCCCGCCTCACGGTCTTTGAACTGCCGTTTTCTCTGCCTGAGAGGTCTCCCAGGAGCTGTCCACCTGGCTCTCGGCTCAGGTATCGCCTTCTCAGAGGCTTGCTGAGTATCTTAGCTACCCGAGCACCCGGTCACTCCCTCTCCCCTAACCTGCTTTAATTTTTCTCCTAGGCAGTTATAACCAACTAACATCTTATCTATCTGCGTCCGTCTTCCTCAATCCACTCTGGAATATACACTTGTGAAAGCAGGAGCTTTGTTTTCTTTTTTTTTCCCCTCTCCCTTTTCTAAAAATTTATTTAAATTCGAGTAATTACCATACAGTGCATTATTAGTTCCGGAGGTAGAGATCAGTGATTCATCAGTAGGAGTTTTGTTTTCTCTACGGTTGTATTCCCCACGCCCCAAACAGAGTCAACATCCATATATATGTGCTGAACAAATAAATGAATGGCTCTCACCAGTCCCAACAGAAAGGCAGGGCCTGCTCCTGGGCACTGCTGGCTGTGCACGTGCGCTAAATTCATGCGAGAAATTGCCCCTCCTCCAAGAAGTCCTCTTGAATTTATACTTCCTTCAGCCAAAATATAAAACCTCTAGTGTTGAGAGCTCCTTGCTGCATCCAGTAGGACACCCTGCCTCCCTCCTGTCCTCTCGCTCCCCATCCTGATCTCCCTTTCCTGTGATCTTTCCAGGTGAGAAGTGGGGGAGAGGGGGAAGCTGGGCTCTGGGGTGCCCGCCTGGACAGCCTACAGCAGCCTGCCCCAGCCAGGAGGCGGGAGGCGGTGCCCCAGGCTTAAGGCGTGAATGGGGCAGGAGGTGGATGAAAGACAGCTAGTGCTGCTGGCCTAACGTACAAAGGGGACCGGAGCAGGTGTGAGGGAGGCCTGGGGGCCGGCTTGGGGGGGAAACTGGATCCGGAGCTAGAGATCAGTTTCACTTGCCGCGTGTGAATTTCCATTAGCTTTCTTTGGCTGTCACTCATGCTTGGGGGACAAAGCTCAGGCTGGAGAGGCAGGGCCTGGGGGTGGGGGCTCTTGTCTCTCCCAGCCAGTCTCCAGCAGCCTCTCTACTTCCCAGGAGGTGGTGCATGAAAGATGGTCCAAAGCTGTCATTTTTTAACGGGACCAAAGAAGCCTGAGTCGTGCAGTCACTCACCCAGGGACCAAAGAAGCCTGAGTCGTGCAGTCACTCACCCAGGGACCAAAGAAGCCTGAGTCGTGCAGTCACTCACCCAGGTCACACAGCGGCCAGCAGCAATGTTGGGACCTGAATCCAGAAGTACTGGGTCTGGGGTCAGCTCTTGGCAACTGATTTTTATATTCAGCCCATCCTGTCTCCTGGGGGCCCACTGTGACTGTGGCCAGGAAGTCTCCATGGGGCAGTTAGATTGGGCTGTGCCTGGATGGCACATGGAGAGGAGGGGGCAGGCCTAGGGCAAGGACCAGACAGGGTGCTCCCTGGACAGGGGTGCCACGGCCAGACAAGTTGGGCAGGCAGAACTGGGCCTACCCAAACCTAGACCCAGCTCCAAGGAGCACTGTCATTTTGAGAGGACACCTTACTCCTGCAAAACTGCCCAAGGCCATCCTGAGCCCCACCCCCACAACAGCTGCATCGCCCCAGGCCATGGAGGAGCCTAAGGAGGGGGCCAGGGGAGGGTCTGTGGTCTGGGTGGGAGTGAGAGGGAGGGGGCCACCTAGGAGGGCAGGGAGGGAGGGGGAGGAGGAGGAGGACAAAGCCGCCCTGTGTGGCACCTGGGACATTCCCAGTCTGCCCTGTCCCTCCCTGATTCTGCTCGGGATCTGGTGGGAACAATGCCCCCATTGAGGCCCATACCCCCAGGGATAACATCTCTATGTCCCCCAGGACAGGAGCCAAGCAGGTGAGCCTGGTGGGGGCTGGGAGCCGGTTCTACAGAGCCAGAGAGGCAGGACCTCAGGGATGGAGCAAGGTCCAGAGGGCAGAGATTTCCCCACTGGAGACCTGCTCCCTCTGGGGCCAGAGCAGGGGGTGGGGAGATGGTAGTGGCCCCAGCAGGTGGCATTAGGGTCAGATTCCTGGGTAGGGCAGGGGAATAACTTCCCAGGCTGGATGGAGCCCTTCTCTGCTCCGAGAGGCCGCGCAGGCGTACCAAGGACCCAGCCCCTAATCACGGGAGTTGCCAGTGGCAGTTGTGAAGTTGGCAGTGGGGGAAGAAGGCCCAGAGAGACCTAATCCTCTCCCTGTAGGAGGGATGCAACAGAGGAAGCAGGTGGAAGACTGGGAGTGGCCCCAACCTTGGTTTTATCAGGGAAGTAACAAGCTGCCCTCGAAATGGCTTTTCATGTCAGAATTAGAAATGGCTTATCACCTAGTTATGGCACTTTCTGGATTCCCAAGAAAAATAAGAAGCTGCAAACTGGGGGCCTGGGTGGGTCCGTTGGTTAAGCGTTTGATTCTCTATTTGGGCTCAGGGTCATGATCTCAGGGTTGTGAGGTCGAGCCCTGAGTCGAGCCCCGGTTTGGACTCTGTGCTGGGCATGGAGCCTGCTTAAGATTCTCTCCCTCCCTCTGCCGCTCCCCACCCACAAAAAAAAAAAAAAAAAAAAAAAAGGAGAAGCTGCATTTGCTCTCATTTTATTTAAAACATTTATATTTATATGTTTTTAAAGATTTTATGTATTTGAGAGAGACAGAGAGAACACTGGCGGGGCGAGGGGGAAGAGGAGGGGCAGAGGGAGACCAGCAGACTTCCCGCTGAGCAGGGAGCCAATGTGGGGCTTGATCCTAGAACCTGGAGATCATGACCCAAGCCAAAGGCAGATGCTTAACAACGAAGCCACCCAGGCGCCCTGCATTTGCTTAAAGAAATCCAGTATTGTGGATTTACCCCTTTATTGGGCACCCACCTGAGTTGGGTGGTCCTGGGCTGCAGGGGGTGCTGGGTAAAAGGACCCCTCTGGGCCACAAGGGAAAAGGGGCCATCTGGGGACTAGCCAGGGAGTGGGAGGGCCCACTCCCTGGCCGGGTGACCCAGCAGGAGATTCAACCTCCCTGGGCTCAGTAATTCAGGTCTGCAGTGAGAATGGAGGCCCCAGGGGCCTGGCCTCGGCAGGTGTGTTTATGTCTGCCTCTCGCACAGGACTGTGGAGCCCCGCAGCTGTGAGTCCCGGCCTAGAACAGTGCCTGGCTCACGCTGGCCAGAGAGGCTCAGTACCTGTCTGCTGAATTAATTTCCAACAGGGTGTGGGTGAAAGTTTTTAAAGCGTTAGAGCTTAGAGAAACATGAATAACAACCCAGCAACACGAAGGAAGACCGTTCATTCACTCACGGGCTCCTGCAACGGTTGGTTTCCATGTGTTGAGCCCCTTCCAAGTGTTGGGGATACAAACATGAAAGGATGTGGCCCTGCCCTCCAGAAAACCTTCCCAACCACTCAGTCACAGCCTTGGTGGGGCACCAGCCCCCTCAGCAAGGACACAGTTTCTGAGCCGAGCCTGAAGGGGCGGTTGTTTTCCAAGTGAGTCGGTTGGCAAGGGGTGAGGAGAGCACAGCAGGTGGAGTGCATGACATGTGCGAGAGGAGTGAGAGGCTGGGCCTCACTCAGAAAGGCAGAGGGAGGAATTTGGTTGTTTTCCTGCAGGTGATGGGGAGCCATGGAAGACTTCTGAGCGAGGGAAGTCCGCACTTCCAGCAAGGTCCTCCGGAGAAAGCCTGGCTGCAGCAAAGAGGCCAGGCTGGCTGGCCGTGGAGAGGCTGGGAAGGAGGGGTATGAAAGCCCGGCCCCAGCAGGGAGGAGGGGCGAGTTGGAGACTCGAGAAATGGGGGAAGCAGCTGGTTTGAGGGAGAAAGCTACACACTCCAGGCTTGCAGCGGGCAGAACTGGAGGCAGAGGACCTCACAGCACTTCAGAGCAGTGGAGGACACTTAAGGGAGCCCTCACTCTGGGCGGGGCTCCTCCCTGCAATGACTGCTCACAAAACTTCAGTGACGGCAAGCTCACTACCTGTCATTTAACCCATCCTGTGGTGGGACAGGTCCAGCTGATGGGGAAAGGGCTTCTTCCAGTCCTATGCAGACATGTAAACATGAAATGGGTCCAGGGACGGAGGAAAGGGTGGATGGGCGTGGAAGAGCACGGATGCATTGAGACAGAGGGCTAAAAGAGCCGGTCTCCATATTCCTCCCACCCAGCCTGGATCCTCCCTTTCCAGGCCCTGATCCCTCCTCCCCTCTCCTCTAGGAAGCCCTTATTTCCCACCTCTGCAGCTTCTCCTCCATCTCCTCCGGTTCCCCAGCTCTGACCAGTTGGGTTGGATGTCTGGTCCTGCCCACCCCGAGCAGCCTGAGAGTTGCAGCAGCAGGGAAAGAACCGAGGCTCACTCCCCTGGGGCAACACTGCACGTCCCGTCCCTCGGGGTCTAGATGAAGCCCTATCGGCGGAGGAGATGAACAGACCGGATCCTCCCCGGTGCCCAACCCGTCCCCATCACGGGCATCGGGCATCGGCACACATCACAGGTGCTGGTGTGGAGGCAGAAGGCAGCCCCAAACAGCCACCCAGACAGGCTTCCTCCCCAAGGCCTTGGCCTCAAAGCCCCTCCACTGGGGGGCAGACCAACTGCTTCAAGCTGCTCCCACCTGGGACCTCAGGTCCAGGCGCCTACCCTCACACTTCACACAGCTATAGCAGGGGCTCATGACCCCCTCCACCAGCCCCCAACCAACAGGAGGGGCAGAGGAATGCTGGCCAGGGCTTGGCAGGCCCCACATGAAAGCGCAAAAGCCCGTGAGGAATTTTTATCCTCCTGGGGATGGGGGTGGGAAGGGAGGAATGTCACCTGGAAACCATCCACCCTTTCCTTCCCTCTCAGGAGCCCTGGGCGTTGAAAAATTAGGAAATTTGGCCCCCTCAAAAACCAACCATGTCCTTTTTATAGACTTGCCTGTATTTCCAGGCCTCACTTTTTAAAAAACTCTCTCTCTAGTAATAACAATAAGTAATAATAATAACATTTACTGTGCACCGGGCACGACTCCAAACTCTGCAAACTCTTCTCAATTCAATCCTCTCATTATCCCTATGAGCCGGGGACTCTTATTTCCTCATTTTATAGATGTCAGCGCTGAGGCACAGAGAGGTTAAGTAATTTGCCCAAGGTCCCACAGCAAGCAAGTAGCAGGATGTGAGCCTGCGCCTTTATCCACTTTCCAAATGCCGGCTATATCCCGCAACTCATTTCCTTCAGACTCAAGAGGGGGCTGAATTTCCAATGCATGACGGGGAAGAGCAGACAGGAAGCAGGGTTCCTCGCTTGTCCCATTTCCTCCTGCTGCCCCAGCACCGCCGGGGTCGGGAGAGATAGTCTCATCTCTTAGATGCAGAGCCCGGTCAGTCCTTCCCTGGGAGGTGAGAGGAGGTCGGAGGGCAGGCGAGAAAGGGTTTGCTCTTCCAATTGAGCTGGACCCCAATTCAGGGACACGGATACACACCCTTAGCAACTGTATCACCCAAGGGAGTGGCCTAGAGCTTACAAGAGAGGATTCTGGATAAAATCTTGCCTCCGCTGCTTACAGCTCTGTGCTCTTGAGCATTACTTCAAATTTCGGAGCCTCAGTTTTCTCATCGGTGAAGCAGGGAGAGCGACAGGACCGATCTTAAGAGGGCCGTTAAGAGGATCAAACATGTCATCTGCTGAAATGTCTACCCCAGTGCCGGATAGGCAGTGGGTCCTCCGTGAACTCAGCCGTGCCCGCTGGCCAGCAAGCGGAAAAACGCAGGACCCACAAGACGGACGTGGGCCAGCCTTGCTGAGATGCACCTGTGCGGGGGACAGACCCCTAGCACCCGGAAGCCAGAGAAGAGCCAGATTTGGGGCCAGACCAACGGGCACGGAGTCTGGAGGTCTGTGGGACTTTGGGAAAGTGTCTCCCCTCCGCACAATGGGGATGTTCCCTCTTGCCTGAAGGCTAACACTTGATCAATGTTTATTTTCTCTCGTCTCTCTGTCCAGCCTCCTGTCTCCTTAGTGGGGAGGGGTGATGTCTGCAGGCTCCATACCTTTGGGGGAACAAGGACAGGCCTCCCCTAGGAGAAGAGCAGATGTTCACCTCCAGCTGTTTGCTGTTAATCAGCCCTGGGGGGGGGGGTTCTGCTGGGGCCCTTCCCCTGGGGGTTCAGCCCCAGAGTGGCTGGAAGTGGCCTCCAGCCTGGAGCAGAGGGCTGAGCAGCTGGGGGAGGGGATGAGAAACAGGAGGCTTTCTCAGAGAGTCATGGGACATGGCCCTATATGCCCCTTGGGGTCTGAGTCCTAGACACTGAGCCCATAGGCTGCTGGAGGAGGGAATGCAGCCAGACCAGACTCGCTTCCTCCACCCTTGCCCCCTGTGCGTCTCTCCAATCCTCGATTCTCAAGCAAGGTCATTTCCCTCTGAGTACCCACCCTGCCGTCCAAAATGGCCATGTCTTGGGGCACCTGGCTGGTTCGGTGGGAGGAGTGGGTGACTCTTGATCTCGGGGTTGTGAGTTTGAGTCCCACATTGGGTGTAGAGATTATAAGAAAACAGAATATAAGAAAATCGATAAAATTGTAAGCAAAACCAAACCAAACCACAACATGGCCATGTCTCCTGTCTTGAAATACCTTCTCCACCCCCCCCCCCCAGGTTCTGTTGCCCATCTTGGAAGCTTTCTGGGACCCAGAGGAGGACAGGTGTCTGTTGTCTTCCTAGTTCATTCCCTTGCTAGCATCCACCCCTCCCACCTGCTGCTTTTCCACAAGAGACACTGAGTCAGGCTTGGGTTTTGGACTTGGCGATCTGAACACAGAGCAGGGTTTACAGTCACAGTGGCTACAGGGAAACAGCTAGGCAGGCAGGCTCTGAAGTCAGACAGACGTGGGTTGGGCTCCCTGTCCCACTGCTCTCAGGGAACAAGCTAACCTACCCTCTCTGTGCCTCAGTTCCCCACTGTGGAGCAGGAAGCGAGATCATGCATACAAGGTTTTATAACGGTGCCGGGCCCTATTCTTCTGAGGACGTTGACCACAACGGCAATACCTAACGTCCTAGGCCCCCATATTCTCAGGACCACAGGGCCACGGAGTCTTAGCAGTGGCCTCAGGGCAGCTCACCTTCTCCGCTTCTGGTTTCCTCCTCCAGCCTGCCCTTTCTGGAACTCGCAGACCTGAGTTCCCAAGAGCAGGACCCCTCTGTGATAGTCACTGTCCGTGGCATTACCTCTGGGCATTTTGATAACAAGGATGACCCAGGTGGGTGAGGAAGCCTCTTCCTGACTCCCTCTCCCCAAAGTGCCATTCCTGGCCCCAAGGAAGTGTTTGAATCAGCGGAGTCACCCCCAAGTCCATGCTGAACCTTTCAGCTGGGGGCCAGGGCCTGTAGAGGCCTCAGCCTCAGTACCCTCTCCCCGCTGCTCAAAGCCCTGACCTCTAGGACCCTCAGGCCAGGCAGCGTGGGCAAGGATAAAACAGGACATGGCCCCTTTCGGGTCTGGCCCATTGTGGGGGCTGGAGGCCAAGACCTCATGGGTATGTGGCTCCCCACTTCCCCATCTCTGCCCAACCTGATGGGCTTCCTGTAAGAGGTGGGTTCAGGAAAGGCTTGTTCATGGTCTGAGTGGTGGGTGGTGTGTGCAGATGCCAGTCTGGGCTCTGAGCTGTGGGGGCGTGGAGTGGGAGGGGGAAAGTGGCAGGAGAGACACTCTCAGAGGGCTTCTGGTGCCCCCCCCCCGGCCCGGATGGGGAAAGGATTTCTGTTAGTATTTGGCTGCTAATGCAGGGGGATGGTGTCCAAGGAAGCTTCTGGGCTCCTGTTCCCAGGAGAGGTTGTGTCCAGTAGATCCCAGGCCTGGGAGTCAGGGAGGCTCCTTGAGGTTGGCCAGCTCTCCCATCAGAGGTGGCCTGGCCCTAACCAGTCAGGTCACTTTGGACAGTCACCACCCCTTGCATGGCTCCCCTGTTCTTTTCCGCGGCATCCCTGTCCTGGGCCCAGCTGGCATGCGTGCAGGACTAGCCTGGGCAGTCGGGTTCCACGGCTGCTCAGGCCAGGGGAGGAGGTAAGAGAGGACAGACCCTTTCCAGTCTGTGCTCCAAAGCCCACTGGTAGATGACATCCACTTGCCAAATCAAAGTCCTCTCTCTTGCAGGCCTTTGAGACACTTTAGGCTCTGGAGGAAGGGTGGGGACCAGAGGGATGTCAGACATGGGGAGAGGACTAAGAAGGAACTCCAGTTCTATCTGACGCTCCTCGGGCGGAAACACATGGCCTGGCCTCTCTAACCTCCCTCCGCCCTTGGCCTTACCCTCTTCTCTCCCTCCTTTCCTGGGATACTCCTCAATCTTCTTTTCGGGAAACCTTACATCTTCTTCTTGCTTCTGGCCAGCCTCAGCTCTCCATCTTGTCACCAAGTGCGTAAGGGTCAGGCGCCCATAGCAGGGAGCTGGTCCCATGGACTTTGTCCCCATACCTGGCTGGCACTAGGAACTTCCAGGAGGTAGAGCAGAAACTCGTGGTCCTGCCAGGTGTGGAACAAGTGAGCACGTCCCTGGGCACCACGCCTGGCAAACAACCTTCCGCTGCTGCTGTTGGAAGCAAAGGAAACAACAAGCCAAGCTTCCTGCACCTGGTGCTCTGAGCCCGAGGACTAGCCTCTGGGGGCCCGATGCCCTCAGGAAAAGAACCAGGAAAAGGCCAAGGGGAGCTCCCCGCACTCCAGGGGCAACAAGCATGGCCCCCACCCACCACCCAGGGCCGCACCAGGCTCTACCACCAATCTATCTTCCCATGGAACGTGTCACCCACGATGTGGGCAAATAGCAGCTCTCCCCAGGCCACTTCTCTGGCTGTGGTCCCCAGTCAGGACGGGCTCATCTTAGGAAGTCCCTCCTGCTTCCTGACTCCTGCCTCTCCTCCTGACATTCCTTTGAGAGGCAGTGACATGTCTCTCTTTCTTCCAGGATGGCTCCCTTCACGCCCTCCTAGCCCTGCTCCGCATTCCCCCTCCTCCAAGAAGTCCACCATGATTTCCCCCCTCCACTCTGTTGGCTGCTTAACTCCCGCCCCACCGCATCCCCGGCGCGCTAGATTTCCAGCACAAACACACCCGTGTTCAAATGAACCCGCGCAGTGAAGAAGAGGAGCGGAATCGGGGCGGGATTCTTGGTTTTTGTTCTCTCTCAGGTGGTTGCAGCGCTTTCTAGTTTTCGTAACACTTCTTCATAACACTTCTTCATAAGCTGGCTCAAATCCTTAAAATAACGAAGAGAGGTAGGCAGAGAGGGTTAAGTATCTACTTTTTTACAGAGGACGCTGGGGCCCAGAGAAAGGAGGAGATTTGCCCAAGGTCGCCGAGACGATTAGAGGACGCATCTCACATCTCCTGACCTTCTGTGACTCAAGGACGCCCAGGCTGTCAGGGCTCGTTAGTCTGGGAGGGCCTCCAGGAGGAAGTGTGCGCGTCTGCGCGCTCACGCGCTGCCAGAGGAGGGCGGGAGAGCCTCAGGTGGAGAAGGGGCGAGGGGCGAGGGGCGAGAGGCGAGGGGCGAGGGCTGGGCGGCGTGGGAGCGGGCAGGGCGGCGCGGGGCGGAAGAGCGGGGAGGGGGCGCCGCGCTCACCACAAGGTTCCGCCCCTCGGCGGGCGCAGACAATGGGGTCGCTGTGCCCGGCCGCCCCCTCCCCTTGCTCGGCGGCCCGCGCCCGCCCCCTCTCCCCAAAGCTGCTTTCAATTTAAACGCCTCCAACCAGCGGGCGCTGCCCCGGGGGGTGCGACCGCAGCGCCGAGCGCCCCTGTAATTTCCGCGGGGAGCTGACCGGCTCAAACACGGCCCCGCGGTGCCCCGACCGCAGGCCCCGAGACCGGAGACGGCGCCCAGACAGCCTTGCCCGGGTCGTGGGAGCGCCACTGGGGCGGCCTCCTCGGCGCGCGCAGCCCGGCCTCGCCGCCTCCTCCAGGAAGCCCACCGCCACCAGGGGGCCGCTCCTTCGGGAAGCCTGCGCGTCTTCCCCAAAGCGAGGCTGTCTTGCAGTCCCTCGCACCTCTGCAAGCTCCGCTCCCTTTTAGGGAGCGGGGAGGAGGCAGGATCAGGAGTGTCCAATCTGTTTATAGGTTGTGTTTCCCCCGTCAGACTAGAGGCTCCCTGAGGGCAGGGGTTCGTTCTTTTCAGACTGGGGGAATAAGGGACCTGAGCCGCAGTTCCTGCTTGGCTGGCTGAGAAAGTGGGAGGGAGAGTACTGCCCCCAGGTTAGAGAGGAGGGGACCCATGCCTCTTGGCCTCCATAGAAGGCCCTAGCATGAATTGTCTCGAGGAGTGGGGTGGGTGAGGGTGGGAGACGCCACGAAATCTGACTGCTGATCCCTCAGTTTAACACAGGCCAGGCGGAGCGGGCAGCCGAGCACCAAGAAGGGTTTTCCGAGTACTGGCAAGGGGCTATGGGGACCCCTCCGGGTTGGGCCCTGCGTGGTGATGGTGGACCTGCCTGCCAAAGCTCCCTTCCGGCCTGAAGCACCTATTCTCTCCCTGCGGCCCTCTGCGCAGCTGTGCCCACCTCCCCTGCGCCCTGGAACTTTGGAGGGGACACGTTGAGTTACTACGTAAGGGTGAGTCGTCTAAAGGGCCTGATTCCCCTGGATCTGGATTACTGCTGCTTTTAGGCCTGTGTGGATGGGGCTCTATTGGAATTTTCCAGACTGTGTGTGTGTGTGTGTGTGTGTGTACGCACACACACTCAGCTGGGGGCCCTGGCTTGTCCTGAGTGCTCTGCTCCACCTTGTCCCCTCCCCCCATGTCCCAAACACCCCTCTCTTTCCAGCCTGGCTGTTGTGGTGAAGCTAATCAGAAGTAATTATGGGGGAAGGAGGGATCCTGCGAGGGACCCCACAAAGACCACCTCATCCGCCCTGGCCCAGCCCTGGTGGCCCTGGCCCCCGGGGGCCTAGGCCTGGCTCAGCGCTGCCTGGTGAGGCTGAACCCACCGACACCACCCCCGTCCGCTGCTCTCCCCTCTCTCCCTGCCAACCCCAGCCCCTGGAGCCACAGGGCAGCTCAGACATCTCAGCATTTGCCTCAGTCTCCCCAAAGCTGTTCCGTCCTCATTCCGTCAGCCCACATTCACTGGGCTTCCCCGCCAAGCCAGGACGGGCCCAGGCTGGTACTAGTATTAGACTGCTCCCTGCCCTCATGGAGCAGCTCCTGGGACCCAGGCCAGTGTGGACATGGCAGAGGGAAAGGCGGAGGGCCCCTCTGGGATCACAAGCCACTTCCACGAGCCCCTCTCTTGCCACCGCCTTGCTGAGAAGGGGTGGGGGGGTAGAGTGGGCAGAACACACGGGGTCCAGAGGCCTGTGAGGGACTTCCCCACTTCTGCACTCCTTACCTGGCCTGGCACCCAGTCCCCGCTCCCGCCCCGCATTGACAGGTGTCCGGCAGGCCCTGCTCTGTCTCCCTGTCCTGCCCTCCTGCCCTCCTCCGGCTGCCTCCTCCATCCACGTCGTTCTCCCCACTTCTTTGCTTGGGGGTCGCTCAGCAGGGCAGGGACCTACGGTCAGCACCTCTCAGTCGCCTCCCTGCGGTTCAAGGTCCCGAGCCAGGAGAGCCCTCAGAGACTGTGGACTTCGGCTGCTCCTGTCTTTCACATGCTCGGAAACTGAGGCCCAAATGGGTGGGGACAGGTGAGCAGTAGGGCTCTGAACTAGACCCCAGTCTTTGACTTCTGGTCCAGTGCTCTTTCTGGGGAGCCCTCCCTGACCTGCACCTGAGGGCAGCTAGTTCCGTCCCTTCCTCCATTCTTTGGCTGTGCCCAGAGGACGGAGGATCAAACGGGGTCTCCGCCATCTTGTCTTCCTGCCCTGCCCCAGTAGCCTGGGCCCAGAGACTGGGCGGTTGGGTGGGAGGGACCGGAGAGGGGCTCAGTTGAGGGTCTCTAATTTGCTCCTGCCCCTTGATGTCCAGAGGAAAACAAGCCTCCTGTGCCCAAGAGATTTCCAAGCAGAAACGGAGGTCAGTGCCCCCCTCGCCTACCCCGGAGGTGCCAAGGTGGTAATTAGGCTTGGGGGTGGGTCCTGCGAGGGTGGGGGTGGCGCGGCCATTATCCCCGGGAGCTGAGCTGGGCAGGAGCTGTGTGGTCCGGGCAAATGGGTGGTTTGTAGGTGGTCTGGGGAATGAATGAGTGAGTGTTTGGGAGGGAAGCTGGTGGGGAGGGAGCGGGGGGTGGGGTGGGGAGAGGGAGCAGACAGATTGGAGAGCAAAGCTGGGTAGTCTTGCCCTGGACTCACTGGTCTGGGCCCCTGCCCATGTTCTGAGGCATCAGCAAGGAGAAGACCATGAGGCAAATGGCGGGGGGGGGGGGG
>NW_024424897.1:24755526-24781604 GCF_017311325.1 Ursus maritimus | reverse complement strand
GAGCAAAGGGGGGGGGGGGGGGGGTGGGGAGGTCTCAGGGATGCCTGCCCTGGGCCCGTGCCATGGAGAACCCGGGCCACCATGGGCTCCCTCGGCTTCAGGAAGGGTGAAGAGGTCATTCAATGCAAGGTCCCTGGCATGGTGTGGGGAGCTGGCCTGCTGCCCCTCTGTCCCCATTCCCAACCCATGCCCAGTCCCTCTCCCTGCAGGGAAAAATTCCTTGTTGGGCTAAGAAGGACCCTTTGATTGAAGCCCTGCCCTTCTCTCAACCTCATGGGGGCTGTGGGTCCTCAAGACAGTCTCTCCTGGGGCGCCTGGGTGGCTCAGTCACTTAAGCATCTGCCTCCGGCTCAGGTCGTGACCCTGGGGTCCTGGGATCAAGTCCCGAGTCGGGCTACTCATTCAGCAAGGAGCCTGCTTCTCCCTCTGCCTGCCGATCTCCCAGTCTGTATGCTCGCTCTCTCTCTCTCTGTCTCTCTGACAAATAAATAAATAAAACCTTAAAAAAAAAAAAGAAAAAGATGATCTCTCCCTGACCCCCAGCATCCCCCACCCACTGCCTCTCCATGTCACGCTGCACAAGATAGGCCGCATCAGTGACTTTACCACCCTGAGCCTCAGTTTCCCAACCTGTCAAATGGGAGGAATCCTGTATTTCACTGTGGGGATTAAGTAAGCCAGTCCAAGGCCAGTGTTCCTAAAATGGCAGTTGCAGCAATGACTAATACCTCACAAGATGCCCCATGTGTCTGGAGGCCGGGTCTCCTCCCGGGAACGGGCAGCTGGAAGCCAGGACTTGGCCATGACCCCTGGCATAGGGACCAGGACCAAGGCGGGCAGGCAGTGGTGTGAGCAGGTCACGGGGAGGGGGTGGGGTTGCTGGGGGTGGCATCCTACCTGGCCCCAGGCACATTCCTCCTCCCCTGCACTCCCCACCTGTCAGCTGCCACCTGTCCAGCCCGCACACTACTCCGCTGGCTGTGCGGCAGGAAGGAGCCCTGGGAGACTAGCATACGGGGCTCCTCCAAGGAGAGGCATGAACGGAGGCCGCGGGTCTGATTGGGGCTGCCTGCTGGGGCTCCCGAGCTGCGGCCCCACATGGAGAGGGTGAAGCGTCTAAGTCCTGGTTTTATGCTCTGGCCCCTCAGCACCCTGGGAGTATCCTTTCAACATGGGCTAGGCCTGTGCCCTCAGACCGGGGGGGCGGGGCTCCCTGAGGCAAGGATTGGGCTCTCACCATCAGACTGGAGGATTCGAGGGCAGGGGGAGCTTACCCAAAGAACCTGGCCATGGGGACGAGGCTGGGATTTGATGGGTTAGCACCTTTATGGGTCCCACAGCCTCACCCCACTGCTTGCTCAGATCCAAAATTCTCTATTAATGGGAAAGTCCCTGGGGAAGCTGGGGAGCCCTGGGAAAGCTGGGGAATTGCCTGGTGTCCTGTGATCTGGAAACGGGGGAGGTAGGGGGAGGGCGGTGTGTGTGGAAGGCAGCCTCCAGATTAGCATCATTCCCAAATCAATCTCCCTCTGCCCTTCCCTCCTCAAAGCCAGGCAGGCTAACCCCTTCTCTCCCTCTGTGCTCTGCCCCCCCCCACCCCCCAGGGAATGCTTGGCATTTAGTGGTGGGGGTGCCACCAAGGGAAAGACTGGCGGGCAGGTCAGCAGAGCCGCCTGCAGGGGGCAGTCTGGGGTGGTGGGGACCATGGACGGGGGGAGGCTGAAGGAAGCCCAAATTCCCTGCTGATGACACCCACTCTCCGTCTCCCATCAGGAAAGAGAACCCCCTCCGTACCATTCCCCACTCTATCCAAATAGGGATCACTGGGGGGGGGGGTTTGAAGGATTAGGGCGGAGGGAAGCTGGGCTAAAGGGAATGCTGTTTCCTAAGCCAGAACTGGCAGGATTCGGAGCCACTTGGAAAGACCAGCTGGGAGTCATTCAGACAGAGAGGGCCAGAGCTGGGAGAGCCGGGGGACCAGAAGACCATCTCGCCCACCCCTGTTTCTGGGCCAAACCTCACAGACTACCTCTCAGACAACGTCTCCTGATTTAAGGTCGACTTCCACGAGCATTCAATGCCGAGGTCTCCACATCCTCACCAGGGAAATAAAAACGCTTTCATTAAAGGCCTACTGTGTTCCGGATCGGCCGTGCGCCGACTGATGGTGTTCTAAGCACGACCGAGCAACACTCCCTTCCCGCAGTTGCTCACCGTCTAGGGACTGCAGCACACGAGCCGGATTCCAGTTGAGGACGGAATGAAACACAAGCTAGGCAGAGATGCCAAGAAATCTGGGTGTGCAGACAGGGAAATTCATCCCGACAAAAGATCAAAGATAACCTCCCCAAGCATCAAGAAGCAAAAGGAAACTTGAATCCAACACCCAGCAGTGCCTCTTCTGCTCAGAAGCTGTCTCTGAGTCCCCAGTCTAAATCTGTCCCACCCCCATGATAGCTTCTCCTTGTGTTCCTACAGACACCCTGAACTTATTGCTGTTTGTAAGGATATATTTATTTATGGGATTATGTGATTAATCCTTCTCCCCCACAACACCCTAAGTGCCAGGAACAGGCTTGTCTGTGAGCCAAGGTGCTCGGCCATGGAGGTACACGGCAGGACTAGCGTCAAACAAGCCACTGGATGTAGCCGGAGTTGAAGAGGGTGAAGCACATAGAGGGGGCCCGGGCTGGAAAGGTAAATTGGCACGGGATCAGGGCGGGCTGTAAATACCAGGCAACGTTGGGACTTTATCCTGCTGGCAATGGGGAGCCATCAAAGGTTTCTGAGCATGAGAGTGGCATGTTCCAACCTGTGTTCTGAGATCCCTCTTAGCGCAGTGTGAAGGAGGGACGGGGCGGGGGATAGGGGGTGTGCTCCCTTGGAGCCAGGAGAACCGGCCATTGTTGCAATAGTCTCGGGGACTGGGTTTAAAAGGCCTCCGTTGGGTCCAGAGTAATCAAAGTGGAAAGAAAAGCGGGCACCTTCGGACCCACTAACGCTGCAGGAAGGCTGAGGTGTGGAGACCTGTTGGATGGTGAAGCGGGGTGGCCTCTAAATTCTAGTGTGCTGTCTCGGAGATGTGACGCCTGTAGGTTGGATAAGGCATGCCCGAGGCACCATTTTGGAGGAAGATGAGTTCTATTTAGACACGGTAGGTCAGACACGCAGTCCTTCCTGATGGCTACTCTCCAGTTGTCCCACTATAGCCAAATCGTCTGCTCCTTTGCCCCTCCAGAACCCCAGCTTCAGGGCGGCTCAGCTTTCCCCAGGGCGGTGAGGCTCACAGAGACCACTGGAGAGTGAGTGGGTCGGCGGGTGGGTGGGGGTGAGAGCGGAGCCCTGGGCCTCCTGGCTTCCTGCTCCCACTGGGCATTGCTTCCTGACTGGACCTCCGACTTCCCGCCCCTCTAGGAGCTCCCATCCTTCATAGATGGGGAAGAAGCACCCCAGGGAGACTGGAGAAGATGGAGAAGGGATCTAGAGCTCCCAGGCAAGGGGTCAGTTGTGAGGGTTAACAAAGTGCTTTGGTCTCTGAGAGATGCACTTGTAATTAGGGGGTGGGGAGGGAGGAGAGATCTGAACTCTGAGGCAGGTCTAGCTCCAAGAGCTTTGCCCTCCTCTCCCTGCCCACAATAACCCCATGCATACCTGGGTTCCTGCATCTCTCAGCAGAAGAGCAAGAGAGGAGGGCCTGGGAGACACACAGGGGTGGCGGGGAGGCACTGGGTCTGGCAACATGCAGGGTATAGAGAAGGCACGCAGGCCCCAGGGCATGGCCCCTGAATGATAATCACAGGTCGAGGGCAGGGCCCTCCGTGGAGAGCACAGGACAGCCCCCAGAGTCTAGAAGCAGAAGCCCAGACCTCAGGGCATCGCAGAACGCCCCCACAGCGAGCCCTGGCGAGGAAGCAAACGCCTGGTTGGCAAAGCCCCGGCCGAACAGAGCTGTACCCGCATCGTCCAGCAGATGCAGACAAAACAAATAGCGGTCAGAGAAGAGGCTCTCACGCCATACCTAGATCTGAGCGCTTTCCAAACTGTGTTCCCTGGAGTCCTCCCTACGGGGTCTCAGGAGTTGGGTGGACGGGAGAGCAGAGCGGACCTCACTCCCTCCTCCAGACAGCAGCCCTCCGCTTTGTTTGATGTATATAGGAGGCATCTGCCTGAGACTCTGCCTGGGGGAGAAATACAGGGATGCTACCGAAGCCAGACACAAAGAAGTGAGGCTGACCCTGAAATGCTGCGCCTTGGAGAAAGAGCGCCCACGTTCCCTGCGTCCACCAGCCCAGCCGGCCCTCTCGGCTCTTCCCATGTGGGTGTTGGATGAACACCTGAATTTCCGGACTCTCCGTCCAGTGCTCTTGATTGAGCTCCAGGGACTTTCCAGGAGGGGGCATATCGGCACGGAGGGGAGGTCCGGTGGCAGAGGGGGTGACCGTCTGTCCCTGGGCGGCCAGTCTCCGAGCTGGGGCGGCCCCCCCCAACCGAAGGGGCCCGAGGCCAGCGCCCCGGGGCGCGGCCGCCCACTCAGCCGGCGCGCCCCGCCCCCGCCGCAGCCTCGCGCCCCTCGCGGTCGGCGACCACCCGGCAGGCGGCGGCAGCGAGGGGGTGCGGCCAAGAAAGGGTTAATCTGCAGCGCCTTTCATCAGCAGCTTGGCGGGCTCCCAAGGCCCACAGGCTGGGTACCTGGGCGCCTACCTCCGTCGGTGGGGCGGAGACGTGACCACAGGGCAGCCCTGCCGTCTGCATTCCTCCCGCGTGAGTGCGTGAGTGACAGCCGCCGCCGCGCCTGAGCCCCTCGCCGGCCGCCCGGCCTCCCGCCCCGCCCGCTGCGCAGGGGTGGGGGCGGCCGCCGGGAGGGCAGCGCCGGCTCGCGGATCCCCCCCCCCTCCTCCGGCTGCGGCCCCGCGCTCGGCAGGAAGCCCTGTGCCGGGAGAGGGACCGGGACAGCCCTGCTGGGGGGCAGAGGAGGAGCCCGACGCAGCCTCGCCCCGAGGTCAGGATACAGGGACGGAGAGATGCTCCGGGCTTCCTGGAGGAGGGGGTCAGGACAGGGTGGGCACAGGCAGATCAAGGCCCAGGGCCCTGGGAATTTGGCCTCTGTCCCCTGTGTCCTCCCTTGGCTCCAGCTGTCCACATAAATTTCAACCGTCGCATTACATGGTGGCAGAATGGCCGTCCTCAATGCCTCTTCCCTGAACCCACCAGCCCTCGCCTTTGGTCTCTCCTGGGGCCTGTTGGTGGAAACAGGAAGTCGCCTCTGGCTTGAAGCAAACTCAAACAGGGTGTAAACAGGCAAGCACCCCACCTTCAGGCTTCTCCAAGATGGACACCAGGTGTCAGGATAGGAGGGAGTGGCCTACCCTCCGAGAAGATGGTGGAAACACACTCCCTCCACCTCTAGGCCTGCGGGTTCTCCAAGAAGGCCAACACGACTCACGAGAGAATGGCTTCATAGAGGGTTCCTCGTCCTCAAGAGCCTGTCCCCAAAGCCAAGCTCCCCCCAAGGCTCAGCACCTTTCCTCCAGACTAGTGTGCAAGGCTGGACCCTTGCCTCTCCCGGGGAACGAACCCCCTTCCAGTGTCAGTTTGCCCACCCAAGCCCTCCGGGAAAGGAGCATTTGGGGCAGCCCAGAAAAGGGAGCTTGTCCACCTAGCCCTAAACCACACAGCTTCCCAAATGCCTCAGTAGCCAGAGTCATCTGACCCAGAAAGCCAGCAGAGAACCCTCCCCAGAATGTTCCGGTGCCCCTTCGAACTGGCACTTCTCAATTTGAACTGCCAGCTCAGCTCTGGCCTCCAGCCTCTCTCTGTTTGGGTTCCGAGGGCTCTGGGCATGGATGCAGAGGAGAGGGAGGGGAGGCTGAGAGGGAAGGGGCATATGGAGGAGAGGTGGGTGAGGGCAGGAGCAGGTGGGGACCACCCCCAGAGCAGCCCGGCTCCAGGACAGCGGGAGCACAGCTCTGCCCGCTGGTCTCTGTCTCTCTCCCTCCACAAGGCCTCCCAGGCGCCCGCTTCCCATCCGGGCTTCCTCAGGTCCCATTCCTTGCATGCCAGTCGCTGCTGTGAGAACAGGTCGAAGTGTGGTCGGATACCTAGATTTCACGAAGCCCTTCTGTGCCCTTGGAACGCTGCCAGGTGCTCTCCTTCCCCAACTCAGTCCTCAGTTAACTATGTCATTAATGCCTAACAAGAGGGGGTGAGGCCACCTTCAGGGGACAAGAGGCAGACTCTCCCCCACCTGGGGCCGAGGACTTATTCCTGACCTCAAGAACACGGCCATCTTTGCCCAAACAGAAAACAGGGTGAGGTGCAAAACCCAGGAGACCCTGCTTTGCTCTCCCCCCACCTCAGCCCCAGGGCCAGCGACTCCACCTCAGTTCTCTCATCTCTGAAATGGGATAATAGCTGCAGAAACCACATACTGTGGGTGTTCCGAAGATGCATCTGTTAGGGAGAGATGGGTGCTGAGCGGTTGGTGCCCCGGAGGACAGGCCAGCTGGGCTGAGGACCCCAAGCCTCTGGTCCCCCGCATGAATGAGATGAACTGCCAAGCTACTCAACCCCCAGCCCCATTAGCCCCCCAGGTCAGGACATCTTCCAACACCCAACGCATTACCTTGAAAAGAAGGCTACAAATAATAATAAGGCATCAGGCTAAACTCAGGTAAGTTTGACATAAAATCAAATAAGAAATCAGGCGAGAGATCTCAGAAGAACTGGCCTGACCCCATCCCTCTGCCTGGTCTCTGGGGCTTGTGCTTAAGTAGGGGTGACCAGCTGTCCCAGCGTGCCCACGTCTGATGTGGCTTCAGCACTGTCAGTCCCACAGCCCCCCAGTCTGGGGGACACAGGAATAGTTGGTCCCCCTTTCTCAGGGCAGGTTTGGAGATTGGAGAGATGACAGATGTCTGATCCCCTCACTCCGCCTGGTTTTCTTTAGATATCTGTGCGGCAGTGGAAAAATGCTGGAGGTCTCAGAAGTCTTCTGCCTACCCCCCAAACAATATCACATCACATCACAACGAAAAGCAGCCTCCCGCTCCCACCCGCCCCATGCTGACGTCTAAGACCCCTTCCTTCCCGCAGTTATCCCTCTTCCAAAGAGAATTCTCATCCAAGCACTGAGGTCCCGGACCCCTGCCCCATCCACAGGCTCCAGACACGCCTTGGCACTCTCGAGCAACCAGGGAGAACCTTCCAGGAGACCAGCCCCATGTTGCCATCTGGTGGTAATTCCCCAGGGAAGAGATTTGCCCAGGTGACCTCTAGGTCAGGCTTCTTTAAATAGCTCCAAATTGCCTTTGACACAGGCAACCTGGGGTCACTGCTGGGGGAGGAAGACCCAAGGCTTTGAAGGCCACACCCCCCAATGGCACTACCTTGAAGCCACTTCTGGGGGCCAGCCTTCCAGCTGTGCAACAGCCGTCCACAGGCATCCCTGAGGGGTGGCCTGGCCCAGGGTCTCTGGGAGGGGCAGGGAAGGGGTGAAGGAGGCCGGGTGGGCCCTCCCTTATACATGCCCAGCTGTTTTCTTTTAGGAAACACCAGACCCCTGCCTCCCCCACCCACCCCTCACACACACACTCACACACACACACACACACACACACACACACGTCTCTGTTGATCTCAGAGCATAACCATTATTGTGCAAGATGATCTGGTGGGGAAGCATAGAGATGCTGCTCTCCAGGCCCTGCCCTGCTATAGTCTACACACACACACACACACACACACACACTCACACACACACGCACTCACACACAGCAGAGAGGTGGGACCTACAGGTGCCTGGGCCCTGTGTGGAGCATGGCATCCCTCGTGGCATCAGGTCAAGGGGGTGGGCAAGCAGCCTGGCCTTGGGCCTCTCCCTCAGAGCCAGGCCCCCCAGGCCGGGCAGGGAGCTGTCAAATCCCCCACTACAGAGACAAATGGAGCCGTCAGAGAAAATAGCTTCTAATGGGGAGCAGGAGCCAGGCTGGGCTGGGGGGTGGAGGGGGTGGGCTCTGCTGGCCAGATGTGAATTCTTCACTAATCACACCAAATTGGCCCAATTTGTTCACTGACACGTGGGGGGACCAGCTCCATCTTTCTCCCACTGAGCAGGCTTCCCTCCCTCCCGCATGGAAGCACTTTTGCTCTAAGGGATGGGGCTGGCCAGCTGACAGCAGGCCTGGAGGAAAGGGGATGAGGCCAGATTTACATTCCCTCTCTCCCTGGAGGACCCCAGGAGTTGGCTTGGGCTTGCCTCCCTCCATCTCTGCCAGCCCCCTGAGCCCTGGTGCTGAGGGCCACACAGTTCAGGGACCCTGGGGAGGGGGGCAAGGACGGAAGGGGGCTAGGCCATCTGCTGCCTTGGAAATGGGTGGCACTGGCAGGAACTAGGGGGTTGGAAATATTCTGAGAAGAGCGGGGAGGGGAGAAGAAGCTAGGGGATCATTTAGGGCAAGGTGATGTCACTCTTAGAGTCAGCGGATTTTACCGGGTCCCATTAGGGCCACGAACCGGAGCATGCTGGTGAGGGGAGGCAAAGGAGAGTCCTTGCCCCTCACTCCAACTCTGAGCCGAACTGACCCCTTAAATGCGTATACCAAAAACCCGTCCGGAAGGTGGGACTCTAGCAGGAGGGCTGCTGGTGAACTTCCCCTTCCACTTCATTTGGACCTCTTTTTCTCCAATGCAGATCAGAAGATGAGGAGGAGATGGGCATCTACTGAGCTTTGGGGGTTCCAGGAGGTAGGATAAGAGGCATGATGGGGGAGGTGGTAAGCCAGGGCGGGAGCATACATGGAAGCCCCAGCCTCTAGAACTCTCTCTTCTCTGTCCTGCACTGGGAAACGGAGCTCATGCACTTGGGTTTGGGTACCCTAGCCCATCGTCCCAGGTCCATCCCCCTGTCCCACCAACCTCACCCCCTTCCCAAACAGTCACCTTGGGGCCAAGAAAAGATGGAGTAAAGGGAAAAGCCCATGTAGACACCGAGAGTGGGCTCAGGGAATTCTGGGGTTCTGTAGTCTACCAAGGGGATTGTGTCAAGCTTCCTTCGGCTTCACGGAGTCCTCACTCTTGGTTAGGAGGGATCTGGCTGGGAGAGGGCCAGGATAAGGCTATTAAGCTGGGGACCCAAGGCCCAGGCCCCTGTACCCAGTAGCCACTGTGCCCTGGGCCCTCAATCTGGGCTGGAGAGAAGGTGAAGGGCATCCAGGTGCCCCAGCCTGACCAGCTCTGGGGGCAGAGAACACCTCCCATCCCCGCTTCCCTACTCTTGATCTCCCCCATCCCAGGGCTAAGCCAGTCCTACCCCTGGGCATGGCCCTTAAGAACTTTCCAACGCCACCTTTCACCCTAAATCCCAAACCTTCCCAAGGCTCATCCCTGTTGCAATCGGTGCTACTCCCTTGGGGGGAATTCCACTCGAGGGAACCAGTGGGGGAGGGGCCAGCCCTGCGGGGGAGATGGGCCACCAGGTTCTCGGAAGGCAAGGAAGTCACCTGGTGTGATAACCTGCGGGACCAGGTGTGGCGTGCTCCTGGCGGGAGGAGTAGGACAGAGCTGGAGGCAGGGGGCTCAGGAGGCAGAGGACAGAGGCGGCCAACCCTGCGGGCGGCTGTCAGGGGACAGGCTGAGGGAGAAAGGTCAGAGGGGAGAAGGAGCCAAGCGCTGCCCAGAGTCCATCCTGTCCCATCAACAATGTGAGGTTGTTTTGTAATCATTCCTACTCCTCCCTCCCTCACCTGCCTCTCTGGTCCTCCCTGGCTGGGCAGAGCACCCCCTCCTGGCAGGGTTAGAGACCCTGCTTCCAGAGAGCTGAGCGAGAAAGGGAAGGGACGCACGCAGGAAAGCCCCTGGGTTTCTTTTCGAAACACACTCTCCGTCCTATTTTCCTGCAGTTCCTAATTGATTTGTGGGCTTATCTGCCCTAAGAACAAGAGCTCTTTCTCAGGCCCAGAGTCACCCTGACCCAGGTATGGATTCTGGTTCTGCTACTTATTGCTCTGTGGCTGTGATCTAGTAATTATATAACTTCGAGCTCTCAGGTCACCCCTCAGAGCCCCAGTTCCCACACCTGGAAAGTGGGAGGACTACCACTGAAGATCACGGCGAGGACTGCAGCAGGTCACAGAAACCTAGCACACGTTGCTGGCGGGCCCGGTATCTGTCCAATGAATGAATGAATGAATGAACGAACAAATGAATGAACTTGAAGGGCTCTCTGTTTATAGCTTTTGCCTGATTTCTTCCAGGTTCTTGGACACCATCTGGATTTCCAACAGACCAGGGACTTAGCCTCTCCGTGTCTCAGTGTCCTCATCTATAAAATGGGCAATAATAAAATACCCACCTCGAGGGATTGTTTTGAAGATTAAATGAGTCGATCCAGGTAAAGTCCCTAGAGCAGTGTCTGGTCTCAGTAAGAGTCCCAGGAATGTTGGTACTGTGAGACTAAAGGCCATTTTGTCCATCCCCCAACACACAGAGCAGGGCCCTTCCCTCCCCCATACCACCCTATCTTCCAATGGCTAAGCAGCAAGATGCCCCAGGGCCCTTCCTCTTCCCCTAATCTTATTGTCCCTCAGGCCCCGTCCTCCCACCTTGGAGCTCAGAAAGCCCTTTGCTCAGTAAACTCCTTCACTCAGAAATACTCTCTCCAAGATTCGAGAGAAACTCCGGGAAGTTCCACGTTCCTCAGAGCCTCCCCAGCCGCACCCAGGCCCCAGTTTGCGTGGCTTTACCCTCCCCTCCCACCCTGTCTCCAGGACTGATCCTTCCCGTGTCCCTGCCCTGCTCTCAGCCAGTGACCTCCCTCCGTCTCTGCCCTCCTCCCTTGCCGCCCCTCTGACTGGCACCTGGGCCAGGCTCTCCCGGGCGGCGATGGGGAGTCCACGGCAGGCCCTGGGAGGAGCGCGGGGTGCCGGGACCAGCCTGGGCCGGTGGCTCAGGCCTCCTCTTGCTGAAACCTGCCACCTCCCAGCCCCTGTGGACACACACTCATCCCCTTCCGCCCGCCGCCAGGAAGCTGGCTCCAAACACCTTCACCTAGAAACCAACCCTCCCTACGGACCCACTCCTGTCTCGGGACGGCTCTGCCAGCTTGTCCGAGGGTGTGGCCCGTGGTCTCTGCCGGGGCTCTGGCCCTGTCTGGGTAGTCTTTCCGCGCTGTGGCTGACCTGCCCCCGTTCCGAAGTGGGCTCTGTCCCAAACGGTGGGGGAGAAAATGCAGTGGCGACAGGCAAGCAGTATTTCTGTGTTCCTCCTGGGGTACCTGTAAGAGCAGAGGCTTGTGGGGACAGACAACTCAAATACTTTCGTGTCAGGCCTCTGCTTTACCTTGAACGGACACGTACGTACTTACTTGCACATTGTACTCTGTATTGTCTCCAAGTTTGTTTTACTATAAAAAGCCAGCTCAGGGGCACCTGGGTGGCTTAGTTGGTGAAGCGGCTGCCTTCGGCTCAAATCACGGTCCCAGAGTCCTGGGATCGAGTCCCACATCGGGCTCTCTGCTCAGTGGGGAGCCTGCCTCTCCCTCTGCCTGTCGCTCCCCCTGCTTGTGCTCTCTCTCTCTGTCAAATAAATAAATATAATCTTAAAAAAAAGCGCAAGCTCTTAAACATATCCTTTTTTTAGAGAAAGATTTATTTATTTATTTGAGAGAGAGAGCGCGCACACGAGAGCAAGCAGGGGGCAGAGGGAGAGAGCGAATCCTGAAGCAAGCTGCCTGCCGAGCTGGATCCCAGGACCTGAGCTGAAACTGAGTCCTAACCAACTGCGCCACCCAGGCGCCTTTAAAACATATTTTTTAAAGATTTTATTAATTTATTTGGGGGGGGGAAGCACAAGCAGGGGGAGCAGCAGAGGGAGATGGAGAGGGAGAAGCAGCCTCCCCGCAGACCAGGGAGCCCAACACGGGGCTCGATCCCAGGACCCTGAGATCATCACCTGAGCCGAAGGCAGACGCTTAACCGACCGAGCCACCCAGGCGCCCCCTTAATACATATTCTAGTTGAGTTCTTTTTTCCATCCAAAAACCTTTGGGTTCAATGCATGTGTCAGAAGAATTCCCAATGGCTGTGGGTATTGGCACACTCCATGTGGCCAAGGGCACAGAAGCTCGGGGCAAGAGAACAGGTGGAGGCGATCTGGGATGGGGGGACGGGACGGCAGTGAACAGGTGGTCAGGGAATGTCTGGGGGAGCGGATTTCTGCGGGACCATCACCTCTTCTCTTCCCTTGCTAATCTGACTTTATCTGAGACCAAGCTCTCCAGCCCTGACTCCCAAACGTGCCCTGTTTTTCTCAGATTTTTTTCTGCACTGGGGTTTCCCTCACGGCTCACCGCTCCCAATTCTAGCTAATCCAAACTCTTCGCTCCAATCCAGAGAAGAGCCTTGGCGGTTCCAATTCTGGGGAGCACCAAAATGGAGCCTGGCACAGCCCGACACGTTCCCACACAGCTGTGCCCTTTACCTTCCGTCACACTGCCCGTGTCCTCATCCGCAGACCAGGGGGGTGAACTTTGGTCTCTAGGGATCCCTCCCACAGCAAGAATCTTAACCTCCTTAGAGAAACCGTAGGCCTCACTAGAAAAATCAGTCTCTGCTTCAAAAGGAATATTCTTCTAGTCATTCTGCCAACACTTACTGAGCAACTCCCATATGCCCTGCTCTGTGCAAGGTTCTGGGGTTGCTGGTAAAGCATGGTTCCCACCCACACAACACTCAAATGTGGGGGCGCCTGGGTGGCTCGGTCGGTTAAGTGGCTGCCTTCAGCTCAGGTCATGATCTCAGGGTCCTGGGATCGAGCCCCGTGTTGGGCTTCCTGCTCAGCAGGGAGTCTGCTTCTGCTTCTCCTTCTGCCCTCCCCCCCATGCTCTCTTTTTTTTTTCTATCTCTCAAATAAATAAATAAATAAATAAATAAAATCTTTAAAATAAAAGAAACCCTCAAATGTGGGCATTCGTATTACGTTGGAAGTCTGCCTTTCCTTTTTCTTCACATACACTTAAATCCTAACGTACCTTGAGCCTGTGGAGGCTTGGTGAGGTGACCCAGCCCCGGCCTGGCTCCTGTGCCCGGTGAAGACCGACATGGGGGGCACAGGAGGGCACTATGGTCAAGCACTTCGGCCTAAGTGGAGGTGGCCTGGTGTAGCCCAGTGTCCACACTTAGTACTTAATTTCTCTATACCTCAGTTTCACCATGTAAGATGGACTGAACAATACTACCTTCCTCGTAGACTCCTCTCCTACTGCTCTCCTCACCCCGCCTAGCCTCCCCCTACGCCTGCTCCCCTGAGCTCCCCCTGCCCGCACACACTGGCCTTCTTGCTGTGCCAACGTGCCAAAAGCCACGCAAGCACCCACCTCAGGGCCATTACACTGGCTGTTCCTCTTGCCTTGATTGCTAGACCCCCAATATTCAAATGGCTGGCTCCCTCGTTTCACGCAGGTCTCTGCTCTGATACCACCACCTCCAGGAAGCCCACCTCACCATTCTCTGTCCCTTTATGCTGCTTCGGTTTTCTTCATAGCGCTTATCATGACCTTACGTCATACGTCTGTTTTCTCATGTGTTTCTTTCCTCCTCCCCTCACCAGAATGTAAGCTCCAAGGGGGGCAGAGGTTTTGGCTGACTTGGTTATTATTATTATTATCATTACCGTAGCCCCAGTCCCAGTACCCAGAATAATGCCTGGCACATAGTAGGTGCTCAATAAATACTTCCCTGAACTAATCCTGAGTAGCAGAGATGTGGAAGCTAAGCTCGCGAGAGCCTGTCAAGTGCTTTGCCCAGTTTCTGGCACACGATAGGCAACAATAAATGGAAACTGTGATTATTTACCACGCACCAATGGGCCTGACTGAAAAAGATTGGAATTTCATGAGGAGAAGGACAAGATTCAGCCAAAATTACATATATTGCTTCATGTAATAAACATTTCTGTGGCCATTCCTGCCATCCATCTTGATTAGAAGATGGCTGACTCCACTGCGTGTGCTCCAAAAATTGAGCCTGTGGGGGAATTGCCAATTCTTCCTCTTCTCTAAGAGCTCTTCACACAGCCTCTGCGTGAGCGATTTGGACCATCAGGGAGATGTACTTCCTTGGCCACCTGGACCTGTGGGGGGACCCGCCCCTCAAAGCTGCTAATCACTGGTGACAGGCTCAGCACCCGACCTCCTCCTCTCTGCAGGGGCCCTGAATAGAGGAGGGCGAAGGAAACCTTCCTGAGGGGTCTTCTGCCTCCCCTTGGGGGTTGCTCCCGTCAACCTAAAGGTCTGGGGAGAAGGAGTCCACATCCCCTCACCGCCCTCCGTGCTAAGAGATGCCCACCCTCCAGCACCGGGGTCTCCATCTTGCCTCTTTTTCTTGGCCAGTAAGAACAGGAGGGGAAACACCTGCTTCTGATGTCTCTACTGACCTGTGAGGCAGAGAGGTCACTCCCCATCCTCGCCTCTCTCCCAGCGTGACCAGTGTGGGCACAAGCTGGAAGCGGACAGCCTCTGACCAGTTCGAAGGGAGAGACCAGTTCTGGCCCTTCGTGGCTGTACTGTAAGATCACGGAACACTCCCAGGCGAAGCTCATCCAATACCCTAGCGCGGCAGGTGGGGTGAATAGCCCTATTTACAGCTGGGCAAACAGCTTCGGAGAGGTCAAGTGGCTTGGCTTGCCCAAGGCCAGAGCGCAGGCCCGGTCTCCCGGTGCCACTGTGCGCAGAAACGCGGGCTACCCACCGTGGCAGAAACGTGGGCTTCGCAAAAGAGAGGAGGTGCGGCCCTCGGGAGAGGCTTCCCGGAGGAAGAGGAGGCGGCCCAGGGCTGAGCAGAGGCGGGGCGAGTGGGGAGCAGAGAGGCAGGAGGCCGGGCCTGCACCCCATCCTGCCTGGGCTTCGACGGCGGGGCGGGACGCGACGGGCCCAGCCCGGGAGGAGCCGCCGCTGCCAGCCCGCGACCCCGGCCCCGCCCGCAGCGGCAGCGGGAGGCCGGCGCGTCCCCGGCCACCCCAAACCCGCGGCATGGGGAGGGAGTGGCGGGGACCCGACTCCGAGATGGAAGGGCTGAGCTCCTTCCCCCAGCGGTTCAGGGCCCCCCAGCCTCGGGGCCTCGGTCTAAGAAGACGTCGGCCTGCAGAAATCAGGCGGCGGAGCCCAAACCGAGGGGTCCCTCGCCCGGCGCCCGGGACCAGCACCGCAGGGTTGGGGCGGTGTCGGCCGGGAGCCGACGGGAGGGGTGTGGGGAGAGCGGGTTGGAGGCCCGCAGGGCTGGGGCCCGGCTGTCTAATGGTTTTCGGAGAAGGCTCCTGGCGGATTAGAGGTCTGCGGAGCCGAGCCGGGCGGGCGGGGAAAGGCCTGGGCCCCGAGCCGCTGCGCTGCGCTGGGCAAAGGGACCTGGGTCTTGCCTCGGGCTATGGCCAGGGTTCTGCACGTGCGTGCCAAGTTCTGCGGTTTGGGGCCGACCGCCGCCCCCCGCCGGCTGCGCAGACAGATGCTGGGGCTGAGGAGGGATGAAGATCGGAGGGGAGGGAAGGTGCTGTCCGGGAGGGGGTATCAAGGGGCGTGCCCAACACCTTCCATGAGACAAAATGCCAACTGCAGAGCAATCCATGGGGTAGGGGGTAGGGGACAGGCTCATGAAGATGGGGTGCGGGGGACTAGAATACCCCAGACCATTTGGGGGCTGCTGGAGAGGACTTTTCCACGGGCTGAGCCGGGGTGGGCGGTGGGAGAGAGTACGTCCCTGACACTGCCCATCACCCTGGCAGAACTCCCTCCCGGTCACTGAGCTTCCCCCCACTCTAAGTGCTCTGTCTTCATTAGCCCCCTCCCTTCACTGGTCCCCTCACTCAGCCTCCTTGGCCCGGCCCCTGCCAGTCCCTGTAGAGACAGATCTAAGGAGACTGCCACCTCCCCCAGCCAGGCCCAGGCCTGCCTCCCTCTCCCGCACAGGAGCTGGCCCCAGGCAAGAGGAGCTTTCTCCCGAGAGGACCCCAATTCTTTTAAGGGAGGTGACCCAGAAGAGGGGCTAGGCCTTGCGTACAGGCTGGATGACTTCAAAGGGTGCTGGGTGGGGTTGGCACCTGGTCACAGGTGCCACTCAGGGTGGGCCAACCTGCCCAACCGGGTCAGGGCTTGTGCTGCACCCCGCCCTCTGCCCAGAACATCACGACACAGGCCTGCAGCAGCCCCACCCACCAGGGACTCCCCCGGGGCCTCAGGAGAAAGACCTGAGACGAAGGATTAAGGATCGAGGATTCGAGGCACAGAGGGCCTGGCAGGTCATCCTGGCCGTTCTCCCACCCAGGGGCCGAGAGGCTGTGCACACCCATTCACCTGCACGCACGGCCCCAGAGCACCACGGCCAGGCAGGCACAAAGCTGGGGTCCGGGGCCTCAGTAGGCTCCACCTAGCTTTGTTCCAAAGTTCTCCCTGCTAGCTTCTCCTCCTTGTATTCTTGGGAGACAAGCAGAGGGCAGGCCAGTCCTTGGTCTGGCAGTGACTCCTCTGGATTCTGGAATCCGGGCACCTGAGGGAGGAGGCCCAGGCCCACCTCTCTTCATGGAGCCGTCTGCCACCCTAACCAGATTTCGTGTCAAGTGAACACCTGCTTGTTCATGCTAGGCACTGGGGCTTAAAAGAGAGTAAGGTTTCCCCCCCTTCCCATAGGAAGCTAAGAGCCTCAGTTTGCTCATCTGTAAAATGGGAACCATGATAGTATTTACCATGTAAGGTTGTTGCGAGGATTAAATGGAAAACCATGTCAAGTTCTTAGCACAGAGCCTGGCATGTGGTCGGTGCTCAATAAACGGCAGGTGTCTTTGTGAGGAATATTACTGTTACTCTAGCTGGGGAGACCACATGTGGAGAACCACACCTGCTGTGGACCAGACTGGACCTTTGCAAACAGAGTGGCTCCTGGCCTTGTGTAAATCAGCGTTTGCCCCTGCACCTGCTCTTCCCGCTGCAGCCCACCCCAAAGTAGCCCCCAGGATTGGGACTGACCCAGCCGCCTACCAGAGGGCACTCCAAGCCCCCAGGCAGAGGCAGGAATGGTCGGCCAGGGGTGGGGAGCACTTATGGTGAAGACTCAGAGAGAAAGAGCTGCAGAGGAAGTGTCTCAGCCAGTGGAGTTCCAGGAGGACTTCATGGAGGAGAGAGCTCCCAGGAGCTGTGGCAATAAGCAGAGGGAAGAGGCTCTGTGTATCCTGAGCCAGAGACAGCAGGGGACAAGGGGGTTTCAGGAGGAGTGGGGGTGCTGGGCTGGTGCTGGGGGCCCAAGAGGAGGTAGTGGATGGAGAGGTGAGAGGAGCAAGAGGAGGGGTGGGGGAGGGCTCCGCACTCTGGCTTTTCCCTCACACTGGCAGGATCAGGCTGGGTGCTGACGAGCCATGTCCGCAGCGGTGGGCACTGGCCCGTCCCTCCCTGCCTCTGGCAGACGTATTTGTCCCCATGCACTGAGTTCAGCAGTCCGGCAGGCAGGTGGGTACGTTTCCTGGGCACTGACTGTGCCAGGTCCTGCCAAAGTCAGGGTCCCTGAGCCTGGGGCACCTCCAGTCTGGAGGGGGCAGTGCCTTCCTCAATCCCAGAAGGGCCCGTAAAGGCAGATGTCAGGCTGGACAGAAAGGGAGGGGGAGGAGGGAGCCCTTGGCTGGAGAAGGATATGTGGGAGGGCAGACTGAGCCAAGTGGGGGACCTCCCTTGACCAGGGGCAAGGAAAGGAGTGGTGGCCTGGCCAGGTTAAGTGGGCTCTCTGGCTGAGTAGGGGAGGGGACTGGAGGCGGGAGGGAAGCCACTGGCCCAGGTTCCTGGCCTGAGTGGGAGGGGATGTCTCTCGCTGGCCCTGGACTCTGGCTACCTCCGACCTCCCTCTGTCTCAGCGGCAAGAGCCGGATCCGCCACATTCCGGGGAGGCCCGGGTTGCCATCCTACTGGGCTTGGAAGAGCCCCCAGGGGCAGGCTGGTCTCAGGGCTGGAAAAACTGGTCTTCCTGCCCCCCCCCCTCCACTGCCACCATCCTGGATTTCGAGGAGGAGAGGGTGTCGGCAGGAACTGGTGGTTCCCTACATTCCACACAGGATGGGAATGGGAGGGGAGTCCCAGAGGAGAGAAGGCAGGAGAAAGCACAGGAGAGGAAGAGCGGGGTAGGAACACGCCAGGAGCCTCTCCAGCCACTAAGGCTGGACTTGCTGGTCTGGGGCATTTTTAATAGACTTCAGAAGCAGGAGGAGAATGGGAGTTAGGTCTCTTTATTTCTCTCAGCCTGAAAGGGAAGACGGCTTGCTTGTAAGTAGGAAAGCTTGCAGTCAGACATCAAGAAGAGCCTCCCCCATGGATGAACTGGATGATTGTCAGGGAGGACTGAGGATTCTCTACCGAGAAAAGGAGAGAGTGGCTTGCGGCGTGGGATGAATCCAGGAAGTGCAGCCCTAGGATGTGACTGCCCCCTTGCCGCCCCCCCTTTCTTACTGGGGGCAGGGGTGGGCGGCTGCATAGGATGGGGGTGCTGTCCCGCTAACCTCAAGGATCCCCCCTGCTTCCCTCCTGTGGCGCTAGGCTGTGTTCGACCTAAGAAAACCTCCAGCCCCTTGCATGACCTCTATTAGATTTTCCTTTGCAGCAAGAGAGATTTAGTGTAGACCCAAAGAAGGACCCCTGGTGGCCAGAGGTAAGCTTCTTAAGTCCCAAAAGTCCCACAGGGATTTGTCAAGCCCAGCTCTGCTCTCAGAATGACCTCACTCTGTTACCTGGGTCCCTCCCGCTTTTCTGGGCTGCTAGCCCCGCACCCATGCCTCCCGCACCCATGCCTCCCGCACCCATGCCTCCCGGACCCGCCGTGGTCCTTGTGCTGGCACACAGTAGGTCTCAGCCAGTGTGGGAGGGGCTCTAACGGACCAAGCCCAGGCCCCTGAGGCTTCCATGGCTCCACAGATCTTGTCCCCTAGAAATAAAACCCAGCCCCTTTTGAAGAGAAAAAGACTAGGTTTCTGCTCAAGGTCATTTCCCAGCATTCAAGGAGATAGGCACTGAGCTTTTGTTTTTCAAAAGGTAGGGCACGGATCAGAATCAGGGGAGCCCTGTTCCAAATGCAGATTCCCACAGTCTCTGCATTGAAATTCACCGGACCCAGGAACCTGCATTTTATACTGCTTTCCCTGCCAAAGTCCCCACCCCCAAGCCCATCCGTGATTCTGAAGATTAAGAATTTCTGCAAAGACCAGCAGTTCCTAAAGAGTGCTGTTTGCGGGGCTCAAACCAGGTGGGCAGAAGCCTTCAACCCTTCCGTAGCCCCAGAGAGAACAGTGGGACTGGGGCGGGGGGGGGGAGCTTCCCTGAGACAAGCGGCCTGTATAACAGACCCTTCCCCAATGTCTCTGTTCTTTTCCTATGACAGCTGCTTGATGATGGTTATTGCAAACCCACTAAGTCAGGCTCTGTGCCCGAGGCTGGTCATTTCAGAAGAGGTCCTACCCACCTGTCTGACGGGCAAAGGAGGAGTGAGGGCTGCTGTGGAGGCCAGAGGAGGGACACCATGACCTCTTAATGTCCCCTGGGGACCCACAGGCATCCCTGCCCAGCCTTCCCACCCCCAGCTCTCAGGAAAAAACAGCCTTCTCTCTGCCTCCTCGCGGGAACCACCCAGGAAGGTGCTGGACCTCAGGGAGGTGAAGGGCCCCCAGCCCTGTAGTCTGGTTTCCTACAGAGATGTGCTCGGGTGGAAACCACGCGTGAAATCGACACTTGCAAGCCAGGCTGTTCAGCATTCATTCGGCTGTTCGCTCATCCGTGTACCAAGTCCTAGGCCTGACCCCCTCCAACCAGCACTGTTGTCTGTGATGGGAGGGGACGGAAATTTGCAGTCAGACAGCCCTGAGTTCGAACCCAGCCTTCTGGCTCCTGGCGAAAACCACCTAGGGCTTTGCCCCTTGTGCCTGGGACTTCCCCTGGCTGCTTAGAGCGCCAAGAGCAGGGTCAATTAGGGGTAATTGAGGTAACCACATCAGTGAGTGAGTCTCTCACCCTCCATTTCTCCTGCTGCTACTTCTCCAATCAAAGTACTTATCACATTGTGTGGGCTTTGTCTCTTGTCCGTTCCGGGACACACACACACACACACACACACACACACACGCACACGCACAGCAGACATGCCACTGGGGTCTCGGTGCCCGGCTGTGCAGTCAGGGTTGGCTGGGCGAGTGCAGAGAGGAAGAGGGAAATCAGCACCAGCCTCTGGAAGAAACCGAGGGTTGCTCGGAAGGTTCTGCCTTTCGTTGCACCACGGGCTGGTTTTTGGCTGACAACCCACAGGTCTGTGGTTTGGGTCAACACACAAAGGGTTAACGCTGACTCCTCTGACCCTCTTCATCCCAAGGACCCAGGTATTCTGGACTGCTGGGTGAGACCGACACACACATACAGGAGGCTGCCACAGTCTTCCACAGGCTGACCCAAAAGTGGGGGCTGGGGAGGGCCAGAGTCCGGGCAGGAGCTAATGCCACTGGTAGCTAAAGAGAGAGGGACAGGCTTCTCCCGAGCTCTATCTCCACTGGCTTCCCACTATGGACTGGACAGCCCCCTGCTCCTGAGAGAAGCCTTTGTACATATCTGGGAAGCGCTTTGAAATGGCTAGCCTTGAGAGGACGTCCAAGCACTTCCCAGACATTAAGACCTGGGAGGCAGGAAGGTGCCCTCTGGGACTGCCAGTTCTAGCTCGCATCTGATCCATAACCCAGCAATGATCACCCAGAGCTTCAGGGGTCCCCCCAGGAGAACTTTCTCCTCTTTTCTGCAAGAAGCTTCCAACAAGGAGAGGAGAGGAAGGTTCTCCTACCACCCCCAACATGCACACACCACTCTACGGGGAGAGGGCAGCCTCCCCTAGACCACCCAGCCCGAGGCACGCCACCCTGCCCCGGGGATCTGGGTAAGGAACAGTTCAGCGGTTCCAAACACAGCAGCGGGGATTTGGGTCAGACTTGAGGAAGGACTTCCCAAACGGGGAGACCCACCCCAAGATCGTATCACCAAGGGGGAAGGCAGGACGCCCTTGTCTAGAGATGGTGGCGAACTCGTGCGTCTCTTGGGCTGTATTTCTCAGAAGGCGGCATGCACACACCCAGTTCTGAGCACGGACTTGGTCCTACCCAAGTGCGCTCCCATTAACAGGGAGGTTCTTGGACACGCATCTTTGTTCAGCGTTACTGTGATGATGAAAGATCGGGTCCTGTCTAGATGCCCCTCACGAGAGACGTTAGCCAAGTTAGACTGCGCGCACGCAGGGGGTCCTCTGGAGCTCTCAAACGTGGGATGGCTCCGAGCACGCACGTGGGGACGCTGGCGATCAAGTTGAAGGACTATTTGTTAGTAAAGTCCCATCTGTGTTGAAAAGAAAAGGTTTAATGTGTAGAAAGGAACCACAGTTACCCGATGGGGGATGGGCTTGGGGAGCAGCCCTTCAGCTGGTCAGAAAGTCTCCAGACTTCTGCGTTGTTCACATTTTGAACAAGTATGTAGCACTTTTGTGATTTCTTAGATGAAAAAAAAATTTTTAAATAACCATGTCTTGGGGGGGGGCGGGCAGGAAAGAGGGTCTTGCCTACCCCTTGGCGTGAAGTAGAGGTGACGGCTTCCCGAGACACCTTTCTCACATCAGGGAGAGGCCTGCCCCTCCCATCCCGAGTCTGAGCTCCGCAGAGACTCACAGGTCACCTGCTCCAGCCCAGGCAGAGGGTTTAGAGAAGAAGGAGTCTGATCTTTGCCCCAGGGGCTCCGGCACAGTGCGGGAGGCCAGGCCTGGGCGCTCCCCGTACAAGGCAACAGGCCCCATCACAGCAGACACACAGGGTCTGGGGAGGGAGACGGGACCCCTGCGTGTCAGGGGAGTGTTTCGGTGGGTCAGAGGGCCTCCTAGAGTAAAGAAGGCCTAGGAAGAACTCCAGCTGAGGTAGGTCTCTCTCTCTCTCTCTCACACACACACACACACACACACACACACACACACACGCAGAGTCACTCAAACCCACAGCCGCTCAACTCAGCAAACCGGGGCCCACTCATGCTGACACCATCCCGTGTAGAACAGTCTCGGCCCCACCCCCGAGCTGCTGTCACCCCCTCAAGCCCTGCGGTGCTGGGTGCTCATGGGGGGCCCGAGTGAGGGGTCCAGTAGGGGAGGAGGGGAGGAAGAATCCCCCTCCATGAAGCAACTCCCTGCAGGTCAGGCCGTCCCTCAGGGCTCCCCTCCTTCCATTCCCTTCCACCTCTGTGAGGGCAGGGCCCCCTCCTCTGTCCCTCCCTCCCTCACCCATCCCCTGGACAGGCCCTGCATGAGACCGTCAGGGGCAGAGAGAAAGCGGAGCCGCTGAGCTCGGGGAACAGAGGTCCCTCACCCAACACCAGCCTTAGCTGTCCAAACGTCCGTGACGGAGACGTCCCTGGCACGCCTGCACCTGGAAGTCTAACTGATACAAGGGAAGCGCTGAGCGGCTTCAGCCTCGTTCCTGCCACGAGACTGCAGCGAAGGCTGGACCTGAAGGCCGGCCTGGCCACCCCACTCAGACTCCATCTCCCATGGCGAGCCCTCCTCTTGCATCGTCCCCTTGTGCCACCAAGGGAGACCAGAGCAAGCCGGAGTCTCTGCTTCCCACACACAGGCACTGAGCTTACCCCTGCCCCACAGGCTCATGCTTGTCTTTCCAAGTCTTTGTCGGGATTCCGCCCCCTCCTATGAGAGCTGGGGCAAGCCTGGGGGCCTTGCTATGCCTCAGCTTCCCCATTTGCAAAATGGGAGCAGGCACGACTGATAACCGGGAGCGAACGGGGTGATGGGAGTGAAAATATTCAGTAGTAGCAGCCGCTTCTCTTTTCTAAACGACGGTGGCCCCTGTTGGGGGGGCAGGAAGAGGGGTGGAGGGAAGGTCAGTACCTGCCAGGTGCCAGGGCCCTGGAGGGGAGGGACCAAGCACAGCTGTCGGGCAGCACCCAGAGGCCTGAGTGGGAACTGCATGCTCTCCCCAAACTGGCTCGGTCCCTGGAGAGGAGGCCAGGGGAGCCCGAGGGGAGTCCAGCCACCCAGTCCCACCCACAGCAGGCAGCTACCCGTTTCTCTGCAGGACTCTGGGGGCGGGGTGGGCAGAGGGCCTGTAGGTGGAGGACAGAGAGAGACAGGCGGAGAGTGGGCCTTCCACCCGCAGGGAGCGCCCCAGCTTGAGGGCCAAGGGCTGCTGCTGTTGGGGACCCCAAGGCAGGGGTGCGATGGGGAGATGGGGCTAGGAGAGCGCTAGGTCCAGGCTGAGAGGTGGAGGGAAGAAGGGCAGGGGTCAAGAGCAAGGGTAGATGACAGTGTCCACAGAGGAGGCAGGCTGAGCTGGAGACAGGATGGCTGTTCAAAGGGAGAATGGACTGAAATGCCAGGGCCAGGGGCCGCGGGGGGGCATTTTGGCCAGCCCCCTGCCTCAAAGTGCCTTCTAGTTTTTTTTTAAAAGATTTTATGTATTTATTTGACAGAGAGAGAGACAGCCAACGAGAGAGGGAACACAAGCAGGGGAGTGGGAGAGGAAGAAGCAGGCTCCCAGCAGAGGAGCCCGATGTGGGGCTCGATCCCAGGACCCTGGGATCACGCCCTGAGCCGAACGCAGACACTTAAAGACTGAGCCACCCAGGCGCCCCTCAAAGCGGCTGCTAAATGGGATGACTTATTGGAGGTAGCTTTTTTTTTGTTTTTCTGTGAAAATCCTCCTGAAGCTGAGTTCTCAGCCTCCTTCCTCTTTCCCTTTCTTCCCCCCCCCCCCACCAAGTTAGGCTTCCCCAGGTCTAGGCTTTCTTGGGAAGTTCCTCCTAGAGCATGACCTCAGATGTCCCCCTCCCTTCTGCCCGGGCTGGGGGGAGGGAAACCACTGCTTTAGTCACGCCAGATAATCACCTCTGGTCACTCACTGTCTGGCCTCTTCCTCCAAGTAACTCCAAGTATCTCTTAGACATTATCTCACCATGCAGGCGTGGGGGGTGGGGAGGGGAAGAAGTGGGGAGGCAACATTTAAGAAGGGAGAAACTGAGGCCAGAAGGGACCAACATACCCACCTACCCTGCTCCCCGCAGAGGCTGGAAAGGTGATACTTTGTTATGATCAGAGGAGGGATAGAGGCCAGACGACAGGAAGAACTTCCAGGAGGAGAGCTGTGAAGATGAGAATTTGAAAGCGGCCTTTGAAGAAATCACCAGAGCCCAGTGAGTGCCAGACTCCGTGTGAAGGGCTTCGCAGGAACCATCTCCTTCATTCTCCCAATGAGAGAGATGCTATAATTCTTCTTTTCGCGTCAAAGATGGGGAAACTGAGGCCTGCTCTGAGCAGAGTGAGTGCCCTTTCCCAAGACCGCTCTGAAAGCTCATGGAGATGGTAGGAGTCGGGCCTGGGGAATGTGACTCCGGAGGCAGCCTCCTGGTAGGACAATGGTGCCGTCAGTCTAGAGGCAAGAGCCTGCCTGGGAGGCCCTGTGACCCCTCCTGAGGCACTAATAGTATGGCCTGTAGGATTCCATTGTTTACAGGTACAACTCACCCGGAGCCAGGCTGTGCCCTTCTCCCCATCATCGTGGAAGGATCCAGGCCTCAGCTGGCCCCACTGCTGGCCTTTCTCTCCCCAGCGTTTTCATGTGACCTGAGAATTATGCGTGGAAGAGGAAAATGAGCCAGAAGAAGACCCATCGTATTTCTTTTGTGTATATAGGAGCCTCATGGGAGCCTCTAGTGCTTTCGGTGCTCACTCCTGAGCATCCTTCTTCCCTCTCCTGTCTGCTGCCCACCCCCCTACCCAGTGCTCCCAGGGCCACAGCAGCAGGCTGGCCCTTCAAAGCCAGGTGCAGGGGATTCCTCCCCTAACTCTGCCCCACTGCAGGCCTGGACCTGGCACGGGTAATGTCGTGCACTCCTATGACCTGGGAAGTTCCTCCTGACATCTGACCCAAATCCTTTCTCAACCAGCTCGGTGAAGGCTCTGCTCGGGGTGAGAGAGGCAACCACGGGTCCCCGTCTTCGGTTGGAGGTGTGAGGCACGGTCTGAAGCCTTTCTTGGACACAGGACTTCATGGGACCCTGGAGGTCATATGGCCACATGGCCCATCTCTGGCAGGGTGGGCAGGCAGGTGCCCCACACCCAGCCAGGCCTGGACCCACCTGTCTCTCAGCTGCGTCCCTCATCAGAATAGCAAATAGAGAGGCAGCAAGAGACTGCCTTATCTGATGGGAGCCCCACTCAGGCCCCCTCCCCCGGAAAAGCCTCATTACCAGGGCTCCAGCCCCTGGCTCAGCCCTGCCTGTTTACTCTGTCATAAGAACAACAGGACTCAGCAAGACTTCAAAGGGAGTCTCCTGGTGGTGCGTGTGCACAGGAGGGAGGGAGAGAGGGAAGAAGGGAGAGTGGGCAGAGAGAACACAGAAGACCAAGGGGGTGCGGTGGTGTGGGGTGGGGGGCTCAGGGCCTGGAGGCAGGAACGGAGTCTTGAGGCAGCATTGCCTCTGCCCTCAGGGAGCCCCCAATTTATCGGGGAGTTACAACACTGCCATGGGAACCCCTAGTCTGATGAAGGAAGCAGCTCTCTCTTCTTTCACACACACGCCCACACACGCACACCCAGGACATGGAGACTTGCACGTGGAGACCGGAGCTCCTGCAGACCTGGGCTGTAGACATTGAGTGGCAGGTGGAGGAAGGCCACCCCGCCATCCTGACCTGAAGCCGCCATCTTGCCCTGAAACCACAGCAAAGCCAGAGGATTCACTGCATGACTGGTCATCTCAATTGCCGCCCGGGTCCGACCGATGCAGCTGTGCCCCCACACCCTCTGCGTCCCCCATCAGCCCCTCTACCCACTCTGGGTCCCCTGGGAAGTCTTCCCTTGAATGCTCCTGCTACAATTCCAGCTTTCTGGCAGGTAGAGGGAAGCGCGTTAGGGCCTTCTCCTCTCCCCATCGCATGGCATTCGGGATGGCCTCCCCTGGATCCTCCAGGCCGAGGAGGTGGTGCGCTGGCAGACACCTCCTCCCCTGCACGCAGCCCCCCCCCCCCCCCCCCCCCCCC
>NW_024424897.1:24743657-24755516 GCF_017311325.1 Ursus maritimus | reverse complement strand
CCCCCCCCCCCCCCCCGCCTCCTCTGAGAGAGGCCATCACACCCCTTGCACCTTCAGGGGCTTCTCCCCACCTGCCCTCTCCATCCCCAGCCTCATTAAGGAAAGCGGTTAACCTCAAACTCAGGCAAATGAAAGTCCTACAGCCCATCACACGGGAGGCGCCCAGAGGGTAAACTGAAGGCAACGTGCCCAGGCCTCGGAATTATCCTGTTCCCATCGCTCAGTGCCCGGCTCCCTTTCCTCCCAGGTTCAGGAAAGGCAGAAGGCGAAAGCGAGGGGCTCGGCTGGGGCAGAGCACGGGATCTCTGGGATCCGGGAGCAGACACTCCCCGGGAAGATTCCCAGCACGGATGTCCCCCCTGCACCGGGGCCTCTCGGGAACAGTGACGTCCTACATCCCACATCCCACAGAGCCGTGTTGTTCCCAACAGCAGACTGGGGTATGCTACACGCAGCCATGACGTCTCTCTGCAGAGGAGCTCGGGCAAGGCCAAGGTGAGGAGGCCGCACTTTCCACGCATCAGGCCCACTTCTAGCCGATTTACAACTACGAACAGGACCCTCCCAATAACCCGATGAGGGAAGTGCTATTATTACACCCCCTTCACAGATGAGGACACAGGAGCACCGAGAAGTCAAGGGACTTGCCCAAGTCGCACAGCCAGTAAGCGGTGGAACTTTAAAAAGTGGGTTGATGTGGGACGTCTGGGTGGCTCAGTCGGTTCAGCATCCGAGTCTTGATCTCAGCTCGGGTCTTGGATCTCAGGGTCTGAGTTCAAGCCCCGCGTCGGGCTCCATGCTGGGTGTGGAGCCTACTTAAAAATAAAAGTGGGCTGGGGGCGCCTGGGTAGCGCAGTCGTTAAGCGTCTGCCTTCGGCTCAGGGCGTGATCCCGGCGTTCCGGGATCGAGTCCCACATCGGGCTCCTCCTCTGGGAGCCTGCTTCTTCCTCTCCCACTCCCCTGCTGTGTTCCCTCTCTCGCTGGCTGTCTCTCTGTCACATAAATAAATAAAATCTTTAAAAAAATAAAAAATAAAAAATAAAAGTGGGCTGGTATCGAGTTAGTTAATTTTAAATTTGAAGCTCCCATACAGCAGAAATTGTGATGGCGGTGCTCCAACAGCTGAAGAGTGGGAACATCATTCAAGGGACAGAATTGGAATTTTATGTCCAATTATTTATCTGTTTGAATTTTTTGTGAAGATCAATTTAAAAATAAAAGAATGTTGTCATTCATATCTCCGGCCACATTCCAGTCCCTCACCCATTTCCCTCGCTTTCCTCCGCCCGATCCCAGCTGATGAGAAGATTCCGGCTATAGACACATCCCCGCTGGGTCTCATGCTAGAGTTCCCGCCTACATCTTGTCTCACTGCCCTCCCCTCCCCGCCGCCAACCCCAGGGTCAGTTCCTGCCCCGACTTCTGTCCTCACAGCCCAAGTCGCTGGATCTTGGCGTCAGGTCATCAGCAGAAACCCTAGAATCCGGGGCGCCTGGGTGGCACAGCGGTTAAGCATCTGCCTTCGGCTCAGGGTGTGATCCCGGCGTTATGGGATCAAGCCCCACATCAGGCTCCTATGAGCCTGCTTCTTCCTCTCGCTCCCCCTGCTTGTGTTCCCTCTCTCGCTGGCTGTCTCTATCTCTGTCGAATAAATAAATAAAATCTTAAAAAAAAAAAAAACCCTAGAATCCACATCCTCTAGCTGTTTATGAATTTGAATAACTGTTGAATGCCTACTACATGTCAGGCAAAGTACTCCCTGCTAGAAAAAGAATAAAGAGAAGGAGAGAGAGGGGAGGAGAGGAAAGGGACAAGTTGCTTTTCTCTTAATTGTCACTGAGGGACAGCCCCTTGTCCTCCAGCTGAAGTCCCACGCTGCCCCCTCAGCCTACTGCCCCTGCCATCGTCAGGAAAGGCCATGTGCCTCTCGGGCCTTGGGACACCCCTCCAGCCAGGTCCCCCAGGGGACCATCCTGTGTTCTGGGGGCGCTGTCTGCCCCTTGTCCACAGCCCCACTCCTGGCTCCAGCCCGGGGTGGAGGGGTTGGGCTCCTGAGAGAGGAGAGGGGGCAGACCGGGAGCCACGGAGCTCTGGGGAGGCCACAGGCTCTGAAGGAGTGAGCAGGGATTAGGGGACACAGTGTGTGGGCGGCTTGGGAGCCTCTCCAGACACTTATCTCCCCACCTGGGCGGTGGCCGCTGTCTCCACCTTTCTGTCTGGCGGGCCTCCTCTGCCAGCAGGCCTGCCCTCAACCTCCCGCCCAGGGGTGGGTTTCAATCCCCTCCCAGCCTCCCCCATCGCTCCCTAGACTACTCCTCCCTCCCTCTCAGCCCAGCTACTCCCGGCCTCCTGGCAGAAGCCCTCCCCATCTCCGCCTCACCCAGCACCCGAAGACCCTTTCTACCCCTACAGCCCAGACAAGGAGGCATCCCCTTCGTGCCCCTTCTGCGACCTGAGCCACATCTAGTCATTAGGAAGGCTATTTCGGGTCACTTCAGACTTTTCCATTTTGCCCTCCCTCCCCCCACCTGATTCAAATGCACATACTTCGTGCCCACCAGGCACCCGCCAGCCACAGCAAGAAAAGAGCGAGCACTTTGGGCAGCCTGAAGGGCACATGGGGTCTCTGCCCGCGGCAGGTCACAGGCTCAGTTCCTCACTCCAGGCAGCATCTCCATTCCACAAAGGGGATGGTGAGGGCTGTGGGGGAAGGCAGTAAGAAAGGGAGGGTCCACTCAGAAGCCACCAGTACCAATGCAGATATAAAGGGCTCCGTGTGTGCCTTGCTCTGCCCTCTGCCCCGAGCGCCTTAGGCGCATTAACTCGCCTAATCCTCCTAGCAAGCCTAGGCACTCTTGCCATTCACATCGTGCGGATGAAAAAATGAGGCACAGAGAGGTTAAGTAACTTGCCCAAGGTCATACAGCTAGGTGTTCAGGGCAAGATTTGGACCCAGGCAGTCTGGCTCTCTGCTCTTGCTGTGTAATTTCCTGTTTAAAAACAGGAAAATCTAGGGGCGCCTGGGTGGCTCAGTCGTTAAGCGTCTGCCTCTGGCTCAGGGCGTGATCCCGGCGTTCTGGGATCGAGCCCCGCATCAGGCTTCTCTGCTGGGAGCCTGCTTCTTCTTCTCCCACTCCCCTGCTGTGTTCCCTCTCTCGCTGGCTGTCTCTCTGTCAAATAAATAAATAAAATCTTTAAAAAATAAAAATAAATAAATAAAAACAGGAAAATCTACACCTACAAAATCAAGTTGAGGTGCCTCAGCGAGGCATTCAAAGCCCTTCCCAAGTTCTGAGCTCCTTCCGTAGCATTCCCGCTGCCTTGGAGCCTGATAGACCGGACCCTGGCTCTGCCAGCTGCCGAGCGTGTGACCTTGGGTGAGTCACTCTATCTTCCTGGGCCTCAGCTCCTCATCCCCTAAAATGGGGCATAAGGACATCTAGTCTCCGGCAGACTCAGGCGGTCACTGGGTGATGTACGCACTGTTGCCTGGCGCTAGTGGGAGCTGCTCGCTGCAGAGCAGGACAGGGGAAGACTGGGGGTCCTGAGATGGTCAGTTGAGGTGTCTAGGTTGTTGGGGGGGGCAGGTGGAGAGGGGGCTGTTCCCCAGAGAGAAACGTGCTCCGGAGTGGCCTGGCCAGCCGTCAGCAGGGGGCCGCACTGGCATGGGCTCTGGGGAAGATGGCACCAGATCAAACAGCTCCCACTCGCATCTCCCACCCGCGCATGGAGGGGTGGCCCTGTCTCCTGCCAGCCCCCAGCAACCCCAGGGCCGCCAGATGCCGGCTGGGGCTTAGGCACAGCCCCTGGAGAGAAGGCCCCGCTTCCCCAGAAGGGAGCCTGAGTGCCCAGGATGTGGCGGGGGGCAGGAGGGGGGGACGGACTCCCAGCACTTGGGAGACTATGGCCGTGTCGGGGTGGGGGGGGTCTGGACTCAGCCTGTGGTGAGCCCAACCTCTCCCCCTGGTCGGAGGAAGACACAGCACGCCCACAAGGGACCCAAGGCTTTCCTGGCTCTAAGGACCAAACCGAATGATTTCCTGACTGTGGTAAATAATAAGGCAGAGTAGGAAAGAGGGGCCCCTGACCCCGGCACCTGGCACTCTTCCTGAACTTCCAGCGCCCTACTCTCAGCTTCCTCACTTGCAAAGTAGGGGAAACAAGCCCACTCCGCTCTGCCTGTCTCAGGACTCCCCTCCCCCCCAATGAAATCAGATGCGTGAATGTGTAAACTGTAAAGTGCTCACAAACTCAAGTGTTTGGCGAAGGGCCAGCCCACTCTCAGCCCTCCAAAATCTTGACCTTCTAGAAAGGAAGGAATGGGCCCATCTACCATCAGGATTTAATTCTAGATCCTTCTATCCTTGGTCACACCCACCACTTCCCTCTTCCCTGAAGCTGGAAACAGTCAGATGGGGATATGTGTTCCCTACCCCCTGTTCCCCCAGGTGATGGCAGAAAACCAGTCTCAGGTCTCGGAACCCACCCGCTGCCCCCCCATCAGATTCCCCCAGGGCAGAGAGCAGGGCACAGGAAGGCAGAGCAGGTTCACAGTGCTGGAACCATCCAGGAGGGAGTGGCCTGGAGCCTACTTCCACCCACTCACCCACTCAACTCTGGGGTTCTCTGAACCTCGTTTTTGAGGTTGCAGCCAAGCAGGCTACCTGGGAATTGGTGGGTCCCCGATAACTTAGGGGCTCCATTCTCCAGAGCTCCCCACAGCAGTCTCGCCACCCCACCTCCCCCCACAGAGATGACCTGGAGGTTCTTTCCACCATCACCACCCCCTTGCTCTCCTCCCCCGGCTGAGGATGGGGAAGGTGTCCTCAGACAGGCTCAGATCTCCTGGATCTGGGGAGGGCAGGAGGGAGTGGGGGTGAGGGGGAAACGAGCCAGAAGTTGAGAAGGTGGGGGTCCCAGGCTGAGGGGCCCCCCACACCGCCCTCCGGTGCTGAGGACCCTGCTTCCTCCTCAAAAGCTGAGTGATCTCTCCAAGGAGGGGCAGGCAGGGAGCCCCTCCACAGCCCTCTGGGATGCTGAAGAGACAGTCTCCCCAAAATATGAGTGGGAGATTGAGGCGGAAGGAGAAGAGAGGATGAAGCAGGGACAGTCCGGAGGACTCGGAGCCAGGGTCCTGGTGAGACCCCAATGGTCAGAACATGCCAGCGACTGCATCATGCAGAGTTTCAGGGTGGAGACAGGGGTCTCTGCATCCCGGTGGCCTTTAGGAAGCTGCCCAGAGCCTCACAGCTCAATTCCATCTGTCCCCCTGGCCCCTCCAGCTTTGGTGTCCTCCCTTCCTTCCTACTTTCCTTTCTTCCTTTTTCTCTTTCATTCATCCAAAGAACCCAGTGGCTATTGGAGCCCCGGCCCCGGGAGCGCTGTGGCCCTCCAGGCTCCGGCTGGCTCCTCCTCGTGTCCTTATTTCATCATGTGGAGCCAGCTCTCTGGGTGTCCAGTGTGTCTCGTCTCTCTCATCAAACTGAGGGGTCCCCAGGCCAGGGCTGCCCCTCCCCCCCATCCTGGGGCTCCCCAGAGCATGGGCTGCGTGCCCTTGGCGGCCATGGTGTTTTTCTGCCCCCGTGCCCAAGGCCCCCACCCCGGGGCATGGTGACAGAAAGACCTGTCCTTCCCTGCAGCAGAGGTGTGCTCGGACAAGTCTGTCTGGGGTGAGCATGCCATCCTCAGCCCAAATCCCCAATTTCTAAAGGCAAAAAGAAGAAGAAGAAAAAAAGAAACCCTCCCTCACCCTTCCAGGCTTCTCCCCAGCCAAGAACCTCAGACCAGAGGTCCTGCCAAGTTAGCAGAGCTGGGAAAACAGGCCAGGGTTCCTGGGGTAGGGGAGAGGGTGAGAACCGGGGAGGCAGATGCTGGAACCCGGAGGAGAGGTCTTCACAAGTGAGGAACAGAGACCCAGAGAGGCAAGGGCCCGTGCGGCTGGAGCCACCTCCCTGACCTCACGTGGTCACGCGGTCACACACACTCAGGACTCAGACGCTGTGAGGAACAATCTCTCTCGTTCCCATTCCCGCACTGGGCCTGGGGATGGTGGGGAAGAAGGAGGCCAGGAGACCGCTTTCCTCAGAGATAGGGGCCTCAGAGATAGGGGCCATCGGACCCCTCCTTCCTGAACCAGCCACCCCGACCTGGGCTGGGAGGACCCCCTTCCTGCCAGCAATGGGAGCAAAGAGTGTCCCCAGGGTGCCTCTGGAAGTGGGGAGTAGGCCTGGCACTTGGTCCTCCAAGGGTGTCTGAGCAGAGAGGGGAGAAAGGAGGAAGGGGAGAGAGGCGGCAGGTGGCCCGGTGCTGCTAATCCCCGAGATGGGAGAGAACCTGGCACATGCGCACACGTGCACAGACGCTCACACCTGTTTGCTCACATCTGCCGATGTTAGTGTCTATGCGTGGGCTCTCACCATCTGAGAGCCCGGCCAGTGCGTGCACTCACAGTCATACACGCGAGGGACTCGGCGGCTGACGCGGTCCCTCTCCCTCATTCCCACTCAGAGACAGGCTCCCGCCACTGCGCACCCTCACTCACACCAGCACCCCGCTCGCGCACCTGCCTACAGAGTCACATGTACCCCAAGCCCGCGCGCGCACCCCGTCACTCACACAGGCACACATAATCACACACTCCCTCACTATTGTGCACACACACACGCACACTCACACGTCCTCGGGCTGCCAGACCAAGCCCCCTCTGCCCAAGGTCTGGCCAGCTCTGAGGGGGTGCTCCCCCAGCCCATCAAGTCCCTGATCGCCGCCCCCCACCCCCAGCACACTCCAGGCATGGTCTTTCCTCAGGCCTGTCCAGAAAGGCCCAATATTGGGGTTCCTGTATAGCTCCACAACTCCTGAGCTCCCATCTACCCAGTAGGCACCCATCTTTACCTAGAATCTAGAATGGACCAGAACTGCCCATGTGCCCCGCCTGTCCCCCATGGTCTGGAGCCTGGATTCCCAAGGGGCTCTGAGTCCCCAGCCCTGCCAGCTTGCCCTCGCCTTCTAGGAGGGTCCCCGGAGGGAGTACCTGGGGATAGCTGGGCCTCGGAGTCCTCATCTGTGAAAAGGACGTGCTCACCTCATTCCCCACCCATGGTGGGGGTCAGGAGGCTCCCACGTGACCAGGGAAGGGCACTGTTAGCTGGAAAACATCGTGTCCAACCTAGAGGTTAGTCACATCCTTCTTACAACCACCCCCTCACAGCGCCCTTGGGACAGAGGCCCAGGGAGGTCAGGGCCAGTCCAGAGCTGCAGCGTCAAGGGAAGGCTCACACCCGGCTCTCTCTGCACTAGGGGGTCTGTTCACATCCAGACCACTCACTGGGCAAGGCTTGCTCCTCAAGGCCAGTCTCTCCAAGGGGGCCTGAATCTGGGACACAAGGTGCCCTGGGGATGGGACACAGAAGGGTGTGAGCCTCTTCTCTGGTCAGGGAGGGGGGATCCCCTATGCTTGACTGGCAGAGAGTGCTAGGGATGCCTGGGCCCCAGCAGGGCTCCAGGTCCAGTCCAAGCCCCAGTGCTGGGGGGGGGGGTTGTAGGGTTCTTCATCCCCTATTTCCCAGGCCTCAGAGAGGCTCCTGGTGAGAGTCTGAATCTTCTCCCAGGAAAGAGAATGAACAAGGCATCACCTGTTGTAGGGTCACGAAGGCGACCACTGAGAGGGAGGTCAACCTGGCCAGAAAAATCAGAGCTGGGAAGGGCCTGAAGGAGGTCCAGGGAGGAGCGGGAGGCCCCGGAGGGCTGTGCTGAGAGCCCAGAGCGCTCCCACAGGGAGGAGGCCAGCAGCCCATGGGCCTGTCCCAGGGCCAGTCTCAACCCTGGGAGGCACAGCCGAGGGCAGCCTTCCGCGTGGGAAGGGGGTGCAGATCACTTCAAAAGGAAGGAAGGAGGGAAAGGAGAAACATAGAGAGAGGCTTCTAGTTATGGAGAAAAGATACAGCAAGGAAGACAGAAAAGCCAAGCGGACAGTCAGAAAGACAGAAAAAACTGCGACCGACAGAAGGCGAGGGAGGGCAGAACTGCAGCCGGAGAAGCCAGGGGACCAGTCTAGAGCCGGAGAGCCAGAGAACCAGGAGAAGAGGGAAANNNNAAAGAGAAAGAGGGAAAAGGGGAGAGGGTGGAGAGAGAAAGGCTGCAGGAGAGCCAGAGCCAGATCAGAGCAGGGAAGGGAGTGAGCGAGAGGCTCTAATTATGGATGTCGGTGGAAGCGCAGGACAGCCTGTTTGAAGTCTGTGGTGAGAAGCATCAAAGAGAGAGGAGGAAGGCCAACGGGACAAGGGGAGACACAGGAGGGGCCGCCCTCTGCTCAGGCCCACCTGGACCTCCTGTCTCCACCCTCCCCTGCTCCAGCCCCCAGCCCTCCACCCAGTTGCTCAACTGGCCAGGGGTCTGAGACCCCTGGTCCCTGGCCCAGCCGGGCCTCAGCTCTAGCTCAGGCTCCTACTCTGCCGTCCCAGCATTCCCCGGGGCATGGCAGGCTTGTGGCCCCAGGGACTGCCCAGCTTGGGAAGGGGGCAGGCTTCCCTCACAGTTCCTGCAGCTACCATCTCCCTGTCCATCTCCCAGAAAATAGGTCCTGGCATCCCCCAGACCCACTTTTGAGGTCCGGAGATGGGCTCCGAACCACCCAGCTTCCGTCCAGCACCAGTCCGCATGGTCTGTCTTTCCTCTGATCCAGAAAACCTCACTCTCAAGACTCCGGAGTCCCACCCAGGCAGGGGATTCCACCCTGTTCAGGCTGCAAGGGGGGTCTCCAGATCGCCTCTGGCCACCCCCTGTCTCAGGCCAGCAAGTTAGCCGTGCTGGAACCACCACAGGGGGACTTCTCGAAAGAACGTGTCTTTCCGCCTTTCCTCGTCTGCCCACTCTGGAGTTCTGCCTCCAGTGGGCGAGAAAGTCCTTCTGGAAGCTTCCCCTATGTCTCTCTGACGTGTCCTTCAAGCTGTCGCTCCTTGGACCCGTTCCCCACAGCTGGACCTGAGACTCCAGGATGGGGAGGGGGTGTCTGAAATCAGGCTGCATGAGGCAGAGAAGCCAGGCCGACTTGGAAAGGAATCTTGATTTTACGACCTCCTAGACAGGTAATCCTGGGCACATTCTTCCACCTTTCTGAGCCTGTTTCCTCATCTGTAAAAGGGAGGGAAATGCTCCCTTCCTTGGAAGGAAATTGTGAGAATGTACGTAAGGTGCCTGGCTTCCAGCAGGTTCTCTGCGTGAGGCTCCTTTAATTGTCATGGGAATCAGGACCTTCCAGAGCTCCCCCTCCATCCAGGGGAGATATTCCCCTAAGAGAAGGGCAAAAGAGAGTCCTCCCCAGCCCCAGAAGAAGCCTGGTACCTGCGATGGGACAGAGAAACGATTCCACAGCCCACCCACCCATCCCCCTGCCAAGCACACCCCATCCCTGGCATCTGAGCTCTATATCTTCTTTTTTCTTTTTTTTTAATTTAAGATTTTATTCATTTATTTGAAAGAGAGAGAGAGCACAAGCAGAGGGAGAGGGAGAGGCAGGTTCCCTGACGAGGACGACAGGCTCCATCCCAGGACCCTGAGCTCATGACCTGGCTGAAGGCACAGACGCTTCACTGACGGAGCCACCCAGGTGCCCTGAGCTCTGTGTCTTGCTACAGCTTCCGGTTCCCTCCTCTCATTCCGGGGAGCAGCTCGGGGAGCTTTGGCCAGTGTCCGCCTTCTGTTGTCAGGGCAGCCTTGCTGCTCTCGATTTCCCAAAATCATTACACCGCTTGTCAGATGCCAGGCTAACCTCCATGATTCTGAGCCTCTCCATATGGACTAATCTCGGGGAAACTTGAAAGAAACACTGGACCCTCAGAGAGTCCGGTCACCTTTCCCTGACTCTAGGGGAGGAGGGAGCCTGCCCAAGAGACGCAGGAGAATCACGCCAGTGCTGTCGGCACTCTGGATCCGTCTGGGAGGAGAGGCCGTCCTTCCCAGCATGGGAGGAAGGAAGGTGTTGGCAGAGCAAGAGAAAAGTCAGAGCAGGACTCCCAAGATGCCACATCTGACCGTGTGACTGACGGGTGACACATGCTCAGACCCTCAGACTTCACAGGTGAGAGCCAGTTGCCCACCCCCACCCATTAATATGACGTAAACCAGGTTGCGACCAATCAGCGTCTTCTAGATTTTTCCATGACATGATTTCTCTCCATCAGTCCAGATGATGGAGAGCTGACCAAAACCGAAGTAGTTGTGGAAAATTCATTCCCTGTGTATCGCTGGTCTTCTAAAGGCACCTGCAGGCTCCAAGATCTCCACCTCAAATCGACTCACACACCCATCCGCCTGTCCCACCCATCTCCATCCTTCCCGCCATCCGTCCATCCTTCCATACATCGCCGCATCCATCCATCCACGCTTCCATCCGTCCATCCTCCACCCACCTTACAATCTGTCATTCAACCATTCACCCATGCACCCATTTACCTAAATACTCCCCCACCCACCCATCCAAACACCACCCACTTACCCATCTACACGTCCCAGCCTCTCACTTACCCATCTATCCGCTCCCCCACAGCCCACCCAAGCAGCCGCCACCCCCCCACCTGCGCAGTCATTCACCCTCTTCTATGTATTTACCCACCCGCTCAGCACTGTATGTCCATCTACATGTATTGATTATGATTTATTTTCAAGGCACGGAGCCAGCTCCCAGCCTCCATGGCCTCTTCCAGCTGTTGGGAAATCGAGCTTCCTTCTGGCAGCCTGCTCCCATGGATGGGGTGGCCCGTGCCTCGCTGCCTCCACCAAAGGCTGAATGCAAGGAGACACCCTGCAGCAGGAGGGGACTAAACCTACAGAATCACATTTTCGTGGAAGACATTAATATGGAGAGGTCTTTAGGACAAAGTAGATTCTGACCCACTTGGCAGGGAGAGGAAGGGAGTTTCCACAAGGAGCCCCCGAAGCACGGGAAGGACGGCAAGAGCTGTCCGTGGAATGGAGCCCTATTGCTTAAGGACGGGGTGTGAGTCAGGGAGGGGCCCGCTCGTCTGCCGCGGCTCCCGCTGGCCTGCTTCCACTCCCAGGTTTCTCAAGACAGCAGACTCTTCTTCAGGGGCGGCAGGGACGAGGTACCAAGGAGGCAGAGGCCCGGCCACGCGAAGGCCGAAGGGGCTCTCCTGACACAGACCAAGACCCTGGGGTCCATCCGCGCCCTGCTGCTCACCAGATGTGTGAGTTGGGGGAACTCCTTTCACTTCTCAGAACCTCGGTCTGAACTTCTCTGAAACGGGAGAAGAAGCAATCCCGGCCTTATCTGTTGAGAAAAATCCAAGCAGAGTTAACGCGCCCGAACTTTGAGAATCGGGCCTGGTTTTGTACCGTGCAGAGCAAAGGCTAGACTTGAGGCAGTGACTCTAACTGTACTCTCATTCTCCCCGATGGAGGAGAGGCCGCAGGAGCTCCCCAGAGTCACAACGAGCAACGGAGTCATTCCCAAAGTCTCCTCCATTGAGCCCCTGCCACCTGACCCAAAGTTGACACAGCAGGGCTGCCCACTCCCTTCTCCCTCTGCCACAAGGCTCAACGGGCCTGATCAGACCCTCCCCAGGAATGCGAAGGGAAAGGACGGGAAGGTGTGAGCAGCAGTCAGCAGTGGGGGAGGGGCGCAAGGGCCGGGAATGATACCAAAGACACAGAGGTGCCAACAAGGACATAGGTCTGGTAGGCCCCTGGGTGGTGGATGGGGAAGTAGAAACCAAGGGGAGACCCAGTCCCGACCCACAGTGGGAGGACCTGCTTCTCCATGGGCTGCGCCTCTGCTTCCGCTGGGGCTCTGGGGAAGGAGACACACACACAGACACACACACACACACACACACACACAC
>NW_024424897.1:24620077-24743647 GCF_017311325.1 Ursus maritimus | reverse complement strand
ACACACACACACACACACACACACACACGCACTCTGAGCTGGAGAGGTTGTGGTGAGGGCACCGCCCCTGGGCTCCGAGGTGTTGGTGCCAGCCGGGTGGGCTGGCACGAGGTGGGGAGAGGGCGGCGCGGGCAGCTAATCCCCCCAGCGTCTCCCAGACGCCCACAGAGACCAGGGTGAGCTCTTTGTCTGAGCGCAGAGACACAGAGGGGCGGCGGGCAGGCGGGCAGGCTCCTCTTTCTCTCCCCTGCCTCCCGCCCTGGGGCAGGTAGAAGCCTGCCGTCTGTGGGGACGGTCGGAGGGAGTGGGGTGAGAGGATTAGGGAAGAGACAGATGCTTACAGCTCGTGGGGTTCCCTCCCTCAGGCCCAGAGGGCCTGTGGCTTTGGGGTGGGGGTCCCCGGAAGGACAGCAGGGCATGACCCTCAGAGGGAGCAGGCCTTTTGTTTGCAGGGGAAAGCTGGCTGGGGGCTGCTAGCCTGGGTTGCACACCCACACGCCCAGTCACAACCAGGATAACAATCTGCACACACACACACACACACGCACAGGCACAGGCACGCACACAAAACCAGGGCCCAAACTGCCTCCACACGCGTGTTTCTGCCGTCACACACACAGAGACCAACATCTGGGGGGATCATGACACAGCCCCACAAAACCGCACAGCCCCTCATCTACCACCGTACCCATCGGCTGCCCCCCAGCCACATCGGGACAGGCCATCCCGGTCCCCCCCAGCGGAGCAATGCCACGGTCACCCGTGGGTCATCTCAGCCCTGCACACAACCCCAACCCGGCCACAGGCACCGCCACGGCACGGACTCCCAGCCCAGCGGCCCCGTCACACAGCGCTCGGTGACTGCCGGCTGCCCAGAAGCACATGGCACTGAGTCAAGCAGGCTGCGCCTCCCGCGCCCTTGAACACACCACGGGGCGGCCCTCCGTGAGCCTCTTTTTCTCTTGCACACGTGTACCTGATCCCCAGCCCTCCCACTTTCCCCAGACACCTGTGCCCACACACGTCAGTCTCCTTAGAGGGAACAGAAAGGCCACCTCCCCTTCCTAGTCCTTGAACTCTGTCCCCTGCCCACCCCTCCTGACTAAGAGGAGGCCCCCACACCCCCCGACGAGGGCAAAGCCCTGATAATAAGCCCCATGCCATGGACATGTTAGGCCTCAGCTGGGCCTGGGCTGGAGGGGGCAGGCGGCCCGNNTATCCTGGCCGGCCCTCCCTCCCATACCTCCCACACCTCCCGTAGAAGCCCTCAAGCCTCCAGAAACATCCTGAGCACGGCAGCCAGGCCTCGCCTGCCCTGGCTGGCATTGTCCCTCTTCCCCCAGCCTCGGAGATGTGCCCCTTCTCCTCCCTGACCCCACTCCCTGCCCCGAAGCCTGCCTGCCCCGTAGCCCGTGAGCCCGTGAGCCCAGCGTTGGCAGGCTGAGTCCCCCTGTGGCTAGCCCCTCCGAGGATGAAAGGCCTCTGGCTCCTCCAGAAACCAGGGCTAAATATACCCCTCGCCAGCTTTCTTGTGCCTAACTGGAACCAGCTGGGCAAGACCCACCCTTCCGCCTGCAGGACAGGCCACGGACTGTCGGACGATGGACAGGCCTATGGTCAGCAGGAGCCATGGCTGACGGAGCCCTGGGACCCCCCGTGTGGAGCCCGCAAGTAGATGAAGAAGAAAGCCGAGTCTCTCAGGGCCCGTCTCTTTAAACCCCATCAGAGAGACCAGGATGCTCGCTGAAAGCAGGCCACGTGAGACCAAGCCTGGTACATGAAAAACGGGCTACTTCCGCACCTCAGTGTTCCTGTCTGTAAAATAGGAATAAAATAGCACCGTTCTCCTAGTGTTGCTGTCCACAGTAAATGAGTTAATATATATAGGTAACGTGCTGGGACAGTACCTGGCGCTCAGTAAGCATTTGAGAAACACTGGCCATCATTATGGACAACTTGGGCACCTCTCCTAGGGTGACAGTCCCACGGGCGCTGGGCTTGCACAGTCTCTGACACAGACACAGAGATGCAGGCCTAGGGCTTACCGCCTCGAACCAGAGGGGCTGGGGGCAACAGGACAGAGGGATGGGCCAGCGTGGGGCAGAGCAGTGAGGGGCCTGGGGAGGGGTCAGAGGAGCCAAGCTACGCCCCCACCCAGCCCTGCCCCAGGCCGGCCACGTCCTGGTTCCCCTCCCCCGCCAGGACTCCGCCCCCACTGTGGTCTGCACTGTGGCTGGAGCTCCCACGCCACGGCCCAGTTTAGCGGCTCCAGCCCTCGGCCCCAGGACAGCCCACTCTCCGGCCCAGTCCAGAGGCCTGAAATAGGAAGGAAGAGGGGCCTAAAAATAGCCCTAATTACAGAGGGGCCCAAGGGGGTGGGGGGCGGTGGCTCCTCTCTGGCTCCTGGGCACTGCCACAGCCGGCTCAGGATCCTGCTCGGGCCCTGGGGAAGGGACCCCACCCTGGGCCTCCTGTCCCCAGCCCACTGCTGGCCTCCCAGTGGGACAGGGAGTGAGGGGGTGGAGCAGGGCAATGGGCCAGTAAAGGAGCTCGGCCCAAATTAGGGCCCACATGGTCCCCTCCCCTGCCTCCAGGACTGCAGCAGCCCACCCCAGCTGCTCCCCATACATGAGGTTCACTGAGCAGCTCCTGGCCTGAGAGCTGCCATGGAAGGCATTGCCCTTACTCAGCCTACCTTCCCCTGCTCTTGGCCCCTGCCTCCTCCAGGAAGCCTGCCCCGACTACCTTCACCTAGCCCTGGCTCCACACTAGTAGGGGCCCCCAGAAGGCTGCACCTCTGTCTCCCCCATTCTGTGGTTCCTGGGACAGGGCTGTGTTTCCCCATCAGCCTAGGGGCTCCCAGAGAGCGGACAGGGGCTTCCTTCTCATTACAAGAGACAACACGAAGATACATAGAACAAAGGGGAAGGCGGAAACGGGTCCCAAGGTGGACAAGTGACTTCGTTTCTTTGGGTCTCATCTTCGTGTGTAAAGCGGGGATGCTCACCAGGTCCTCCTGGTTTCCAGGAGTAAAGGCCAGGTGTTACCCTGCCTGCGATACCAGAGCGGTTCCAGGGAGCTCCCGGCCCCCACCCCTGCCCTACCCGTATTTTGCTGCCCTGTTTTCTTCCATGTTTAAAGTCCCAGGAAAGCGCTGGGCAGGGTGTGGGTGTTGTGAAGGGTGAGGGGTGGTTAATCATCCCGGTGTGGCGGCAGGGGCGGGTGGGGAGGGGGGGATAGGAGCCCCCAGCAAGGATGGGACGTGTGGTGCGCTGCTGCCATCTGGTGGCTTCCAAGAGCAGTGCCAGTTACTGGGTTGAGAGGGGAGGTGGAGGAAAGATGGGGAAAGTGGGTATAAAAAAAAAAGGAGGAAGACAGAGAAAGGCCTGAGGGAGGGAGGAAGGGAGGGGAGGAGGACAGAAGGAGAGAGAGTGAAGTGGAAGGACAGAAGGAGCCGGAGGCCCGCAGCGAGACGGGAGGTGCTGAGGCCGGGGCCCTCGCACACGCTGCCGCGAGCCCAGGCAGGCCAAAGCAATAGCCCAAGAACATTTGTCTGCAGCCTCCGAGAGACTCCCAGAAGCCACAGGGACCCCCCAGTACATGGGTCTGAGCCATGAGGCCTGAAGGCAGGGAGGTGGAGATCCAGCGGGTCAAACCAGGTGTTACCGCATGGGACCCCTAGCCCTCAGGCCCAGCCTCACGAGTCTACGATGCATGGCCCCCAGATACCTGGGATGGGGTGAAATGGTCCCCAACTTGGCCCCTAGAAAAGGTTGGCCGAAGCTCCCCCGAGGACATGCGTGAAGGCGAACACACTTCCCCACACGTCACCCCCCTGCCAGAGCCCAGCACAGGTCCCATGGACACCTGTGATGTGTGTTATGCAGATGGCTTGGGCCAGGTGGAATGTTTGGGGGCCCCCACCTCACCCTCTTTCCTGCTTCCTCTCACGGGCGGGAGGCAGAGGGTGAACTTGTTTACCACTTCTGCTCCGGGCAGTGGTGATGAGCTCAGGCTGGCCCATTGCCCTCCATGGGCAGGGCCAGGCCTGAGTCATGGGGGTCAGATGACTACGGAGGCTAAATGGGTCCCATCCTGCAGCCCCTGGGAGCTGCCGGACACCCCACCCTTCCCCAGTGGTGGGCTGCCCTTCCAAAGCACTCAGGCCTTTCCAGGCAAACGGGCCGTGGGGGAGGGTCCTGAGGTGGAGGCCGCCACTGGGCCCTTTCCTGACCAGAGGACAACAGGGCAGATCCCCACCCCTCCGCCTCTGCCCAGCCAGGCCCACTCCACTGAGCACCCACCTAGGCGCATCCCCTGCCCTCTGGGGCATCCCGGCTCAGGCCAACGCCCTCCCAGAATGCCAAGCGTGCCTTCGCTCACATGCAAAGCTTCCGACGCATTTTGGAAAGAAATGAAATGTTGAAAAAAATGGTTGTATTGGAGATTACGTGACTTCTCCCTGGGCCTCGGTCTGCTCCAGGGTAAAATGAGGAGGGGGAATCAATGGTCTCCAGGGGCCCTTCCCAATTGACCTTTGTCCTTGGCGGGCAGCACGTGTTCCTGGGCCCGCAGCTAATGAAAATTAAGAGAAAGCCCTTAGCGCTGGGCCTCGACAGACTTACAGGCCTCGGTATTATGTGCAGACCAGAAGCCCCATGCCCTGACCCCCTAGGACAGCTAAGCGACCAATGTCGGCTCCAGACACCCAATGATAATCCCACCTTTCTAGTATTGTAGGCCATTTGATTTCCACTGAAAATGAATTCTTTTTTTTTTAAGGGTTTATTTATTTATTTGACAGAGAGAGCAAGCAGGACCAGGGAAGCAGCAGGCAGAGGCAGAAGCAGGCTCCCCGCTGAGCAGGGAGCCCAATGCGGGGCTCGATCCTAGAACCCTGGGATCATGACCTGAGCCGAAGGCAGATGCTTAGACGACTGAGCCACGCAGGCACCCCTGAAAATGAATTCCTTTTTTTTTTTTTTAAGATTTTATTTATTTCTTTGACAGAGAGAGACAGCCAGCAAGAGAGGGAACACAAGCAGGGGGAGTGGGAGAGGAAGAAGCAGGCTCCTAGCTGATGAGCCCCAGAATGCTGGGATCACACCCTCAGCCGAAGGCAGACACATAACGACTGCACCACCCAGGCGCCCCTGAAAATGAATTCTTAATGGTTTAGTGCCACACCATTTTTTTGAGCCCTGCCAAAGCCACAGCTTCCCTAGGATCCCCTCTCCCAAAGGTCCCAGCTCACAGGAGGTGCACTCCACGGTTGTCCCAGAACATTGCCCCCGCGGCGCATGTGGCCTTCCACGGCAGACTGGGTTTAGATGTGTTTGGCCTGCTGCCCCAACAAGACCACTGGCTCCCTTGGCCAAGACTGGAGCCCTTTACTCCAGGCATCCCCCCACCCCGGCTCCCAGGCCCCCACCCAGTACCCCACAGGTATGATATGGACCTGGACAAGCAGGTCCCTCACTAGACGCACTGGGTGGCCCTGGAAAGCCCCCCCTACCCCTGACACACACACATTGTGGGCATCACTATCCCCATCTGTACAAAGAAGGGATTGGAAAAGATGACCCCAGAGGGCCCTGTGAACCCTGAAACTCACCAACAGAGGTTTTAGAACTCACCAACAAAGGCATCTGTTTTTGTTGCAAAACTGAATGAGACCGAGGGCAAGAGAAGCTCTAGGGCTCCTCCAGCCCACCCCCACTGCCCGCCCCCAGCCCCAAGCTGGCACCAGCTCTTTACCATTGCTCCCTTGGCACTACCCACTTCCTCCTGGCCACCCCCTGGCTTCACTGATCCCTCACTCTCCGCCCTCCCACCCTGCCCCCGGCGGCCTCCTGCTTCAAGCCCTGACAGTGCCTGGGCCCTCCCCCATCCACTCCTCTGATCTCCAGCCCTGGCAGCCCCTCTCCCCACCTTGGCACTGCATCTTTCAGCCCGCTGTCTGCCAAGCCTGGGCATCGCCCACTCTCCATGCCTGGGCACCAGGATTTGGCTTTTGCCTCCTCAAACCTTCAAGCCTCAACACTGTCCTCGCCCACCCGCCCCCTGGGCGCCAGAGACTCGCTGACTCCTGCCGAAGTCAGCCTGGTCATCCCCCTGCCTCAGGGCCCATGTACACCTCCAGCAGCCCCGGCTGGCAGAGCTGCTGTCACCCGCCTGGGTCCTCAAGGAGTGTCTCCCAGAGTCTTCCCTGCATTTAGTCTTTGGTGAGAGATGAGGACGGCTTTCCTGTAGCATCGCCAGCAACATCAAAGACCCTCAGTGCTCCCTCACGTGTCCCAGAGGCAGTGGGGGGCCCCCACGGGGACCACTGGCTGATAGCGGGGTTTCAGAACCCTCATGTTGGGGCTCTTAGCAGGAACATTGAAGCAGACCCTCCGCCTCTGGGCCGGCAAGGCTGGTGGGCACCCTCTGACCCCAGGGTGACCCGGGGTCCACCCGCAGCCCCTCTTTCACTGCCGGGCTTGCTGCCACATTTCACACTGTTGGCCCTTCCCTTCTTCCTTTTTTTTTTTTTTTTTTAAGATTTTATTTATTGATTTGAGAGAGAGAGAGAGAGAGAGCTCGCCAGCAGGGGGAGGACCAGAGGGAGAGGGACAAGCAGACCGCGCTGAGCGCAGAGACTGATGCCAGACTGGGTCTCACGACCTTGAGATCATGACCTGAGCCGAAACCAAGAGTCGGATGCTTTCACTGACTGAGCCACCCAGGCGCCCCAACCCTTCCCTTCTTTCCTAAAACCCTTCTCTCCCGCCACGCCTGGGCTTTTCCTATTTCTCTTCTGGTTTTTCAAAATGTACTAGTTCTATCAGGCCCACAGAAATGTATAGATCATAGTACAGCGAACCTGAATGCCCACTACGCAGCTTACTAACTGAGTCGTCACAGACAATTCAGTCCTTACTGAAGCCCCTGGGTCCCCTCGCCCATCCCCTCCCCCGCCCAGAGGGACGCGCTCTCCTGCATGCGTCAGTTATTCCCAGGAGTATTTTGTATGTGTATACATTGTATAAATACAGTGCATGTATATGTGTCCGTTGATAACCTGAGTCTGTGTTTTTCGTGTTTTTACATTCCACATAGACGGAATCACCCCACACGGATCCTCCTGCAACTCGCTTTTTTTGCTTAACACCTGATGAGCTTGATCCGATTCATCCCAGTTCATTCGTTTTCACTGCTGTGGAGTATTCCTCGCCACAACTGACTTATCCATTCTCCTGTCAGTGGACAGTTCGAGTACTTCCTGTCTTGTTTTAATATGTAAAAGTAAGAAAAATTAAAAAAAAACCCAAAACCAAAAAAATAAATTGTGAAAGTAATGCATGCACATATCTCACTGTAAAATATTCAAGTAATGTTGGGATATCGAATAGATTATGGAAATTCCCCTTTACCTACTGCCCATTCTAGAAGGACCACCGCCAAGACCCTGCATGGATTCTGCAGTACTTGTTCTAGGCATTAACATACGTGTTCATTCATATCCATATGTATCTTTCATAAGCATCTCTCGCCTGTATGTCTGTACCTCTCCTCTCTCCCCTGCAACCATCCTTCTACCTTCTCCTTTGTAGTCTCTCTCGCCACCACTCCACCCTGTCCAGCACCTGCCTCTTAAATATTGAGGCTGCTCCGATGTCCAGCTTCGGCCTTTTTATTTGTGATTTCCCTGGGTTACCTTGCTCTCCCCTCGTTTCACCCGCCTGCACCCTGACCTCCTGAAAGCTCTACAACCTTGTCCCCTGAGCTCCGAGCCCCTCCTGGTCTACCCTGTGGATAGTCACAGATACTTCAAACTGTCAGATCGTCCAAACTAACACCCACCAGCTCCTCCCCACCCTCCCAGAGCCTGCTCTCCTTCCTCTTCATCATCCCGGTGCCTCCCCTCCAGACCTGAGGACACCCGCTTTCCCTCCAGCCCCATCCCCTGCCTCCTGAGACTATCACCATTACCTCCTAACAGGCTTCCCCCGTCCCCAGCTTCTCCCCACTTCCAGCCCCTCCTTCTCATCACCTCATTTGAGGGGAGGAGGCTTTGGGAGCCCATAAAGGGAAAAAACCAAAAGCCCAAGTAAATCCTTTGTTCTAAGGCTTACAGTGACTCCCCAGTGTCTGCTGGTAACCTGGCCTCATCTCCTCCCTCCCTGATTGCTAGCAGCCTGCTCGGGATCTCACTGCACTCAGCATTCTTCTGAGAGCGCCGTCAGCTCAGGTGTTCCAGACGGTGGTCAGGGAGAGTGGGACTGAGGTTCAGTCCTGAGCCTCTTGCCGAGCCCCAGCCAGCGGAGTTACCCAACCCGTGGGTGCTGTCTCCCGGTGCCTGGCTCCAGAGTCCTCCCCAGCTCGAGAAACAAAGTGTTCCGCAGACAGTGGGGTCTGGAGGCTCCACTGGGTAGACAAAGGACAGTGCATTATAATTATATTTTCAATTAGCTGTTCACTTTTCTCCCACACTCGCTAACCAAGATCCAGGAAGAAAAGGCCGATTTACATCATGAACTTCTCCTCTCCCACTAATGGGGTCAGGCTTCTGGGTGCCTTTATGCCCATAAACAGCTCTGGGAGAAGCAGGCGCTCAGGAGAGAAACTTCTCCACCCCCTCCACCTCCAACGTTGAGGCAGGGGCAGGACCTGGACCCACACCCCCCAACAAAGGGGGGCTTCACAAGCCACCCTCGGTTCTCAGGCCTGAAGCTTCTGAACCCTACCTTTAAGATCCGGCACACTCAACTTTGTCTCAAAGAGGCCTGGCCACAGGGAACTAACTCCTAGTCCGACAGGAGAAGCCCAGTCCTTGTCCTTACAAAATTCTCAACCTGATGGCAAAATATCAGGGAACACCTGAAATCACTTTCCTTAACCGGGGCTTTCCCATAAAACGGGGATGAGTGCTATTGCTTAATTACATTATTAATGGCAATAATAATTGCCACTGTTTATTAAGGCTTACAATGTGCCAGATGCTGCATGAGGTTCTTTTACACATTATCTCATTTAAATATCTCAGCAACCCTTCGAAGTGAATATATTGTGATCCCCACCTTAGGGATAAGGGAAGTGAAGTCCAGAAAGGTTAAATAACGTGCCTAACGCCTGATGTCACGCAGATGGTAAGTGGCGGGGTCAGAATTTGAACCCAGAATCTCATTCTTTATTTTTTCTTTAAAGATTTAATTATGTATTTATTTGAGAGAGAGAGAGAGCCCATGCGCATGAGCCGGGTGAGAGGGGCAGGGGGAGGGGCAGAGGGAGAAGCAGACTCCCCACTGAGCAGGGAGCCTGAGATGAGGCTCCTTCCCAGGACTCCAGGAGCTGAGCTGAAGGCAGACGTAACCCGAATGAGCCCCCCCAGGTGCCCCCCAGAGTCTCATTTTTAGTTCTATGCTACGCTTTGCTTCGACTCTTGACTTGAATCCTTCTTGGGGACAAATACCCCCCCCCCCACACACACACACCGTGTATTTCTTTTTCCTTACAGATCCTAACTGGAAAAAAAAAAAAAAAAGGTGTGGGTGGGTGCCAGGGACCTCCGGAGAAAGGGGCCCCAGGGCCAGGATATGCCTTCCAAGAAAGAGGCCCCAGGGCCAGGATATGCCTTCCATGGTGGGGGAGGTGTCTGACCATAAGGGTGAGGTCAGGGATTGCTCTGAATCATTCTCCAGACTCTGAGAATTTCTTTCTGAAACTGAGCAATAACTTCAGGCCCTTCCAGAGCTATTTCGGGCCTGAGAGTCTAGATGTCAAAAACAAGGCAGGCTTGAGCCCAAATGTCTGCCGTGACTCTGGGCAGGGGTATCTGCCCACACAACCACTGGGCACAGAGGGCAACTGCTCTGTTTGCTACACGTGCGCAGCGAGTGTAGAGACCCACTTTCCCAAACTTCCTGTCTGCACCACCAATGTGAGTTAAGGGGGCTCCAGGAATCCTGGTTTCTCCCCAAATGCCCCTTCCATGGCACTTTCCACACTGGGTTAAAATTGTTATAATGCCTGTCTGGGTCTTTCATCTCTGCTCTGGGGCAACTCCCATGTTGCAGGTGCTCAGTGAGTCCCCACGACTGAACGCAGGAGCCTAACCTCGAAGACACGGGGGAGTTGCCTTTTTCAGAGGTTGTGCAGATCACGCACTCCGGGCGACTTTTCCCCACTGCCCTCCCCTAGAAGGACGAGGCTGCCGGCTGGAAGAGGCTCGCAGCGTCTGGCGGCCCAGCCCCTCCTTTACCTCCTGGCTTTCTATCGGAAGGACAGGCCGTGGGGACCAGGACCCAGCTCTGGATCCGCCAGCTCCGAGTCCTAGGAGGGGAGACCAGGCTTCGGGAAAAGCCTCCACATGGGGGCGCTGAAGGGGCGCGAGAAAGACCTGCGGGGGTCATCCCGGGCGGTGGAACCAGATCTTCAGACCGACCGCCGCCCCCTCCCCACAAGTGTCCCCACGGGGCTGCCACCACCCCTCCCCGGGGCCCCTTCCCCTATGTCTCCCCTCCCAGCCTCGCTTCTTCCGCGGTCCGGCCCCGCCGCCCCCCGTCCCGCCGGCGTCCGCGGTCTCGGTCCCGGTGAGAGAGCGCGCGGCGATGGGCCCGCTGGGTTCGAATCCCGGCCCTGCCACTCGGCGCCTGGCCCCCCGGAGCCGGCCGCACGGCGCGCCCATCCTCCCTCCTGCTGGGGACCGAGTGGGCGCTCGGGAAACGTCAGCTTCCTGCCCGCTGCCCGCCCTCCTCTCGTGTTTCCCTCCTAGCCGTTCGCCCTCAGCTTTAAAAAACTCCCTCCCTCCTGCGCCCTTTCTCTTCTCGGCTCCGCGGTCTTCGCCAAACCGCAGCCTTTAGCAATCCTGCGCGCCCACCCGGCGCCCCAGGAGCCTCGCCGCGGCCGCGACCCGCCCAGCGGGCCACACGGCCCCCCGCGCCCGCCCCGGCCCCGCGCGCCCGGGTCGCACCCGCCTCCACGCAGCCCTCCAGGGTCGCGCCCGGCTCCGCACCCTCGGCCTCCTCCCGGCTCTGGCCGCCGCGCCCCAGCCCTCCTGCCGCCGGGGCCGCGAGGACGGGGCCGTGCCCGGGTGGCCGAGGGCACCGGGCGGGGCGGCGAGCTGGGCGGCCAGGAGAACGAGCGCCAGCCCCGAGACCGCAGCCCAAAGGCAGCGCTGCAAATAGCCGCGGTTTCCAGCCCGTGCCCTGCCTTCCTCCTGATCTTCCGGACCTTTGGGATTTTCTCTCCCTTCTTCCCGCCGCCCTCTCCTTCGCCCGGTGGCCCCTGCCTCCTCCCCGCTGTGCACCCGCCACATCCTGTCCCACGAGGGGCGGCTTCTGCGCGGGCGGGGCCGGGAGTCCACCCCGAGGACCAGGGTTCCAGAGGTCGAATAATCACAGAAAAGAAGTGAGGATTAATTGAGCGCGTACTATTCGCCAGGCACTGTGCTGAGCTCTTTAAAACTGGGAAAATCATGAAATCTTTACCACCATCCAATGAGCAGCAGCTCCAATTTGCAGATGGAGAAACTGAGGCCCAGGGAGACTTCTTAAGTCCTATGATCACTCCATTTGGACCTGCAAAATGGGAAGCCATACCCCTCCCCCCCCAGAGGTCCATGCTGTCACTCTGCCTCCAGCCCTGTGTTTCTTGCCCTTAGAAGCTGAGGCCCTGATGGGAGGTGGGAAGCAGCTGACTGGGGTCTGGGATGCTAGTCTGCCACCAATTCTGTCACCTAGAGTAAGCGCAACCCACCTCAGTGTCCACATCTGTATAATGAAGATGAAAAGCGAAAGTGTTCCCTGGAAGGAAGAACTTGTCAACAACAATGAAAAACCCAAAATGGAATGCCCCGCCCTTGGGGAAGTTTGGTGGGAGGCCGAGTAACTGTCCCCTGGAGCGTTGAGACAGACCCAGAGACCAGCGCTGGCGGGACTAGACTAGAGCTGAGCTGGGGGATCTGCATGTTAGCACACACGGGGGTTCTAGAGCCGCCAGGTTTGGGATCCACCAAAGAGATTGCTGGGTATGGGGTGGAGGGGGTGTGTTGGGGGTGTCCCCCAAACCTGCATGCTTGCTCTCATCCCTCTTTGCCTTCACTGCCTGGACTCAGAGTGACCACACGTTTCTTAAGGACCCACTGTGTGCCAAGCACACTTAATCACAGCCCCACTCTCAGAGAGCTCAGCCTAACACAGCAGACCAGGAGGGCTGCCCTCAGCCCAGCCGTCCCCTCTGGTACAAACAGAGCAAAGCACCTTCCTCCAGGGGGGCAAAGCATCACACCAGGCTGTGAGGCTCAGCAAACAGAGTGAGGGCTGGGTTTCCCATCCACTCTCCCTCTCGGCTGCCACTCCCTGTGCTCAGCTACAAGGGATGTAAGTGGGAGATACTGGGAAAGCCCAGGAAGAGGGCCCATCAATTCTTGCTGGATTCAGGAAGAGGCGCAGAAAAACTCTACTGTATAGGTGACCATGATGCAGGCCCTTGAAGGATGGGTGGGAACACACCAGGGGGAAAAGGAGGTCCAGGCAGAGGCAACAAGCTGAGGTCAAGGCATGGGGCAGGGAGTCTGAGCCTGTCCTGGGAACAGGTGGTACAGTGGGTCTGGGACCCGGGAACGGCTTTGGGGCAGATGGGGAAGAGGCATGTCTTTGCTTGCTCCCATCTTTATGCCGGCATGTACCAAACTGAACAGAGCTTCCCTGCCAGCCAGAGGTCTCTCCTGGACTGTGAGATACTAGAGGACAGGCTCGGGATCTTATTCATCCTCTGTGGCCCAGTGCCTCACCCAGGCAATAATAGTAACAGTAATAACAGTTCACGGTGTGAAATATTTACCGCCTCGCTCTGTGCTGTGTGACAAACGCATGATCTCATTTCCTCCTTTGACAACTTTGGAAATAAGTGCTATTGTTAATTTCATTTTACAGATGAGGATTCTAAGATTTAGAGGGGTTAAAGAATGTGTCAAGGTCACACAGCTATTTGGTGGTGGAGCTAGGATTGGAATTCAGGTCTCTGACCACAGGGCCCTTGTTCTACACTGACGGATGGATGGTTCAATGGATGGATGGATGGATGGATGACGGATGGATAGATGATGGATGGAGGGATGGGGGAATGGATGGTTGGATGGATGGAGGGATGGATGGATGGAGGGATGGATGGTTGGATGGGTGGATGGATAGGAGACAGGGAGAAGCTAAGTGGAGAAGGGCCTTGAATGCCATGCTAGGGAGCCCAAACATTATGCCAAGGGCCATGGGGAGACATTGGAAGGCTGTAAGCAGAGACAGACATGTCAGGTTAGGGCTCCAGAAAGATCACTTTGACAGCAGTGGGAAGTAGTTTAGAGTTGATGACACTCAGGAAGCCAGTTTTCTGGCATTTCCCAATTCTTCCCTCTGAGGAGCTTTACTCCTTTAAGCGCTATGTTTTTTCTCTTGGGGCAAGATGCGCATCTCTGTACACACATGGGGATCCTAGATGGAGGGGAGCCTCAGGAAGGAGGGGCACAGGGGTGGGGAGACAAGTGGTCAAACACTGAGCTCTGGAGGAGAGGCCTCTCTTACAGGGGAGCAGAGCACTGGGAAGGGAGGAGCCACACGCTCTCCTTCCCCATATCCAGGATGACAAGGCCCCCTTCAGCTTCCCGCCAGGCCCCCACACAGTGCCCCATTGTGCACCTGCCACCAAGGGAATGCAGCCAAAAGGTGAGGCCGGTGTTGCATCAGAGCGTTAAGCCCTGGGATCAAGTGCAGGGGTGGCAGGGGAAGAGGTCTGGTCCCTCCTAGGGTATCATTGGCCTTTCCAGCCAGCCAGGGAGGGAGGGAAGGGAGTCACAGGAAGCGGCCCCAGGGGCCAGATAAGCAGAAGAAGGGAAAGCAGGGTAGCTGGAAGGACAGAGAATAGGTGGAGCTTCACCCCCCCACACCCCCAAAACACACACGAAAGGAGCCAGAGAGAGGCCCCAGGCGTGTTGGAGACAGCATCTTCAGGCTGCGAGGGGCTCCCGGAGGGTCCCAGGACATAGCAGTGCTCAATATGCTGCCTTGCCTCCCCCTGCTTCTCCTGATGGGGCTGTCTGCAGGCACGGTGACAGCTGACGAGGGACTGGCACTCGGAGCGGAAGCAGGGTCCTGGATAACCTTGACCCTGGAGGTACCGTGGGGTGAGGCACAGGCTGATCTGCGGTGCAAGGGGTGGGAGATCCCTTCCACGGCTGCCCGGAGAGCAGTTCGTACACTGTTAGCCATGCTGTCTGACTCCCCTCTGAGGGGAGGTTCAAAGCCACAGCCCCTGGCCTGGCAGACGTCCAAAGGGGCACGCGTACGTGGGAGCCACGGTATGTGAGTGTGTATGTGTGTGTGAGTGTGTGTTTGTGTTTTATTTCACATATACTATGTTCCTGGCACTGTCCTAAGTGTTTCATAAATATTAACCAGTTTAATCCTCATATCAGCCTTGTGGGGAAGGTACCATTACTATCCCCCTTTCACAGGTAAGGAAACCGAGGCACAGAAAGGTCAGTTTGTCCAAAGTTATGCAGCTTCAAAAGCACAGCTGCACATTTGTCCGAGGTCAGACTCGGTGTATCTACGCATCAGAGAACTTCTTCCAGAATTTCCTTTCAAGGGGGTCAACTTGGGGCAGGATCACTGTTCTGTCTCCCATGTAGAAACTCTTATTTCCTGCTAAGTACTTGGTTTGACGGCCACTGTCTTCTACTAAACTGACCTGAATGCTATCACTGGGGAGAAATCCAAAAATTAGGCGCACAGTATCTGGTCAGGACCCTGGGGCCACTGGAAGAGCCATCGAAGGAACTGCCACTGGTGGCGGGTTTCCTTCCTGCTTTGTCTGAACGTGGGAGTGGGTGCGGTGGAGAAGACCGCAGGGTGGACTGACCTGGGTTCAGGTCCCAGGTGCTCCACGGACTCCGTGCGACCTTGGGAAGGTCACTGCTGCTCTCTGGCCACCTGTAAAATGGCAGGAGAGCGAAGATGACCCCCAAGGGTCTTCTCAAGTTTTGACATGCTTTGCAGCATCTGTGCCAAACACCCTGGGATGTGGCCCAGGTCCAGGGAAGCCGAGCTGTGTGACGGGGAGCGCTCTACACAGCCACGAGAGAAACATCATCATCCACTTCTGCGGGTGCAGCTGGCCTTTCCACCCTCGAGCACCTCCCCCTGCAGCAGGGTCTCATGCCTATTCTGCCTCTCCGAGACGAGTGAGGGGACAGAAGGAGGGAACGAGGCAGCGCCAGGATGACCTGATCATCTTGCCAGCCCTGAGGCTCCCTCACCTGCGGTCATCCCTAGAGCTAGGGATATGCGGCAAGTGCATCAGGAAGGCTTCAGGTGGGGGAGGAGTCTTTCCTGGGTCGAAGGGAGCCAGGGTCCAGAAACCCCCAGGGAGCGTGGGAGAGAGGTAGTCTTACTTAATTCATAAGTCGCCATTCTCTTCAGCTTGCATTTGAAGGCTGCCTTTTACCCAGGCAAAGTGGTTTTCATGAGCTTTTCAGCAATGGGTCCAAATCTCCAAAGACACTTTTCCGGTTGCTGGCAGGGCTAGGTAATTCCAGCCCCAGACGACTGCCCCAGCCCTTGACATCCTGGGGAGGAGACAGACTGGAAGTGACTGAATTGGTCCAGGGCTTAGAAAACAATCCACTCCTGGTCCTGAAAGTCAGGACCAGATGAACGGTGAGAGGCAAAGGGGTCTTCACTGTACCCCAGCCAGTGGCTTGTCCCAGGAGCTCCAGTGCCGCGCCTGGGGAAATTGGGGTCCAAAGAGCGGGCCCCTGATCCAAGCCCAGCTCTCATCCTCTTGGCAGGTGGCCTGAGTTACTCCAGGGCTCTAGCTGGTTGTCTCCAGCCTTCCTGGAAAAGAAAACCCCATTCCCCTCCCTCTTCCCAGACTGCCAGAGAAAGGGCCCTTCTTCAGCTTTCTGTATCCCTCACATGCTGTCTTCCAGGTTGTGTGCCACGTGCTGGGCACACAGAGATGTGAAGATGGTCTAATGACCGTCACCCACTGTCACCCTCTCCACTAGCAAGCATCTCCCCCTCTTGGCAGAGTTGAGCAAGCCCTTTGGTGGCTCAGGTTAAGGCCAGAAAGTGAGGCGACTTTTTGGCCAACATCACAAAACCTGATGGAAAAATGAGAACTTCAACCCAGAGCCCTTGGCCCAGACTTTCACTCCATCAGCTCAAGGATGAACATATCTTTGCCCAGAGGAGTGGCCTCCACCCCAGGCCACATGCCGTGTTCCACGTGGGAGGCCCAGGCTGTGGGGTAGGGTATATCCAGGGCAATGCGGGGAGTTTAGGGGGAAGAGAGGACAGCAGCAGCAAGAGTGGGGGAGCCAGGGAAGCACTCCTGCCTTGCCCACAGGGTGCCCACTGTGAGTTCATCAGCTGCCCCCTCCGGTCTATGTTGGAGACATTTTATAAGATGGAGCAGAACCCATGCTCTGGAGTCAGACTCCTTGGGTTTGAATCCTGCCTCCACCATTAAGTGGACAATTCACTTACCCTCCATAAGTCTCAGTTTCCCCATCTGTACAGTGGGGATAAATCACAGTCACTTCATATGGCGGTTGCAAAGAGTAAGTGAGACTTTGGCTCCAGTGTTGGAGCCCTTGAGCCAGGACCTGGGTTCAAGTTCCGGCTCTGTCTCCCACATCCTAGCTGGTGGGCTTGGCACACTAATGTCTCTGGGCCTCGGTGTCTGCATCTGTAAAATGGTGACCATACACGTTCTTACTTGGTGTGGTTTCAGTGAGGATTAAGTGAGCGAACACACGAAAGTGTTGAGAGCAGAGGCAGGAACACAGGAGGAGGGACATCAGCTATGAAGGATTGTGTCCAGGCGCCGTGCTGTGTAGGGAATGCACGAATGCTCCAGAGCCGCGTGCCGGCACAGAGCCAAGCGGCATGACACTGCTGTCGCTCAGGCTGCCCGCCCTGTCCTGTTTGCAGCCTCACCCTCCCCCGCAGCTCTAACAATGAACTCTCTGCTTCTCCAGGATGGTGGCATTCACCTCCAGCTCCAGGAGGTGAAGAGGGGCAAAGCGAGCCAGTTCTTTGGGCTGATGGGGAAGCGGGTGAGAGGTGAGTGATAAAGGTGGGTGCTGTCCAGCGAGGAGTGGTCCCGAGCGGGTTTGCTGACACCAAGCAGAGGCCCAGCTTCAAGCCCAGGCCGCCAGGGGTGGGTAGGGGTCGCCTGTGCCATAGAGTGTCCATAGGAATGATCGTCAAACCCCGACACTTTAGAGAGCTCATTATGCCAGGCTACAGGTGTTAAACCCGGGGCTGGCTTGGGCATGTGGGGGTGCAGTCACCCTAAGGGCGAGGGCAATGCCTCCTGCCCTGCTGGTGCCCTTGCCATCCATACTAGGGATGACTCTGGAGACCGGTGGTGAAGCTGGGCATCAGGATCTAGATGTGAGCCAAGCCACTGGCAAGGCTTTCTAGTCGATTCTGTTTGGCTCAGATAGAATTATTAAAATGAACTCGCGTTCCCTGAGGATACTCTAAATGAAGGAGTCATGTCCAAGGGGAACAAGGAGCAAATAGTCTGGACAGAGGGCAGTCTTCTCTTATTCATTGTCAACATTATATATATCTATATCCGTATATCTATCCACACATTTAAGTGGTGTCGGTGAGGGTTTGAAGAAACTGGCACTTTTATACCCTGTTGAGGACACGGTGGCAATCTCCATCAAAGTTGGAAGTACACATACCTTTTAGCAATAGCCTCACTTCAGAACATGTACTGAATAGAAATGCCATTGATGCATAAGCCTTGAGGTATTTGTATCAGAGAGTTTACTGCCAACTTGTTTGTAATAGCAAGAATTTGTAAAGAACATAAAAACCACCAACAGGTAGGGCGCCTGGGTGGCACAGTTGCTAAGCATCTGACTCTTGGTTTCAGCTCAGCCCATGATCTCAGGGTCCTGAGGCTGAGCCCCACATCAGGTTCCAGGCTCAGCACGGAGTCTGTGTGAGATTCTCTCTCTCTCCCTCTGTCCCTCCCCACCCTGCCCTCTCGCTCTAAAACAAATAAATACATCTTTAAAAAAAATCAATAGGTGAATAGTCAAAATATATTAGGCACACCCATAGCTTTTGTGGCCATTAAAAAGGATGAGACAGACCTGTGGGAAGATATGGAAAGGTCTCCAAGATATCGGTTAAGTGGAAGAAGCAAGTTATATAATAATATGTATGATAGGAGCCTACTTGATTTTCTTTTTTTTAAACTTCATGCTTGGGGGCGCCTGGGTGGTTCAGTTGATTGAGCGTCTGACTCTTGATTTCAGCTCAGGTCATGATCTCAGGGTCATGAGATCGAGCCCCAAGTCGGGCTCCATGCTCAGTGATGAGTCTGCTTGAGATTCTCTCTCTCCTTCTCCCTCTGCCCCTCTCCTGTGTTCTCTCTCTCTCCCTCTCTAAAACAAATAAATCTTTAAATTTTTTTTTAAAAACTACATACTTATGCACATATATATGCAAACACGTAAGGAAATTTCTAGAAGGATAAATGCCAAACTGTCAACAGTGGTTGCCCACTAAAGGCACTGAACCCCAAAGAGCCATGAGCCCTTCCCGTCTCACCACACCCCCGGGAAGCAGTGTGGCCCTCATTCCTTCTTTCTCTTTCCCCCAGGAATACCTCCTATCCAGCCAGACAGAAGAGCAGGTAAGTGTTGTCCAGACCTTCCCCTCAGCAGGCCCCCTGCGGAGGGCTGCGTTGGCCTGGCCCCTAACCAGTCAGGGAGGTGGGGGAGATGCTCTGGCCGGGGCCACGCCAGGCTGGCGTTGGAGGGGGCGGGGCCTGCACGGTTTGGCCACATGCTAGGCTTCCTGGTCAGCCCCTGAGAGAGGTGGTCTGGGCACGTGGGGGGAGTCGTTGCAGGGACAAGGAGACAGGATGAATCTAGTTCTGTCAGAGGTTCAAAATTACTTTGGGTCAAAAGCCTGGAACTGGAAAAAACTAACCAATCCATTCCCCACCCTGCACCTAGAAGGATCTGAAAAGTGCAACTCTGAGCTGCCAGTACCCTGCCCAAATCCTTGGTGAAAAGGGAAAGAAAAAAAAATCAAAAGAAAACCAACCAACCCTTACCCGCCACACCCTCAGAACTCTCTCAGGATCAAGTCCAATGCTCTGACAACTCACCACATCTTCCAGGGCCACTCTCACTGACTTGACTCCGGGCCCCACCTCTCCTTCCCTGACCGCCTGCCCTGCCCAGACAGAGCTGCTCTCTGTGGCCTGCGCACCATGCTGTCCTTGGCGCCCTGCCCTGCCCTGCACGGCTGGGTCACGTGGCTGGTGTCCCCAGAGCAGAACACGTCCCACCATGGGCAGTAGCAGGTGGGCCACCTCCGTACCCGCAACACGGGCAGTTTCTGTCTCTGAGAGGTGCCCACTAGGTGTCTGCAGAAGGGAGGGCAAAGGGGTGGGGGAATGCAGGAGAAAGAGGTGGGAATCAGTGAATGAATCAGGGAGTGAATGAACCAATCCACGGTTTTTCCTCCGCTCCCAGGAAGCTTGAGGAATGACTGCATTTATGAGGCCCCAGCTCTTGTCCTGGCCCTGCCCTGCCCTTCTTGGATCCCACGACGGCCTTACTCAGCAGAGTAAGGCCTCTTTCTTCTGTCTTCTAGCTCCACCACCAGAGCACTGGCAAGGACAAAGGGCGCAGGGCCTTCCGGGCAGGGAGGGACCATCTGCGGAAGGTAGGTGAGCACCTCTGGTGGATGGCAAGGGCATCATGAGAAAGCAGCCCGATGCCTCGCTGCCAGTCTCCACGGTGGGGGCCAGGCATCTGGACAGACAGAGCAGGCTCCCCACGAGCCACTGGGCAGATGTCCCACAGAAGAGAGCAGCTGAGGGGCAGGCAGGTGGTCCCTTTGATGATCCAGGCTTGAGACAGCTAGAGCCCTAAAGCTGCACCCTCCCCATCCCCAGCACACCCAGGCACACTCTGCCCTCAGCTCATGTGTGTTTTTTCAGACCCTGGGACATCCCCCTTATTCCTGCAGCGATCAGCGATTATTAGAAAGTCAGGCCTTTAGTCTTGCGGTATTTCCTGTCCTCAGCAACTGTAAGTGTGAATCACTCTGGAAGGGGTCGCACCCTAAGCGGTCATCAGCTAACACCTTCTGGCAGGGGCCACAACCCCAACGGGCCCAAGGGTACACTCAATAAATGAATGAACAGGCTTGAAGGTAGATAAGCGACTCAGGCAGAGGGAACGATCAGAAGCTCAAGCGAGCCGGCGCTGGAGGGGATCAGAGATGCTGAGCTCCAGGCCGCCTTCTCTAATGCCTGACCTCTTCCCCCCAAGCACATGCTCTAGCAGGAGGCCTTTCTAGCCTCCCTGATCGAACACCTGCTCCTTCCAACATAGGCTCTTAGGACTCGAGATGGCAAGTCCTCTATTTCCCCTCAAGATTCTTTTCTAAACGTCTGAGCCATTCCATTCTAAGGGCCATGGAAGTCACCTCAGTACCCAAATAGAAATGAATGTCCCTCCTCGCAGAGTGTGGGCAAGAATCCCTTTTTTCAGAGATGGAAAGCAGCTTGCCCGAAGCCATACAGTGAGCCGAGAACAGCCGGGACTAAAGCGGGGTCTCCCATTACCTAGTCCACGGCCCCTTCCGCGTCTCTAGGAGGGCCTCTGGGCTTGCTAATACTGGATCACCACTCCCCTCCTTCTAGAGGGAGTAGTTGAAGGCTGGCTTGTCCATGCTCTGGAGGCGCTTCCGACTGAGAACTGGAAGATAAGGCAAATGAACTTGTAATCTGATTGCCCCAAATATTGACAGCCCGAGTTAGGGAAATGGAGGGCCCAGAGAGGAGTGACTAAGGAAGCCCCCCCAAGGGTGGAGGAGACAGACAAGACTCCTGAAACCACTGTCATGTACAGAACTCTTCCCAGGCAGAGAGGACAAGGACCACGGGTCAGAGTGAGCGCCCCCACTGCACCCTTCCCAGAGGACGAAACGCCTGTCTCCTTCCCTGGACGATGGAGCGACAGCCAGCCAGGCCAACTCTCTTCTCTGTGTGTCTCCTGCGACCGACACTGCTGTGTCCCACCCAGCCTCCCTGCGGTTCCTTCCAGGACCCTCGATCCTAAGCCATGGTGACACAAAAATGCATGCTGTTACAGTTGTGAGCGGCAGTGATCCTGCCCTCCCTCAGCGCTCAGCCCCCATGTCACTGCTAAGCGGGGCCCAGTGTCACCCACTTCTATGTCTCCTGTGCTGGGACCAGAGTAAGGGCTCAATAAATGGACAAACAGTGAACAGTTTCTTTTTTTTAATAATAATTTTTTATGTTAGTCACCATACAGTATATCCTTAGTTTTTGATGTAAAGTTCCATGATTCATTATTTGCGTATAACACCCAGTGCACCATGCAATATGTGCCCTCCTTAATACCCATCACCAGCCTATCCCAGTCCCCCACCCCACCCAGGAATAGTTTCTTTTCTGGGGGCTTTTCCAGAACCGCAAAGGGACCAGTAAACAGCCCTGGTTCCCACCCTTGGGACACAGGTAAGGACAGCCCCCATCTGAAAGCAGACACCCTTCCCTACTCAGAGTCATCATCTCAACACCGCAAATCCCTGTGTCTTCTGACCTGGATAATTGGGTCCCAGGTCCTTCAAAGATTCTCACGCATAAAGTGGCTCTTTAACTAACTGCTTTGCTTTTGGGACACAGGCAGTTAGTCACGCTCCGAGCACTGGAAAGAGCTCCAGGGGCACGAAAGGGTGCCCTCAGGGAACCCCCCAGTCTGATGAGGAGACGACTGTCACTGCCCCAGTGGTCAATGAGGCAGGACGCAGAGGACCCCAGGATGCTTAGAGAGCGGCACCTCAGCCAGAATGAAATCGTGGAGGGCAACGCTGGTCATCAGCACGGAGGGCTGTGTAAGGGAACCAGCTGGGAGTGGTGTGGGCTCAGCAGTAGGGGACGATTCGTGAATTCACTAGGCTACAGGACATTTACCCTCTGTGCCCCTCTCTCCACAAAGAAGGAAATGGGTTAGAGGTTTTTTTTGGGGGGGGAGTGTTTGATCCTTTGGGAGTGGGGTGGCTAGGCTGTTCTAGGAGGGGAAAGCGGCACTGGAGGAGAAGGCAGGCCCTTCACCTGGGCGCCAGGGTAGGTTTTAGCGACAGCAGAGACCACTAAGGAGAGGCCGGGTGTCAGCACAACCAGCAAGATCCCTATTTGCCCTATAATGAAATAGCTCCTATGTGTCGCGTCGGAAGCCCTCTCACTCTTTTTTTTCCCCAAGATTTTATTTATTTGACAGAGAGAGAGAGAGAGAGAGAGAGAGAGAGAGGGAGAGAGAGACACCAGAGAGAGAGGGAACACAAGCGGGGGGAGTGGGAGAGGAAGAAGCAGGCTCTCAGCGGAGGAGCCCCATGCGGGGCTCGATCCCAGGACTCCAGGATCACACCCTGAGCCGAAGGCAGACACTTAACGACTGAGCCACCCAGGCGCCCCGGAAACCCTCTCACTCTTGAGAGCTTTTTCTGTATCTTCACTTAATCAACTTCTATTGCTTTACTCACACACACACACACACACACACACACACACACACTCACACACTCTATGTTAAGATAGACAGTTCATCATGAGCCCTGAATAAACCTTGGGCCTCCCGGGCTACCTTCTCCCTCCTTACCCAGGCCCAGTGAGCCGTCTGGGGTGGGGGCGGTGCGCGCCCTCCCCGGACGCCACGGCAGAAACCCCCGTGAACACACTTCTTATCCCATCCACTCCCAAACTCCTCACTCCTGGGGCACCCCTGGTTTCTTCCCCGCTTCACCCCACCTGCTGCTGTGGGCCCAAGAGGCGATTCACTGTCATAGCCAAACTTGAAGGGTCCGCGGAGCAGACTGAAGATTTTCTTCTTGTGTTTGAAGATGGGGACATTGAAGAGAAACTGGAGTCACCAAGTATTTGGTGAGTTTCCTCTCTGTGCCTGCACTTTGCCAGGAACTCAGATGGCTCTGGGAGGATGGAAAAAGTAGGAGATACATGTGTCCCTGGAGACCTAACGAGCTTACAGGGGAGTTGCGATGTGCAAAGCCCACGCCTTGCTCTCTGTTGATCCTTTTCAAACCCACCACGTTCCCTCAATGCACATGCTATTCCAGGCAATTCTTACTCCGAGGTCAATGTCTCTGTAAAGCCTTCCCAAGCCAGGAAATACTCATTCACTCCCTCCTAAGTTCCCCAAGCCCCTTGCACATTCCTCCGTGACAACACTTAACACACGATGTTCTGATTCAAGTACACGGACCACATCCCATTTATCTTTATTCCAGTACCAGCGCTAGTGCTCGGCCCCTAAGAGGTCATTGGAGAGTGTGTGACAAAGGACTCACACTTCCTGTCCTCGGGGAGCCTGTCTCTAGAGAGCCATGAGGGAGCCAAACTTCATGAAGTACCTGAAATAAATATCGAACATGTATCCTGCAGTTCTCAAACTCAGCGTGTCCCAGTGCTGAACTTGTCACCCACTCCTCCCTGTGCTGGGCACCCCCACAAACGGCGCCTCCTCCGGGTACCCTGCTGTTCCAACTAGAAGCCTGGGAATTACCCTCCGCTCTTCACTCCCCACATTGAATATATATCCCCTAGTTTTTGGTTTCTCCAAAATCCATCTCAAATTCCTTCCCCCTCCACTACCACTGTTAACACAAGCCATGGTCTGCTGTTGCCCGGAGGGAGGCAGCCCCAAGAGACCTCCTTGCTTCCCATCTTACCGCCAGACCTGACCCACCCATTCTTTACCAGGAGCACGACCTATTAAAATGAGAAATGGGGTCATGCCATCCCCTGCTGGCCACCGTTCAGCTTCTTGGGATAAACCTGACAGCCTCCAAGGCCCTGTGTTCTCAGGTCCTTCCCCCACCAGCCAGGCGTTTTCTCAGGCCCTCACACACACCAAGGGCCCGCTTACACTGGGGTCTGTTACCTTGGCACCCCCCACAGTCTGCATGCTGCCCCCATCCCTCCACTCCTCCTTTCACTAATTCCTCATTGTTCAGGACGCAGGATAAAGGCCCTTCCTCAGACAGGGCTCCCTCCAGTTTGTTCACACACCTTGCCCCTTTCCCTTCGTGGCACTGATCACAATTAGAAATCGTATCTATTAGTATCTGTCTCCTACAAGAGAATGCAGGGCCCACATCTTTGTACAAATGAGTATTTGTGTACAAATCAGGCATTCTGCAAGACAAATTTCCCTTCACAATTACTGTCCTCACCCCGTAGATGAGGATAAGCCACGTGCTCAAAGCTACACAGGAAATGCCAGGACTTGAGCCAAGGTGCCTTCACTCCAAACACCCAACCCCTCCCTACCTCACTTAGTCTACGCCATAATCATACAGACAACTCTCGGGCAGAATTAAGACCTCACAAGGAATTCCTTTTTAGCTGGGGCACGTCAACTGGTAAGAAAGAAACTTCCAAATATCTGCCTCCAGTGTACCAGTGTCTCAGGAGGCTCCTTCCAGAGATCATTTTAGGAAATGTTACTGTGTCTTCCTCTAGGAAAACCCTGAGGAAGGAGGTCTTGAGAAGTTCTAATGTCAAGAAACATACCGATACTTCTTAACTGAGTGTCTTCCGGGTTTGTATTACAGTATCCTTTTTGCCCATACTACTGTGTTCCGTGCCACACATCTGGGGGGGGGGGGGTGTTGAAGTGGAGGATTTCCCAGTAAAAACAGGAAAGGGGCTAGAGACTAATCCAGTTGCACTTTGAGACTAGGTGTCGGGGAACAATGAGAGCCATGGAGACTGAGCTGGCTTATGGAAAGACTTGAAAGCCAGGATCTGTGACCTGAATCCAAGGAGCCGTGGGAAGCCCCACAGATGAGCAAGGAAGTGACGAGCCAGGTCTTGAGAGCAGAATATTCGTCCCTTTTCCTGACCCACTTCTGTAAGGAGGTGGCGAAGATTCCCAGGCCAGGTAGTGACCTCAGACGCAATTTGCCGGAGAGCGAACCGAGCTAAATGGCCAAACAGGGATCGAGCTGGCTCCCAGGGTGCCGCGTATGGAATAGGAATAGCGCCCCCTGCAGCTACATGGGGTGGCCGCCCTGGCCCGGCACATGTGGTTCCCAATCACAGGCAATCAGCTGACTGAACCTCTGAGGCCAAACTGAATTCCAGTCCTTTCGTTTCAAAGGTTCTCTGCGTTTAGCCATTGTTGTGTATGGAATCATCCCCAAACAATGAATGGCTTCCAACAGTGTTTCTCACAATTCCTGAGGTTGGCTGGCCTGAGCTGCATTTCTTCAGCTTCACGTGGTTTTACCAGGGCTCACCGCTGAGGCCGCACTCAGCTGGGGGAGGGCTGGGATTCGGGGGCTATGCTTCTCTGTCCTCCCCCGCGTGGTCTCTCTTACACAGCCCTCACCGTTCACGATGGCTCAAGCTTCTGGTTTGGAACTATTTCCGCTGGTTTCCAACAGCCCAAGTGGAAGCTGCCAGAGTATCACGTCTGCCACATTCGATTAGTCAAAATAAGTGAAAAGCCCAGCCCACACTCAAGGAAAACTCTTCTCATTGGAAGGAGCACACACACCCAGACATGGCAGAAATTGTTGGGGGCTAGGCCTGGAGACGACCTACCACATCAGGTGTGTGTGTGTGTGTGTGTGTGTGTTTGACGAGAGTGTAGATTTCTAATAATTTAGGAATACATACAGTGAGCTGTTCCCAGAAACGAACACCCGGTTAAGAAGAGTAGCTTCTTGGGATGAACCAGACTTGCCAAGGATGAAGGTATTTGTATCTCACAAAGAACATCTGGGAGGAGCCACAGAGCTGACGTTGCACAACAGGCAGGTTATTTTCTCCACTCCTGGGCACAAATAAACACCTCCCCCCTGGCCCCCAAATGGTGGCAGCCTGACCTACACGAACAGGGATTGCACAAGACAAGAGATGAACCAGCACCTGGTACATTTGTCACCACTGGGCAGTCCTTTGTTTCCTTCTCGGTGACATTCATTGGCATTTTGTTGGAAGACGCCACAAAGGAAGTGGGCAATTATACTGCCCCCATCAGCAGGAAACAGTCTGGAAGGGGAGGTCATCAAAGTCTGTAGCAGAAAGTCCTAGGGCAAAAGCCGTGGGTCTAGTACTAGCATTCCAGGATCCCAGTGAAGAGCAAAAGATAGTTTCTACAACTCCTAGCATACACCACACATTCAGCAAAGGAGTTTTCACTTTATTCTAATAACATGCAGAACCCTGGGCCACATTTTATATATACGAGCACTTGGGAGGCCATGGAAGGAAGTGGAGAGCCATAGGGAGCCAGGCCTGCTCCCCTGGTGGTCACTCTGCTTCACTCAATGGGACCAGTTGTTTTAGCCTGTGCACAAGCCAGTTTAGGGCCTCAGGGTGAGTGAAGGCAGGTTTCACAGCTGCTCACAGCTTTGTTTCAAACCAAGGGTTTTTGTTGTTGTTTTTAAAGATTTTATGTATTCATTTGACGGGGGGTGGGGGGGGCACAAGCAAGGAGGGCAAGAGGGAGAAGCAGAATCCCCGCTGATCAGGGAGCCCGATGCAGGACTCAATCTCAGGACCCTGGGATTATGACCTGAGCCAAAGACAGACGCTAACCAACTGACCCACGCAGGTGCCCCAAACCAAGGTTTTTTATTTGACCCCAGTCTAGGAATGGACTTCAAAGGTCCAATTTCCCCGTCTGTAGACAAATGTGTGCGTATTTGCATCGTGTGAGTTCAAGACCCAATGCTAGGATTCTTCTCAAAAGGCCAGGAGAGAAAAAAGGTATAAAGGATCACTGCTGAGAGCTGCACTACTTGATCCCCACACCGCTCAAACATCCTGCTTCTAGAATGCCATTTGGCTGACCCATCGCTCTTCAGACAAAGGCAGGCAGGTTTAGAACTACCCTCCAAGTTACTAATATACCTCTAAGATGCGTTCCATTCAATTCCGTAGTCCAGGAGGGACGTGGACTGGAAGCAAGCTGTGGTCTTTTCTACTGGCCATTCACATGTAGCCCCAACACCGACCTGAGCCAACTGCCTTCACATCAACTCCATTCGAGGTCCTTCCTAACCCGAGGCAGGCAATCTGCCCAGTACTGCAGGGACAAAATAAAACTAAGTCGAAAGCGTTATCCTGCTCCATGAAGGGTAAACCATACTGTTAACCATTACTTGACTCACTATCCCCCTTATGAGAAACGGGACCAGACCAGCAGCAGCAGAGGCCTCATGACAGCACTGTGAATGGGTTTGGAATCTGAGAATCGGGGCTGGGTCTCCTAATCCAGAGGCAGAGAATACCCACCTTACAGAGGTGTGGTGAGGAGGGAAACCAGCCAAGGGACAGGGCTTGTTCGACAGCTTACTCCTAAACCAGCAGCATCAGAATGGGGAACAGCTGCTGCTTTCTGGGTCTCTGGCCCCCAAATGCTACTCAGAGGATCAACTAAAATCACTTCTTTCATCTGAAAGTTTCCACCAGTTTATTTTTCTTGTAATGGCAGCCAGGAAATCTAACTAAAAAGGAAAGGATGATTAATAATTATGGAACTAAAAAAGTGGAGAAAGCAAATGCTAAGGAGGCTAACATCGGAGTCGCTCTCGTGCAGGTAGTCAGCAGGGACAGTCTTACCCAAAGTTGCTGAGGAAGTAAACACTCTGTTCCCATACCTGTGAGGGATTTAAACCAGAGAAATCTTCCTTTTATTTTTTGGTAAGGAAAGCTGGGTGGCAATCAGGAGTCTTGGGGGCCCGATGGTGCACAAAACTTCAAGTGCCCTGACCTCTTCGCATCCAGTCTCATGGTTCACAATACCTACCCCGTTGTTTTGGAAATGTTGAGGGAGCAGAATTTCCCTTTGATACAAATATCTAGAATGAGGAGATTTGGGCCTACATCATTCGGTGTAAAAAGGGTCTTTCTGGAACCTCAACCGTCTCCACCCCCAGTGAGTGGCACACAGGACTCCAACCTTACGGAAGAGCGTCCCTAGTTTATCCACCAGGACAGGTTCTCAACCTTACTATGGAGAGAAACACAGCTTCCGGCACACAGGCAGGTGCCGGCCTGTTTTCCTGCCTTGGGTTAAGTGCTACAGGACAATGCAGCTACTTTCAGAAATCCTCTCCAGCTGGGAGAACCCACGACTGGAGAGGACGATGCTCACTACTGGCAAATGAACTTGGGGACAGGAGGGATAAACCCGTCCCCACCCCATCCCAAGTATTCGCTGTACCATCTATCCTAACTTCCTGCAGGTGCCTTTGCCCTTGAAATCACAGGACAATGAGCTTCAGAATGAGGAACACTGAGGCTCGAGGCTGGCTCTGTCGGAGGAGCATACACCTCTTGATCTTGGGGTTGTGTGAGTTCAAGTCCCACGTTGGGCATACAGCTTAAAAAAAAAAAAAAAGACACTGACTTGTCGTTGCTATGTATCCCTCTTAGCGGCAACCAAGCGAGGCAGAGAGAATTCATCCCACCAACCAGACAAGCTCAGAGTAATCACTCCCTCTATAGATAGCCTGCGTCAGAGAAAAACAAGTTCCACAGCCACAAACCACATCCCTCAACAGTTGGCTCACTGCTGGGGCAAATAAATGCCCAGCGTACTCACTACGGCTGCATCCTTTTCAACCTTACAGAAGAGCTCCTGAGTGAAACAGGCTTGAGCAGAGAACATGCTTTATTGAGTAGATATAGAACAGCACATTCTACCACATAGTGGGGAAGGGTTAGCTTCGGTAAAAGACCTTTACCCCTTAAGAAAACCCCCAGTGAAGTTGCTTTTGGATGAACGTTAACAGTGACACTGAAACTGGTGGGGAGCCACCACTGAACATGCTTAACATGAGCTCCCCCCAACCCACAGTGAGTATAAGTAGTGTACGGAGAGGACAAGAGAAAGGCACACAGGACCAGAGTCGGGACCGTGGGGAGGGCTCCACGCGAAGACAGCCGTGTTGGAGGAAACCAAGTTGGGAAGGGTAGCACGTGTCCTACATCCAAAGCTGCCCCAAGACAGCGGGTTATAACGGGCTGGAGAGAAATTAGAGGGAGCGGCTCTTCCTTTGCTCGAAACCAAAAATAGGAGAGCAGAGAACTGGGGGGCGGAGGGGGGGCACGGTGGCAAATCCCAAAAAGGAAATGCAGTTGTTCTTGGAAGGGCAGGAGCACTTCAGTTCAAGGAGGGAGGGTGAGGCACTGTCGGAGAAGCGAAGGCTGGGAGGGGTGGGGCCGGGGGCGGCACTCTGCCTCGCTGAGTCACGGGCTGAGAAGAGATCCAGAAGTCATGTGCAATCATTTCCTACTTCTCTGAGGAGGTTCAGGCAAAAATCAATGCAACTGAGACAGAAGTACAGGTGCGTCAGATCAGAGCGACAGGTATGGGGAAAGGTCTCTGCAGTCTAATGAACCGGTTAGCATGCAGCATGAAAGAGACAAGTGGACATTGTTTGGCCCCCCCAAATGTAAAAAAGGGGCAGGGGGTCACGAGAGGGGAACACATTTAGGGATGGGCACTTTCTGGTGAGGCAAAAAGGACTCGTTTCCTTCCACCAACACACTGCCCACAGGTGACTCAAATCAAAGTACAGAATCACCACCTGTCAATCCTCCTCTCCATTTCATTCAGATAAATTATGTGCAGTTATCAAGACGAGTCCCTGGGAGAGTGTTAAAAAATACTGGTCTCTTGTCAGCTTGACACTGATCAAAAAACCAGCCTTTCAATAAAAATGGCGCGAAACATTTAAAGTGAGATAAAATCCAAAGGGAATGGACCTGGACCCCTCCCAGTACACACAGTCAGAAATGGTACCTCTTCCCTGCTCTTCAAAAAAAACCAAAAACACAAAAACAAAAACACACAAAAAACAAAAAAACCCACATGTAAGGAGTAACTGGAAGGTCCTGGTGGTGGCAGACCATGGTTTGGATGTCTGGAGACCGGGCAGCAAGAAGCACTAGTACGAAGTTTAGAAGACACAACACAACCTCATGGGGCTAGAGGACATGAGGAGAACCAGTGACTGGACAGGTACAGTACCAAACAGAACACCTTGGGTCAGTGCTACGAGGGATCTGCTCGCAAGTCTAACAGAGATCCCATCCGGGCAACCTCACTGAGGCCGAAACAACAGTTCCTCAGAACCAGCGTCTGCAGTGAACACGAGGGTCGGAGCCAGGACAGTCCTGAGGGGGATGGCCTTCCCAAAGGATACTGTACTTGCCAATCACAAGAGCAACAGAAATGACAGACAGATCCCTAGGGTACGGATTCCTACTGCTGGGGTTCGCTGGCTCAGAGTAACAGGTCACTTTAAGTGCCCTTGGGAGGGGTCCATTTTAAACAGCTTGGATCCATGGTTTTATTGGAGTTGGATCTTTTGGCCTCTTTGGCTATCCACTCGTCAATCAGGTCCTGCGGGAGAACAATGGGAAAAATGACTATACACGTTCAACGATAATGTCTTTACGGATTCCAAAATGCTTGTTAGTGAAGAAGGAACCATCAAAGGTTAAATAATATACTAAGATGTGAAACAGGTATAAAAAATTATCTTTTGATTTAGAAAATGCTTTCCTACAGAATCCATTTCTTCCAACTGCGTCCTCAGGAAGAACTATAATTATTCACATTTCCTAATACGTGAGTCAACTGAAACAAATTAGAAGTGGGCAAGAGCTGAGATGGCATTTCTGTAAGCAATTTAAAAGCACTTCCACAAGGGGCACCTGAGTGGCTCGGTAGTTTGGGCACCCAACTCTTGGTTTCGGCTCAGGTCGTGATCTCAGGGTTGTGAGATCAAGCCCCCCCATCAGGCTCCTGATAGGGGTTTATGAGGACTCCCCTCACACAGATGGGCAATGTGCTCCAATCCAAGAAAACCATCACAACACAAGTCCTGTGTGACACAAAGCCTCATAACTGAGCTCCTTTCCTGTGTCATCCCAATCTGAGACAGGAGCTTACTAAAAGCTTCAGATAAGGATAAGAGATAAGCCTAACAGGCTTCCTTGCACACTAAAAACAAAAACAAAAAAAAAGGAGAGAGAGAGGAGAGAGACTCAGTATGAAGTATATGTACGCCAACACCCTTAAGGAGAGAAGGCTGCTTTTCAGGCATTAAGGCCCCATTTTGCTCTGCTAAGCCTCAAGAGACATGCAGCACTGAGCCAGCAGCTGCCGAAAATTTACCTGTCTCTTTAAAACTAGGTGTTTCCCTTTCCAGTACTTGAGCATCTGAAGGGCTTGCAGAGTGCTGACGATGTCCACAGGATTCACAGCCGTCTCCTGGCTAATTTCTGAAATAGAAGCGCTACTGAGAAGCGGGCCAAGGTGCAGACCCCCACCTTCACTGACCCCCACCAAGCCAAGCCCACCACCCCGCTTAGAGGAAACCCAGAGGGTTGGAATCTCTGATACTCAACCCAATCCCTTCAGAAAAAGCTTATGAAGCATTTATTTGACCGGTCCTAAAAACTACAAGAGAAATACTACAGCTAGAAATCACTCTGGACCCTATAGAAATCAAGGTCAAAGACAGACCTAATTTTTTCCACCCAAATAAATATACAGGCATGTCTTACCAGTTCCTATGTTTGCCAAAAGACTTGGGGGGGGGGCATTTTTCTTCCTTCTTGACTTTCGTTAAGAATTAAAGTGCTAACCACCCCAGGTTTGTGAAACCAAAATCATATAGTCATTTCGAAAGGGCCAAATACTCTGGAATCCTTAGGCACCTTTCAGAGGTTTCTGCAGTGGCCCACATCCAGTGGGCCTTCTCTTTGCAGGTTACCCAGCATAGCATGCCCAAGTAGAAAAGCTGGAATGTTCAGTGGCATTTTAACATCTTGGGTATCAACTATCCTATAGAGCCAAAAACCAACCTTTGATAGAAATCTCTTTGCCTTGGAAATTATGCAGGTAACGGAGCAGCACTTCTTTCCAGTAACTGCGATAGCTTATGAGCCCCAGGTCGGAGAGGGGACGTTCCGGGGAGCCGACTTTTTCTTCCACTTTGGAAAGCAAGTAACCTACGGAGGAACAAAATGCAGACACCGTATTTCATCCTGATCACAAACATCACTGTGCCAACATGGAAGCTTGAGGACAGGCTGCTTCACGGTACCAACCAGGAGTCAGACATCCAGTGAACAGTGAAATACGGGGCAGCTGCTGTACACCCTGCTGCCTTGGGATAAGCCAAAGGAGAAGAATGGTGTGTTTGCATGTAGTTGTCCTAGACATTAAGAAAATTCTGGAAGGTTTCACAAGATAGAAACTTGAAATAACAATGGTAATCTGTAGATGTGTGCTGGGAACAGAGATGGGAAACCATTTCATTATGTCGCTTTTGTATTTTTTGAGATATTTAAATTTTAAGAGCTTATTATCTCAGTACTGGATCTCCTGAGGTCTCTGGTTCTAACATCTGAACGTCTAACGTTAAACATTATAGGGATGCAGTCCGCAAAATCCACACCTGTGAAACGCTAGTGGAAAACTAACCTGCCTTCAACAAATAGGAAAGAAATACAAGAAAGAGACGGGGTGGGAACTTTCAGATTAAAAGTGATTTACAAACCTCATCTAATAATCCCAATAGAACAATTCTATTTGGAGCTAAGGAAAAATAATTACATGTGTGTTTTCTTTAAAAGGAACAAAAATCACAAAATCAGGGACATTTGAATACTGTAACTTAGGGTATTAAGGAATGTGGGGAGGTTTGGATTTTTTTTTAAAAAAATGAAATAGAGCTTATGTGAAAGTAACTGAGGTGGAGAATTGAGGTAAAACAAAACTGGCCATGAAACGCTAATCATACATTACAAGGGGTTTTATTATCCAACTATTCTACACTTTTATGTATGTTTGAAAATCTCCATTAAATCAAGTTTATAAAATAGGTGTCACCTGGTCCAAGATATACAAGATTTTTGTCACCTCCCCACCCCTCCTTCTCCATGATTGGGCCACTTCCCACAGCTGGGAAGTGATGGGCTGGAAGGCTCACTCTAAGAATTGTAATTCTGACTAATAACGTCGTAGGACAGTGTACACTGAATAAAACAGTGGATTCTCCTCATTTACAGGAGTTCTGTTCTACAAAGTCACAGCAAGCACTGAATTAGCTAACACTGAACCACTGCTCCAAGGCAAAACGGTTAGGTTTCTGTAAGCCTCTGGTCATATTTTCATCAACCCGTCATTACGGTCACCTTGTTTTATGTGTTTCTGTTTAATAATACCTTTTTAAATATACACTGTTGACTCATTAGCATCCAACTCCCGGCCAATAGCACAACCACCTCTGCCTGAATGAAGCCTGTCTGATCCGGGGATTTTCTGCGTAAGGCACAGCCCACAGCCTTTGTAGACGGCGTTTCGGCACTACACCTAGGGGCCATTCAGAATCAGCGACAAGGGCGCCAGGGTGCCTTAGTTAAGTGTTTACCTTCAGCTCAGGACATGGTCCCAGGGTCCTGGGATCAAGCCCTGCATTGGGCTCCCTGCTCAGCGGGGAACCTGCCTCCCCCTCTCCCTCTGCCTCCCACCCCCCGGGCTCATGCTGTCTAATAAATAAAATCCTAAAAAAATAAAATAAAATGAAATCAGCAACAAAACGCACAAAAATATCAAAAGTGCGGCACTAATAGACTGAAAAAAGCATGTGTTTACACCGAGAGCCCAAACAAGGCACCTGCTTGTTTGACCAGAGTGGAGAAAACGTGGTGACTTCCTTTTTGCTGCTGTGTGCATGTCCACAATTGACTGCAAAAGTGCCAAGAGTACTGATTTGGGGATTAAAAATAAAATTGAGCAGGCAAATCCCCAGATACAGAATACACTACTAAAGAGGCCCAAAGCCTCCATCAGGTATACGGACTGCCGCCAGACAAGTCCTTGCAAAGCTGAAATCCCTAATCCAGGAACAGATTTGAAGCCTTATGCATGTATGTGCTGTTCCTAAGTCTCAAATGGGGATAATCCTCAAGAGCTTAGTTTCCTATCCTCTATTTCCCCTACTATCAGGTGGGGACTGAGTCCTGTATTCACTGAAGGTTCCAGGTATACCCAGCTGCTGGAGGACGTTCCAATTCTGCCCACATATCTGTTCGCTTGCTGTGTGCTGGGAACTAGAGACCCAACCGTTCCCGTTGCCCCTGCAGCTTGCAGAGCTCTGGCCGTAGCAGTCCCACTTACTGAAATCGATGAGCATCTTGCCATAGCCCTGTCTCATGTACTGAGGCATGGTGAGGATACACGATACGTTGTAGTTGAGGAATGAATTCTTTTCCTGAAGTCAAGAGCAAAGCAGATGAAAGCACGTCAGGAGGGTTTGGAACCCAAAGTGTCAGCAGTCCCACAAACACAAAATCAGACTACTGGGGAGTGGCTGTCAGGCTCACAGCTGTTCTGTCCACACTGTTTACTACCATGGCCAAAGCCAGCCATGCCAGGCTCTCCCTAGCTCGGGGACCAGTCTCATTTTAAGACTTCTTTCTAGTCACAGAGCAGGGCAAGGAGGTGTGGACTGCTGAGTCGGTCAGGGCAACCTTCTGTGAAGGTCATTCTTCAAAAGGGGCTGTCTACTGGAAAAGAGAGGGCTCCCCAACAGTAAGACCCCAGGTTGGAAGGGAGGCAACAAATCACACACTGTACAGTTCCATTATGTAAAATGTTCATGACAGGCAAACTTACAGAGACGGGGCTGGCAGTGCTTGAGGGGAAACGGGCAGTGTTGCTCAGGGGCTGCTTGCTGGGCTAATGAAAAGGGAACGGAGGGCCTTCGGGGTTGCTGCACTACTCTGCCGATACAGAACCCGCTGAGGTACGCACTTTAAATGAGGGAACTAGATTTCAATAAAGTTTCTATTAAAAAAGTCAGAAGCAAAATCTGGCCCTCAGCCTTCAAAGGCACAGTGGTGTTATCACAGAATAAGTCCATCTAGAAAACCAGCCGAAAGGAACATATTCCTGGTTTTAGGCTAATAACAGAGGGCAAAGCCAGGAGCATTGGCTTGACTACAGAATGTGGCTTTGGGGTTAGCAGGCAGGGCCTTGGCCAGTAATTAATAGGCCACTCCAACCCGCAAGTCCAGAAATGAATAAACCAGAACCTTTTAATAAAGAATTACATACTTTCATTACATAATCTTTGATATATGGATTCTGTGACCCTCCCTGCCCCCCCAACCCTTAAGGGAAGGGCTGTCATCATTGCCCAGGGTACTGCCTCTTCCTGTCAGTGATCTGGGTCCCCAAATGCCAACATCAATCACCCTGCTGGGGCCAACAGCTTCTTAATCTCCAGATTCTGCTGACCTTGGAAAAATATCCAATCAGGTGACAGCCGGTGTTGTCCGCTTCTGTCATAACATAAAACAGGAAGGGCTCCACATCATAATACAACGTCTTATGGTCCAGAAAAAGCTTGGCCAACAGACACAGGTTTTGGCAGTAGATCTGGAAGCAGAGAAATAGAATTCATGCGTGGGCCACTGACTCCTAAACTTATCAGATAAAGGCCTAATATTAAAGATCCTTCAACATTGTTGATGAGGCAGAAAAAGTGTGCTTTGGTCAACAGCAGAGTCCTACCTTCTTTACAAGGGGAGACGGAGACAGAACAAACTGCTTCTCAAACCCGTGAATATACACCTTCCACCACCGCACCTCCTTACCTTGTTTTTCTTGCCATCCACTTCAAACACAGAGATGGAGCCTTTACGATAGATCTCATCACCAGGTGGGTGTTTCCACACGCATTTAGCCTGCAAGAGAATGGAATTCGTATCAGGGAAACAAACCATCCCCAACAAGACTGCTGCTCAAGAGGAAAAATGAATCACAGGTCAAATTTAGTTAGCAGAGATGACAGATAGCTGGACACACTTGAAAATGTACAGCAAAAATTGTTTCTTTTTTCTTTTTTAGTAAAACAATTAATGGCTTCTAAAAATCATAATTTTGTGTTTATGGTATTTTTATAGCAGTTTAGAACAAGTTTTCTAGATCATATTCTGGCCCTGTTTCAACCCAGGAGATTAAAAGCATCTACTACGTAAAAGCCAGATAAATAAATACCCTCAATTCTAAAACACCCTGCGCCAACAGGAAATTCTTAAGCAGCTTATTTCCAGCAGTGTAGAGTTGCTAAGGAAAGGCAGGAATACTTGTTCACCTTTACCAGTAAACTGTGTTACCACCTAACCATTAGTCTTCTCTTCAGATTAGAAAAGAGGCCCATGACCATAAAGACTAACCCCCAGCAAAGTGTTCCTTTTGTTACCTAAGGAATATGGGCAAGTCCTTCCTTCAGCAGCTTAAAGAAAAAAGCAAGGCATCCTGGTTGAGCAGCAAGAACTGCGGGGGTGGGTGGGCACTTGGCCACAAGGGGGCACAAGGTACCCCTTTCCTCACCCTGAGGTGCTGAAGGATTTAATGTAGCCAGTCAGCCATTGCTGTATACACGTGAATTCTTACAAGGTTTTATGTAAATACATTAAAAAATATCATTTAGGAAGCATATGTATATGGAACATTTTCTACTAAGTTTTATTGTGACTTTTGGTCAACCCGAGAATCATGCCACAACTGTCACATGTCAATCCAAATACTAACCAGAATTGCTTCAAAAAAGCTCCACACCCCTGGCTTGCTTGTTCCTATATCACCCGTTTATTCATGCTGGCTCTTTCCAACAATAACCCAACTAATGGAACTGTTTAGAAACAGAAGCCAAACTGTTGGCCAAATGGCCAAAGGTGGACCATTCCAGCAATTACTCATGAAGCAAAGGCAATCAGAAGAGGTGTAGATGAAAAAACAGGTTTTCATTTCCTGAAAATCGATTTTTGTACCTCCTGTAATGCAGATCCTCAAACATTCAAAATGTTTACTTGACCCTCAGATTTATCCAAACCCTGTGTTTCCCCCACCTACTACTATGTCTTGCCCTTCTGGGCTATTTCATTGGTTAACACCACTAAATAACCAGAAACAAAAAGGAACAAGTTAAAACCTGGATGGTAAGCAGTTTGTATCAGTAAAAATACCAGCCTTACTTTCACACAGGAAAACTCGATTTTAGTTTATCTCCATGGTCTACAACCACAGAGACCAGTCCTCTGCTACACTCACCCCTGTGCCCTGGTGTCCCCACCAGTCCTCACCCCTCCCTCCGTCCCTCCCTCCGTCCCTCTCCCCCTCTCCCCGAGTCAAGGGTGCAGGAGTCCGGAGGACTGAACTCACAGGGGCAGTTCTGGGCCACAACACTACGAAGTGTGTGTTCCAGAGACAAGAACACAAAATGCAGTTAAGTTATCCCCCTACTCAACTGGGGACAAGAGTAGAAGGACAGGAACTCTGGGAAAGCCTGGGCCGTAGATGCTGTGCATACAGACCACCTGGGAAATAAAGGTGGAAGGGGATGGAAGGAGGGACACCCTAAAAGGTCTTAGAGCCAAATTATGCTGGGATGACAGAAACAGGAAAAGGAAGGTGCCCCACCCGAACAGTTCCTTCCTCTCTTCCCTACCCCTGCTCCCAGAAATTCCTTTATTTATTTTTTAAAGTTTTTTATTTTTAATTTTTTTTTTTTTAAGATTTTATTTGACAGAGAGAGACACAGCGAGAGAGGGAACACAAGCAGGGGGAGCAGCAAAGGGAGAGGGAGAAGCAGGGAGCCTGATGTGAAGCTCGATCCCAGGACCCCGGGATCATGATCCGAGCTGAAGGCAGATGCCAACGACTGAGCCACCCAGGCGCCCCAGAAATTCCCCGCCCCAGAAATTCCCTTATTTAAGACAAGATTTTCCACTCTACAACTAGGCAACGAAAAATGGCTTAAAGCTACAAAATACCTAGTCAGCATATTTATGAACAGTAAAATGAATGTCATGTCTTTCTTCCTATGTGAATAAGGAAGGACAATGTTCAGAAACCAGAAAGCACTAAGCTTGGGAGAAGGCACCAAAGGACCCATTTTGTTAATTTCATAATTTGTCTCCTTTAAATGATACACATTCATTCAACACACATTTACTGGGCACTTACTGCCCACGCTGGTTGCTAGGGATACAAAGTGAGTCACGTCGTCCTTGCCCTGTCTAATGAAGTCAACCTAATGAAGTCTACTTGTTTTTATCTAGTTTGGGACACATAAAAACTGTGGGCAGAGGTAATTCATATCCCAAGGAGAAGCGGTAAAGAGGAGGCAGCAAGAAAAAAGGCGAGGAAATGTGTATGACAGGATGTGGTTATGGGACATCAGCTGCTTCGGGTGCCACAGGGCACCGGCCAGGCCACAGGCTGAATCCTCCCCAGCCTGAAATATGGCTTTCCATTTCCTACGCCTCTGTGCCATTACTATGGACCACTGAGAGATGCTTAGAGATGGAGGTCATCCAGGTAGAGGTCAACACCTAGAGCTCTTCGGGCTCATCATCATCACGATCACCGGACCCCAGACAGCTTACCATGTGTCGGCGGAGTATCGTTTGGCTCTTCATGTATTTTAAGCAGAATTCGCACATGTAGAGACGTCCCAGGCGTGCGTACTCTTCGGGATAGGGAGAATGGTACCAAGTATCAAGCTCATAACGACCAAAAGCAATTGTTTTGATCATGTTGCTCCCCTCTGTGATTTGGCCTTGCAGCCTTAACTTCTCCTATTGTGGAAGAAATCAGAAAGTCAGAGGATGACAACTCATCAATCTTTGTTTTTAAAAAGCGTCTAGTATGCTTGTTTGCATGCCACCATGCTAGGCCAGGAGACAAAACAGACGGAATTGACTTCCAACTCATGAGAAACTTGCACTAAAGAGGGCTACCTAACTGGACAGATACCAGGATGGCTTCTAGAAAACTCACGATCTACACTGCCTAGAAGACAGGTCTCAGCAGACTGGGGCTTTTCTCTGCTCCCTACCATGCTGCGGGTGGGCCTTGTCTCTAGAACCTCAGAACAAGTCCTTGGTAAAATTTTGTTTCTCATCAGCCTGCACCAAACCATTTTATAAAGGCAATCTACTACAAACACAAACACCCCACCCTTAGAAAGCATTCTAAAACCAAACAGAAAAGATTATCTAGAACGTGCTTTACTATCTGCTTCTAAATTAGCTGTATGGATCTGCGTGACATACAACCACAGGTATACGGGGCCATCCTCTCAATGGAGGTCCCTGAAAAAATATTTTTGAAACATAGACAGTGCTTTAATACCAGAATCTAAACTCCAGATAAAGTAGAAAATATTTTACATCTCAATCTCCACTCAGTGGCTAGGAGCTGGCTATGGGCAAGCCTAACCAGGTGAAGAGCTGTGACAGGAAATACTCTGCTCCAGAGTAGGACAGAGAAAGCAGCTACCAAACCCTGCCTCCCCCAAGTTGCCAACTAGTCTACTTGAGGATTTGTGAATTAAGTATCTGAAATAATTTTTTAAAAAAAAGGAAAAGAGGATATTCACTCTACAAGCTAAGTTTCCCTCGACACATTTCATCTCTTAAATCAGAGGTACCACAATTTTTTTCAAGCAACCTTGTTGAAAATTCTGCCTAGGGTATGAAAACTAAGTGCAACTGTTAAACAAAAATCAGAACAGTAAACCAGCTTCATAGATAAAACGTGGCTAGGTCAAAGATTAATTTCCTTTATAAAACACCACAGCCTTTTCCATTATTCCTCTTCACTGTTCTTTTGAGACTGGAGAGCTACAGGAAGCCTGCAAAGGCTAGTTCCCGGCGGTGGGGGCGGGTTATAAGAGAACCAGAGAGGCTTAGCAACCAATCTAGAAGTTCTCGGAATTGCAAATTGCCCGATTGAGACCAAGAGGCACCTTATTGTCTAACCCGGCCTCAACACTCCCACCAAACAGGTCCTTCTGGGAGGTGAGGTGGAGAGGGAAAAACCGTCAGGAAAAGGGAAGGGAGAAGGGGGAATTAATTTTAAATATGAATGGGAAGGAGGCTCATCTTGATAAAGGATAGCTGGGGGAGGGGAAAGAGGTTCGTGCAACAAACGACATTTATTTCCCATCAACTGATCGCTGATCACTTTTCTTGGCAGTTCTACAAGCCTTTCACAAATGGTCCACAAGCTTCGAGGTTTTAATACTCACCAAATCCTCTGAAGCCCGGGCTTGTGCTCTTCGGAAAAGATCCAAGTCATACTCGCTAGTCAGGTTTTCCAAGAGCGGTTCCCGAGTGTTCCCATAGGTCTGTCTGTGTTCCTAGGAAAATAACCAGAGCGTGATTCTCTCTGCTTCTAAGAACTTCATCTATTTCATTTCAGTCAATGCCAACCAGAGGGCCAAGCACAACTATAAGCTATTTATTTAGTGTCTACTATATGCCAGGCATTATACGAGGCACTGGGGACTGAGCGTAAGACACACTATTATCAGGTTAATGCCAAAAACCACCATTATCCACCCTAGTGAATCTGGAAAGAAAATGCTCCTACACCTTCAAAAGGGAGTTTCATTCTTCTCTCTCTAAATGAGCGCCTCGAGGGTCAGTATTCTATGCCTCCATTTCTTCATCTGAAAATGTGCATGACAATACAAATAAATAAAATATAACAAACCTGAAGGCACTACAAATTAAATTCCTAGAATCTTGAGATCTGGAAGGAAGATTGGAGGATACTCCCATTTTTTAAAAGCAAAGCAAAACAAAACAAAAAACACAAAATCTCTGAGACTTAAGAGTGAGATTAGAGACTGAAAGGAAAGGCTGCAACGAGGAAGGGGTATCTGCACTAAGTGGTCCTTGCTATATCCCACCCCTGGAGTCGCTGAGCCCATGATACTGTCCACGCGAGGCCTGAAGCTCCCACCTGGGATCTCCAGCCCCTGTGCGTGGGAAACACAAGCTGGCCCCTTTAAAAAACACTGTATTAAATATTAAGCAAGAAGAAAGCAGAAGCATAAAAATAAGCCAGTTCTCAGTAAGTATCAATTCTCACCATTGCAGCCATGACAAGTATCCTGGTACCGAAAAGAAAGGCCACAAGGGCAACATCCCTTTTAAACCTCTGATTCTAGCCCTTCCCACTCCGTCCTAGACTCCACCTCCCATCCAGATAATAGAAGATAAAGGCTGTTAAATGGAGTGGATGGCTCATCCCAGGGAAAACATTATAGAATTCACATAGATATTAGCATATGAAAAAAAAACTATTCACCAGTACTTTGACCCCTATTACAATTTCTTCCGGTTCCACTGGGCCCACCGGACCTGCATCTTTTGCCTTTGGACTCTTGTCATCCAAAATTCAGGTTCTAAATATTAAGTTATTTCTTCTAGTTTCATAAACATTTTTTTAAGCTTAAAAAAAATATCCTAGCCAGCATTTTTAACAGGAAGGTTGGGTCCAAATAATCTAGCTCAAATTATTCGAAAGCAGCTGTTTGTAAACTAAATTTCAGGAGCTTTTACTTCAGACATTCCTTTCACCCCCATATGATTTCTGGGCAAATTACTTCTCAAAACCTCGTTTTCTTACCTATAAAATAGGTAAGATACCTCCATCACAAAGAGTTTTCATAAAGATGATGGGAACAACATAACCACGTCTAGTGCCTAAGCATATAAGCACTCAATAAATGCTATTATCCTGTTACTCATTCCCCGTCTACCCAATTTGTAGGTAAAAACACTGAACAACGTGGAGGGAAGCATACAACTTTGCACCTGACAGCCCACTACTAGAACCCTCCCCTCTACAAACCCAACAGTCTGGTGCAAGCATTTAGCTACAAATTCGCCCAACACCTCCTTCCTGCTGGCCCATATCCATCCCATTCATAAGATTATCATTTTTAAGGCAGTGAGGATGACCAAAAAATAAATACATGGTGTGGCATATTTTTGCCTTAGTGGAGTTGTGCTAAGTATTCACAAGCCATACATTAAATAACCTAATGCCTGAATAAGCCAATATTCCAACTCCATGAAAAAATGAAAATACACATCAGAAAAAGACTAAGAGATTGCAGGGCAAAACACGCAGCAGGGGAGGGGGTTCCTATCTCAGAGGGTGATTTTTATTGGAATTTTTCTTCTCTAATATTTTTGGTATTTTCAATAGGAAGCATTTAACACATTTATAAATATCAGTCACATGTATTTATAAATCATGTTTACAATAAATCTTAACAGTTAAATTTAATGCAAAAAATTTCTGAAGAATTTTTTATGAAAGGACGAAATTATAGTTCAAGCTATTTAAATGAAAACACAGAATCCAAAGCTGTACTTTCAGTAAAATCCAAATTACATAAATAAGGCATTATGTAAAAGGCTAAGAAGATATATCCCCAAATGCTAATGTGGCTACTTTTTAGGTAGTAGAATTGAGGTTTATTTCTGTATACTTTTCTTATGTGTTCTGTACTTCCTACTACAAATGTGCATTACTTTTGGGGCACCTGGGTGGCTCAGTCAGTTAAGCATCAGACTTTGGCTCAGGTCCTGGGATGGAGCCCAGCATCGTTGGGCTCCCTGCTCAGCGGTGGGGGTGGGGGTCCGCTTCTCCCTCTCCCTCTCCCCTAGCTCATGCTCTCTCTCTCAAATAAATAAAATCTTGAAAAAAACAAAACAGAATGTGCATTATTTTTAAAACTAGAAAAAAAGTTTAAATACTACCCATAACATCATCTTGCAGAATATATCACCCAATTAATACTTTTTATCATGCAGGAATTTTGTTTTCCCATTAAAATACACAGACCACCACTTAGTTTGAATACTTTCCCTTATACAGACATCTCCAACATCCTGATATTTGTTCGAGTGGCTAAATTTAGCCCTTTACAACTGAAGTAACGTTTACAAACAACTGCGGGACTGAATATTTTTTCATCTAAATTCTAATGGCATTTTGTTTTTTAAAGCCTCCTGTTTCCACTCTCAACAACCCAGTTTGGGGGGGATTATGGCAAACTCTGAAGGCCAGAGGAGGGCCCTTCTACTTGAGAATACGAACCGGCAAATCTGAAAAGCAGGGCGTAGAAACCAAAAGCAGTCAAAGACGACTGCAAGAATTCATGTTAATTCTTTAGCTTTTTCTCACCATGTATTTCTCTTTCTGCTCTTTGCTCAGCCCAGAATTCCTTTTCTTCCTGAGTTCAGCCACCTTTTCCTTGTACCGCAGCTGCCTCTCTGTTGGCGCCTACGAGGCAAGAGGACGACACTGAGAAACTTGCTAGACACATATTATGTCGTGCAGGCTCAACATGAAAGTTACAACACAAAACTAAACACAACCTGGGCAGGGAAGAAAACATGCCGGATGTGTGACAGACACCCTGTGAGTACTATGGCGATTTTAAAATTCCAAACCGGGTTCCCAGACCACCATGGTTACTGCCAGTTAATCCGGGTTCAGGAGAGCACTTATTTTAGTATTAAACCAAACAGAACATAAAGGAAGGAGGGATGTCTCCACCAAAGCAACAGGAATAAAATAAAGATATTTCAATTCAATAAGCATTTCTTGAACGTTTACCGTTTTCCAAGCACTGATACAAGAATGAATAAAACTTTTAAAATGAGTAAGAGGAGAACCCCAGACAATGAAAATAAGAGCGGCTCCCACTTATGGCATGCTTATTACCTGCCAAGCACCAGGGATGGGTATTTTGTTAGCCTACTACCCTACCAGGTAGGCATTATTCATTCCTTGTTATTAACAAGGAAATAAAGTTTAGGGAGGTTAGCTGACCTGCCCGAGACCACAGCCAGCATCACAGAATCACAGTATTCAAATCCAGATCTGTTTGGCTCCAAACCCAAACTCTTCCCTCCTCATTAGGCTTCCTCTACTATCCACCTATAATCTAACCACAAAAACAGACATCCGTATGATGAGCTATGTATATATAATATATGACAAGAGCTAAACCAGCATTCTGCGAACATTACAACAGAATACCTAAGGAAGAAATTCCTCGATGGTAGGAGGTCTGGGAAGAATTCCTACACCAGCTGAGAAGTGTTCAAGGCCTTGAAGGATAAACACAATCTCTTCTTGGCACAGAGTTAGGCAGAAACACAGCAAGAGCAAAGACCAAAGGCATTCATGGAGGAACAAGGAATTAAGCGTCATCAATAAGCAGGAATGTTCAGAGAAGCGGAAATATTAGGGCAACGCAGCATCTTGGAATCCAAGGCAAGAAAGAAGTAGAAGAAAAATGACACCATCCCCAAGTGTCAAATGCTAATAAGCACAAGTCACTGGTGACCCTGGAAACATGCCAGCACAGTGAGGGGGGGTCTGAAAGTAAACAAAGGGTTAAAAAGGAGATGCGACATGAAGACGTGGAGCAGCAAGTGTAATCTCTGAAATAATCCAGATTATGCGTGATTCCTATTATTTTCCATAAACAACATGATTCCTTCATTTATGAGGCCGAAGTGCTTGTTTCATGAAATTTGACTATCTGCTTCTGAGGGTACACCTGACGACGAGTTAAGATGAGTCACTTAGAAATACCACGGGGAACAAGAGACATGGAGAGACCTAACGCCCGCTCCCGGGCAGAGCAGATCCAAGACTTGGCTCTCAGACTGTGAGCGGCCGGAGCTTGAACAAGGCCCGTACCTGGTGCCTGGTTGCATGCCTGTTGTTGTCATCTTGCCTGTGGGACAGCATCCTCTCTTCTATCTGCTTATCCCGGCTCTGTGCTCTCACCTGCAACCATCAACAACGTCAATAAATCCACCTGCTTCTAAGACTAAGTTTACTTAAAAGCAAAAGAATACAATGGTAATCCCTTGAATTTATGTTGCGCTTTTACGTTCAAAGGGTCTTCACATTTATCATCATAACCTCTACAAGAACAGGTAAGGCGGGCTTTGCGGTCTGCTTTCTCAGCCATTAACCGCGAATCAGAGGAGCGAAATCATCACAGCTATATGGTGGTAAGGTGAAGATTTTAATGAAGGCTGACGACTCTGAGCCTGGACCCTTCCCGCCGCACAAGGGGTGAGAAACAAGAAACCGTGAGGAAGCGCAAGAACAGGGCGAAGAGGTGCGAAGAAAAGTGGGGGCAGCTGGGGGTCAAGGCTACAGGGAAACCGAACTCTGCAGTTACGTCATCCTAAGACAAATCACATCAGCTCTCCAACAGTGTCCGCTTCACCTTCTGGAAGTGAGGGCTCACATCCAACTGCCTGGTCCACTTCACACCAAAACTCAGCACAGTCAAAACATGACTGATATTCTCCGACAAATCTGCTCTTCCCAAACATTCCCGTATCGACAGATAGCAACGCTTTCTAAACAACTCATCAGGTCAAAAACTTGAAGGCCGTCCTTGCTGCTTCTCTTTCTCTCTTTCTCACATCACATCCATCAGCAAGTCCACCAGGTGCTCCCCTCCAAAATAGATCCTGAATCCGATCAGTTCTTACTATCTCCCCGGATACAGCGCTGCTCCGGGCCGCCAGCCACTGCCTGAGCTCCAGAGCAGCATTCTAACTAGTCGACCCGCATCAACTCTTGTCCCGTCCAGTCCATTCTCCACACATGAACAACCCGTGATTTTTTAGAAAGCATTTATGAAATTTTATCACACCTCTGTTAAAGCCCTCCCAGTGCTTCCCAACGTCGTCACAATAAAGACACACTCCTTGTGCCAAGGCCTACAGGTCTTTCAGGATCTGGATCCTCTTCTTCATTTCCCATCATGCTCCAGCCACACTGGCCTACTTTTGGCCCCTCCAACCCAGCAGGTGAGCCCCGCCTCACAGCCTTTGCGCTTGCTCACCCTTCCACCTACATCTCTTCTCCCAGACCTGGACGCAACGGTCTCTTTGCCCTCAGCCATGACTCCGGTCAAATGCCAACTCCTCTGGAAGGTCTTCCTTAACGACCCGAGCAAAAGCAGTGCCGTGCCCCCGTCACCCCCAAAATAGCCGTCACCCCCAAAACAGCCACTCGTATCTTTCGGGCTTTTTGTTCCTCACAGCATTTATCACTGCATGAAATTCTTCTCTACTTATTCATTTGTATGTGTTCTGCCTCCCTCCCCATGAGAAAGTTAGCTCATTGAACGCAGTCTTTTTATCTCACTCAGAGAATCCTCAGATACGCGTACAGTATGCAGTCACGGCCATCTGTAACTAAATAAAAATGGCAATATCCTTGATTGCAAATGTTTACCAGGAAACTCAAGGGTAATCACGTATATGCAAGTACGTTAAAAATTACAGAGCTTTCAATAAATGTGAGGCATTAGCCTCATTTTTCCATTTGGGATTCTAAATGTAATAAAAATACATATCTTTCAGAAATTCCCCGGACCCTCCAAGTTCCAGTAGCAGAGATGGATTATGTGGAGCCTCATTTCTCTTGAGAAGAAAGCACAACAGAGGAAAGATTCAGGAAATGCTTTCCTTTTTTTCAGAATTTTCCCCCCACACTGAATTTTTTCTTTTTCTTTTTCAAAAATAAATTGCTTGACTTATTCACATTGCCACAAGCCAACAATTTAACACGTTGTACCTTGGGAAGACTTCTATGTGAAATCATCCACAGTATCAGATCATGATATTTAAAGACAAGAGGCAGAGGACAACTCTCAAAAACGAAATCACGGTTCTTTTCAGAGAAAGATCTAGTGCCTTGTCGGCTTCTGATGCAGACGATGGCCAAGCTGTTGCTGTTTTGATCTGGTTTTAGGCTAATGGCAAGATAATGGGAAGACTTACCACTCGCTCTTACACAGAGCAGAAGAAATGGCCTTCCTTATACAAGAGATTTGGAATGAAGAAAAATAAAGAGTGTCTTCAACCTTAAAATCCATATAAGCATTCAAAGTATACTACTTTGCTGAAAGACATAAGAAATTTCCCATCGTGTGGTCTAGTTGTGAATAAGAGACCAAATTCCTGAATCAGAAAGAACTAATGTTGGCTAGGGATTCTAATTTTTCATAGGATGAAACTGGCTCAGACAGGAATAAATCTGTCACCTTGGCATTGTCAGAAAGTAACAGCCACAAGAACAACAGTTAATACTTTGATCTAATGAGCTTGGATAACCTGTCCAAATGCTACCCACGCAATCCATTTAATTAAGAACGTTTCAACTCTTGCTTCCCCATTATTAGTTCCATCCTTGGTCGCAGCAACCCACACAGGAATATATAAAATAGGATCTTAGGCTCTCCCAAATCCATTAGCTCCAAGTCCCAAAGGTTATTTAGGACTGTACTTCTCAAGAATTTAAAACAAGAATTAGCCAAGAGTAGGTGTGATTGAGAGTAACAAAAAGGAAAAATATTCCACAGAAACAGAGAAAAAGAAAAATAATTATAAAAAATTTAAAGAGTAAAATGTCTTCACAGATTCATGAGAAGAGAACCTAATTCATAAATACTGAGATCACATATTTATGCAAATTATTTCCTAATAGAAAAGGTCCCTGGAAGTTGTTGAAATCAATTTTCAACGGAAAGTATCAAGGCACTAGAAGATGATATTCCAAATATTCCATACATAATCTCCCTATCCATTTCCTTCAAAGCATTCATTATCTACTAGAATTCTTTTATCTGGTTAACTCTGTTTTTAAAAAAACAACTGTATTTTTATTCTGTTTCCTCCACTAGAATGTAAGAAAAAGGACCTTGCCGATTTTGTTCACACTGGATCCTATGTTTAGCAAAGTGTCTGGCAACCCTTAGGTAAGCGCTCACTTGGTAAGTATACGTCAAGTAAAGAATACGATTACCTTGCACTCATCAGCTGACAGGTTATGATAGAGCGGGCATCCTGAGATGGAAAAATGTCTCTCATGTTTTCCTGTAAGATGTCCTGTTAAAGAGAGAAAAACTTCATCTCAAGATAAAAGATTCATGCTCATAAAGTGATAGTTTTCTGTACATCAACCATGTTATTTTGTTGTACTGCTTTTACCCAATATGTATCTAATCACAGATTGACTCCACCGAAGGTAAGTGATGTCAGGGCCATAACTAGCACCCACAATAAGTTCTTTTCTTCCACAGGATGGATCTGGCAATCTTTGAACATACTTGTGTATGTTCAATATCGACTGTAGTTCCTTCTGTTCTTCTGACAATGTAGTTCTCAAATTCCAAAAAATATCATAAAGCATTTATAATAAAGGAACAAAAACAAATGAACATTTTCTTTCAGTGAAATTTAACTTTCCTATGCTAAAATTTCAAGTTATATGTATAACGTGCCCCTTCCTTTCTATTATGCAATGCTATCCAATCTGAATTGAGTTTTCAATAATCAAAAGAAACTTATGGAAAATAAAGAAGAAAATGGACTCTTCTACTCTGCAAATAAGCATATTTTGATAATTTTGAACCAGATTAAATATATTCTTTTTTTTTTTGGAGGGGGGCTGATTTTGTTTAAAGAGTTAGGCTTCTTCTGTAATCAGACTTTTAAACAGGCAGTTAGTATTTACAATAGCCAAGGTATAAAAGCAACTCAAGTGTCCATCCATAGACAAGTGGATAAGGAAGATGTGTTTATACACACACGTGTGTGCGCGATGGAATATTACTCAGCCATAAAAAAGAATGAGATCTTGCCATTTATGACATGGATGGACCTAGAGGGTATTATGCTAAGTGAAAGAAGTCAGTCAGAGAAAGACAAATACCATATGATTTCACTCTGTGTGGAATGTAAGAAACAAAACAAAGGAACAAGGAAAGAAAAAAAAAACAGACTCTTAAATACAGAGGACAAACTGCCAAAGGGTGGGGAGAAAGGGGTGAAATAGAGAAAGGGGATCAAGAGTACACTTATCTTGATGAGCATTCGGTAACATACAGAACTGCTATATCATTATATTGTACACCTGAAACTAATCCAGCACTGTAATAAATAAATAGAAGTCAGCACAAGGCACTCTTAGGAGGGGCCAACGTTACTAATAACAGTACAGAAAGCTCATTTTATTTAAAGGGGTATTTCTTCACTTTTCTATTTTTCATGTGGTTTTGGAAAACACACAGGAAACTGAATGTTACTTCCTTTTTATACATCTCTTTAACCAAAAGGTTTATAAAACCTTTGCGTAATGGAAACATTGGCATTTAAAAAATCATACATGATTATAGAGTAAGCTTAGGATGAAATTAATCCAAGTACTGGGGGAGAGAGGAATTACTACAGGATATGCAGGCTGCCATTTCTCCAGGACTGTATTATTAAAAATATGACTTTAGAGATCCATTCAATTTATCCTGCACAGAAAAAATGGTATGCCCTCAATGATCAAACACCATGTATAAAATGTAAAGCATCAATACTATAAAAAGCCTTCTTTCTATAGATATTTCTTACAAATACTTCTATAGATATTTCTTTCTAAGATATTATACAGCTATAACTTCTGGGTAAATTATTCAAGTCATGTCTTATTGTAGAATACATAAACTAAACCAACCTACTGTGTCTATATCAAAAGTGTTAAAAAGGATAGCTAATCTATTAATCTAGCAATTCTACTGCTATAAATTTATTCCTACAGGTTTTCTAGGAAAACACCAAAACACATACATACAAGGCTATCCACTATAGTATTATCTGAAATAAATAAAATGAGAAATAATCTAAAGGTCAATCCATACTGGACAATTTAAAAATATATAAACTATCAATAAAATGGAATTCTCTGTATTCTTTAAATAGATGGAACCCTAAGTAATGTAAAATATCCAAGATGTCAAACCATTACATTTTCACTTTTGTGAATAACAAAATAGAAATATAGGTATATATACGTGTGTGCACACACACACACACACAAACTTACTAGACACATTCATAAAAAACTACGAAGAATAGTTTTATATCCAGGGATATGAGTGAAGGAAAACTTTTACTTATGCATTTCAAGGCTCCTATAGGGTTTTAAGTTTTCACGAGCACAGAATACTTTTACACCAAAATTATTTTAAAAAATTAATGATGTTATTTTGCTGAACATAAAGAGTGGAACAGGATCAAAGATAATTTCCACAATTTTTAAAAAAATTAATCTCTATGCCCAACATGGGGCTCAAACTCGCAACCCCAAGATCAAGAGTCGCATGCTTCACTGAGTTAGCCAGGCACCCCCTTATCAAAAATAATTTTGGAAGCTCAGGTTCATACTTTTCAACCTTTGCCAGTACATGAATACCAAAAGTCAAGGTAAACTTTCCTCTGATGCAAGAGATTTACATTTATCCTCTCATCTACTCCATTAAGGGGGTTAAGTACTGAGCATAAAAGACGTACAGTCAGGCCCGACTCTGACCTCTTCTGGTTGCTCTGCCCTAGGCATATTGGCCCCTAAGTATGCCTCAAACTGCTTGAGCATTCTCTTGCCCCATACCCTTAGCGCTTGTCCATGTGTGAGTGTGTGTGTGCGCGCGCGTGTATGGTTGTAATATATGCACAATACCTTACCCTCTCAGCGTTCCCTAACTTTCCTTCAAGGAAATACCCCTGGTTGACATAGTATGTATCACCTGTTTTTGCCCTCCCCAGTTCAGACTATAAACTCCACGAGGGTAGAAACTTTTGACAGGTTCACAGCTACACCCCCAGAACCTAAAGCAGTGTCTGGCATGTGGCAAACAAGAGTACATAAAAGTAACAATTTAGGGAAGCGTGGGTCATGACTAGCAGAGCTTGAGTCTCTTTCTTTGCCATCTGGCAAGTAGATCCCTTTACCCTCTTAAAGCACATCAGCTAGCTCTTAAATACTAGTGTTTATATGATGATGCCTATTCTTAGTTTTTCATCATTTACCCAAGGAAACGGATTTAGGCCTGAAACAATTATCTTCTTTGAGTGATGACTGGTGCGATGTTCAGGGGAACTTAGGCTCTATGCATTCTAAGGAGTTGAAATGATTGGAGAAATTGGTGCTAAGCCCAGGAAAAGATCCAAATAAATTAAATGCTAAGGAAAACATACTGTGGACCTATAAAGCAACAGCTTACTCTGTTCTACCTTTTCTCTGAACCTGATGGCCACACTGAAAAGTTCACAAGTTTTAAACTAAGTAGAGCCAGTGGAGAAAAGCCTGTAACCACAATCAGTGCCTTCCAACTAAACAAAAGCTTAAGCCCAGCATTTGCACTGAAGCTCACCTTAAGGAGCATTCATAAGGTTTAAACCATAAGAATCTGCCAGTAAGGGGTAAAGATCATAAGAAAACACTGAGATTCATTTATCTTTAAGAAGAGATACTTGTCTGGTTTGTATTTATTAAGTACACAAAACCTAAAACCACTGAAGTCACAGAAAGCCAGGGTCTCGTCTGTGCCCTTTTAGTCTCACAGCCGCACGATAAGAAATCTGTTTTTCTCATTTCCGGAACAGCTCTGACCATATAACCAGTATTCCGCATTAGCTTCCACTCCTCATTAAGCTCAAACTATGCACCACACAATGAGCCATTTAGAGATAACTGGTCTTCTGTTTTGGTTCTGCAGGAAAAAAAGAGGAACTTTTTCGCAGGGAGAAAGAAGCTCTCAATAAACTGATCGGTGCATCACACTTAATGTCCTTGCAACTAGATCTATTATTATGGACAATAGGCCAAGAAGCAGAAATACTCTCTACTTGAGCGGGCAATTCAGTGATACTCTGAGCACCACTGAAGACCTTAAGAAGCTACATCACAAGAGAACACAAAACATTTCTTCATGATCCTAATTCCAGAGGGTGAGAACCACAGAACACAAATGTCATGAAGCCGGTCACACTCACCTAGAGAGTTACAGCCTGGAGTAGGACACTTCATATTGAAATTGTAGCTTTCATGGAAGCGACGCCGCTTGGGGCGATGAGAGAGATCGCTGCCCGAGTCCTTCAGGGACATGTCCTTGGCAATGCTCTCATCATGAGACACGTTGGGGCTGGAGATGTCTATGTCAGACTCAGAAGATGGGGCATTTCCAGTTGGAGTTCGAGGTGGGGACTCATCATGATCAGCTGTATTTTTAGTTTCTAAAGCAAAAGCAATTGGTAGAGTTCATGAATGGGGTTCACTTATTTAGCTGCTAAAGCAAAAGCAATTGGTAGAGTTCATGAGTGGGGTGCCACCTATTCAGAAGAGTTTACGGACTTCCCAGATCCTCTATCATTTCACCAGTGACTTTTAACCACTTATCTGCTATAAAGCTACAAGGAAAATGAAGAGAAACTAACATCATTCCTTTGTGCAACTTTACATTCTGAGTAAAATTCAGTTTGGGGTTTACCCTAATACATTTCACTTATCTGTGTTTCTCATAACCCCCCATCATGGGTAATCAAAACTGGATGGAAGTAAATTTTTCTTTAAAATGACCATCCATGGGGCGCCTGGGTGGCTCAGTTGGTTAAGTGTCTGCCTTCGGCTCAGGTCATGATCCCAGGGTCCTGGGATCAAACCCCGCATAGGGCTCCCTGCTCAGCATTGAGTCTGCTTCTCCCTCTGTCCCTCCCCCCACTTGTGTGGTCTCTCTCTCTCCCCCTCTCAAATAAATAAATAAAATATTTGGGAGAAAAACAGATAGATAGATAGATAGATAGACAGACAGACAGACAGACTGACCGACCATCCAACTCCCCTTCCAGGAGACACAAAGGATGGAAGAGAAATGAAAATGGGTGTCCTTCTGGATGACAGACTTGGTGTGAGAGTGTGAATGAACTTGACTCTCGAGCTAGCTTGTTAGTAATCTAACAAATCAGATTATAAATCCTGGGTTGTAAATGAAATGCCTACAAGAGCTGAGCAAGGGCAAATCGAGAGCCGACTGTCCATCTCAAGAAGACAACGACTATTCCACTCCAGTCAATTCTGCGAGTGAATGGCCACCTCATGTTCCCAGGGCTTTCCAGTTTTTAAAAGAAACTGGTAACCCAAGTGGGTTGTTTTTTTTTTTTTTAATGAAATTCTGTATTTTCAAATGCTGGCAGCAAACTTTTAAAAATGTAAACACTGGCGCACGTGAGTGGCACAGTTGGTTAAGTACCCTACTCTTGGTTTCGGTTCAGGTTGTGATCTCAGGGGTCCTGAGATCGAGCCCTGCCAGTCTGCTTGTCCCTCTCCCTCCCCCTCTGCTTTTCCCTACTCTCTCTCTCTAAAATAGATAAATAAATCTTACCAAAAAAAAGGTAAACGCTGTGCAAGCAAACCAACAGAGCATGTTGGCAGGCTAGACGCTCCCTGGTCTGTAACTGGTGCTCTAAGGCATCTGATTTGGGCTTGTCAATCACAATCTCAACAGCTCACCATCCCCCACTACCGAAGGTTACTCCTCCTCAGAAATTCAGAGACAAGTGGACTGACAACCATGACTATCGGAAAATCTGGTTCAAGCCTTCTTCATCTACGGGTAAAAGGGCTCCAGCCCCTTTTGCCTATTATGGGTTCAATCTAATATACCTGTTACTCTAAACTTTAAGAGTACTCTAGTACAAAACTGTCCTCCGCAAGACATTCAAGAAAGGAATCAGGCAAACAGCATTTACGTAGCTGAATTTTATCAATATCGGGCATCTATCTGCAGTGGCCCCAAGCCTTCCTTAAGAGGAAATTGGCCAGATCCTCTCTGTAATTGACCAAATGATCCCATACCCACTCACCTCTATCTGAAAAGTCAACCACTTGCTCAGTTTCTGAGCCAGACGAACGAGTCTGCCGAAGGGGGTATTTTTTCGGAGTCACCGGGGTAGGCTGCTGCTGACTACGGGTCACTCTTCTGGTAGAATAAGCAGGCTCCTCGGTGCCAAAAGATTGCAAATTTCGAACAGGACTGGAATCTGATCCCCAATATTAAAAGATAATAAAATAATTAAAGAGAAAAGAAATTTCTTTTCTTATCCATATGATTTATTAGCATGCATGCCCTCCTCTTCATACTTCACAAAATCCGACAAATAGTTAAAACATCTATTTTATTAAGTAAAATATAAGCTAAAGAGCCTAGATCAGGTATAGAGGTGCAATATAGTATAGAATTAATAGTTTAGGGGTGCCTGGGTGGCTTGGTTAAGTGTCTGCCTTCAGCTCAGGTCATGATCCCAGCGTCCTGAGATCGAGCCCCACATCTGGCTCCCTGCTCAGCAGGGGGCCTGCTTCTCCTTCTCCCATTCCCCCTGCTTGTGTTCTCTCTCTCTGTCAAATAAATAAATAAAATCTTTAAAAAATTAAAAAAAAAAAAAGAATTAATAGTTCAGCTTCTGGAATCAAGACTGTCTCCCATGCCATTCCACTTCCCCATACTAACTAGGCTACAGCATCTTGGGCAAGTTCATCTCTTCACGCCTTCTCCTCGATCTATAAAAAAAGGTACAATACTAGTTGCACATTCATCACACGTTTGCTGTGAGAAGTGAGATACTTCATATAAAGCATTTAACGTGATCCCTGGTACCTAGATCTAGTACTTTCTAAATATTAGCTGCATCCTCTCTTTCTTCCCTTAGTCCAACCCACTATAAAACAGATATTCTACCACTGAAAGTATAACAATATACAAACATTTCCTTTCTTTCGGTATCTCTTGTGTTCTTCCTGATTACGCTGATACTCTGAAGCAAAATCATAATAGATTTATGAAGAGTGAGGCAAGAACACAGCTTTTGGAATTTTTTTAGATAACAAAACGTATTCTGAAGCCCCTGGCAGCCTTGTTACATCTCTAATTTGATGACACTTAAAAAAGAACTAGAAAGAGATTTAAAGCTGAAAGTAAAGCATATTTTAAACGACAAAAGATCTTATGGTGATACAAATCTCACAGGTTCTCCAAAGAAGAAAACCGAAATTCTCAAACTTTTGGGTAAAAAAGTTAGCATACAGCTAGGTTATCGGCTTGCATAACTCCAGAAGGCTCAATTCATAACAGCATCTATTTTGCTTCTGAGAAGGCCACCTTACATAAACTACATTGTGAACAATGCCCCTAGGAGTTGTGCAACTCACCAATTATGAAGTATAACAACTAGGAAGAGACCCAGGGCCCAAGTATTTCCTAGCTGTTTTGAGTATTTACAACTTTCAGGTGTCTGGGGCATGACCAATTACACTTTGTAAGATTATTATGCCCCTTCCTTTGCATATACTGTTCCCTCTGCCTAGAATAACATTTTCCCACCTTTCAACTTATAAATTCCTACTAGATCCTTTAGGAACTCCACCTTGGAGACATACCCCAAGTTGCCTGCCCCATTTTTGAGCTTCCAGAATACACTATGCAAACCTCTCAGAGCCCTTACCAAAATGCATGACCATGATCGACCAATACATCTATATCTTACACTGAACTGTGAGCATCTTAAGGGCAAGAACTATGATTTTTCTATCACAGCATTCCAGTACACAGCATAGCATCCGAATTACAGCAGTCATTTATCGATATTCCACTGTGCTAAAAAAATAAACACAAACTGAGACAACAGCTACACTTTAGCTGAAATGTTAAAATCAAAAATAAAATAACAGCTGTTGAGAATGTTCCCATTTTCTTGCTTGAAAAACTGTTTTCCTCTCATTTTGCAATGTGTTCATACAGCAGTAACCAAATCGGCACTATCTGAGCGCTCGAACCATATTACAAAAGTTCCCCCCTTAATCTGTTATCATCTATTGACTATCAGCTTTGTGCATTAACTGCAACCTTCTTTCCTCCCCAGGGAATCCCAGAGCAGAACCAAGAGGGACCAGGAGTACCCTCCAAATCTAAGCCGAGATGGCTAATTGCACTAGAGAACCTTCAAACTACCTTCCAACACAGAGATTCTCCATTCTTTGCTACCAAAGCAAAATTCTCGGTATTTAAAACTGACAGTTGGGTGCAACTATTTATATCTACTAATCGTGTCTGACTACATTACAGGATTAAATGTAAGTTTTGGAAGTACTGAGAAGTACTGAACCTCCTCCAAAAACAAGTTCGAGAGACTATTCAAAGTCCCTAAGTCTAAACCATTCTAACAGAAAGTGAAGAGATGGCATTTCCATTTTACTGATGGACAAACCTGAGTCAAAAAAAAACCTAAATGACTTAAGACATCCATGTGTCACACAGCCATTAAATCAGACGTAGTTCCTTTGGGTCTACAAATTGGACATACCCCCAACAGAACCATTGTGAAAGACCTGATACTTCTGCAGTCATTCACCCTGCATTTTACCAGATTCTGTCACCTACACCAAGACAAGGGACCAGTTTCCGTAGTAACACAATAATATGAGGACCAGGGACTAGGCTGTGAGGCATGGTCAGGAAGAATGAATTCTTATACCTTGGGAACTCTGGCTCAGCCGGGCTGAAGAGCGAGTAACTCGGGCAGATCGCCGGGATGTGCCATCGCTCTCTGAACTGTCTGTGTGCTCGAGATCTGTAGAAAAATCGGAATCTTCGGTTCCATCTGAACTACTGCCTGCATTCCTCTGTAACACCATAGATCCAGACATTAGCACAGAAGCATTTACTCTGTGGGTTTGTGTTAACACTGGAAATAAAATGAACCATGATACCGGAAACACTAAGAAAGGATTCCACTGCCAAATTTCCTTTACTTAAGGCATTTAAATGAACCACCTACAAATAATGCACCTTTATTAAATGAATGAACGAGAATTAATTCTTTTTCATTAACACTAATTCTGAAACAAGTCCATTTATTGGTCAGTACTACAAACTGGAAATAAAAGTACCCAATTCAAAATGGTCTGGCCGACAATACTATGCACTTAAAGTCCATGGTGGTGCGAAAAGTATCAGTGCTAGACTCCTTTTAACTTTAGAGTAGCTTTGGTTTAAAGTCTTCATGAACAGCCATAACATTTTTTTCAAACCATATACTAATTCAAAATATCAGGGTCCACAACTCTGATCCCAAGAGAATTTAAAGAAAAAGACTAAAATTCTTTCTTGTTATCTACGTATGAAGTTTCTCCACATGAATAACAGAAGTGCTCAAAAAAAAAAAAGTGACTTGTACATGAAGACTTGTAGACGTTCAAGAACAGAGATTTTATCATCTCTTCAATTAAAAATTATTTGGCAATTATTAGCTTCCTGAAGCATGGTGAGTCATACAGATAACTTTTAAGAGTTGAACATTAACACTATACCTTTTACTAAGCCAGAAAGGGGAAGAGTATTTGCTTAGAAAACCATACAAAACTTCAAGCTACAAGCCCCATTTTTTATTCAAAACCCTTAGGGCCAGTTACGTTTGAAATTCATAATTTTTCTGGCTTTTTGGAAAGGGAATACTCTGCATATATCCCGCAAGTAATACCCCATTATCAAACACACTAATATTTCTACAGCAGAGTATGTAAACAATCACACCCAACGAGACACACAAAAACTGTAAGTAGCCTCAAGATAGTTTAGGACAGGTTTTGCCAACCAAGTAAGTTACTAAAAACACTTATTTTGTATTTAGGAACTGCAGAAAGGGGGCTGTGGATCTATTCTATACCACCTACCAGTGTAGGCCATTTTAGGAGAATAAAAGGTACAATATTTGAAAACCTCCACGAAAAGAAAGATTTCTGCAGAAATGAGCAAGAATACCACACAGCTTTCTAAGTATTTCTAGGGTAATCTGCCCAGAAATGAGCAGAGGCTCCAAAGTCACAGAAAATTCACAGGATGAAGGGGGAGTCCTAAAGGTCGTCTAGTCCAATTACCCAGATACTTGAATCCCAGGCCATCCCCTCCTGGTTTGACCCTGGAATTCAGCTCTTCTCTCTGGCTTTCACCATTACTTCCCATCATACTCTGGAGCATACTTAATTGCTCCTCACTTCCCTCCCACAATACTTAGTATATACCCCACAAGTAGAGAATTTACTAGCTCCTTCTACAGTTATTTATATGTCTGTTTTTCCCATCAGACTGTGATCTCCTTAAGCCAAGGATCATGTCTAATTAATTCGTGAATCCCCAGCAACTAGCACAGTAGCAAGTAGTCAATAAACATGTGTTGAACTGAATTAGATTTGTTCTGTAGTCCTGGCTCCGCTACTGCCTAATGGGAGTGGCTTGGGGCACTCCATTAGGCCTCTGTTTGTTCAGCTGCAAAGAAAAGGGATGGGGGTGTCCCTAGGTGACCTTATAAATCCCATCTAACTCTGGAAAGTTTTTGCCTTTAAGAACTGCATTTTCTGGCCGCTGTCCAACCGGCAAATAAGGAAAAATTACGGCTTAGATGCAACAGGCCTGAGTAAGATCCCTAGGGAGTGGGCGCTGGTTCCCTACCGCCCAGTCCTCTGCTTTGTTGTGCCCCCCGCCTGGAAAGGAAGGATGCTCCAAAACCCCGCCTATGCACCTATCAGCATCACCGGCCGGAAGGGCGGGGATTCGTGCCACCCAATGGCGCTACTCTTACACCGCGCCCCCACGGGACAGACTGCCAAGCCTAGCCAATCAAGAGAGGAGGGATCGTTCTCCACAGCCAGTCGGAGAGCGGTAGGGCCGGGCCCCGACACCGCCCCCGCACGCGGGGAGGTGACCGTTGGACCCAAATGGGCGGTGCCACCAGCCAATCAATATGCTTCTAGGCGTTTCAGCGACCAATTAACGAGAAGAACGCCTCCGAGCCAGGCAAGCAGAGGGCGGGAATAGTTGCAAGCATAGGCCGAGGCCAGGATCAGGCCCACATTTTTCTGTTGGGTATGGACAGAAGAGAGGGTTGCTGAGCTAGGTTCGGGGGAGCGGGAAGTTGGAACCCAACCACTGTGAGGCGTGGCCAACTGCGTCACGTTGTTCAATCGACTGCCCTTAGACACCCGCCATCCCTTCAGTCCCGTTCCTCTCACCTTCCTTCGCGGCATTGCCGGCGGCTGCGGCCCGACAGTTCCGATTCGGGCAGCGGCGGCAGCAGCAGTAGGAACGGTGGCTCCGGCGGGCTCCGTGGCGGCCTCTGTAGCAGTCCCAATCCTGCGGACGATCCCAAGTGCCTCCTGCTTCACAGCGTCTAGACCCTTCTGCGCAGGCGCCGCGGGCTGAGGCGCTTTTTCCTTCACTTCCGGCTGGAGCTCGCGTCACCTGACGTTGAGCGCCAGAGAGGGTGCTGGGAGGTTCGCTCCTCCTGGTGAGGCTAGTAGCGCCATCTTGGAATTGGGCAGAGAGTAGCACAGTAGTAGAAATCCGGACCGGCCATTTTTAGTTAGGGGATTGGCACCTTTTGTGGAAGTGGGCAGCCATTCTTGTTTGGGGCTGAAGCCTGACGATTGAAGTTAGCGGTTCTCATCTTTACCTTGGGCAAAATTTCCCTTCCCGGTCGTTTTAATTTCTGAAGTCGAGGAAGGAAACCCCCAGAATCCATCAGGTGGCTGAGGTTTAACCCCTTCGTTGCCTAATTGGCTAAAGGACGTTTCTGTTTATCCTATAAACTCGAAGTTGGGAAGGGATATTTTGCACAAGAAATTGCATCTTAAAAGCCATTCTGTATCTCAAAGTGGTGGGAATTGCGGCTTATAAAAGGAACTAAAGGGTAGCGTCCATCATCAGGAAGTTTGTTGTCTGGTAGAGGAGACATTGTCCTTGCCCTTAGCGAATAGCAAGTAAGTTAGTCGTTCACGTCGCGGAAAGAGGTAAAACCATTCTCCAGAAGCTGTAGCTCCAAAGAATTCCCAGTTTCACTCAGTGGTGAGCGCCCACTTCCTTCCCCCGTTCTGTATGGGTTTGAGAGCTCTGGGTGGCCCGCAGGGGTGGGGGCGGGTGCCGGTGCGGTACCAGAGTCGGAGAAGCAGTGAACCTCATTTAGCCCAAGTGACCTCTAGAAATCTAAATGCTTCAGCCAGGAATTGGGGGAGGGAAGAAGAGGAAGGAATATGTTTAGTGAAGCTGGAGCTTTAAAAAGGCATGGATATTTAAATAATAATAATAATAACAACTGGGTTAGTTGGGAGAGGAAGGAAAAGTTGGTCAAGGATATCAGGCTAGAAGAGCCATTTAAACAAGCTGGGAGGTGGAGAGCAGGCGTTGAGGATTTAACCTCGCTGGAGGAAATGCTTTGAGAGGACCAAAGCTTGGTGGAAAGCAACGGCGTGGAATGCAGGCATGCTCAGTAGTTAAGTTAGAAGCCTGGACCCCAGTTTCACCGGAGTTTTCCCCGACGAGCAGAGCTAAAGAAAAAAGCAGCAGAAGTTAAACATCTGATTGAGGAGAAAAACAGAGGACTCTGAAGAGTTAAAGTTCCAAACCCTTAGCCAGCACTGTCGTCGGGGATATTCTGGGCTGATAGTAACAGAGGCAGCTTTCGGTATTTAGTATTTAGCTTTTAGTGTTTAGTATAAATACCTATGAATAACCTACCTGATGCTGAACTGCACATAAGAACTTGTTGGAAAAGGGCTCATGTTTTTTCCTCTTGTATCCCTTCAGCATTTACTTTCCCACTATTACTGTTATTTTGCACTTCCTGGTGTGTTCCTGAGGTCAGCGTGGATGCTCTGGCTCCCAGACTAGGGTAAGGAGCTCTTGTGTTAAGAGCATATCTCAGTTTTGTGTATCATCCTTAATAGCGTGCCTAGACCGTGCTCTGCCCACACTACATGCTTGCTAGTCAATCAGAGCATATTTACCGTTCCACAGTCTCTGAATGGATAGCACACTAAGATGGTGAAATATCCCTCCCCAGAAATTAGTATTTTAGAATAAGATCTTATCCTGACTTAACCATTCATCATACAAACACCAGCATTACAAATGTTCAACATTAATCGCTTACACTGGATTATTACACACTGCAGCTGACACTGAAGAATTTACAGTGTCATTTAGACATGGTTCTTGTCCGTAGAAAGTGTGCACTCTGAAAGAAAGATGAAAAAAACTAACATCGATAGGATAGAAAGATGATCAAAAGGAAGACGTGTACTTAAGATGAAAGTGAACAGCTAGGTATATTTAGAATGGGGAAGAGGGAATGCTAAAAGCTTTTTTTTTCTTCCTTTCTTTTTCTGAATCAAATATAATCTTTACTTGGAGGGTCATTTCATCATGGCACAATTAGCTTCTTGAAGCAGGAACTGATGTTGGTTTAAAGTTTCTTGCCTAGGGGCGCCTGGGTGGCACAGCGGTTAAGCGTCTGCCTTCGGCTCAGGGCGTGATCCCGGCGTTATAGGATCGAGCCCCACATCGGGCTCCTCCGCTATGAGCCTGCTTCTTCCTCTCCCACTCCCCCTGCTTGTGTTCCCTCTCTCGCTGGCTGTCTCTCTCTCTGTCGAATAAATAAATAAAATCTTAAAAAAAAAAGTAAATAAAAAAAATAAAGTGTGTTGCCTAGTTGCCCCCCGCCCATCCTCATCTGCAAGACTTCACAGAGGCAGCTCAGCTCCACTGTTTCTCCCGCGTTTACACTTTCACACACTGATTCTCCCGCCTTTACTCCTGCATCTCCCAACTTTCTTGAACATTTACTTTCTTCAGAAAGTCTTTCCTGATTGGGGCGCCTGGGTGGCTCAGATGGTTAAGTGTTTGACTCTTAGTTTCGGCTCAGGTCATGATCTCGTGGATCATGGGATGGAACCTGTCACCTCAAACTCTGAGCTCAGCAGGGAGTCTGCTTGAAGATTCTCTCCCTCTGCCCCTCCCCCACTTACGCACTCTTGAGCTCTCTCTCATTGTCTCTCTAAAATGGATAGGTAAATCTTTTAAAACAAAAAGTCTTTCCTGATTTATTCATTCTGAGGTAGTAGGCATAGTGATATATTATTTTACATTTACTGCTATATTTATACTTTTTCTTATACAATTTGGTTGATGTTCTGTTCCCCTTTCTCCTTTCCAAACAGATAATAGGAACTCCTATTTATTTTATTCATAGCTCCACTAGTACCCAGTCCAGGGCTCCGTTGTCAGATCTGGAACTGACTTTCAGCTCTGCCACTTTCTGTCTGCATTGCTCGTGGACAGGTTTTTTAATTTGTGCCTCAGTTTCCCTATCCGTGAAATGGAGACACTAATAGCCGCCCCACAAGGTTGTTGTAAGGATTCAAGGAGGCAACTGTTGTAAAGCACTTAGCACAGCTCCTCCCGGAGTAAATACTCTGTAAATGGCTGTTGTTAGTGATATTTATAGTTCCAGACACCCTAGTCATGGCTAATATCCTACCGTTAGTGAATATATCTTTACATGGTCTTGTGATTGTTTCCTTTTTCTGTTCAACCTCACTTCAGCTCAAGAAGCACAGAGTGATTACCCACGAATTCTATCCCAGGTTTTGAGTCATACCCCACATGGGCAAGACACCATGTCTCCCCAAGCCCGTAATCTCATGGCCCCCAAATACTGTAAAGTATTAATAGGAAAATAGAAGGATGAGCAAGGGTCAGAAGTGGTACAGAGGAGGAAGTAGAGTGTTTTGTCTGGAGGGTAAAGGAAAGGATTTCTAGAATAGGTGAAAGAAGAGTGGAGTTTCATAGGACAGACAAGTTTGCCAGCGGGCAAAGAGAAGAGGGGCTTTCCGTGCAAAGGGAGCAGTGTGCGCAAAAGCACCGAGGGACGGAGCAGCGTCGTGCGTGGAGGTGACTAACAGCAGGGTGGAGTTTGGGTGGTTGCCAAAAGAAGAGGCAGGGATGGTTTTGGCGACATCCTGCTGAGGAGCCTGGACTGGAGGTGATGGGACATCTCTGAAGGACTTTCAGCAGAGTAGTCCCACGATCACACTTGCACTTTAGAGATCTCCTTCTGGAAACCGTGGCGGGGACTAATCAGAGTGGCAGGGAGACCAGTGCGAATCCTGCTGTAACAAATACTAACCTTACCCAGAGTCGAAGAGGAACTGAACAGGGCAGGGGGCATGGGGCTGATCTTTTGTGTATATTGTTGTGCCTTTTCTTTCTTGTATCTGTAGCTTGTCTCTTCAGTCACATTTGTAAACTCCCTAAAAGATCCCTCATGTTCCTTTAAAATGTTCCCCTTGCCCATTCATCATTTGCTTCAAAGGTCTGGGAGCTCGTGGAGGTTGGGAGCCTGGCCTGGCCGGCTACCCGGTCTCCAGCTTCTCCCTGGCTGCCTGACATCCAAGGGCTCAGTAAATGCAGTGGCTACTGCCAAGTGTTGGCTCGGTTAGGAAAGGATTGCACAGAACCAGCCACCCTCTCTCCTCGAAGACTGTTTTTGACCAGGGATGTGCCCCGGAGGGGTTAGAGACAGCAGTTTCCTCTGCGTGCAGACAACTGTCCTGTAAGGTGGAGAAGCTTGCCTTGACCTTCTGAGTGGCTAGTGTAGCCAGGCCAATCTCATGACTTCTGAGTAGAAGTGTTGGCCTAGTCTTTCTCCCTTCTGGAGAACCTCAGAGGTTTCTGATGGGCCCATAATTCATGTTAAGATCTTTTCATTCACAGCTGTCTTAAACTTAGAGTCAGCACAGTCACTAATGGTCACTTCTTTCTCACTCTTCTTGGAGGTGGCCTGGAACTTCTCTTACCTTCTTGGCCACTTGTGAATTTGGTTCCTGTATCACCCTTATCTACCACCCACCCCCAACCCCACCCTGGGGGAAGGTATTGGACAGATCCCAGCAGGCTCAGGCACAGCTCCCCGCCTCTGCAGCTGGGGTTATAAATAACCACCAAAACTAAACAGTCAAATAACCACATTTCGAAAATCACTTAAAAAAAAAATCACCCTAATCCTGATTCAATAGCAGTTCTCCCACTCGTGCCCTTCATCTCCCCCCTTTCTCCACTTATTTACCTCCCTTCCCTGATCTAAGCTCCCCAGGGAAGTCAATCTGCGCACAAAGGCTGCGTGTGATGAAGACATCCTTTTCCATATTTGACAGGGCCAAAGCCCTCCAGGGCTGTAGTTATAGTTACACAGTGTTGTTATGGCAGCAGAGGCCTCAGGGCAACATATGTTCATGGGTGGTAATTGGGTTTGCTTTAACAGACTGTCTCTCCCTGGGTTTTCTAAGCCCAAATTCACTTATCAAGAAGACCAGGGAATTGTCATTATGGATGGGCCTTCTTCTTTTTTTTTTTTTTTTATTTTAAGTAAGCTCTAAGCCCAATGTGGGGCTTGAACTCATGACCCCGAGATCAAGAGCTACTTGCTCTACTGACTGAGCCAGCCAGCCACCCCGCCTTCCTTTTTTTATTTGAGCAAAACCAAATTCTTCTTCATTCCCCAGCATGGAACGATCCCAGTGATCCTGGGTTGAGACTTTTTGGACTGCAGGTATTTTCATTTATTCATTCAACAAATATTTACTGGGCATCTGCTAAGTGCTAGGATTGGCCTGGGAGCCTGAGTGCAACCGTGGATAAGCAGATGGGGTCCTTCTCCTCCTGGAGCAGAGGGTAGAGGACAAGTGTGTATAGACGGGGCTGGGACAGTATGACTTTCACCTGTCCCAACCCCTCCACCTTTTCAAACATTAACACAGAAGAATAACACCAAATAAGGTGTTTGGGTTTTTTGTAAAGATTGTATTTATTTATTTTTGAGAGAGAAGGAGGGAGAGAGAGCACACGCAGGGAGGAGGGGCAGAGGGAGAAGCAGACTCGCTGCTACGCGGGGAACCCGACACAGGGCTCTGGGCCCTGGGATCCCAGGGCCCTGGGATCATGACCTAAGCTGAAGGCAGAGGCCCAACCGACTGAGCCATCCAGGCATCCCAACACTAAATAAGTTTTGAGAAAATAACACACCCTTAATCTCACTGCTGCCACAAAGCTACTTTTCCTTTTTGCAGAGTGCCTTTCAATTTTTCACCACATGAACACATTTTATTATTGTGCGTATTTTTGTATAGATGCACCCATTGTTTACATGAAATTTCATATTTTTTACATATTCTCAACATGCACCACGTTTCCCCTATGGTCTTCGTCACTGTAATTATAATCATTGTGTGACGTTGCACTGTGGTACTGTGACATAATGTGCTCATTCCCTATGTGGGTTATTGAGGGTCTTTTACGTCAGTAAACGCCGCAGCGCAGATCTGCATGCCTCTGTCGGTCTCTTCTGTGTTTATGTCTACCCCTTATATATCACTTTTTTCTTTTCCCAAAGATTTGCCCAAATGTAAAGTGTCACCGCTTTACATCATCATGTGAGGGTGCCAATTTTAAGACATTATTCCCAGAAGTGAGTGTTACCACTTAATAAGATCTTGCAATATGGGGGACTGGCTGGCTCCGTCCATAGAGCATGTGACTCTCTTTTTTTTTTAAGATTTTATTTATTTATTTGACAGAGTGAGACAGCTAGAGAGGGAACACAAGCAAGGGGAGTGTGAGAGGGAGAAGCAGGCTTCCCTCCGAGCAGGTGCCCAGAGCATGCGACTCTTGATCTCACAGTTGTGAGTTCGAGCCCCACCTTAGGTGTAGAGATTTCTTAAAAACCTTTTTTTTAAAAAAAAAAAAAAGATCTTTTGGGGCGCCTGGGTGGCTCAGTTATTAAGAATCTGCCTTCACCTCAGAGCCTGATCCCAGGGTCCTGGGATCGAGCCCCGCATCCGGCTCCCTGCTCCACTGGGAGCCTGCCTCTTCCTCTCCCACTCCCCCTGCTTGTGTTCCCTTTCTCGCTGGCTTGCTCTCTCTCCCTCTCTGCCAAATAAATAAATAAAATCTTTAAAAAAATAAAAATTAAAAAAATTTAAAAAAGAGCTTGCAATTTTAGTCAAAATGAAAACTGCCTCACATGTGCTTTGGATTTAATTTCTGGTTAGGATTTACTTCAGTCTGCCATGTGTTTCTTTACTAGTTCTGTCTCCTCTTCCATGAAATCCTACTCATTATCCGTTTCTCTACTGGGATCTTGATGATTTCCTTTTTAAGTCTGAACAAGGATCAGATAGATAGACAGACAGACAGACACACACACACAGAGGTGTTTCATGTGAGCCACATTTGGTTATGGAATCAGTGTTATTAAGAAGCCAGAACATTCGCTTTGTAATTCTTGCCCTAGTATTTTCTCCTCACTGTTTCACTCTGGCTTCCCAGGGACCTCTAGGAGTAAACTCTTCGTCAAGTTTGCATGCTACTGAGAGAGAATGACACCGTGAACAGAACGGAGAGGTGACAGACAGTGAGGAGGCAAGCTCTGTTGTACCTCAGCAAGAGTTGAGGGGCCACTTTAAAAGCTGTAGTCACTCTTGCCCACTATAGGAACCTCGAAGATGGTTCTGTAGACAGTATTTTCCCAGTGACCTAGGAGAAACTGAGTCCCAGGAAAAAAAAAATTTCCCAAACCAGTTAAGCTCCAGGAGGATGAAAAATGACCCTGAATTTTGCCATTTGTAAACTGTGGGTCTTTTTATTTCGTTGGGAGATGCTTTCCCAGGAATGGGGGCTAGGAATGGGTCCCTCTGAGTCATTTACACATGCTTCCCCAGTCTCCCTTGTGACTAACTGTCGCCAAACGTGAATCAACTGGCCAAAGTTAGGGATGCAAGTTGCAACTAGGAAAAACATTTCTCTATTTAAGGCAAACCAGCACATATATGGTCCAAACCCACAACCGTGGGCTTCTTATTCTTGCTCTAACCAATATCAGGGGTTTTGGATGATTTTTTTTCACTAGGCTAGAAATTACTTGAGGATAAGTGGGCATCTGGTCATTGCCTACCTGCCTTGCTTTGCCAGTAGATGTCACTACACCAAACCACATTCTCCAAAAATAGGACAAGAAAGAAGGAGAGGCCTTCAGAAAGGCTAAGTCCAACCATTATGACCCTCTTCTCCCATGACTTCCAGTAATACCAGTGCAAAGCTATCAAGGATATGTAAATACACATGGTTCCAGATAGTACTGAGGCCTGAACTCAGCAGGTCAAAAACTCCGGTTCTGGGCAATCGAGAGTTCTTATCCAGGGGCCTTCCCCAGATTGGGTGGGGAGAAAACTGTACAGGAAGGGCGGCAGGGCAAGCAGGCCATTTAAATGGGGGCAAACATGATAGAGTTATCTAGGAGCAAGAGCCATAGTCTTGGGGCTATTCCAAATGTCACTGTGGAGCTGATACCTCAGGCAAAGCACTCCACCCACCCTCCACCCCTGCTCCTCTGTCCACGTTAGCAGGGGCCATCCCTTGCCTGAGGGCTGCCAGGCTGGGGCTGGCTCTTGAGTCCTGGGCCTCCCCAGTGCCAGGCAAACCTAGCCACAGCATGCCAGGACACTGGGAAAGCTCCCGGCACTTCAGGCCATTGTTACCATTCTCCTTCAAGACAAGTATAAGCAACTTGGTAATTTTGGGAAAAGAGCCATTATTAATTCTTCTGTAGATTTGGTTTTGTGTGCTTCTGGAGAATAAAGACTGGAATCCTACCTAGCCTCTAGGGTCCTGCATGGTGTGTCTTCTGTTTAACATTCCAGCCCATCCCACACAACCTTTCTCTGTGCTATAGCCTCATTGGCCTTCGTACAATTCTTCTGGAATGCACTGGTTCCTTCTACCTCAGGACCTTTGCACTTCACTCTGCCTGGAATGTTCTTCCTCATACTCTTCTTCACCGATTTCCACTAATCCTTCGGCTCTCAGGCCAAATGTCACTTCCTTAGGGAACTCCTTCCTAAAGCTTCCAGACTACAGCCCGGCCTCCATTTCTATACCCTTAGGCACCCTGTACGTTTGTTCATAGCTCTCATCTCGGTTGTAGTTATATATTTACTTGTGTGACTTCTGGATTCTTTATCTTCCATCTCCTAACGCGTACCCCAGACCACAGCACCCTCAGTACCGAGCATGGTGCTTGGTAGGCGCTCAGTTAACTATTGGATGTTTGAAAGCATGGCCAACAGTTAAATGAAGGAAGTTAGAAAACGTCGTATTACCCATGTACACACGTGCATCTAGCATTCGTACACAAAATAGGGTGTCTAATTCCAGTCTTCCCAAGGAAGACCTATCAGAGGCCAGAGAAAGGTCAGGTAAATTATCAGCCAAGGGAGAAGTGGGGGTCACCCTACGAGGCAAACTTTGAAAGACTGTGGAAAGATGGAGGCCGAGGATCAGGGCCCCGCATATGAAAATGTAAAGGGGTTACCTGCCCGCTGGATTACCAAATCCCAAAGCACAAAGGAAAATCTTTTGAAAACTAGACCGTGGACTTGGCCGAGAAGTGAACCGTGTGTGTTGTTCACCTCTATATCTCTGGCACTGAGGGTGATGCCCGGCACATAGTAGGAGTTCGAGAAACGCATGTGGAACACTTTTGTTGTTAAAGCTTAAAGGCCCTAAACTCGGTCTGGGGGATTAGGTGCCGTTATTCATTATTCGCTTGGGAAACCCCAGAGGCAAGAAAAAGAGAAAAGTACCAATAGGGTCAAGAAGGGTTCCTTTACATGTAGAGACAATAGCCATACAATACACTGTTTCAGGGACATTAGGGCTATTCAGGGCCCATCCCTTGACCTTTTCGAGATCACACTTATGAAGGGCTCTCACGGAAGGCATCTTCCTTCCACCAGCAGGGACCAAACTGTAAACTATAAAAAACACCGTTCTCACCCTACCTCACCTTGTTCTCTCCTTCAGTGCCCTCCAGACTGTTGGGCACATGCCCTGTTGGTCACCGGGACATAGTCTACTCTGGTTTTTCACCAGAGTAGGGAAAATCCCAGAAGGTGGGGCCCTTCAGTCAGAAGTAAAAATGGCTGCATCTCTCAGGGCAACCAAAGCCCGGGCCTGGTATTCCCAAGCCCACAGCAGGGAGGCCATTAGCCCTGATCCCAAGAATCCCTGCAAGCAGCATCCCTGGCTTTTAGCCCTCCATCCCTGGCACTTAACCCCCTGGCCCCTTAAGCAGGGACGTTTCAGATAGTTTTTCTTGGAGCCATGGAGGGTTCAAAAGAATTCTTGTGTATGAAAAAAATAAATCCTCTAAAAACAGCTATTGAGCTGCTCGACCTCACTGATTTCTCCCCTCGCCCAGCAGCATAAGGCTTACAGAAGAGGCTGCGGATGTGGATGTCTGTCCATTAGTCTCATTCCAGCCAGTTCCAGGGGTCTCAACCTAGATGGTACCCGAGCCTTGGGCCCCAGGAGGGGTGAGGGCTGTCTCTTGAAACTGAAGGCACAGGCATCAAGAAAATACTTTGACTCTTGTCAGTGGTATACTGGTGCGTCATGGAAACTAGTCCCAGGGGCTTCCCCTCTCCGGCTTCCCCCCTCCCCTTCCAGCAGCCTATAAATCACGGAGTATTAAATACTGTCTGGAGGACCCTTTTTACCCCACCCCTCTCTGGGGCTCCCTGCCAGGCAGAAGTTTGCAGCAAACTAAGCAGAGAGAAAAGAGAATGGGCAACAGGCAGGGGTGCTCATCATTCATCAGCCAAACACGGCGGTCAGGCACCCTTCCCCACCGTGCTCGGACATGCTGGGCCAGTGTAGCACAGCCAGTGTTTTCTGGCCTCGGAGAGCACAGTCCAGCAAGAGTGCACCTTATTTGCTGCCCCGCCCCAGAAGTGGGGAGATAGAGTCAAGGGGTGAGTCCCTTCCTTTTTTTGATTATGGTGGTTTCAGAATTAAAACACACTTTTCGGTCCTGGATCAATTCTTCCCTCCTTGCCAGCCTCCTCTGTCAAGTTTTCCCTAGGGCCTCCTCTTGTTGCCTCCCTTTTGACCCCACGAAGAGCTTTCTCACTTTACCTGCCACACTACGGAAATGTCTTGCGTCTTGGCTCCAGAGCTCTGGCGGCCTTGCTTAGAGAGCAGCACTAACCCTTCCACCTCCTTTCTTTTTCTCTCATTTCTTCAAATGGAAATCCCCCAGCTTCCCCATCTCTCTCTCCTCCCCCAAGCTGGGAAGCTTGGAGGAAGCAAATGGATTTGATCCTGGGCTAGTCCACTGAAGGAAAGCCATGCTTTTACTAAGGAGAAGTTCCAAAAAATGTTCAACTCCCACACCAGGAACAGCTGGAACCTGCCAGACTCACCTCCATAATTTCTGAGCACCACTTCCTGCAATATAAACAAGTCAGAACTCTAGAGAGTTTAGGGCTGGGGAAGCGGCAGGGAGGCAGGGGAGTGGGTGGTCTGATGGGTGGCATGACTGGTCTGGCCTGTATTCCTAACCCCCCCTTCCCACGTAGTGGTTATACACACAGTCTTTGAAAGCATGTGGACCTGTCACTTCAACCCATTTCCTAACCTCTCTGAGCCTCAGTTTTCTCACCTGTGAAATGGGGATAATTACACCTACTGTATAGGGTATAATAACTATGACTGAAGATTCAATGAGACTATGTGTGCAAACTGCATAGCCTATAGTAAGCATCCAGTAAGTGGATGTTTTCTTCTAATGCTGTGTAGCAGGGCCACATGGCGTTTGGCATCCTGATTATATTACTTCCTTCCCGGGGGTCTGATGTTACTGTCTGCGCAGGTGGTGCAGACTTCTTGGGCATTTTGAGGAATGCAGGCCCACCACTGGTTCAGGGATCCCAGAATTCCCAATCTGTCTTGGGAAGAATTTAGAGTTGAATGTATAGGGCCAAGAAGTTGACAGGGCTGGTCTCTAAACCCTGGCTTGACAATCTGGGCAAACACCCAGGAGGTCAAAGAATTGGATAGAGCTTCTGGGTGGGACTTCCAAGGAAGGTGCCAACTTGTGTGATATTTTCAGAGTGGCATGGAAGAAGCAAGGCCAAACTGCTTCCTACCCCAGCAAAATACAGGCTACTTTGTAGACTACCAAGCCTTTGCCCAAGTTGTTTGGAAGCAGGGGTCACAAAGGCCACTGGTGGAATGTACTGGAACATTCCAGGCCCTTCCATTGTACAACAACACAACTCCTCGAGTCTTTGAGCCATGGGGGGCTTCCAGGATTGAGCATAAACTCCCCCCTCCCCTCCGTGATACACAGCAGGAGAAACCACCTGCTGTGGAAGGAGAACAGTTCTAAGTGCCTTGAAGTTACCAATGGAGGAGTGTCAGTCCAGCCCTTTGGGACTTTCTCATGAGATAGACAGACTCAGCTACCAAAGCCATTTTGTTAAGCCAGAGCCATCTTGTGGAATAGATGTGTTGGGACAGGATATCCACAGGAAAAACCAGGAATAGACACCTCATTCAGTCAGGGCTGAAGAGTTGGACGGGATATAACTGGACTTCATTCTTTCAATCAGAAACAGGCTTACCATGAAGCTAAAGAAGCATTAAGAATCTGAGCCCCTCACTTGCACAGAACCCTTCTAGGGCCTTGTAACCTAATTCTATAATTTCTTTACTCTTTACCTTAAAGAGGATCCCCCAGATGATCAGCATTGGTCCTCACAAAACCTGGAGCCTTCCTTCCCTCCTTTCAGTAGGCAGGACTTTTAGCCCCAACTTCCAAGAGTAATTAGGAACATTCAAGAACGATCAGTTGGAGAAACATTCAATTACTTAGATAACCAACACCGACTCACCACTGCCCAGGGCAGTGGCTCACGTTAGGTGCTGACAGGAAATACGAGAGCAAGGGGCCCCTGGCTGGCTCAGTCGGTTAAGCGTCCGACTCTTGGTTTCGGCTCAGGTCATGATCTCCTGGTGGGTTGTGGATCAAGCCCGGCATCAGGCTCTGTGCTCAGTGCGGGGTCTGCTTCAGGTTCTCTTTCGCTCTCCCTCTCCCTCCCTCCCTCTCCCTCCCTCTCTCTCTCTCCCTCTCAAATGAATAAACTTAAAAAAAAATACCAGAGCAAATGGCTCCCTTTGCTCCCAACTGCGGAGAAGGGACGGACATATATAAAATGACTTAGGAGAAGCGAGAAAGCTACCCATAAGCTAGTACAAAATAATGGGCTGCAAGCTGAACATCTAAGCCGAACACCTAAGTCCTGAGGGAATCATTAGTGCCTGACGAGGTCAGTTGAGGAATGTTTAGAGGAAGTGAGGTCTAACTGGAAGTTGAAGCAGATGGTGGAGGGGACGGAGTCACCAGGAGGCGGGCAGAGAGGGGAGCGGGCAATCTCATATACCAAGGCCCAGAGAAGAAAAGTGAGGAAGAAGCTGTGGTGATATTCTGCAGTTATCTATTACCAAAGCCCTTTAGGGAGAATATTTTGAGCTCTGAAGATAAGCTCTGGAGCCTATGCCCTGGGTCTAAAGGAAATCAGACTGCAGACCAACTTTCCAATCACGCCTTCCTTCTGTTACATTTAGAATCTTTTTCCGTTGGATCTCATGATACTTGATGCCTGATTTGGTGCGTGGTGTGAGGGGAAGGAAGAGGGACCGGATGTGGAATCAGATGGAGAACGTTTAGGGTGTTGTAGCTTATTTGCTCCCAGGTAATTGTGTTTTTAAGGCCAACTTAAGGTAAATGGGAAGGGAAGAGGGAAGTCAAGGGGGCTGAGGGGCACCTGGCAGGCTCAGCAGGCAAAGTATGTCACTCTTGATCTCGGAGTTGTGATCTCGGAGCCTCACGATGGGTATAGAGATGACTTTAAAAAATACAAATCTTTAAAGATTTATTTATTTTAGAGAGAGGGAGAGAGAGCTCGCACAGGGGGAGCAGCAGAGGGAGAGGGAGAATCTTCAGCAGACTCCACACTGAGCACGGAGCCTGACACGGGGCTCGATCTCATGACCCTGAGATCATGACCTGAGCCAAAAACCAAGAGTCGGACTCGGAACTGACTGAGCCACCCGGACGTCCCCCAAAATACAAATCTTTAAAAAAAAAATAAAGGGAGCTGAGAGTCTTCTGGGAGTGTGCATAAGCCAACTTGTCGTCTTCAAAGACTCTGATCTCTGAGAAGGCCTGGGTGTGGGGGGACGCAGACTGTTCCCCCCAGGGTGCTCCCCCTGGGTGTGGGGGGACGCAGACTGTTCCCCCCCAAGGTGCTGCTCAAATGGTTCTCCAAGGCACCTGTGATCATGTGACCTGGCGGAAGTCGAGTTCCTTTTTTGTGAGGCCGGGCACAGCGCTTGCTGAGTAATGAGAGTGATGACCAAGACACACCTGTTCTCCTTAGGAAACTTTCTGTTTTAGAGAGGAGGACATTTGTAACAAATGAAAAATGCCAGCCTGGGCGTTCCATAGGCCAAAGACCCAAATCTTCTGTCTCTCACAGTGACCTTTTAAAAGGGAGATCACAGGAGTAGCTCTACTTGTTTCCTGAGACATTCCCTTAGAAGATTAGCAGGGCTTGCCACACATCTGAGATCCCTCATTCATACGCATATCTAACGCCTTTCTTTGGGAAACAGCTTGATTGAGGCATAAATTACATAGCACAAAATTTACTTATTATACGTGTATAACTGTGTGGTGTTTTGTTTTTTTTTAGTCAATTTCTAGAGTTGTGCAACCATCACCACATTCCAGTTGTGGGTCCTTTCTATCCCCCCTAAAAAGTTTCACTGTGCCTGTTTTCAGGTAATCCGTGCTCCCTGTCCCAGCTCTAGTGAAGCAGTGATCTGTTTTCTGTCTCTATAAATTTGCCTTTTCTGGACGTTTCATATAAATGGAATCCTATAATATGTGGTCTCTTGCACCTGACTTCTTTCACTTAGCATCATGTGTTAGAGGTCTATGCATGCTACGACACATATCAGTAGTTGTTCCTTTTCATTGCTGAATAGCATTCTACCTAAATTCTGTTTTGAGGCAACACTGAACAGGACGCAGGAGTCCTGGTCTCCTACCCTGTCTCTGATTTCCTGAGTGGCCTCTGGCCAGCCCTTTTCTTATGTGGGCATCCACTTCCCCATCTGTAAAATCAGAGGACTGATCAGGTCGAGTCTCTAACATCTCTCTCAATTCTTTTTTTTTTTTTTTTTTAGAGATTTTATTCATTTATTTGAGAGCGAGAGAGAACATAAGTAGGGGACAGGCAAAGGGAAAAGCAGGCTCCCCGTTGAGCAGGGATCCCAACACGGAGCTCAATCCCAGGACCCCAAGATTATGACCCAAGCCGAAGGCAGATGCTTCACTGACTGAGCCACCCAGGCGCCCCTCAATTCTTTAAAAAAAAAAAAATCTACTTTGTATTTTTCATGGAGTGCCACTAGGACCGGTATTCCAAAATTTTGAAGTCTCTGATCCCACATTTACCCTTTACCTGTATTAGCACTTCCACCATACCGTATATTGTTAAGGATAAAGAATCTTCATTTTAAAAAGGCTGTAGTTTAGCAGGAAAGTTTGATTCCCCCTGAGAGGAAATGTAGAGTGAGGGAGAGAACGTCATCCGGTCCGAAAGAGGGAAAAGGAGCACGTGAGATAAGTAAGCCAGAAGACAGGAAGCGGTGGGCCGCAGCAAGGGATGAAATGTGTCAGACACAACCCCGAAGGTCGAAATCCAGGCCATCTAGTTACCTTGGGAGTAAGAGGGAAGGGATAGAGGGAGAGAGAGGCCACCAGAGTGGGAGAGATGTTGAGGGCTGGGACCCCTCCCTATTCTGTTCCCATAACCTCATTCATTCCCTCAACCCTCCTTCCCAATCCCTCTCCGGCTGCTCTGCTCCTTCAGTTCTGACCCCATTTCCTCAGGATCTCGTTCCCTGAGGAGCCAGGCCTGACATTTCAGACAGAGGCTGAGGAAAGGAGGTAGGTCGGAAAGAGACACTGTGTGTCTGCGTCATCTTATTTTCTGTTTTATTATTTTGGAACCTGAAGGCCAAAGACGTAAGCACTTGGACATTTACCTGAAATGCAGAGACAGTCCCCCAGGTACCAAGGAATATCAAGAGCTCTCTCTTCTCCGAACAATTGCTATTGAGTGTCAGGTTTTGGAGGGTAAAAATGGTGATCTGGAATTCCCGTGCCTGTTGGTAATTGTGGCATAAACGCACAGGGTGAGGGGCAAGGTGCCCTGGAAACAGGGCCGGACAGCCTTCAGAACTAGAAGGCTTCTCTTCACCATGAGGACCCCAGCCTTCTCCTAATGCAGTAAGCCAGCAGGAGAAGACCTCCCTGTCGATCCTCTGATCTGCCAGAATTCCCCACAGCCTTTCGTCCGCGGCACTCCCTCAGACTCCTGCCACTTCTAAGACCCCACAGGCCTTAGAGGGACTGCTTGGGGAGTGGCTGTTCCTCTGACTCACTCCTGCAGGAAAAATGACTCCAGTTCTTTGAGTCCTCATTTGTTTGTGACAACTGTGGACCTCCCAAAAGTAGGCTGGGATCAAGGAACCTCACATTTGCTGTTTGAACCCTCTGAGGCAACTAATTCTCCTAGAGAGGAGAAACAATTTATGGACATACTTCGTGTACATAATCCTCCCCTTTTGCTATTTTTGAGCGCCTGCCTCTGACCCAAACTCCCTGAAGACAGGAATCAAGTCATGTCTCAATCAGAATAACATCTAGCCCGGTTCCATTTCTGCATACACGGTTCAAAGCCTGCTGGGTAGGGAGCATGTCTCTGAACATTATTGTCATTCCTTAGTGCCTAGCTCTGTGTCCAGTACACAGTGGTCATGTGAATAAATTTGTGCTGGGTGAATTAATTAATGACAATCATGGTGATAAGGTAACAGGGGGAATAGTAACAAAGGGTTTGGGGTTTTTTTGTTTATTTTTTTGTGTTTTTGTGTTTTTTGCAAGCTACAAGATGCTTTGTAAGGCAAGGCATCTCCCTTAGCAGCACACAGCCTCCTCAAAGCCATGGTTTTCTTTCAGTGGAGGAAAAAGACAAGGGTTTATCTTCAGATGAGGTCTTTATCCCCACCATCAAGCCCATGCCAGGGGAAGCTACTGGTGATAGAGAAGGGAATAAGAGACAGCTGCTTGGGCATGATACCTGTGTAAGGAGAAGACAGGGATCTCCTATGCACGCTTGCCTTCTCACTCCTCTGACTAGGTCAACTCGAGTGTCTCCTGCCAACAACTTATCAGGAAGGACCATGACTCTCTGGACTCGGAAGATCCAATTCTTCAGCCCTGCCACCTCCACTGGCTCTTCTTCCACTGTCCAGGTCCTCAATTCCTGGTACCTTGGCTTTAGAACAAAATTTAAACACCATGTCCTTGAGACTAGCCACATTATCCTTCTCTCCAAGGGAAGAATGCACCTGTCTAATATTGTGCCATTTTATCTTTAGAACCACTCTGTGAGGTTAATGGAGGTGATTCTTGCATAGAGAAAGGAAGCCATCTGCCCAAAGTATTTCAAGATCCCTCTTTCCAGGGCTTTTACCGCTAACACACACTGTATGGCTTAACCAATAACAATTACCCATCATCTCTTAAGAATTTACATGTTGAGGGGTCCTAAAATGGAATATGTTGTCAGGCAAGAACAGATTTCAAGGGATCAACTAGCCATCCTTTGGCTCTTAGGTAGGCCAGTGGTCTAGAAGGTGAGCGTTGGTTGGGAAAGTACTTGAATTTGGAGTCAAAAGATCTTGGATGTAAGTCCTGGGTCTGCCATTTACTGAGTGGATGATTTGGAGCAAGTCACTGAACATCTGCGACTTAGCCTTCTATAAAATAGGGACAATAATGTCTGTGGGTTTTTTTTGGGGGGGTTGTTTTGTTTTGTTTTTACTTTACATGCCTATTGTGAAAATTAAATGAGATGATGTATGTGAAAGCTATAAAGTACCAGGCAAGTGTTAATTTTAATGTCTCAGGCAAATTTGCCTCTTTGGAGACTCTTTATGTAAAATATAAATAGTAATCCATCTGTGTTCATAACAAAGTTTTACAAGAATAGGAGTTCAGCTTTGGTGTCAGGCTGCCTGAATAACCTTGGGCACGTTATTTCTTTCTGAAACCTCATTGAAGAGGAGATAATACCCATCTCATAGGTGTGGTCATGAGCATTAAATGAGCGAACGTACATACACTACTTAATATGTACCTGGCATAGAGAAAGAAACTCAGTGAATGTTAGCTGCTACCATCACTGATTTTATTAATGGAGAGGTAGGGCAGGGTGCTTCAATAAGATCTGACAGAGATCTGAGCTAGAAATCAAAAGGACTCACCTTTTTGGGCCTCGGTTTTCCTACTTGCTCTATAATAAAAATCTATGGTTTTCTTCTTCCATATTGTCATGAGAATTAAAAAAAAAAAGTATACAAAGACTTTGAATTAATTGGACTTGAGGAACATTATACATTGTAAGATATTTTTTTAAAAAAACTGAATTAAGTTTATAAAGACTCTGACTTTTTATCAGTTCATCAGTTTTTGTTGATCCCTATCTGCCTGTGTTAAAGTTGTCCTCTTCATCGAAAAGGAAGACAGCATTTCCCAGCCAATAAAATAGATTTCAAATGTCAGATCTTGACATAAACCCTTCAAATCTGGTAGAGTACATACATTCTTTGCAAAGAAAACCATTTTTCAGGATGTTGCATTGCCTCAATTCGTTCTGGGTATAGGGGGTGATTTTAATATTCAACCAATTCTTGAATTTCCACTTTGGGTATTATCTGCTTTCAATACATAATCACAGAATGACCTCTCCTTGCCTTGCAGGATGCTCCCAGATTACCTCTTTTTCTCTGATTAGCTAGGATGGCTTCAGGGAATACCTTCATTTTAACATTAAAGTGGGCAAAAACAGAAATAGAAAGATAAATCTGTAGCAAGATCAAAAATAGAATTCATAGCTAAATATAAATCTGGAGGGAATTATCCAATTATTTGTATGGTCCCTTATCACAGACGATCCAGGGTTGATTGCCTTCTGCTTTTTCCTTATATAGAACAAAATAGTTAATAAATCCCAAGAGTAATACTCTTTTCTTTTGAAGAGTAATAGTTTTTAATAGTAACTTAAATGCTGTTTTGCTTCCCAAATGTCCTCATATATATTATAGCATGTGATTTTTACAACTGCATGCATTCTCTTTGGGGACTATCTCATCTCATTTTGACTTGTAGGTCAGAGAGCACTGAACTGGGAAGATCAGGATTTGTTAATGGAGTCACTGTACAAATTTGGGCAAGTTTCTCAGTCACTTTGTTCCTTCCACTCTGCTGAGCTAGACTTGGAATGGACGGCTCTGAAGGGAAAGTCCCTGCTCCTTTTCAGTCTCAATATAATTTACAGGCTAGCAGCTGGGTTTTTTTTGTTTTGTTTTGTTTTTTTTGGTTGGACCCACACCAGCTAGGAACTTGGAAACGTGGAAAAGACAAATGTGGGTGTCACATGAGGCACGGTAGCCATTAAGTGCACGAATATAATGCAAACCGCATGCAAATATATGCAAACTTTGCATTAACTTGTAGAATCTTACTTTGGAGCTTGCGAGCGGCACTGAGATCCTATGAGGATTCACAACTAATATTTTTAGGTTAAATCAAAAGTAATGCTTTTTTGAAGTTATCGCTTTCTCGGTGCTTGCCGGGCTTAACTGCCGAAAGTTTGACACTCCTCCCTACCCCCCATAAAGATTTCACTAGTGCTTGATTCCATCTTACACCCGGCCCCACCCCCGCTTAGCCTGACGTCACGTGACAGTGTATTTGCATACTACCTGGGACTGGGTGTGACGCTCCCCTTTTCTGCGTCTTCTCATTGGCGGCCCCGGAGAACCAGCCCTCTTCCGGACAGACCAATCAGCGCCCACTCGGATGAAGGAAAGCGGGAGGGGGCGGGACGAGGGTGGGGTCTTGGGTTGGATCGCTAGGCATATCGACCAATCATCCTCTGGAGTGGGAAGAACAAGCCGCGGATTGGTTGAGAGGCGGGGTCTGGGGCTCTGTAGGCCAATGAGAGTTCTGGGCTGAGGGGGCCGGTCTCCGCCCCGCAGAGCAGATAAGCAGCCGCAGCGGGGGTTGGGGGGCTGTGTGGGGCTCGCTGTGGGGCCGAGGCAGGCAGGCGGTCGGGCGGGCGATGGCAGGGGCCGCAGCGGGCGGCAGAGGCGGAGGTCCCTGGGGGCCGGGGCGCGGAGGGGCCGGGGGGCTCCGGCGGGGCTGCTCTCCTCCAGCCCCCGCCGGCTCCCCCCGGGCTGGGCTGCAGCCGCTCAGGGCCACGGTCCCCTTCCAGCTGCAGCAGCCGCACCAGCGCCGGGACGGGGGTGGCCGCGCAGGTGAGCGGGGCCTGGAGCGGGTACCGGGGGGAGGAGCCGTTGGGGGAGGGGGGGGCGCGTGACGGGGGGGAGGGGTACGAGGAGAAGCTTGAGGGGAAAGTGGATGGGGGCGAGGGAAGAGAAAAAGGGTCGCGCAAAGTCTGTGAGGGCGGAGGGAGCGAGAGCGAGGAGCGGTGAACGCTGGGTCCACGGCTGGAACAGAGTGTGCAGGGAGTCGGGGCCGGGAGGTGAGGGGAGGGACATGGCAGACGGAGGCTGGCATTGGGGGCGTAACCGAAAAGTGGGCAGAGGTGTCGTGTGGGGGTGAGTGGAAGATGCAGGGGTGGCAGCGAGGTGTGAGGAAGGAGTGAGTGGCGCGTGATGGGGGCGCCCTGTGCTGGCTGGTGCTGGAGCGAGGAGCCGGTGGGCGCTGGACATCTGCACGGGGAGGGGGAGGGGCATGGAGGAGAGCCCCGTGGAGCCATGTGTTACTTCTCTAACTTGAGTTTGGCCCCAGCATCCCGCTCTACGGCTCTGGAGTTCCTTTCCCCCCCCCCACTTCACGTGCACTTCCTTTTATGCCACCTCCCGGAGCTGATTTCTTCCGAGCCGTTGGAATAGGTTGGAATAAGTTAGTTTAACGGCTTTTACTACGGTACAAACGCTCCGCTCCGATTCCCTGCATTCCTCTTGGTGTAGCCCAGAAGTTGTATGTTCCCAGATCATTGACCTGCTTAATATGGCTGGCTCATTCCAACCACGGTGTGCGTGTGTGTATAGGGCCTGGGCAGTTTGCCCCCTGCCTTTCTCTCCTACCCCCACCAAGGCTGTTTAGTCCCGGGCATTGCCAGCCAACGTGGCAGTGGGGTGAGGGCTACAATCAAGTACACTGTGGCAAATACCCCCACTTTCTGAACAGCCCTGAAACGGTGTCTTAATAGCAGCTTGATGTGGTGAGTGTGGGGAAACTAGGGAGGAGCAAGATTAACCTTGCTTTCACACTCAAAGCTGTGATGGATCCCCCACAAAGGCAAGCAGTGAGGAATGGGAAAAAGAACCTACTTGCATGAGGAGGTTGGCAATAAGTTGAAAGTGAGGCTTGCATTTGATTCACACCAGATGTGAAAAAGATCATCGTACACTTCCAAAGCCTCGGAGTCTACCAAATGTACAAAAGTCATGGTCCCCGCCGTCTAATGGTTAATGACATTCTCTACACCAGAGTTTCTTGAGCTTTTTGTGATTGCTAGGCTTCATTGCTGCACACCCCCCTCCTGAAAGTTTAGTTGCTACAGTGCCTTTCTAGGTAGGAATGGGATTAAGAGGGTCTCTGAAGTAGAAAGTCCCAAGTCTATCTGGACCTCACTGTAAATGTTAACATTGCATCTTGGAACACAGAAACTTGGTCAAATGTGGTAGCAAGATGGTGACCAACTAGTCAAAGTATGCCTAGAATCTGGTGGTGTAGAGCAGAGCAGTGCCCAAACTCATGCCTATCATGAGCTTTAAGCAGACTACAAGATTACAAACCTGTTGGTTTTGTTTGGACTTCCTTGGAGTCCAGAGAAGTTAATAGAACGGCAAGCACCAGAACCTTTGTCACTTTTAGTAGAAATCAACAGAAAGCCTGCCTATGCGGTAGCTGGAAATCTATTAGCAGTCATATTTTAAGAGCAGTTATTTTGCGTCTACTATAGAACTAACATTAAAGGCACAAACACTGGTGGGTGCTGTGGAATGGAGAAGAGTGTAGGTTTGGATAACTGAGTTCTTTACATGGCCTCTTCCTTTTTATAGGGCCGGAGGCCCGAAGATCCTGGTAAAAACCATAGGAAGCTAGAGTTCTGCATAACTTGTTGGATGATTTAGGGCAAGTTGAGTGGTCTCTTGTGTACGAATTGGGCTGATGTGTTGTCCCTCCGCCGTTTAGTATCCCATAGGCATTAATGAGGCACTTACCTGGTATATAGGGGGATTATCTATAGATTTTCAGTGAGGCGGGAGAGAGGAAAGATGGAAAGAGGGGTCTGAGCTGGTGGACTCCTTTGTGAGCAGACATTAAGGGAATGTACCTCGCCTTTGGTTTGGGAGCACATCGGGTCTTCTACATGTTAACTTAACTGTCTATGTGTGTTCAGATTGTTTTCATTCCTTAGACTTGAGAAGTGGCAGAAGTGGTTTCCTCTAGGCCCGTGGTGTACTTGCGATAGGAGGAAACGCCTTACGTTCATAAACCCTTAAGAGAATCCTCCAGGCTTTGGGTGCCAGGATTCCTGAATTTTGATTCTAGGCTCTGCCATTTAGTAGCTGTGTGGCATGGAAGTTTCTTAACTTCTGTGCCTCAGTTTCCTCATCTGTTAGAAGGTGCATCATAACTATATCCTGAGTTAACAGTTACTACGTGCGGAGGCACCTAGAAGGTGCTATCAGCGTTTATCGTTAGCCTTCCCCTCCACCCAGCCAAGGTGAGAGCACTGTTGGCCAAAACCCATTGCCTTTCAGGCTTCAAAGAGCAAACCCATATTGGTCTGAAACCAGTACTGCAGGTTTCAGAATTTCAAGGCCTCCTCTTGCACTTTTATTCCCTCGTCTTTTAAATGAGGTTTTCTAAACAGGGCTCCAGAACCCAACTGTTTAAAAAGGCATGTGAACTGGGACTGGGATTCAGGGACAATTAGGTGCCGTCACTGTTTCTTTCCCATCCCAAAATGACGTAGTGTTCAGGGCTGTGCAGTTATCTCTCTACCACACACCCTGTTGTGTTCCTGACAAGATATATGAGACCTTGTAAAAACAGGGTGATGGTGTAAAGAACAGGATTTACCTTCTGTGGCCATTCATCCATGAGGGATGTCTTCATAAAGTGAGGAATGGCTTCATTTTTCTGAGCCTGGGTTAGGGGTGTGGAAGGCAAAAGAGAATAGTGAGAAAAATGAAGATCAAGTCTAAGAAAGCTAAGCTCCATCCGTGGGGAATAGCAACCCAGGATGCATTTCTTACGGCAGTTCCCCCTTTAATTAAATTCTCATTTGTGTCTTACGTCAGTTGGAGGCAGCTAACTTTTCTGTTCTTCCGGGACTATTGATGGACAAAATGGGACTGGGAGGTGAAATGTTCTGGGTTCCAGTCTTAGGTCCAGGTCCACATCCTGTTTAGTATCTCTGTCTCCATATCTCTAGAATGAAGATAATGTTTAATCCAGCTTTGCAAATTCCTCTGTGTGGACCAGCCCCACAGGGGTCAGCTGGGTGCTGGGGGAACCACATGTTGCCTCTGTACCTCCTCTGCCCACCAGAACCTTCTTAAACCCAGGGTTGGCAATTATAGCCTGCAGGCCAAATCCAGGCCTCTGCCTGCTTTTGTAAATAAAGTTTTATTGGAACACAGCCATGCTCTTTCATTTAGCATTGTCTGTGACTGCTCTTGCACGACAGGGACAGAGTTGAGTAGTAGTGATAGAGACCATAAGGCCCACAAAGCTTAAAATATTTACTACCATGGCACTCTACAGAAAAAGTTGGCCTACCCGTGTCTTAAACAATGTTCCTTACCATTATTCCTATATAAAGATCCGTTTCATTGCGTGTGGTGTACATCTCCTCAGAAAATTCTAAGGGAGTAAAGAAAAGTAAGCCTGTATCCCCCCTCATGTTTTAGGCGAAAAGAAAAGGGGGGGGGGTCATCAGCTTCCAGTCAGTTCTCAGTCTTTGTGGAGGATCAGCACATGTGAATGGAGGCTGCCTCCCCCCCACCGCGTTGTCAGGTGGCATGTGTTCAGTAGACATAAACTAATTTGGATTTACATAAAAGCTTGACTGTTAGGCAAATGTGCACCCCCTCTCCTCATAACCCCTCCCAAACCACCCACAACTCAGTGAACACAGTTGGAAATGGCTTAAGGTTTATCTCCTGTTTGGGATTTTTCTGGCTACTTTTTATTTTTCCAAACAGATCACTGACAGCTGGCAGTAGTCGTGGCTGCCTTAAAATACTGCCTTCCCCACAGGGACATAGGGTGGGTTTATTTCAAACATCCATTGGGTTCTCCAGGATGGCCGTTGCAGTGAATAGAAGGCGGCATTGTTATTAGCAATGCTATTGGTAATTATTAAACTCCTTTCCTTGCAATGCTTTGAAAACTTAGTCCTTGGGGGATGGGTATTTAGATAGGTCTGGAACCCCATAAAGAAGGTCCCTTATTAGGGACCTTGAGAGAAAGCCCTCATCAAATCATGATGCTCCTGGACCCTGGTGCCAGAAGTAGTCCGACTTCTCAGTGCCAAGGAGCCATCTTGCTATAATGAAGCCTGGGGGTGCAGTTAAAATCCCGTAAGATCTATAACCATCCTTGAGCTCTCTCTGTGATTGAGGCAGCTTCTGTTTGGGAAGCATTAAACACCACTTAGCCTGATGCTGCTAACTTGCTTTTGACAGCTTTGCTTGCCCCAGGCATGTGCTCCCCAAAATATACTGCTGAAGTCTGTCTTAAATGTTATCACCAGAGACAGCACCCTTGAAATTTGGGGGCCGCAGTGCCTAACTGCTTTATCCCATCGGTACCTAAAGGAGCATGGGTCCCTGTGTTCTTCCATGTTTTGGGTAGCAAAGGATTATATATACATGGGAAGTTCTCCACTCGTGTAACATAGAGCTAGGATATTTTAAACCATTTGAGGTCAGTGGAGGAGGGGTGAGAACAAAAGTGGGTGTGGTGGTAAGAGGACATCATTCTCTCTGGTTCCAAATATAGATAGATCTCCAGAAAATTTGGGGCAGGATTGCAAAACTTCCAGTTATGGTGGCCATGTGAATGTTGCCAGAGTGGTTGGTGGGCTTTAATAGCAGAGAACACTTTACCCATATTTTTGGCTAGTTTATACTGAATGGTGCGATGGGCACCCACGCCACACTATTCTTTGATCTTGTTCTTTTTTTAATTAAAGCATAATTAACATACGGTTTTATATTAGTTTCAGTTGCACAACATAAGGATTCAACAATTCTGTACGTTACTCAGTGTATTCCTTGATCTTAATGGAACTGTGAGAAATCAAGCATCCTCATGCGCTCAGCTAGCTCAGTTGGTAGAGCACACAACTCTCATCTCCAGGTTGTGAGTTTGAGCCCCACGTTGGGAGTAGAGATTACTAAAAAAAAGAAAGAAAGAAAGAAAAGAAAAAAGAAAAGAAATCAGGCATTCCCCTCTGGATTTTTATACCTGTCCCATAGACCCTTTGTGCCATAGGATTCACACTTTAAGGTGTGACATGTTCTGGAGACAGGTCTGGTTTTGAAGTCTTACTGACACTATCACAGCGATCAAATGCTATTTGACACCAGCTCCAATGCTTTCCTGGGGCTTACCCTTAGTCTACAGGCAGTTTGGAGCCTTTTCAAGGGGCTGGAAGGGGAAACCTTGTGTTTGCTTTCCAGTTCAGTGTGAAGGTGGGTGCCCACCAGCACGTTTGTTGAGTGGGAGTGGACAATCTCTTTGTGGCTTAATAAGTTTTACCCCACTTTTAGGTGGATAGAAGAGGGGCCAGGAAGAATGGAAACAGACAAAAGATGAGCGAGAAACCTGGACACCCACTTCCCCTGCCCCGGCTGAGGGCTGAGTTGAGTCTTCGTAGAGGGTTCCATTATTTGGTTTGCAGGGTTATGAATTAACCAAACACAAGCCGAGTCTATTCACATTGTTAGGTCAAAAACAAATCCTGCGCTCTGAGAGAAAAGAGTTTTGGATTATATTTGAAGTTATAAATTATCCGTGCTCCAGTTCCTCTCCAGCGGTGTAGAGCTTGTGAACGGGCCGTTGTTCTTGGGAACAGCTGGATGGAGGGAGTTTCTCTACAGCTGGCTGCCCACACTCAAGCCTCCAGCTCAGGGTCCCCACCAAACCTCCTGGTTTTGAAAAACTCTTCCTGGCACTTCGCTCTCCTCCTCCACGCTTTTCCTCAGGGTCACTACAAAGCTGCATGCTCAGCTTGGAGTCATTTAAATGTTTATCCTCAGGCCCCGAATAAGCCTCAGTTGACTTTTACTGTGTCAGAAAACCACAGCCAATCAAGGGTGGCTTTAATGAACTGAAAAGAATGCTATCAAAGTATTTCGTAATAGGGACTCTTTTAGCTCCAGCCCTTGGGGAACCTGGAACTGAAGTGGGGGCTCTGGACACCTACCCTGCCCTGCTCCCGAGCCCCAGCCAGCTGGTATTGGGGATGGATGGAGTGCCTTGGCTCAGCACTGCCTGCACGGGAGCGGTTTCTGTTTCCAGCTCCCTAAGAAAAGGGGTGGAGGTTGGGGGAGGCCTGGGAAGATTCCTCTGAGGGCTTTGGTTGATCCGAAGCAGCAGGCCTGTGATCAGGAGTGGTGAAGTTTTCTCCGAGGCCGCCTGGATGTGGCTTCGTAGAGTATTCGGCAGGGCAGAGCTGCAAGTCCGGGATGCCTCTTCTCAGACCCTGAGCACCCTATCCTGTGGATGGAGGGTGGGTTTTCGACCTGGAGAGAACTATGCTAATAAGCCTAGGTCTGGTCCCTCCCCAGCTCTGTTACCTGAATCCCCTGTCATCTGATCCTCAATGAAAACATTCTAGAGAGCACTGAGGTCTCACCTCCTGAAGAGGGAAAGGTAGGATAAACATGGGTCTCTAGAAGCAAACGACTAACACGTCCACAAGTGAATAAAACGGAATTCAAGCTGGAGGAGGCATAGAATAAAGGAATATTTATTCCTTTCGTGTTAGGTAGGGTTAATTGGAGAATTAACCGAGATATTTCCAGTAAGTTTGTTTTTTTTTTTTTTGTTTTTTGTTTTTTGGTTGTTTTTTTTTTTAGTTGGTCGGTGTATTATTCTCCCTAAGGTTAAATTAAGTTTTATTTATTTTATTTTTTCCCTTCCGTTTCAAAAGTGACATTGGTGTGGCCCTGTCTGGTCAGCTGTGTTTCTTCACTTTCTCAGATCTCTTTAGTCCCTTCAGCCCTTGCTGCAAATTGTGTGCCTGCCTTTTTAAAAGGTAGGCACCTCATGTTTCAAGTTCAAGTGCAATGGAACTCACCCTGCAGCTTGAACAGATTTGAGTGTTTTTGCAGAGGGAGGGCCAGGGCAGATGGGGAGTGTCGTGCTCAATAAATACTTGTTGGATTGAGTTGCTGGAAAGGCAGCAGGGGTGGGGAGAGTGAGCCACACTTCCCCCAGTCTCACTTGAAATGGTTTTTCCCACTTCTGGTCCCCACACACTGTGCCCCCTTTATAATACCTCTGCAGCTACTTCCAAGGCAACCTCCCCCCACCCCCCCGAAGTGTTAGTGTTCTCTCTCTCTTTAAATCACTGGTCTCCTATTCATCCTGGTCATTGGGCTTGAAGCCCAGCTGGTGGCAAAGACGTGGCATTTCCATGGATGTCATTGCTAGCCCGGTAGGTTCCCTTCCCCTCACACTTAAAGTCAGAGGGTGAGCTTGGGCAGTTAGTTACCAGGTTGATCCATGGAAACAGCCAACATTTAGGATTTTGTTTAAAAAAAAAAAAAAAGCCAGACTACCTGGCTTTAGCCTTAGAAGTAGATATGGGTGACAGGCCAAGGAAAGCGAGATGAATACTGGGTGTCTTTTCACTAAAGGTACATTTACACCAAATTCCTAGTAGTGCTAATGTATACAAAGGGAAGCAGATAAACGAAATCTGAATTAGTGACTTTTCTAGGCTAGGGAGCAGAACTGTCTACGGGCCTGAGGGGGGCTTCAGGCTCTATCTAGAGGTGTGATCAGATTGGAAGCCCCCTTTCCCAAGCCAGGCACCATCCTGTTTCTCCTCTCCCCAAACCTGCCCCCCTCCCCCCAGCAAGTTGGGAAATACTGGAAAGAGATGCTCATTAGCATTCCCCACACCCTGGACACATACACTGTCATCCATGGAATCTACGTTGCTCTGTTGTTCAGGTTGCCAGCCATGGACCTGGTGCCTTAGATGGTTTTCTAAACCTGCCCAGCTGGGGGTAACTTTGAACAGAGTAAAATTGCAGTTGAGAGGAAGGAAAGACAGTTTCTCTTAACTCGCCCTCCCTTCTCCTCTTCCCTGCCCCACACACTGCCTTCCCTTTACGAGTTTTCTGTGCCGCTTGGTACGTGTTTGATCGCCTACACCGCTTTGAGAAAACCACCGCTGATAACACGTGCGCTCCCTGCCCCACACCTGCAAGCTGGCTGAAAACCTGCCGCGCGGCCTCTGTTTGGGGATTGTCTTTGTAACTCATACCCATCAGATATGACAAACCGGGGTTGAGGGTGGAGCTGGATGGCATTTGGCGAGACCGAGGGGATGCAGCCAGAGAGTTGTCGCAGTGTTACGGAGTCCGATGCAGAGATTGGGAAGAAGGCAGTGCAAGTCACACCCATTCTTCTACTTCTTACTGCCGAGACTAGCGCCTGGACTCTCTCTGGAACTGCGATCCTGGGTAGTTGTGTGTTCACAGGAGAAGGCAAAAACAGCTGCTTCTGTGGAAAGAAAGAGCCTGGGGGTCCCAACAAATTTTTGTGTTTTTCAGGGAAGTTGAGCAGATAGAGAGCTTTAGTTTTAACAGTGTGTTCCATTCATTTAGCTCTCTGTTGCTCCTGGTCAGTACTCTAGAATGTTTCTCCTTCATCCTCCTGACAGTTGTGAAGGTGCAGGTGGCCTTGACTTGTTTTGCAGATAAGTTAAATGAGGCCTAGAAAGGAAGTGACTTGCCCAAGACCATGTGACTATCAAGCCCTTTTGCTCCTGATCCCAGGGCTCTTCCCACATACGTGTGGCGAATCCATTGTGAATTTCCTCCCAAGTTGGCATCCTCTCTGCTGCCTGCCCAGCCCACGCCCAGCCCGTGTTTCCCTTCTGCTTGTATGCCTGTATTCCAGGAGCAAAAATTCATCTGTTCAGTTGACCAAAAGAAAATTGGAAAGGAAAATGGGTTGCAACGAAGTCTGTTGTTTCTTCAGCACCCCGTAAGTGACTGTTCACTTGGTGTGGCTAATTGGAAGGTGACGGTTATGACATTGTGTGATACGGTGGCAGCTTTTGAGCACCTCCCACTGGTTTCAGATACACAATTCCCAGGTAGAATGAGAAGTTCACCAGGGACAGCTAGGCCCAGAAGGCAGGCATGGTTTTCCTGCTTTCGTGGGGTCATGGTCATGGTTACTGGGCTTAGAGCCATGTCAGGAAGATACCTCTAAGCTGGAGCTTATAGGAAAGCGTGTCTTTCTTATGTGTGACTGTGGAACCCCAGAGAGCACCTGGGAATAAATGTGGGTGGTGCATTCCTCTGATGGGGGGTCGGTTCAGGTGGCCTGGCATCATAATGACAGCTTATCTTCCAGTAGGGAACCCCCGGATGCAAACCACTCCCACCCTCCCTGCCATGCTCTGTTTTGAGTGTGTCTCCTCCTCCTAGCTTTAGGTTAAGGGGGAGTAGAGTCACTGTGATACATGATAATGCCTTCATGAGACAAGTGTGTGCCCAGTAAAGGGGACTGGTGGGGACTTGAACTCAGGAGAAAGCTCCATCCAGGGACTTGGTATCATGGAGAAATTGGTGTGCTTCACGGAGGTTACCTAGCCCTCCTGAGAGGGTTCCAGGCACCTCTTACCCACTTACCTCTCTTAAGAAATCAGATTTTGTATAGAATTCTTGAATGTCCTGATAACCATATGCTTATGTGCATCCTTCCTTTGCCTGTTACTTCTCAACTTCATAAGGTCAAATCCCGTTATAATGAACATTATAAAAAACAATTCTGTATAATAAAGCTATTTCCATGGTTCATATCAATGCTTTGTTGTTGTTTTTTTGTGGTTTTTGTTGTTTAAAGAAAAGAGTAACCAACTCTCTTCTTCCGTATCAAGTATTTTTTTCTGGTCCCTGTCCATGGAATGGTTCATCCCTAAGCCAGGGCCCCCGACCACTAGCTGTCTGCCTTGGTGGCAGGGAGGAGGGAGAGGAGCAGTGGAGCCATCACCAAGTAGCAAGGCCCCCCCTTTGTTTGCATTTCATCTCGAACCTCCCACCCTCTGGTACATCTTTGTTTTCAAATGGAACACCACGCAGAAACCCAACAAAGGGCAGTACGTGTGTGTATCTGAATGTGAGTGTGTGTGAGTGTGTGTCTTGAGTGTGAGTGAGCATGTCAGTGCCGAGCGTGCGCGTGTGTGTGTGAAGAAGTGCCCGTGAAAGAAAGCAAATGACAAAGCAGGTGGGGCTAATGTTTGCCTGAAGGCAAATCTGGGTAAAGGTTCTATGGATGTCCTATGTACTGCTCGTGTGCTTGTGTCTGGAAGTTTGAAATGACTTCCAAATAAAAAGCTTAAAAATGAGTACATGCTAGGCTGACTTGACAGTACCAGGAGTTCTTGAGAGTGCCAGTTCTCTTCTCTTCCTCTTATAACGTCTCTTATTCTCCCCATTTAACAGACAGCAAAACTGAAGCCCAGAGAAGTCAAGTGACCCGAGTTCACCTAGCACACTGGGGCCAAGGCAGGATTTGGGCCCAGGTACTGACCACTGTGGTAGGCCACCCCTCAGGAGACTAGACTGCGGCTGGTCCTGACTTCCTGAGCTGGACCAGGGGGGCATCAGATGCCGGGAACGATCGGGGACCTGCTGCGGCGTGCCCGCGCCCCGGGCGTGCCTGCATTGACCCAGCAGGGGGTGGGCAGGCGAGCCGCAGTCTGCCGAAGCCCGCCAAGCACCCTCAGGATGTCCAGGTACCTTCTCGGGACAGCTGCTTCCTTTTTCTAAGAAACACTCTTACTCAGCTCTTCACTCTCCACGTTTTCTTCAAGACCATGAGATCAGAAGCCTCTGGTGTCCGAGCCATGGTAGTTCCAGTTCGAGTTTTTATGTCCAAGATCAACGGGTAAAAAGCAGTCAGGTTCGGTGTAGAGAGCCAGGCCAGCGTGTGGGCCCAGGCCAGACAGCTTGCTCGGCTGTGCGCCAGTCCGTTTGCGGAGGTACAGAACCCCGAGGGAGGACGTTTGTGTGGTTGCGTGCGGCACGCCTTACCAGGGGGACGGGAGTTACAACTTCGTACGCAGAGGGAGGACTCGCTGTCCGTCAGGGAAGACTACTAAGCACGGGGCCCAGGGAGGGATCTGCTCATCCTGTTATGCTGGCAAAGGGGGAGCTTCAGACTCTGCTCTTGGTTTCCTGGCCGCTCTTCTCTAACACCAGACCACATGTCCTACATCTCTCTCTGCTCCTGGAAGGCGCTTGAATCGTTCCTGACAGTTTTGCTTCCTGATACTTCCCCCCAGCTGCCAGAATTAGGGTTAAGTGAATGAGTCTGACTCTGCTTCTGAACAGAATAATTTTGAAAGTCTTTAGTTTTAGCATGTGCCCTTTATCTGCAGTGCCTCCCGGCAGCCACCCTAGAGCCATGAGATTGTGGTTAAGTTGGCTTCAAAGGACTTTTTTTTTTTCCATGGGCTCCAGCCAGTTATGTGAAAGAGACCCGTGAGCATTTACTATATTATTACCCCAGCTTATATATACTTAAAGTGCTTATCTTTAGGCAGTTTTCATGTTATATAGGCTATCGTCATGATTCTCTGGTTCTCCTGGCTCTGTCCGACCCCAACATAAGTGCCGGATGGATGATGTCCAGGGGCAGAACAAGATGCAGGAGGAGGAGGAAAGGCTGCTCCTTGATTCCTAGTGGGTCGTGTGCAATATGGAGGTGTACAAATGGCCAAAGCTGTCTTCGTAGATGGGACGGCAGCAACGGAGCCTTTGCCTTCTGGTTCTTAGGCGTATAGATAGGATGTTTTGGTAATGACCATCCCAAACTGTTTTCCTGGATCAAATTCTCGTTTGTTTCAGGAGGCTAAGCTTTTTCCTTGCCTGACTTGTAAAAGAAGATACTAGTACTGTTGAGCCCTTGATTTAAGAGCAGACACAAAGCTCTTCATGTACTTTGTGGGAGGGGGGGTGTGACTTACCCTCCAGTGATGCATGTGATCCTGTCCACCTCTGCCTCCGGAAGCACATGGGGAGAGGTGACCCGACAAGCATCCTTCTGCTCAGGAGTCCCGGGAGTACACTGATGGTAGGAAAAACCTTCCCAATGTCATACCTTTCAAGGCTGTTTCTGGAAGGGCCATCTGATCTTGCTTTTTGGACGTGGTTTACCCTGGAGGCACTGCATAACCTTTGAGCCTCCCTTAGGAGATCGAACAACTGGCAAGATCAGGGCTGCAGCGAAGGGGCTGCCCCGGAATGCTGCCGGGCATGCTTTGGGGTTTTTCCACCAGTAGGGTGACGGCCTGGGAATTTGCCTGGGATTTTGAGGTCAGGCTGGGTCAGGTCCAGGTTGTCGGAGGCCAGGTAGGGAACCACTGGGTGGGATATAGCGGACTCTTGGGTGTCTCCCCTTTGCAGCCAGGGACACAGTAGAACTTGCAGAAAGAGATGGAAGTAACCCTTGGAGAAGGCTTTCTGCAAGTGGGACAGCATGGTCCATGCAGCTTTGCAAGGCGGCCAGGGCTGGGCAGAGTGACCCTAATAGGATTTTAGACCCTGAAGGCAAAGCAGATCTTGTGACCGTAACTTCCTGGTCCTGAATAATTGAGCAATTGCTTTTCATGAGCCCCCTTCCCCGCCCCTCAGCCCCAAGCAAAATGAACCTGAGTCAGTGTTAAGAGCAGAGAGCCTGACAGGTTCCAACCTAGTGAGGTGTAGCCAGTGAGCAAACCTGCCCTCTGAGCTCTGATGTCTGCTTGCCCAGTCATGTGATCAGCCCTTCTGCCTGTGGCTAGCCACAGGTAAATTGAGCGCTGTTTATACCCTCCTGCTTGGTCTGGGAGCCCATAGCACAGCTGTCTGATCAGCCTAGGTAAGGCAAATCTGCTTTTGAATTTGTGCCTCCCCCACCTTCCCACTGAACTTATCTCGCCCCAGGTAATAGCATGGGCCCTGAGCTTTCATAGTAGCATGGGCCCCGAGCTTTCCATTTAGCTCAATTGGTTAGTGGCCATCTCTTAATGGACCCTCCAGTAAGAGTTGGGGAATTCTAGAACTAAAGGAGGCTCAAACTCTTCTGCTGCACTTCCTTGCCTTCAGCGGGGCGGAGGTGGGCACTGAGACATCTGGGGGCATGTCATTCTCTCTCCCCAGAGCTGTTCAGGGGCAGACTCTATATAGTCTTCCTCATCCGATTGGGATCAGCAAGAAGGTCTTCCTTTTATCTAGCTGATCTCTCCTAATCTAACTAAAGTCTGCTTCCTTCCTTTCATTTTTGCATCCACACAGAAGAAAACTGATAAATTCTAAGTCCTTTCACAGTTCCCGGCGACCTACCTACCTTCCTGTCAGCCATGTTTACCCATCTTTCGTGAGATCTCACTGGTTTCTGCATTCCTGTGGTAGAGCAATAATGGCAAATGGATGCCCAGAGCTAACTTCACTGGGCATAGCTGAGGTTCTGTCCAGTTCCAGCTGTGTTTCTGGACCTGTAGGAGCCCTTTCATTCCACCCACAGTCTTGGTCTTGCTCCCAGGATGATGTGACCTTTCTTAATTTAACATCGCCTCCTTCATTCGGTATCTTTATTCTACTTCGTCCTGATTTACATCTTTCAATTCCTTGCCTCAGATTAAGCTTTGTTCACTGTTTCGTTTCTTCCTGCCCACCTTCCCTTTCCCCAAATTAGAAGTCCAGAGCAGTGACCCAGTTGAATTTGACTACAACCTGCCAAGATTGAAATGCTAGAGGGTTCAGATCCTTGCTGAGGAGTGAATTGAATTTCCGTCTTTCCAAATTAAGCCAGTTCTTTTTTTTTTTCTCTCTCACAACTTTATTTTGGAAGAATTTCAAACCTACAGAAAAGTTATAAGCACAATGCACACCCCTTTATATTTCACCTAGACTCACCGATAACTTTTTGCTGCAATTGTCAAATCTCTCTTCTCTCCTTCTGGGTATTACACATGTGTGTGTCTAGACTTGTATGTGCATCCATTTGCGTGGTTTATTTGTTTTGAACTATTTGAAAATAAATTGCAAATAGCATGACACTTTTTGCCCTTAACCACAGTGGTATCTCCTGAGAATAAGGCCATTCTTCTACATAATCATGATACCATTATTACCCTAAAGAAATTATCTATAATCCCATATCATCGAGTATCCAGTCCATTTTCAAATTTCCCCTCTGATTGCTCTTTTTGGGGGGTTTGTTTTGTTTTTAAGATTTTCATTTTTTAAGCGTGTTTTTTTTGTTTTTTAGATTTTATTTTTATTTATTTATTTGACACAGAGAGAGCACAAGCGGGGGGAGCGGCAGGCAGAGGGAGAAGGAGAAGCAGGCTCACCAAGCAGGGAGCCAGACATGGGACTTGATCCCAGCACCCTGGGATCATGACCTGAGCCGAAGGCAGACACTTAACAACTGAGCCACCCAGGCACCCCAGGTTTTCATTTTTTTTAAGCAATCTCAACACCCAGCATGGGGCTGGAGCTTACAACCCTGAGATCAGATGTTGCATGCTCTACCGACTGAGCCAGCCAGGTGCCCCTTTTTTTGTCTTTGAGCCAGAATCCAATAAAGACTCTCATTTGGTTATATCTTTTTATTTTTATTTATTTTTTTCAAAGATTTTATGTATTTATTTGAGAGAGCGAGAGAGCACAAGACAGGGAGTGGCAGAGGGAGAGGGAGAAGCAGGCTCCCTGCCCAGCATGGACCCAGATGCGGGGCTCAATCCCAGGACCCTGAGATCATGACCTGAGCTGAAGGCAGACGCTTAACCGGCTGAGCCACCCAGGCACCCCAGTTATGTCTTTTTAAAAAGTTTATCTAGAATTCCCCTTCCACTCATGTTTTTGGTTTTTGGTTTTTGATGACTTTGAAAAGTGTGGACCAGTTCTGCCTTCTAGCTCTCCCATATTCTGGATTTTTCTGGCTGTTTTTTCATGGCCGCATTTAACTTGTTCCTCTACCCCCTGTATTTCCTGCAAATGGAAAGTTAGGTCTGGGGCCTGATTTTGATTCTGGTAAAACATTTCTAGCAAGAACGTTTCACGGCTGAAGTTGTGCACCTTTTATCATTTTAGGAGGTATATTAGTCAGAGTGTCCATTGTTAGTAACGGTTAAACGTGATCACTGAGGTGGTGACCACCAGATTTCCCATTGTAAAAATACATTATTCTTTTAATAAGTGGTTTATGGGGTGATACGTTGGCATTATTTAAATATTCTGTTCCCTGCAATGTTTCTTCCAGTGGTGTGGAACCCACTGATGACTCTTCCTGACTAAGAGATTACTTTGGAAGTTGCATAAAGCTAGTTCTGAATTAGCACTTACGGATGTGAGTATGGACATGAGAAGTTCAAAAGAGGAATCAAAATTTTTTTCTTTGGGTTTTGAAATCATAGGTGGGGGGAAGGCAACAAAATGGGGTTAATCAAATTATGTCAAAGACTGGGTATTCTGTATGACTTGGTATTAATATTAAATTGAGTAATAGTTGCTTACACATCTGTTGCTATCTGGCAGTTTGCTTCAGGTCGGGGAAGGCAGGCTGGAGGGAGCTAAAAATAAGTCCTAGTTGGTTCACAAAGCAGAAATTATTTTGACTATTTGGGAGTTATGTGTAATTCTGTTCTCATTTCCTTTTCTTTCACACAGTTTCCACCCTCCTCATTAGAAAAGGAATTTCTCATTTTTTAAGTGTCTTCTTCTCCCCCTCAACCCACCCAAGATGGGTAAAACGGTGTTCCTGAGACCCAGGTATGGTTCCTAGCAAGGGAAGGGACTAGAACCCTTCCACCATGGACTCGTTCCTGAACCAAAGCAGCCAGGCGGTCGTGACAGTTGAGTCTGACAGTGGAACACAGGGTGGGGATTCTGTTCTCACAAGTCTTTTGGGGAGAAAAGATCTGCATCTCAGTTTGCTCTGTGGCACTGGAGAAATCAGTTCACCTCTTTACATGGGCACATCACAGTCCCCCACCTGTGACCCCTCGGAAGCTCTGCGTCCTCTTCCATAGACGAGTTCAGGAGAGTAGAGGGTGCACACCTTCAGAGCAGAAGTCGGCAAGTTGCATTCACAGGTGTCCCCTTACAGGGTTTATTGTAGACGAACCCTCCTCGATCGCTGGCTCTTTCTCTCCCTTGCTTATCTCACAAGACTACCTGAGAGCTGGCTGGAGGTCGTGATTTCTTCTTGACTTGATAGGAAGCAAACTGCTGGGAGAAGTGGAGATTCTGAAGGGTTTATGTCTGTCCTCTGAGTTTATAGGCCACCCAGAGATTCGTCACTCTCAAATACACATGGGTGGGGATTTTTTTTAAGACGGAGAGGGCTAGACTCTGTGCTTTTTATGCAGTTCTTGCAGAGGCCAAGTGGCTCCCCAAGGAAATCATGCTCCAATCCCTAACTGCGAGTATTTTGTTTTGTTTGAAGAATGTTGAAATCCTACAGAACTCTTTAGAGAATTCAGATAAAAGGTGAAAAGTTCACACCACTTCCTTTTCTTCTAACTGCAGCTTCTTGAGGATTGGACAACCGTCTAAGTAACTACTGCCTACTCTTTATACACACACGCGTGCACGCACACTTGGGATCACCCTTTTCCTTCTTACTGATACAAAGAGTCGACGTATTCTCTATTTTTTCCCCACAGTGACCTCTCTAGATGGGTTTCTTCTGGCCCTTCTCTCCAGCTTCCCATAGATGTGGTCTGCATGCTGGGAAGTCAGACACACAGCCAGAAATGCACACTTACCCATGGAATTAGGAATTAATTGAGGGTCTGGCTGAGTAGTTTTTCATGCAGATACAACTATCATCACTCTTCTCTCTTTAGACAAGCCTCCTTGGTCAGGGAAATGTGATGTTCCTCTTCTTTCCTTCTTTCTTTCTAACTCCAGTTTCTGTAGCTTCTCCCTGTTGCAACTGAAATGAGCTATCTGCTTGGTGTTGAAAGTGTTTAAAGCCCCAGGTTTAATTTTCCCAGCTGGGATGGATGATGGGGTCTCCTTGGGCTTTCCAAGGAGGGCTTCTAACTCTTGTGCAGTCATATTGGGGATTTCAGTTTGACCACAACTTCCCTCCAAAACCCAGACGTCCCTGAGTGAAGCAGTTCAACAGTGCCGGACCCCAGGTTGCTCAGAAGACTGCCCACCTGCAGTGTTTAATCCCAACACACGGACTGAAATGGAAAAAGAATCCCTGTCAAGCTGCTAGAAGGAACTTCCCCTCCTTACCGCCAATCTGTTATTGGGGAAATGTTTAGAAATTCTGATTCCCTGGTTTACTTTGCTTCTCTCCAGATTAACATATCCCCCTCCCTCCCTGCCCCCAGCAGAAGTGCTACGTCACAGCTGGGCGGGGTGGGGGGGTGGGGGGTGGACAAGGTGGGGCCTGCTCCCTAGATGGCCAGCCTTGTGCCGGGCCTCAGTTTCCTAGTCTGCCCCACCCCTGCCTACTCCTCCTTAATAATAGGATCTCATTTTATTAAAAAGACACACGTACGTGCATGCATGGGGAGAGATCAGGAAGGATGTGGACAGGCGGCGATCTCTAGACCGGGGATGTACACAGTTTTTATTTTTCAGTTTTTGCTCATCTGCATTTTCTTATTTCCTCCAGTATAGGTACAGCTTCTGTTACTGTGAGCTATCTTTCTTTAAGAGGAGAGGTGGAAGGCTAGCGCTAATAATGCTTCAAAGCCCAATGACATGAGAAAGTGACATGTAGCTCATTTGTTAGACTAGCTAGTTGTTGAGTTTGGGCCACACATATGATCTCATCGGCTGTCTTTCTGCCTTCTGCAGTCCTTCTTGGGTATTTTAGGATCACTAGGCCTTGTGGAGGGTGGGGGAGAGGAGCCTTGTTTCATTTCCCAGGCTTCTCCATGGCTTCAAAGGTGGTAACGTGAGTGACGTCGCCCCCCCCCCCCCGCCCCAGATGCCCAGCTGGGACCCTTTGGCCAGCGGCTGCTTTCTCCTTGTAAGCCGCCAAACCTCCACCCTACACTCTATCTCTGGCCAAGCTGAGAAAGGTAGCCACAGAAGCCTCACTTCCTGTATCCTCTGCTGCCTTCCCCTGACCCCCTCCTGCCCTTCTTCTGAGTGCTGTCATCGTCCTCCTTTGGGTTCCTGGGGTGGGGGTTTGCTGGCGTGCTCAGGCCTGAGCTGATTTCTAGCGAGGGACGGGAGGGAACCGCAGAGATGGTTTGGTGGTCCTTCTGAAGTGGCACTGGCTGGGGAGACTCCCGGGGGTTGTGTCTGGTAGCCTGGCCCTTAGGCATTGGAGCGGCCTTGCACATTTCACCCTTGTCGGCAGCTTCGTGGCCTCCTCCTCCCGTATCACCCGTGCTCATAGACTTGGCTCGGCGTGGGCGCTCAAAATCTGCCCAACAGAGGAATCAGTCAGTCCATGGTGGTGTGCCAGGCCCCTCTTGGCCCCTCTCGGTCCCGTGTCTTGTCTGCTCTTTGCTTTCCGCCCTATGGACTATTCTCTCAACGGATAGACCCCCGACCGCTGGCCCTCTGCACTCAGAACCCCTGTCCCCGCAGCCATCCAAATGCAGCAGTTGGGAAACAGAACCAAGTGGCTCTGGAAGATAGCACCTAAGGCTTCTTATCTCTGGTGTGTGCTGTTTTGTTTTGTTCTTTCCCTTTGCTCTTGCCCAAGAACCCAAGCATCCGCCACTGCTCAGCTGCGTGGTGAAATGGCCTGGCCCCGTGCCAGGGTGCTTCGCCAGGTGGTTGGGCTGTGGAGGCCGCTGCATGCGATGGGCCGATAATACCCCACCGCGCTGTAAACAGGACACTCCACCCTCCCGCGGGCACCCAGCTGGTGCCCCGGCAACCTGCTGCTTTGTCATGGCCCGTCATGTTATGGGTGTCCTTTCTCAGATAGGGGAGCCGATTGTCCTCTTGCCCTCCCCCGAGTTTCCCAAATCTGAGAGGGGTACTTTCCAGAAATGACACCGGTTCAGCTTCCAACCACAAGCAATCGTTGTGACTTCTCAATGCTTCTTCGTTGACCATAATCACACAATGGCAGGGCAGAACCCAATCCCCAGATCTTTCCGGTATATCCATGAGGGAGAAGCTCATGAGCTCCTATTTCAACTACACTCGCTTGTGAGATTTCTTCGGGGACGTTCCCAACTGAGCTAGGGCCCCCGTGGCGGCACAGGCACAGGCAAGCAGCCTCTCCACCATTTCCTCAAGGCAGGGTCCGTGCTGGGTTGGGCTGTTACCAGTCAAGGCTTTGCCGCTAGTTGCACCTTCCCAAGGGGCAGTGTGGCTGGAACTCATTCTGTGTGTCTTTTCTGGGCTGAATCTTTTTCTAGGCTCCTTTACCCCACCTTCTGACCCAAAGACTTGTGGAGGCGGGAGGGATTAAGTGACATTAACTGGTTCAACCTCATCTGTCTAGTGAAGACTTGAAAGCGGTTTTGCATCTCACCTCCTGGTCTTTAGAGCATCCCTAGGAAGTACCGTAGGCTTGGATGGAGCTCCCGCTTGCCAGATGGGAGAGCAGGCCCAGGGAGGTTGGGTTGGCTACTGTCCCGTCCGGAGGAAGGTAGAGCCTCGGTCAGAACTGGGTCGCTCACCTCTGTGCCTCTTCTGGATGTTCGGGGGCCACACTGCTCCAGCCCGTCGCCCCTTGGAGAATGGCAGAAAACCCATCACTGTCTGACTCTAGCTTTGGTTTGTGTTGCTGTTGGGGGGAACTTGACATGTTGGTTTAGGCCCTCATTGGTTTCGGCGCCCACATTACCAGGTGCTCACCAAACCACTTAGGGTGATGTTTTTGAAATAAGCGGTAAGTGTTTGTTTCCTATCGAAACCTAATTTTTCAGAAAGTGCCCCCCTCATTTTCTGGGCAGGGTGGAAACATGGCATTTTACCTCTCTTCAGAGGTATTGGGACATGCCAAGAATTAGGGGTTGGGGAGGGGAAGTGGGGACTTGCTGAGGTCTCTGAGACAGAAGGTGATTCTGTCACCTTGTGACTGGTAGGAACTGTGCCAGCAGCAGGATGTGGTCACTCTAGAAATAAGGCTGAGGCGCAGCTGTCTCCTTGCAGGAAAAGAAACTGAGGCAAGGCCTCCAAGTTTGACGTCGATGCAGTGAGATCCTTGCAGGTGTGGCAGAGAGGAGGGCCTCAGGGGCCACTGGTTCTGGATTGGGGTGCTCAATTTCTCTCCATTCCTATCTCCTGCCTCCTGCCCCTGTCTTGTTCCCCCCCCCCTTTTTTTTTAAATTGTGTTATTTTTGTTTTGTGTATGGAAGAGCAAGTCAGGACCCATGACACCCCCAGAGTCCTTGTGAATCACTTTGGTCGAAGGTAGCCAGAAAGCATGTAGAGTTGACCAAAGTGGGTGGTTGGAGTCTCACACCAAATCCCAGGATTCTGGGGCCTCCCTCAGCCCAGGAGTACTGGGAGTCGGTCCCATCTCTGCTTGCTGCCCTTGAGATTGGATTCCTACTGTAGTTCATGAGTGGGGTGGGATTTAAAGGGTAATGCAAACTGATACCAAGTGGGTGTGGTTTAAATGGTCCTTGGGAGATAGTAGAATCCCAAGGTTTCAAAGACTTCAAATAAACCCCAACCCAACCCACCCGAAAAACAGAAAGTCAGTACAGACACCTGGGCAATGCCTGCCATCAAAAGACTCCCTTCCCCGAAAAGGAGCTAAAATGATGGTCCTTCCTGCAGGTGTCTAGGCAGGTGTCCCCTGCAACCTCAGAAGGTACTCCTGATGCCAAAGGGCTGTGAGCCCACGTGGGGTGATTGAGGAGGAAAGATGCTTGGGTTTAGGCGTGGGACCGTCTCGGACCTTGTCGGCTACCAAGTCCAGTCTGAGACTGGCCCTTTATGGGCCTCAGTTCCCTTACAGTCCCCCTGAACCCCTTTTGGGCCTGACAGGAAAGTAAAGACCCACATGAAAGGACTGTGCAGATGGGGCGAACCTGAAAAGTTCTATATAAATACCAGAGAGCCCTTATGGTCTCAGTAAAAGAGAAATCTCCAGGACGCTTTTGCAGCAGTTTCTGCTGAAGGGCTGGGCGAGGTTGTTCCCAGTGATCCCTCCTCCTCGCTGCTTTCCCCGCCCAGGAGTCGAGGCCCTCTTTCGCACAGTGATGAAGCAGCTGTCAGGATCACCGTGTTCTGGCCTTTATGCCAACCTCTTGCTCATCTGCTTCCCACCTGCCTCTCCGCCGCTCCGTCACGTAATCCCGTAAATTTGCTTTCTGGCGCTGCCGCCTGCCTCATCCCTGGCCTCTCCTAGACGGTTTCGGAGGCCCACAGGGCAGCAGTGTTGTGTCTGACCTGCCTGCCAGCATGCGTCAAAACCTCTCCAAAATATCTGGATTGCTACCTTTTGATCTGACACCCAGAATAAGAGAAGGAGTGGTTGACATGCTAGTGTGGGAGACGAAGTTGGGGCTTGAACCCAGCGTGCCTATCCCTGACTTAACTGGGTGACAAGGCACAGGGAGGAGAAGAGAGAGGCCAGGCCTTCCTAAGCCAGAGAAAGGAAGAGCCAGGCAGCCCTGGGGGCTTTACTCATGGGGAGGGGGTTGAGCATGAATGTGCAAGGCAGACAAACTTCGAATCCATGATATAATTAGAGCAGGTGTTCCCTTGGAGTAACGATTTTTTTATTTTATGCAAATACTTAGGCATCTGCCAATCACCAGCCCTATGTTCTCGGCACTGTGTGGGGTACAAAGACAAATTAGAGACAGTCCTTGGCCACAGGTTGTTTATTATCTAGGAGTTAAAATACCCATAATCCAAGAGAGAGGATTCTAAGTACTAGAAGAGTACAAAGTGCTGGGGGAAATCAGAAAATTCTTCCAGGGAATCCAGAAGGCTTTGTGGTGGTGGAGGCGGTCAGGCTGGCCCGGATGCATGGGGCAGATTTCAACTCTGCACACCTTTGCAAAACCTCAGAGGAGGGAAGGCACAGGACATGGGTGGGAAATGGTTCACGGTACAGCTTGTCCAGGACATAGAGACCTTGAAGAGGAGTGAAATGTACAGGAAAGGTAAGTGCGACCAGAACATGAGGCCTTTGGCTACCATCTTCAAAAATGAGCCTTTGATGGGTTTTAACAGAAATGTTAAGATCTTTTAAAAGGATATTTTGTAGGTCAATATATATTATTTAGAAAAGTGTTTATGGCATAAAGTGAAAACATATTACGAGACGTTATATACAGTATGATCCCATTTTTTATTTTAAAGCGTACGTATAGCAGTCAGGCTGACAAGGGTATATCTCTCATAGTATTATCAGTGATCAGCTCTGGATATTGAGATGCGAGGTTTTTCTTTTTGTTTATGTATTTCCTGACTTTTCTGCAATTCACGCTTACTATTTTTGCAGTGTGTCGTTTTCTTTTGTTTTAAATGAGTGCATATGGTAGCTGAGGGAGAGGACTCAGAAATATGCCAGGAATTAGATAAAAACAGACTGAAAGTTATCCATGCAGTAACATCTGTGATATACAGATCATGGGCAGGGAAACCCCTCGAATGCCCAATAATAGGGAACGGCTAAGCAGACAACTGTGTACCAACCTGGTGGGATATAATGCAGTCATTGGAAGTGACAAATACGTAGATTGGTGATACTTGGAAATGGATATATGAAATGGGTAGAACAAAGCAGAACGTAATGTATATTTCACATTGATTACAACTATGTCGAAATGTGTGTAAATACATAAACGGATTTGGAGAATATACAGTGTTGTTAGTGTCTCCTTTTCTATCATGGTAAATGCTGAACATAGATTTTACCATTTAACCATTTGAAGTTCATAATTCAGTGGCATTAAGTACATTCACGATATTGTGTGACCATTCCCACCATCCATCTCCGGAACATTATCATCGTGCCAGGCAGAAACTCTGTGCCCATAAATAATAACTCCCCATTCCCTTCTAAGTCCCTGGTAGCCTCTATGAGTTTGCCTCATAGAAGTGGGCTCGTACAATATTTGTCCTTTTGGGTCTGTTTTATTTCACTTCGTATAATGTTTTGAAGTTCTGTGGTGTTGTAGAATGTATCGGAATTTCATCCCCCTTTGAGGCTAATGACCCATCGCATGTGTACGCCACATTTGGTTTATCCATTCATCTGTCGTTGGACATTTGGTTGCTTCTACCTTTCGGCTGTTGTGAATAGCGCTGCTATGAACATGAGTGCGCGAGACCCTGCTTTCGGTTCTTTTGTATATTTACCTAGAAGCGCAGTTGCTGGATCATATGGTAATTTTATGTTTAACTTCTTGAGGAACTGCCAGCCTGTTGGTGTCTTTTTAATATAAAGCTCTTCAAGTTTATTTATACCTACGATCCCCAGTTCCTTTTGCTATGCTTAATGCACACACGAATTAGCTAGGGATTACTACGGATGTGAAAACGTTTTGCTCTGTTTGAAGGAAAGAGCCTTTACAGATCTTAAGATAGTAGAATGTTTTGAATGTGGCTGTGGAAAGCAGGGCCAACCCAGATGATTGAAACTTACAGATGATTCCAGAACCTTAACATCGTATCAACAGTCTCAATTTTTACCTTCTCCCAAAAAGCTTTAACCAAGGTAAAAATTAAATGGATGGATATATAATTGCTTTGTTTTTGTCCCATTTAGCCAGAAGTCAGAGACAGAGGAGGGAACCAAAAGACTGATTTTCCTAAGCTGGATTTGTCCCTCCTGGATGGTTGAAAGGAGTTCTATTGTTCTCTTTGTCTCAGTCACCTAGGTTCCCTGAGCTAACCAGTCATGAAGGAAATATGAAGAGTCCTTCAGTTAATTGGGTTGAATTTGTGCAGTGCGTAGGAGCCCTGCAGTAGGTGCTGGAGAGAGGCAGGGCAGGGGATAAAAGATTGGTTTGGGGCCCCTTAGAGTTCCCTCGTTAATGGTGGGAAACAGCCCTGCTATCGGGAACTCAGTCCGAGACTTAGGAGTTCAGAGCTCATAGTCCATTAGGAACAGGAAAAAGATAGAAGACATGTATAAAATAACCCCTTGTCTAAAGTAAAATGATGTAAATTGTTTCCAGTGATAAAGGCCAGCTGGTCAAGTCAGGAAAGCTCTGGTCAGACTATATTTGCTTTTATGGGCCGCTTCGAAGAATCTTTTAGGAGGGAGGTGGATACAAGTGAAGATGTGGCCATCAGGTGAGGCTTTCCTAGGAGACAGAAGGTTGGTTACCTCGTCTCCTTCCTCCATGCTGATGTCAAGGTGTGTGGGCTGTGCTCTCTTCCAGCCAGCGTCCCATGCTCCGTGGCCCCAGAAAAGTCAGTGTGTAGGCCTCAGCCACCCCAGGTCCGGCGTACATTCTCCCTGGACACCATCCTCAGCTCCTACCTTCTGGGCCAGTGGCCACGAGATGCCGATGGGGCCTTCACCTGCTGTACCAATGACAAGGCCACCCAGGTAATGACGCGCTCTCCTAAGGGGATAAGGATGGGGGGAGGGAGATGGCTGAGAGACCTTTGGTCTACTCTCCAAACTCTCAGTCACTGAAATGATCTGTCCTGGGTTTTGGCTGTACATCTTCGCCATGTGGCTTTTTAGCATCTGATATTTACCAGCTTGGTTTTCTCTGTAAACTTTCGTGAAAACAAGTTTGCATTCCACCTGGCTGGTGGAAGAGAGAAGTCAATCTGGGTTTTCCAGTCTGTCTTTGAGTATTCGTGTGTGGGTAAGCAAGAGTTGACTTTGGAATCTCTTCTAGGTTTTCAAAAATGAGATTTACCTTTCTAAAATTAAGCAGGCCAACATTCAACCGAGTTTGCACTCCCCAGACAACTGGGAGAGGGGGCCAAAAAGTGTATTGAGCCCAGATAGATCCCACTGGAGCAGTAGGAGTGGAAAGCTCTCCGATAATGAAGACTCGAGCCCTAGCCAGCAGCCCATGGGAGTCCACTGGGCCTGTTCGAGTCCTTTGGAGCCCAGGTCCCCTCTGTCAGTATTTTTCTTCCCTGCAGTCTTTTCAATAAGAATCCTAAAGTTGGAAAGAATCTCTGCAGACCACCCAGCCCATTGGTTGGTTTTTGAATAAGATCGTGTTCACCTGAGCAAGGAGTCATCTCCTATGTGAAATTATACGAAGATATTCTTTTTTTTTTTTTTTTTAGATTTATTTACTTATTTTAGAGAGGGGGGAGAGACCTTTTGCGCAGGGGTGGGGAGGGACAGAGGGAGAGAGAGAATTCCAAGCAGACTCCCTGCTGAGCATGGAGCCCAACTTGGGGCTGGATCTCACGACCCTGAGATCACGACCTGAGCCAAAATCAAGAGTTGGACGCTCAGCCGACTGAGCCGGCCAGGCGCCCCCATACAAAGATGCTTCTTAATCTGATTCAGGACTTCAACATTCTTAGCAGTTGGTCAGAGTCTACTCTTTTCCCTTTTGATACAGTTTAAACCCGATCCTGTTCAACTTCAGAACAAATGAGTTGTTCTCAGGAAAGAGGAAACAGGGTGGGAAGAATAGGGGCTCCAAAGCAGGCCCACATCCCGGGGGGTCCTGGGCAAGTCGGCTCTTCCTTTGCAAGCTGGGAGCATGTGCCCGCCCTGCTTGCTTGCAGGTGGGGGGACAGCCAAGCATAGAAGTGTTTCGTGCGCTCACATCCCCCCTACCTCCTCTTTTGTGCATGTCACGTTGGGCCCTTTCTTTTATTTATTTTTTTTAGTGAGATCCATTTTCAAATGTTGCTAGTGAACGTCTGAATGCGCAGTACTGTTCTCGGCATGTTGGAATGAAGGATAAGGAAAGGAGAACAAGATTTGGCCTCTGTGAGTCTGGATGCCAGTTCCATGAAGGCCAGTGAACAGACAGCCAAGGGATGAGATGGGGCCAAATGTTTGGCACAGTTTAGAGGAGAGGAATTCTCATGGGAATGCCCCACCTTGAACCAACAAGAATTTGCCGCAGCTGAGATCAGTGGCCCTCTTTAGATCTGCAAACAGAATGCGAGGGGAGGACTCACTCCAGTGGGGGACGGCAGGGGCTGCTTCCTTGGAGCCCCAGGCACTGCTGTTCCCTGCGTCCTTGGGAAAGGCTGAGCAAGATGGCTTCTGCTTTGCCCTCACAGGCCTGGAGTACACACCCCCTTCTCTTTGGAGAGGAGTGTTTAATCCAAAGAATGTATCTAGTCAAGTAGGGCTTCCAGGAGGACAGGACCTGAGGCTGCTTCTGGTGTGCGAGCTCAGGAGTGTATCCCCCTTTGTCAGGTGCGGGCTTCCCACCTCTCCCTGTCGCTGTCACTTCCGGCCACCGACCTTCTAGGAAGCCTCTACTCCACTCCTTGGAGAGTGTTCTCTTTGTCAACTCAAGGGAGGGTTGGCCTCAGATGTTCCCTGGCGGGATTTAGAGGCCTGGGCTCTAGGCTATGTGTTTTTGCTCGGGCTCCAGCTGCAGGCCAGATCTTTTATATAACAGCTCTGGGCTTCTTGCCACCGCAAGACAGAGGTCAGCGATGCGCCTCCGTGGGTCTGGCAAGGCCAAGCTGTGCAGCTTTCCTCTTTTCCCGGGATGGGCTCCAGCCCTCGAGGAACTCTTAGCAACCTGTCAATATTGTGGCTGCAGTCAAGAGGTGGGAGAATTCTGATCAACGTAGGCATCCAAACCAAAATATGCACTCTGCCCATCTTTCCGTCCCGGCCTTCTGGGAATGTTTTGCTTCTAGATTTTGGGCTCCAGTCAAATTCCTGCTCGAGAGACCCCCCTGGCCTGGCACAAGCTACCTCCTTCAACACTCATGTTCCACCGGGAAGACCTGAGGCTCTCCTGACCTCTCCCTAAGTGATTGGTGTTCCTTCTCTCCAGAGCACGGGCATATCCCCAGAATGGGCTAGAGATGAGGGAGGGCTTTTATTGGGGAGATACAAGGGAGCATGGACAAGGGTAGAGGGAAGGTGGGGAGGTAGGATTTACCAAAGTCCTTGAAGGCTTTTATGTTGTTAAAAAAATAGATTGAGGCCAGCACTTTTCCCTCATTTCTCTGAGCCCTATCCCTGCCTTTTGCCCCTTCCCTTCAGGTACACCATTGTACCACTTCTGCTGTGCCTGGCAGGCCTTCACTTCTGCTCTCCTATTTGCCCTCCCACCCTAGAGCCAGCAGCTGGAGTGTGTGTGTTTGGACACCACGTCAGCCCTGGCATTCCTGGGGCCATGCCTTGTAGTGAGGGCAGCAGCCTTAGTTAGGCTGACCCTCCGAGAGGAAACAAGAACCCTGCCCGTTCCAAGCAAGTTTCTGACCTGGGCGGCAGACACAGAGCACCTGCCATTTAAATAGCCAAGCATGCTGCATTCTCGAGTCTTCCTCGCAAGATGGTTACCCAAGTTATTTGGGGCAGGGGAGGAAGAGAGGTGGATAAGTCTTATTTGGGGAATCGGGTGTTCTGTGAAGTTCTGCATGTTCTGAGCCAGAAAGAGCAATGCGAGAGAGCTGACTGGATCTCCCAGAGCCAAGCTTGGTGAGCCCAAGGAAGAGCTTGGGTCGGCGGGAGCTGGGCACAGAGTAGCCAGCCAGGGAGGACTAGCAAGGTTCCTGGATGGAGTCACCATCATCTGGAGGAGGTTCTTTGTGTCTTGGAGGACTTCGTCAAGATTCTCCAGGCCAATCTGAATATGCTTTCCCCTCTCTGGACCACCCTCTCCCCAGGTCAGCTGGTAAACCCGAGCTGGCCACCAAGTGCTCTGGGCTGGCCCTGCTAGTGGCTGGGCCAGGGCGGGGTGCCGTCACCACCTCCCTTCCTGCTGTGCAAAGCACTTGTGTCTCCGTGAGCTCTTCTGCAGGGAGGAAGTGGTCTCACCACAGCTGGAATGACTGTTTGAGCACAGTTCCCCCGCTGGTCTCATCCTGCAGACAGACGGGACTCTGGGTTCCCGCTCTGCCCGGCCCTCTGTGCTGCTCGTCCCAGCCCTGCTTCCTGTATGCGCTCCAGGTGAGGTGTGGAAGCTTCGAGGATGGACTCTTTACTTGAGGCTTGATTTATCCTACAAGGGAAAAAATAGCTTAAGTCCTTGACAGATCTCAGGGAGTGTCTTGGAGGCCAGAGGCAGAGCTGGCGTACTCTTTTTGGGAAGACTTCCCTTTCTGTGACTTTTCCCTACTGTGTTTTGTTTCCTTTCGTTACTCTTTTTCCCAAGCCAGCGCCTCGGCGTTCAGTGACGACACACAATCCAGTCTGCCCATCACAGGCTTGCTTTCTGGGTGTGGGGGCCTGGGCATGGCGCCTGGTTTCCAAACTGGCGAGCAGGACCAGTTGGTCAGCATATGGTTTCACAGCAGCACAGAATATTTGAAAATGGGTCCACGATGGAAAATCTGAGGGTTATGTAGTCACTGGAGGGCCAGGGCCGGTGGCCTTGGCCACCTCCAGCCGGAGTTCCTGGCGCCGGCCAGCAGACCACCCTCAGAGAGTCTTTTCCTGCCTGTGTTTCGCCAGAGTCCCCCAGGGGCTGATTCCCTGCCGAATGTCATGTTCGACACGTAGTTCCTGAGCATCTGTACCAGGCCAGGTGCCACACTGTTCTTCGTCCCCGCATAGGTATACGGGACAGTGTTCCCAGGGCCTAACTGGCTCTGCCAAGGTCCCTGGACACAGCACAGCCGGGGCTCTTGCCTGGGAGTCCAGGTGTAAAGACCGAGCTGGTTGGGGTCAGAGAACTAGGTTCCAGTTAGGAGGGTTTCCGACTCCCATCCCACCCCTGCCTTCTTGTTCTATCGGGCTGTTCTTTGGAAAGCAGTCTTCCACCCCCACGCCCAGTTATCCTTCCACATGTGGCTCTGGGAGCTCAGAAGCCCAGGCAAGGCTTCCTTGGTTTGACCCACCTCCAGTTTTGCATAATGCGAGCATCGTCTGCATAGTTGGCTGATGTCGGTCATGGCTAGTACGTGGTCCTGCTTCTCTCAGCTGCTCCCCTTGGGCCAGCGTGTTAAAATAAATGGGTTCCAGTGCATGAATCCCCTTGACAAACACGTTTCGGTCTGCTGAGCTCAAGGTCCACGGTGCTTCCAGACGATCAGCTGGAGTGGCTCCTTCCATTGCCGTCCTGCCACATGGCTGGACCCTTGTTGTGCCAGAAAGGGGCACTCTTCGAAGGATAGCCTTCCTGAGCTGTGACTTTTCTGTGCCCCAGGGAGACCTTGGCTCAGACCTCTGTGGTGAGACCCAGAGGCGAAGCGGCTTGTCTACCCAGATATACTGGAACTAAAGGAGCAGGGCATGGTCCCCACTCTTGACATGCCCGTTCAGTTGGAGGGGCCAAAGCCCACACTCGTGCGTGGGCTTGCCTTACAGATGCTCAAAGCCAGCATGTACATGGCTTCAAACACAGGATGACCTAATGTATTAGGTTCCTGGGGTTGCTGTGACAAATGACCTCAAACTTCGTGGCTTAAAACACCAAAACCTTATTCTCTCACAGATCAGGAGGCCAGAAGTCGAATTCTGTTTCGCTGGGCCGAGATCAAGGTGTTGGCGGGGCTTTGTGCTCTCTGGAGGCTTGCTGGGAGATCATTCCTTGCGTCTTCCAGCTTCTGTGGCTGCCAGCATTCCTTGGCTTGTGGCCACATCACTCCAGTGTCTGCCTTTGTGGTCACATCACCTTATCTTTCTCCGTATGTGTGTCTAATTGCCCTCTGATGTCTCTCTTATGAGGATACTTGTAATGGCCCAATTTGTTTGGATAACCCAGGATAATCTTCCCATCTCAAGATCTATAACTTAACCACATCTGCAAAAACTGCCATATAAGCTAACATTTATAGGTTCCAGGGATCGGGACCTGATATCTTTGTAGGGCTGTTTTTCAGGCTCTCACACCTACTGACCTCATCTTCTACTGCTTTGCCCCTTCTTCCCTCTGCTTGAGCCACCCTGGCCTCCTTCTCATTCTCAAACAAACCAGGCTCACTCCTGCCTCAGGGCCTTTGCACTTGCTGTTCCCTCCATCTGGATCACTCTTACCTCACATATCCACATGGCTCACTCCCCACCTCCCCTTCACGTTTTCCTTCAGATGTTACTTTTTCATTGAGAATGTCCCTGACATTTAAAATCAATTGTTCCCCACCCAGCATTCCTATCTCCTTTTGTTGCTGTGTTTTTCTCTTAGTACTTATCACTGTTTAAACTATGTCCCCAACTAGAACATAAACTCAAAGGGGACAAGGATCTTTGTTGTTCTGTACATTGCTCTGTCGCCGGCTCTGGAACGGTACCTGACGCTCAGTGCTCATTCAGTAACTACATGTTGAGTGTGGATGATGTATACTCTGAGCCCATCTGTACAGAGGACACGTGGAGCAAAGGAGCAGGCAGTACGAGGTAGACCAGTTAGACGGGCTCCCCGAGGGGAAGGCTGGGAAGAGATGGCAGGGCAGGCCCTCTTAGCTGGAGAGGCCAGGCTTAGCGGTCCAGGGTAAGGGGAGAAAGGCAGAGCTAGGTTTGCCTGGGTGCAATGAGGGCCCAGTATGGAGGGTCCATGGGATGGAAGGTAAATTGGTAACATCTGTGACCAGGGGTTAGCTGGGTGTTGAGGCAAAGCAATGGCCCTAGTAGCACAGTTTACAAAGAGGCAGCAGCGGTTGCTGGAAGATGTGGCTGAGCAGAGAGAGGTGAGGTAAGATGAATTGAGAGACGGGGTGCCTGGGTGGCTCAGTCGTTAAGCATCTGCGTTCGGCTCAGGTCATGATCCCAGGGTCCTGGGATCGAGCCCCGTATCGGGCTCCCCGCTCAGCAGGAAGCCTGCTTCTCCCTCTCCCACTTCCCCTGCTTGTGTTTCCTCTCTCATTGTCTCTCTCTGTCAAATAAATAAATAAAACCTTAAAAAAAAAAAAGATGGACTGAGAGGCATGATCCCAGTTTGGCATGAATTTTCACATCCTTTCTAGACTCCACTGTCAGCCCACATTTCTCCTTCCACCCCCTCATGCGTCTCAGAAAGGAGGAGGCAGTTGAAGGGTCTGGAAGAGATGTTAATAGAGCTGCTGGCAGCCTGGATGGGGCTCCTGTGAGTGCGGTACCTTCCCGGTGGAAGGGAAAAGGGCATCACCACCTTAGCCTTCCGCCATCCCTCCCCTGTGGCCTCTGCCGCCTTCCAGGGACAGCAGGCTTGTGTGGGGCTCAGCTTGGATGAGCAGAGCTGACAATCTGTGGGGTTGGCTTTGGAGCCCCGGGAAGGGAGGCGCCGTTTGTGTGTCTGCTGGGCCGAGGGGGCTCTGGGAGGGGGGACCCCCTCCTCACTTTGCAGTAGGTGCAGTAGCTTTCCTGAGGCTCTGTCTGCCAGCACCCCAGTCTGGGGAGACGCAGGCCTTTGGAAGTCGACCAGCGATCCGCTTGCTCGCAGGACGCTGTCGCAGCCAGCTGTACCTTGAGGGCTTGGGCTGCGGCCTGAAGGATGCGCTGCCTGCCCTCTTCCTGAAGGAGGGGGAGCTGTGGAGACTAGAGCTCTGGCCCGTCTTCCTCGTGCCGCTGTGAGGGAAGGAGGGTGGGGCAGCCGTCTCACCCTGGCTGGGTCGCATGGCCCAGGAAAGGTCCTGGTCAGCAGCTGGGAGAAGGAAGAGCCAGGGAGACCCAGCCCCCTGTGGCCCCTCCATACAGCTGTCGCACAGGGCAATCTGCCTCCCACCCCCACACCCCGGCTCTTCTTCACAGCTGTTGGGTGGTGAGTGGTTGGGTTTTTATCCCCCCCCATATCCTCCCCCTTTTCTGTTTGCAACAACCTCTCGGGGGAGGTCAGCAGATCTGTTGGAGGAGACGGTTCCCAGGCCCTCATGGTTTGGCAGCTCGTGCAGAGAAGTTAGAGCTGGTTCCCCCAGAGCATTCCCCCTTGGGCCCCTCCCTTGGAATGGAAGTAGGGGTGTTGGTGGTGGGAAGCGATCTAGTCCTCCTCTGCCTCATGCTTAAGCCAATAGCGTCCTCCCTCTGGTTGGGGCCCAAGAAGTGGGTCTACAACTCCCCCTGCCTCAATCTTGGGCCCTTGGCCTTCTATGCCGCTGGGGAGCAGGGAGGAGGGGGGGATGTGGCCGACTCAGAGGTCTGTTCTCACAAAGGGCAGCACAGGGCCCAGGAGAAGGAGCTGTGGTAAAGCCAGGAAGGGTGAGGGTCAGGGCTGAGTTCAGAATTCTGGCTTCCTCCTTGCTGAGAATGTCCCCTCCCGTGCCTGTTCAGGAGGACCTTGGGGCCCCCAACATTCACTCCATGTGCAGGGAAAAATCATGAAACCAGCCTGAGACACTGCGCTACACGGAAGTCTCCTGCTTCGGTTGAAGATGGAGGACGAGGGACCTCTACTGACATTTTTCCTGTTTTACCAAGTAATGATTGCTTAATGGAGTCCCGTCTAGTCACTTGGTTTTCATTATGCTCCCAGGAGCCCGAACCTGTGCCGGACCCATAAAGGGTCCAAGAATCGAGGATGCTGGTGGTTCCCCGAGCCCGCGTTCTTCTGGAGCTGGTTGGGATAGGGAGGGGCAGTACTTGTCCCTTGGGGAGCATCTGGAATAGCTGGGGCCAATCCATGTGTAAAAGTCACAAGAGAGTGAAGAGCAGGCTGGCCTTATTGCCTCATCAGGGAAGGCTTCCTGGAGGACGTGGACTGGGAGATAGGCGGTGCAGGTGGAGAAGCCTCAAAGAATAAAAGAGGCAGTCAGTGTTGAGGAGGGTGATGACCAGATGACAGAGAAGGCTTCGAAGAGCCACCACCAATGTCCAGGAAGTGGCTGCTTCCCCGGAGCCTGCCCGAGAAGCTGTTCTGTCTCACCGGGTTTCTCTCCCTACAGACCCCCCTGTCCTGGCAAGAGCTGGAAGGAGAGCGGGCCAGCTCCTGTACGCACAAGCGCTCGGCGTCCTGGGGCAGCACAGACCACCGAAAAGAGGTAACTGCCCCCTTTGACTCCCTGGCCACGGTGGCTGCCTCCTGTCCACGCCCAGCGCCGGGGATGCGTCTGCTCCAAAGTGGCCTCCCATCTTCGGTCTCACTTGCCTTTTCCTAATGGGGTGGCTCCTTCAAAGCCACCTCTCAGCGTCCTGGTGGCCCGGCTTAGGAGTCCAGACACCTCTGCCTTCAGGGGCTTTGTCGCTGGCGCCCTCCAGCAGCCAAGCGCAGGGTGGGAGCCACCACTGTTCTCGCTCTGCTTTCAGGTCGTATCCAGATAAGCCATTCCGAAGCTAGAGAAAGACAGGGACTGAGTTTCTGGGAACTGGAAGCCCCCAACCTCACCTCCTACTTAACTATGCATCCAGTCTTATTTTGTTTTTTTTAAGATATTATTTATTTGTCAGAGAGAAAGAGCACACATGTGCGCACCCAAGCAGGGGGAGCGCAGGCAGAGGGAGAAGCAGGTTCCCCACTGAGCCGGGAGCCCGATGCAGGACTCGATCCCAGGACCCTGGGATCATGACCCGAGGCGCAGGCACATGCTTAACCGACTGAGAGCCCCCCCAGACATCCCATCCAGCCTTATTTTTAAAAGAAGAGAAAAAGAGTTCTGTGTTCCCACTTTTCACTGCCCCCCCGCCCCGCCCAGGACTCCAGGCATGGAAGTTGAGTAGGGAAAAGCACAGACGGGGATTCCTGGGTCCTAAACCAGCTCCACCTGCCCCACCAGCTGGCAGTCCCTGAGGGCCCACTCCCTTGGAGTCCCTTCGAGCCCCTCTTGTGGCAAGAACAGAGAGAAAATGTGAAGGGAATGCTCTACAAGTTAAAAGCTAGTGGGAAATACAGAGTATGTAAAGTTCCGAACGATCGGAGTAAGCAAGTTATTTACGCTAAGTGTGGAGTCGTGGTGTGAATGGTGCCCGATAGCAGATCTAAAACCACTTCCTTCTTGGCAGTGGTCATAACTCGTGTGGCTACGGGCAGCAGATCTCCTTGATGAATCCTAGTTAATTTGGGCCCATATTTAAATAGATCTGCATCTCCTGAAACTTCGCCAGTTGAGGGCGAGTAGGTGGAGAATTACAAATGTGACAGGGATAATAGTCAAAACCATTGATAATAAGGCGTAATTGTTACAAGATATGGAAGTCAGGACAAAATCTGATATTCCTTCTTGCGCGTCTGCTCCTTGCTCGGTGCAGTCTCCTTTAAAATGAGGGGAAATCCTTCCATCCTTCCTGGTCCCGGGGCCTTTGAGATAGCTGTGAATGTACTTTGAAGAGTGAATTCAAAAACATCATTTCCCATTTCTATTAATAGAGTAGTATTCCACGCCTTTGGAATTTGTGAAAGACAAAAATGGTTTTCGGCATTGCATATTTTGAGCTTTTTGGAAACAGATCCATCTGATTCATTTTTCCAACTGATCCACGGAATACGTGATAAGTCAGCAACACCAAATACCTAGTTAATAAGGTCTCCAGCTTGGGGCGCCTGGGTGGCATAGCGGTTAAGCGTTTGTCTTCGGCTCAGGGCGTGATCCTGTGATCGAGCCCCACATCAGGCTCTTCTGCTATGAGCCTGCTTCTTCCTCTCCCACTCCCCCTGCTTGTGTTCCCTCTCTCGCTGGCTGTCTCTATCTCTGTCGAATAAATAAATAAAATCTTAAAAAGAAAAAAATAAGGTCTCCAGCTTGCCCGGTGAGCGTATCATCAGTTCTGAACTCACCGAGGTTTCCTGGGAGGTTTTCCATCTTCCTTTTACGCATTTTCATGGGCCTCGGGCAGGAGCCATACTGGGGAGGAGGGACCCCCGGTGCCCTTTAGCTTTGCTTCACCTGTCTCTCCCCCCCCTCCCATCTCTGGGCTGCCAGATTTCCAAGTTGAAGCAACAACTGCAGAGGACAAAGCTAAGCCGCAGCGGGAAAGAGAAGGAGCGGGGCTCCCCCCTGCAAGGGGACCATGCAGTGCGGGGAGCACTGAGGGTATGTGTCCCGCCCCCTCCCCGGGCCTGCTCCCCTGGTCGTCGCCTGTGGCACCCCGTGTGGGCAGGTCCTCCCGCCTCCGACAGAGCCTGCCATACCCCATGCCCCGTGGCCACGTGGCTGCCCGTCCCATGGCCACACGGCTGCCTAGGTGGTTTGGGCTCACTGAGTGAGGCTGGAAGGGCTTCTTGCCCTTGCCGATGGCTCTCCCCCAACCCCCGCCCCCCTACAACTGATGCAGGATGAGCCTGCAGACTCTAAAGGCACATTCTAGACCTCTCTCAAAGCACTAACTTCTGGAGAAAAGCCCACTGTGTGTTCCTATTGCAATCAGTCCCTGTCCCCAGGTCCTCCTTTATTCGCTTGGTTCTGCTGTGTAGACATGCCGTTACCCGCTGGTCAGAACTAGTAACTCTATGGGGCTTAGGGGGGTTCCGTGATCGCTCCATCTGCCTCCTCCTCAGGCATCCCCTCCCAGCTTCCCCTCAGGGTCACCTGTCCTGCGGCTCAGCCCCTGCCTGCACCGGAGCCTGGAAGGGCTGAACCAAGAGCTGGAGGAGGTGTTTGTGAAGGAACAGGGTGAAGAGGAGCTGCTGCGGGTGAGTGGGGTGCACCCTCGATGCGTGACAGCCAGTGGCTTGCTGAGTTGTGGGTGCGGGCTGGTGGCACTCTGGCTCTCTCGGGGCCCTGGGCTGTGGCCACATCGGCAGCGGGGTACAAACACCAGCCTGCACCAGGAACACAAATCGAGTTCATTTGATTCAAATGGACTTGGCCACCAGGACAGCAGAGCTGGGCGGTGGATCCGGGACAGGCTTGTGGTGCTGGGTGGAAAGAGAGGGAGCCGGGCTCGGTGGAGGGGAGACTCCCCAGCCAGGAGGAAGGGCCTCGGCACCGATCTTCTGCCAAAGCACTGGCTCCCTGCTCCCTACGTCCTCATCCCCATCACCATCCCTGTGTCCATCAGCTCTCCCCCATGTCCACCTGGTCACCTGCCTTCATCCTTCATGCCCAGTTGCCCCTCCCCACGCCCCCGCCCCACTCCCAGGCAGAAATATTTGCTACCTTTTCTGCCGTCTCAGGCACATGTTTATGCTGACACAGTACGATCGGAGAATGCCAGTTGGGCAGTATTAATATAATTCGAATGGGCACACTCCTCCGTTTATGAGTTACTTGCTAGTTGATTTTTAATTCATGTATGTGTAGGATTTGATTCCCACCCAGACAGCTGCGCACAATTCGGTGAGCTGTGGGTACAAGTACCACTGATGGTTAAGAAGCAGGGAGGGGGTATTTCATACGTGATGATGTGCATGCCTGTCCTGCCGTGGCTTGCGTGGTTAGTGTCCTGGTGGTTCGCCCCCTGTCGTGCCTCCCAAATGTTCTTCATCTTTGGGTTCCCGGAGAAGGTCCCTGCCCTCGAGGCTTACAGCCTGCTGGTGGCATCACCTTGATGAAACCATACAAATAAACATGTGATTCTAGATTGGGTCGCAAGGGCTAGGGGAGAGAGAGGCGGGGCTCTCCCCTAAATCAGTGACTTGAGAAAGCCACATCCTGGTGTCACCGTGTGTTAGGGATAGAGGCCAGAGCAACAGTGAGGGGAGGAGCTTAAGGGTCCCTGCCGCTCTGCTGGCCTGAAGAGTGGGGCCTGAGAGTCCTTCCCCACCCTCTTCCCCGGCAGATCCTTGATATCCCTGATGGGCACCGCGCCCCCGCTCCCCCCCAGAGTGGCAGCTGTGACCACCCCCTTCTCCTCCTGGAGCCTGGCAACCTTGCCGGCTCTCCCTCCGTGCCCCTGGCATCCCCCCAGCCTTCGGGCCGGGCCAGCCGCGAGGAGCAGCGGGGTGCAGTCGAGGAGCTGGCATCCATCCCCAATGACAAAGGTAAGCTGAGGGGGGCCAGGGCAGCAGGGCCCATCTGAGGTACAGGGAGGCCTCCATGCCCTTTCCCCCTCTAATCAATTTCAAGCCTGGGAGTCCTCCTTACTAACCAACTAGAATATCTTCATGGGTCGTCTTTACTGTATATGCGATACTAGCTGTGGTAATGGTCCTTCGCACAGATTCTGATTTATAATTTATATAAAGTCTCCGCACCTGCACGTCTGTTCTCACTGGGACCCAGGCAAGCAGTGCCTCCCATCCTCCTGTCTTGGCTAAGGCTCAGCATGCTGAGTAGAAAGCCTGGGGGTCTGTCCAGCTGGCCCACTGCACGCATGACCAGCCCCAGGTCTCACGGTGGTTGGGAAAGATAGACAATAAGCAAATGTGGGCTCTTGCCCCAGGGTCACGCTTTGTGACCCGGATTGAAACCCACGCTTTCCGACTCCCAAGTCTCTCCTTTGTCCTGTGCCTTGGCTCCTTTATGGGAGGATGAGACCCGAGCCCTTCCTCCCCACGATAACGATCGTCCTGTTCTAGAGCTTTGTGGCCTGCCGCCCCGAACTGGCTTCTCACAGCGCCCTGTGAGGTAGGCTAGTCAAGGGCATGATCTCACAGTACGCAGAGGTAAACAGAGCATAGAGTAATAAGGAATAAATGTGAGATAAATACAGATAAAGTCAATATTTGCAGCCTAGGCAAAGTACATTCGCTGTGTGTGGAAAGGGAGAGGGATTTTATCCCACAAGTGGGGTTGAGTAAAGACTGCTTCTCTGAGTCAGTACAAGAGCTCTTCCTGGAAGAAGGGCTAGCCTTGCAAGACGGTGGAGAGCACGATGCTGTGGTATGTTGGCAACGGGGCAGTGCGGGCTGGGAAGGAAGCAGGGAGACAGAAGTTAGGATTCCTTTGAGTCAGACTTGGAATCCCAGTTGTAGTCTACCTCCTGGGAATACAGAATTGCTATTAGACCTGATTTTTCCATCAATTCAACCATATTTTTTTAAAAAGATTGATCGATTGATTTGAGAGAGAGAGAGCGAGCGCACAGGGGCAGAGAAAGAGGGAGAGAGAGAATCCCAAGCAGCCTTCCCGCTCAGCAGGGAGCCCAACGTGGGGCTCAGTCTCACAACCCTGAGATCATGACCTGAGCTGAAATCACTGCGCCACCCAGGCGCCCCTCAGCTGTATTTTTTTATCCTGTATAATGAGGTATAGATTTTTGTAAGCCGCCTCAAAGCTATTTTAAGGTAAAGCATGGACAAACAACCTGGATTAGCATCAGCACCGCCAGCCCACTCACCACGTGTCCCAGTCTCGCCCCTTTATACTGAAGCCTGAGCTCGGGAAAGCGGGGAGCCTCCTTTCCTTCAGCTCCACGGGCCTCAGCCTCGCTCTGTTTGCAGCCTCCTCTCCGGGCCGCCCAGCCTGCCTTGAAGACAGCAGCCCATCTCCGGTCCTTGCCTTTGCCGCCTCCCCTCGGCCCAATCACAGCTATGTCTTCAAACGGGAGCCCCCGGAAGGCTGCGAGAGAGTGCGTGTGTTCGAAGAGGCCGTGTGAGTACCTCCCGTGGACCGTGGACGGGGCGGGGCCGGGGATGGGGGTGAGCCCTGCGCTGTCCTCTCTGACAGGCCCGTCTTCTCTCTCGGCCTGGGGGCCGTTGTCAACTTCAGATGATCGGAATCGCAACTTTTTCCACGATCAAACTTGTTGACATTACCTACTCGGAGCCCTTCAATCTTTGCTTATCATGATCTCTATGGAAACGTGCTCTGCCCACATGCCAGCCACAGGTGCTGCAGGAGCTGGAAAGGAAAGAGATCTGAAACCCGAACCCTTTGTTTTTTCTATTTTTTTCCATCCCTGGGGAAGGTGTGAGTTTGCTAGACGGTATCGGAGAGAGAGAGAACATATTAGTAGTTCTCTTCAGGCAGAGATGGGAAGTGTCTTGTCCCCAGTGGAGTGGCAGGGGGACCCGAACAGCTTCCTCACTGCTTCTGAGTCAAGTCTTCACCCTGTGGCTGTAGGTGGTTCAAGTGTCATAAACTCCCAGACAGAAATTTCCAACTAACATAACATAATAAAAAATTATTAAAAAAAAAAAAAAAGAAATTTCCAGTCCTTACAAGGAAGGACTATGGAATATTCCCAAACCAGGTGGGACAGTTCAGAAGCCGTTCTGATGTTGTTTGACCTCTTTACCACAGTTCCCTCCCCCGAGCAGAGAGGATCGAGGGCCGAACCTTTCCAAATGCCCACCCGGTCCCCCATAGCAGGCATCCGAAGAGCTCATCCCCACTCCCCCATCCCCAGCTTCATAGCGGGGCAGATTCTCAGCCAGGAAGATTTGGTCCTGGTGTGTGAGCTGAGATGTAGCTAGGACAGGGTTTGAGCCTTGAGAGCTGCATTCGTGTCACAGGTCAGGGAGAGGACAGTCCGTGGTAGCGACAGAGGGTACAGCTGGAGGGCAGAGTGGGGTGAGGGAGAAAGCCACGGCCCCCGCGGGTTTTGTCCCCAGCTTCGCTGTTGCCTGGTAGCTCTCCAGGAACGCTGGGTCCGCAGGGGTGGTGTGGAGGAAAAAGACCAGACCTTGCAGCTTAAGCGGACCGGGCTCTTGTGACTTTCCTCCGTCCACGTTATGCTTGAGGAGCCGCAGCCTGGATTGCTCGTGGAGATGAGGCTGGTCCCCGTCCTGATTCTTCCACAGACTCATGAAGCCAGCAGGGGTCTTCAAGCCATCTCCTCTGGCTTCCAGCCCCGGCGGTAATCCTTGAAGAGAGATGGTGACCCTTGGGGCCCTGGGTGGCTCAGTCAGTTAAACATCCGACTCTTGATTTCGGCTCAGGTCATGATCTCAAAAAAAAAGAGGTGGTGACCTACAGATTGCTTTCCATAGAAAGGCCCTGAGAGAGCATTCTCAGCTCACTGGGGCCTCCTTCCTTGTATCAACTTGCCCATTGGGAAGTTCTTGTGTTTAGCAATTCTTCTGTCACATTTTCCCCTTTCCTAGCTGCTAAGCCTATAAGCTGGCCTGGATTTCCCAGGAGGGGAATCAAGCCATTTAGGGTCATGCCGTTTGCCCTCATGTCCTTCGAGTGGGGCTTGGTCTCCTGGGTCACCTTCCCCACGTGGGCGAGCACACACTGAGAGCATTCCCCTCTCCTGCCCCCTCCTCACCGTCCATAAGGTGGGATTCTTGTAAAACCCTCCTTGTTCAGAGACCTTGCCGCTGTGGACTCCGCTGGGACCCCAGACCTTCCCAGATACACCCAGCACATGGGTCTTCCCCTCTTTCTTCCACCTCTCACTCTGGGCTCAGCCCTGCCCTCCTCCTGTCTCGCTCTTCTTCCTGGGTTTGGAATTATTAGAATTCTACAGTTAGAATGGTCATCAGTTTACCACGCTATACGCCAAGTGCAGTTTTCTGTCTCCATATCCTATGTAAAGAGGAAGGCAGTCGAGGGACCTGCTGGTAGCAGAGCCTCACCATCGCACCACACATTTGCCTTCTCCCCAGGAGCCCTGGCAACCAGCGGTTTCTTAGCTGCCTCCCCCTCAGACCGTGGCCAGGCACTCCTCTCCTTTATCATAAGGATTCCTTACTCTAGAGCTCCCTGACCTCACTCCTTTTATCCTTCCATTTCTTCCATATGATCAGAAGGGTGGGGATGGTTCTTTCCACATTAAAGGTGAGGCGGATGGGTCAAGATCACATGGTGAGTTAGAGCCCAGACCTCCTGTTAAGGTCGGCTTGCCTTCTCGCCATGGTTGTTACCCTTGCCTCTCAGCAAGGGCTTTGAAAAATCACACCCTTCAAACGTGTTCAAGAATGAGACTCTTTAGGTCAGTAGATTTCAGTGGGGGACATCCTCCCCGCCTGCACCCCAGGGGACATTTGGCAATGTCAGGAAACATTTTTTGGTTGGCACAACTTAAGGGGGTACAGGTGCTCCTGGCATCTAGTGGGTAGGGGCCAGGGATGCTCTTTAGTATCGTACAATGCACAGGACAGCTCCCCACAACCGAGAATTATCCATCTCAAAAATGTCAATAGTGCTGATGCTGAGAAACCCTGCTTTAGGCTACATGAAGTCTTGGGCAAGTGGTCTGTCCTCGGAACACTGTTTACTGCTGAAATCTCTTAAATTAAAATATCCGTTGGTCTCCTCTTCTAAAGTCACCTCGTCAGGAAGTTCTCCTTCCTGTCTAGCTTCAATCCCTCCTGTTTCTAGCTGGAGTAGATTTTCTGTTGGTTAGCCATAGTCCCAGTGAATGGATTGCTGAGGGCCTGGAGACTGGCTGTTACCCAGCAGCCTGTAGTGTTTCGGTTGAGTTACTGTCCTATTTGAAGAGACCCAGCTCCCCTGCTCCCCCGATGCCATGACATCTCCGATCCCTTCTCACTGGCTGTTTTTCTCCGTGTGTGTGTGTGTGTGTGTGTGTGTGTGTGTGTGTGTGTTTCTCTCTCCCTTCTCCAGGTCCCCAGGCCCTGACCTGGCCTTCCTGACTTCCTGTCCTGACAAGAACAAAGTCCATTTCAACCCGACCGGCTCGGCCTTCTGCCCCGTCAGCTTGATGAAGCCCCTCTTCCCCAGCATGGGCTTCATTTTCCGTAACTGCCCCTCAAGCCCGGGGTCCCCCCTTCCCCCCGCCAGCCCCAGGCCACCACCTCGGAAGGATCCGGAGGCCTCCAAAGCCGCCTCGCTGCCGTTCGAGCCATGGCAGCGCACCCCGCCATCAGAAGAGCCTGTGCTTTTCCAGAGTTCCCTGGTGGTCTGAGGGCCCCAACCCCACCACTTCACCATGGAGACCAGTGCCTTGGCGGCAGGCCCTCCCTAGCCCCCCTGAGGTGGGGGATGAAGGAGCCCTTCCCTCTTGGCCTTCGAGCACTTTCATTTATTGTGTCAAAGCCCCGGGGTCCTCTCTCTGAGGGACACCGGCCCCTCCCAACGTGAGGGGACCTGCCTTCTCCACTAGCAGCTGGGCAGCTCACAAGTCACACCTGTGTTCTTGCCACCTCTCTCACTTGGTGGAAAACTCACCCGAAGGTCTTGGGTCCCCCACCCCTGGGTGTGAGTCCAAAGGACTGTCTGTGGGGCCCTTGACCTTGTCATGGAGCAAGCTGGCCATGATGGAAGGAGAGGGTCCACCACGGATTTCCTTCCCTCTCCTCCACAGACGTGGAAGAGGAGACCTGAAGATAGATAGCCCACCCTCTCAGCCCCCATCCCCATGCCTCCCTCTCATTGGAGGAGTTGACCAAAGCAGCCCTAAAGGGCCATAACACTTGACCAATCCAGCTGCTGGCAGAGGGGGGAGCCAAGCGTTTTCCCAAGTGGCATTTTCATCTCGCTTTCACCCTAAGATTGTCTGAAGCAGCAGCCCAGCTTGCCCAGCCCCAGGTGGGTGGTGGGGGAGAGGGGGACGGCTGGCATTCCTCCAGGTGGCAAGTGGCGACTCGACACCCTCCACCTGCCCCAGGACTGGGTTGGATTAGAAAAATGCCTATTTTTCTTGTATCGATGTAGAAACTCTATTTTCTCCCAAAGACACTATTTTTGCAGCTGTTTGAAGTTTGTATATTTTCCGTACTGCAGAGCTTACACAAAATGGAAGAATGGTAATGTTCAAGTTTTCTTATCCTGTGTTTAGAAGTTGTTTTTTGCAGATCTTGGTGTTAATAGACCAAATAAATAAGTATTCCCAGCAGCCTGAGGTTCTGTTAAACATTTTTGGGGGGGAAGGGCGTAGGAGATTGAGTGTGTTATACCCATCATCCTTGTCTTCAGGAGGGGCCTTTACTTAACACGCGAGGACGTGGATGTGGGTGGTACATGGGAGCACAGAGTCCCTGTCTTCAGGTCCCCAGGCTTGGATTCTTTAGATGGACACCAAGCAGTAGGTCCACAGAAAGGCTGTCCAGAATGAAGGGCGTGGTGGAGGTGGGGTGAAAGAGTCAGTGGGGGAAGTCATTAATTCTTGGATGAGTCTGGAAAAGCTCCCTAAGGGCGAGTGGGCTTCAGAGAGGAAGTGAGGGTGACCCAAGTTTGACGCTCCGGGTGCCCCTTGCACCGGCAAGGGGACAGGACCAGGGAATGGTCATCGGGTTGACTCTCTCGGCACAGTTTTAGGGAAGCGTTAGCTCTTTTGGAGTATTCTTTCCATCTCGTGAGTACCCACAACACAGAGGGGTTTGCGGCCTCTCAGCTTCATAGTGCTGCACCTGTAAGAGCTTAGAGGCTTTGGGGAGAATGGGAATAATATCCCGACATTCTCCTGGTGCTTTACGACCTACAAACATTTTCACGACCTATTATCCCCACTGTGTGGGTGAGAAGTTGACGACCCCAAGGGCAGTCATAATAACTACAATTTTATCTATGTTAGAAGACCTCAAGACAAACTCCTAAGGCAGGCCATCCCAACTACCATTCACTGGCTCGGTAAGCATCAGATACCCTGACATAAAATGTTACCAAAATATCACAACAACCCAGTGAGAGAAATGTGATAAATCCCACTGTACTGATGAGAAGACAGAAAGATTGTTTAACTTTACCCCCAAGACACAGATAGGAAGTGGGGGAGCTAAGACGGGGAAGCAGATCACTTGAATCTAGGGCCCATGCTTCTAACCACAGTGCGCTCCCGCGTGTTACTATTTTCCCATTAATTTCAGATGAGGAAACTTGACTCAGAGGTCAAGAGATTTGTTTGAAGTCCCAGCTGGTGAAGCGGCAGAGCTGGGACAGGAACCCAGGTCTCTCACCCCAGCTACTGTTCGGTGCCCAGGAATCACAGGCTGATTCAGCGGAATAAGCCACTGGGCGAGAGAGCAAATGTGGGGGCCCCATCCCCACTGATGTAAAGGAGACAGGGGTTTGAGGACAGACCCTGTCTTCTATTGCTTACCCCTCCCCCTGAAAGATGTTTGGCCTACCCCCAAAGCCTTAGTGAGTCAGGCCCGGAGTGATGGGTGTGGTGCTGCCCTGAGTTTCCTTCCTTTGCCTGAGGCTGTGCCAAAGAAGTGGGCTGTCAGAAGCAGAGAAGGAGCCTCTACCCAGATAGCGGCCCAGAGTCCATTGACTAAGTGGGGCTTGGGGGTTGTAGTGGAAAGTCCTGGGGTCTCGCTGTAGCTCTTGGTGCCAGCAGGTGGAGGCCCGACACTTGGATGAGGAAGGGGTCCATAAAGGAGGTCGTGAATGGGAAAGAACCTGGAGGGCAGCAGGAGGGTTTGTTCCATGGTCGGTGAGGTGTAAGACCCCGGAGAAAATCCACTTCAGTAAGCTTCCATTTCCACCTCCAGGACGTAAGGAAGTAAGATCAGAGTTGGGAAAGTGTAATGACTAATAATACCTTAAACTTGCAGAGCACACTTTACAGTTTATAAAACACTTTCACAAACCTCAAACCTGGGAAAACTGTCGCTCGGAATGTAGGCGACACGCACAGGTTACTCCTTTGGAAGCTTAGAAGGAGGACAGCTCTCAAACCCGGGCCCTGAACGCTCTTCTTGCAGAAGTTGAGGCGCTGACGCGGGGCAGCAGCTAGGGGGCGCTGAGGTTCCACTGAGACTTCCTGGCGTTAGGACCCAGCGGAAGCCTGACCGCAGACTGGGGAAGAGACTGGGATTAGCCCGGCCATCCGCACCTCCTTCCAGCTCACCTGTCGGTCTTCGCACAGCGCAGCCAATTGGTGACCTCCACATCCTCATACGTCATCACTCCCCGCCCGCGGAGCTCCTAGGCCACCCCGACGAGAGCCGGGTCGCAGTTGTCCTTGGAGTTGCCTGAT
>NW_024424897.1:24618521-24620062 GCF_017311325.1 Ursus maritimus | reverse complement strand
GCTCGAGGGCACGGCATTAATGTCGGGGCGGGTGGCTCCCTCGGCCATCAGGGACGAAGCCAAGGTCCCAAGGCGGGTCTTCTTTCCTTTGGAACGGTTTCTGGGTCCCGAAGCGTTTCCCTCTAGGAGGCCCTGAGCTGGCAGCCCTGGCGGTGGCTGCTGGGGCCTACTAAGCGGCGGTCGCATGCAGCTCCTATGAGGCCCCTGTCGCCGGCCGGCGATGTCCGGCTGGAGTTGTCGCCGCCGCCGCCGCTGCCGCTGCCGGCCGTGAGCGGGTCTCCGGTTGGGTCGTCCGGGCGTCTCATGGCCGCTAGCAGCTCCCTGGTGCCCGACCGGCTGCGCCTGCCGCTCTGCTTCCTCGGCGTGTTTGTCTGCTATTTCTACTATGGGATCCTGCAGGAAAAGATGTGAGCGGATCCCCGGGGCCGGAGCGCACACCTGCCCCTCTCTCTCGCCCCTGTGGCCCGGTTCGCGGGCCTCCCGCCCCTGGCCCGGGTGTTCCCTCTTGCCCGCCTTCCCAGCATCCCGACACTTTTGCGGCCGCGGCTGAGCCTGCTCAGATTTCCTAAACGCAAAAGTTGGTCTCCGGGTTCTCGGGACCTGGTTATTTTTCTTCCCTTGTTTTCCTCCTTGTTGGTTCTAAGGGCTTGGGTTTTACAGGCTGAGAATTGTAGCCCCCACACAGGTTTCCTTGCCTGTGCCAGCTCCTCTTTGTTACTTCCAGATGTTTGCAGGCAGCTGGTTCTTCTGCCCTCGGCCTTGCTTCTGTAGCCCAAATCCCTTCATCTGCTGCTTGGGGTACCTCGTTTCACCATCTTAATTTTCCACGTTTCCTCTAGCTCCGTCCTTTACGGATATTCTTTCCCCAGGCTACGGGATCAGCAGGCTGGGATGTCTGGCTTCTAGAGCCAATTAAATCCTTACCAAACTGCCCTTACATCCAGAGAAGCAAGATCATTCTGAAGCTTTCAGTGACTCTAGACATACTAGGTGACACTGAGCGAAATACACTAATTCTTCTCCTTTTTCCTCCTCATCATTTCATTCTTAGAACAAGAGGAAAGTATGGGGAGGGAGCCAAGCAGGAGACGTTCACTTTTGCCTTAACTTTGGTCTTCATTCAATGTGTGATCAATGCTGTGTTTGCCAAGATCTGTGAGTACCTATCTCGTAATCTGTTGTGTGCCCCCTCCCTATCCACCTTTAAGGTTTAACTCTCAACGCTTGCACTCTCTTTAGTGCTTTCAAAGCCTCTCTGTTCAGTCTGCAGAACTAATGGCTTTGGAATGGGGTGAAACCCTATTTCCTTAAATTAGACCAACTTCTGAGTCAGAACTGTGCAGAGGATGGGTCTTCTGTGTGCCGGATCCCCACCGAGAATACTTAATTTTTTTTTCTGACTTCCCTTTGATTTTCCTTTATGTGTCCGCTTCAAACGTTTTGAGCTGCTCTCTCTGTTCCCTGGGGGCTCCAGCAGAGCTAACTAGTCCCTTGAACTGAATGAGCCCCCATTCCTGCTCTGCATGTGGTCTTGTGTTAGG
>NW_024424897.1:24461760-24618511 GCF_017311325.1 Ursus maritimus | reverse complement strand
GCTCGAGGGCACGGCATTAATGTCGGGGCGGGTGGCTCCCTCGGCCATCAGGGACGAAGCCAAGGTCCCAAGGCGGGTCTTCTTTCCTTTGGAACGGTTTCTGGGTCCCGAAGCGTTTCCCTCTAGGAGGCCCTGAGCTGGCAGCCCTGGCGGTGGCTGCTGGGGCCTACTAAGCGGCGGTCGCATGCAGCTCCTATGAGGCCCCTGTCGCCGGCCGGCGATGTCCGGCTGGAGTTGTCGCCGCCGCCGCCGCTGCCGCTGCCGGCCGTGAGCGGGTCTCCGGTTGGGTCGTCCGGGCGTCTCATGGCCGCTAGCAGCTCCCTGGTGCCCGACCGGCTGCGCCTGCCGCTCTGCTTCCTCGGCGTGTTTGTCTGCTATTTCTACTATGGGATCCTGCAGGAAAAGATGTGAGCGGATCCCCGGGGCCGGAGCGCACACCTGCCCCTCTCTCTCGCCCCTGTGGCCCGGTTCGCGGGCCTCCCGCCCCTGGCCCGGGTGTTCCCTCTTGCCCGCCTTCCCAGCATCCCGACACTTTTGCGGCCGCGGCTGAGCCTGCTCAGATTTCCTAAACGCAAAAGTTGGTCTCCGGGTTCTCGGGACCTGGTTATTTTTCTTCCCTTGTTTTCCTCCTTGTTGGTTCTAAGGGCTTGGGTTTTACAGGCTGAGAATTGTAGCCCCCACACAGGTTTCCTTGCCTGTGCCAGCTCCTCTTTGTTACTTCCAGATGTTTGCAGGCAGCTGGTTCTTCTGCCCTCGGCCTTGCTTCTGTAGCCCAAATCCCTTCATCTGCTGCTTGGGGTACCTCGTTTCACCATCTTAATTTTCCACGTTTCCTCTAGCTCCGTCCTTTACGGATATTCTTTCCCCAGGCTACGGGATCAGCAGGCTGGGATGTCTGGCTTCTAGAGCCAATTAAATCCTTACCAAACTGCCCTTACATCCAGAGAAGCAAGATCATTCTGAAGCTTTCAGTGACTCTAGACATACTAGGTGACACTGAGCGAAATACACTAATTCTTCTCCTTTTTCCTCCTCATCATTTCATTCTTAGAACAAGAGGAAAGTATGGGGAGGGAGCCAAGCAGGAGACGTTCACTTTTGCCTTAACTTTGGTCTTCATTCAATGTGTGATCAATGCTGTGTTTGCCAAGATCTGTGAGTACCTATCTCGTAATCTGTTGTGTGCCCCCTCCCTATCCACCTTTAAGGTTTAACTCTCAACGCTTGCACTCTCTTTAGTGCTTTCAAAGCCTCTCTGTTCAGTCTGCAGAACTAATGGCTTTGGAATGGGGTGAAACCCTATTTCCTTAAATTAGACCAACTTCTGAGTCAGAACTGTGCAGAGGATGGGTCTTCTGTGTGCCGGATCCCCACCGAGAATACTTAATTTTTTTTTCTGACTTCCCTTTGATTTTCCTTTATGTGTCCGCTTCAAACGTTTTGAGCTGCTCTCTCTGTTCCCTGGGGGCTCCAGCAGAGCTAACTAGTCCCTTGAACTGAATGAGCCCCCATTCCTGCTCTGCATGTGGTCTTGTGTTAGGTGTAGGTGAGATTGGAGTGTTGAATAATTTGCAGAGATTTCCCAGTCTAAGAGGACAGAAATATCTTGTGTTTCTCGTCTTATTTGACACATTCCTTTCATATGGCTTCAACTGTGGCTCAGTGGCCCATCCTGCCCATCCCAGCAGGTTTCTCTTATACGTTTTTTGTCTCTTCCCAGTGATCCAGTTTTTTGACACCGCCAGGGTGGACCGTACTCGGAGCTGGCTCTATGCCGCCTGTTCTGTCTCCTATCTGGGTGCCATGGTCTCCAGCAACTCGGCACTACAGTTTGTCAACTATCCGACTCAGGTGAAATCTCAGGGTGTGATGAGGGTTGGTTCAGAAGTTGTTTGAAAAGAACTAAGAATTCGTCGCTCAGGTCTGTGACTTAAATAAAAAGAGAATGTGTTGGAGAAATTCAGAGGGCAAAGAGCCGTAGACCTGCGGGCTAGTGGTGGTGGGTTGGCCGTGATAGGCTGCGGTGTCTGGTGCAGGCCTCATAGTTTACTCATCTGAACACAGCACCTAGCACAGTGCCTGGCACATCCCAGAGGCTCAGGTACTGTTTGCTGAATTTCCTTTCAGGTCCTTGGTAAATCCTGCAAGCCAATCCCAGGTAAGCGGAAGCAGATGGTCTCTCTTTACCATCCTCACTCTTCCTGTAGTAGGCTCTCTCCTCTGCTGGAGCTGTGTGTCCCTCCCAGGTTGTCATCCCATCACAGCTATCTCCAGAGCTGGCTCTCCATCTCTTCCCCCTGCCATCTGGCCTCTGTATCACTTCCACTGGTGTTGGGTGTGCATGGGCCGGAAGCTAGAGGCTGACCTAGTCTGCTTCACGTGCCAGTCATTCTGGTGTCCTGTGTGCTTACGTTGTCATTAGACACCCTGAGTCCCATTTTGATCGTCAGTTTCTTTTTCTCAACCTGTCACTCATCCGCTGTCCCCACCCTTTCCCTGTTCCTTCTTGGATCTTTCACCTTTGTTCTGTGCCTTGTCCCTGCCTTCTACCCTTTGTTCCCCCCATTGCTCAATCTCCTCTACCCAGGTGCCAACTTGCGCCTTCCTCTTAGCTTCTGTAGACCTTCCTTCTCAGACATTGTTTTCTCCCAGGAGTCTCCTAAGAGGACAGTGTTGGGTTCATCAATGCCTGTGGGTACCCAAGTTTTCCACTGTTTCTTCCCTGTAGTCATGCTCCTTGGAGTTACCCTCTTGAAGAAGAAGTACCCAATGGCCAAGTACCTGTGTGTGTTGCTAATTGTGGCTGGAGTGGCCCTTTTCATGTACAAACCCAAGAAAGTAGTTGGGATGGAAGAACACACAGTTGGCTACGGAGAGCTGCTTCTGGTATGTGATCCTGGTGGGAAAGGCAGCCTTTTCCAGTAATCACAACCAAGGAGCATCCCACCCGGCTATGCGAAAGGCCGGTTATGTGTCGAGAGAGAGATTGCGATGCTCCTTGCCCCCCATTTCTGGTCTTTGTCTCTTGCTGCGTGGCCCCTGGCTCTGCTAAGGCCATAGTGGGAAGCCTGAAATGTTGAACAATGGCTCAGCTCTCCTGGGGAAGGGGTGACTCTGAGGCCTGCGTTTAAATGCTGGTGTGAGGCCAGAGAGGCCTGAGAGCAAAGAGTGAAGGAATAGCATGGCTCTCACTGTGGCTTTCTGAGAAACCCGGAAGCCAGAATTTAAAATTAATACTATGCTAGCTCTTGCTTACTGTGTATTAGGCGTTGTTCCCAGTGGTTTTCCAATAAGTTGGTTAATTTTTACAACAATAACCTTATAACGTATATAGTATTATCTCCATTTTCCATATGAAGACACTGAGACACAGAGAGGTTAAGTCACTTGCCGTGGTCACGCGGCTGTTAAGTGACAGAGGTAACGGCCGTTAAGTGACAGAGGTAACGGCCGTTAAGTGACAGAGGTAGCGGCTGAGTTTGCCCAGGCTTCTGATCCGGGCAGTGTGACCAGAGACTCGAGTCAGGAGCACTACTCCAGTTCAGGAGCCTAACAGGCCGGTACCGGATATCCTTTCTCTACGATTATGGGAAAATCTCTGGCTCAGACAGCGTGTTCCAGGCCCCTGCACACAAGGCTTCATGGCACTGCCTTGGAAAGTGCTCGGCTTCCCATCCCACTCTGGTTACATTACTGTGGCTCAGATAGCCTAGCGTTCTAGTGCCTGGGCGGGGCAGGAGGCAGCGAGCTTGATCTCTCCTGACTCTCCGCCCAGGACCGAATGGTAGCATTTTGTTCTGAGGACTCTATCTTAAGACGGCGGCTTTGTGAGGAGTCTCAGAAAAGTGAGAGTCCTGTGTCCTGGGTTAGGGAGGGGCCCTGGTGGCCTTCTCACTGCAGAGTGCACCCTCTTTTCCAGTTACTGTCTCTGACGCTGGATGGACTGACGGGCGTTTCCCAGGACCACATGCGGGCTCACTACCAAACAGGCTCCAACCACATGATGTTGAATATCAACCTTTGGTCGACGTCGCTGCTGGGAGCTGGTAAGGAGGCTGCTGCCGTTCTTCCCACGTATGGCCAGAGGGCAGACTGCCTTCCCCCACTGGTCCCTAGCACAGATGCCGTTGCTGACTTTGCCCAGGCCAAAGGCCTGTCTCGGCTCTAAGATGCCCTTCTGTCCAAGCCTTACTGGAAAAACTTTCCCCAGCGGGCTCTGCTTGCCCCTCATGACTGGAACGATCATAGGTAGACCTGTGCCAGTTTCCGTGCGAGGACACGTAGTCGTAGGTCACAGGGATGCCTTGGGAACTTGCCTTCTTCTGAGAGATGAGCTTTGGTATTTGGTGTATACTGAATGTAGTTCGGATATGAACACATTTGCTTTTAAATCCGTGCTTCCTAACCTTTTTTCAGATCTGGGCGCATGTGGGAAGTATGTTTCTGTACAGCACAGTGGGGTTAACAGAGGAGGCTGCTGATGGCTGGAGGTGGCCAGGGCTGGGGGCTGCCTTGAGCTGGGGAATGTGTGGGTCAGTGTCTCCCCAACAGCTGAGGATCTCTGCTGCCAGTGACTTTGGCAGAAGTAGCTAATCGACTCCCGGGCCTCTCTTGGAAGAGTCTTTCGTTAGTTTCTCTAATCAGAAAACTAGGAGCAGGGTGCCTGACGGGACAGCGTGAACTCAGTCCCTGCATTTTCCCATAGCCCGTGGAGTACTTTGCCGGGCTGCGTACAGACACGCGTGCCGACACGGGCGCACAAGGTGTGCCGTTCCTCCTTTGCCATTTCTCCGCAGGAATCCTGTTCACTGGGGAGCTCTGGGAGTTCTTGAGCTTTGCCGAAAGGTACCCCGCCATCATCTATAACATCCTTCTCTTTGGCCTGACCAGTGCCCTGGGGCAGGTGAGTGCCTCGAGACCGGGTAGCTTGACTTCCCCCAAGAGGACTGACCTGGCTGGGAGAAGAGGGCAGCAAGACTAGCCCTGATGTCCTGTCACAGACTTTCGACCTCGGGGCACAGCCCCAAGAGCCAGCCTGACCCCACTTTCTCGGTCTCTCTAGAGCTTTATCTTCATGACGGTTGTGTATTTTGGCCCCCTGACCTGCTCCATCATCACCACAACTCGAAAGTTCTTCACCATTTTGGCCTCTGTGATCCTCTTCGCCAACCCTATCAGCCCCCTGCAGTGGGTGGGCACTGTACTTGTGTTCTTGGGTAAGTTCCCTGCAGAGCACGCGACTCTGGGCACGGGGAGCAATAGTCACAGAGCTTGCTTTTTTCTTTTAATCAACTAATTTTTTTTTTAGAGAGAGAGAGAGGGAGTGGGGAGGAGCAGAGGGAGAAAGAATCCCAAGCAGCCTCCCCACTCAGCATGGAGCCCAACTCAGGGTTCGATCTCAGGAGCCTGAGATCATGACCTGAGCCGAAATCGAGAGTCGGATGCTTAACCGACCGAGCCACCCAGGTGCCCCGTGACAGAGCTTTAGATTTTTTTTCCCCTGAAATGTGTATTTATGGAAGTGATTTAGTTGTTTTAGAGGAGATGTATTTAAAAAAGGAAAGGAAGCATTGCCTCTAATCCACGCTTCCCAGTGAGCATTTCATTTTAGTGATTTCCCTTCAGTGACTTGGGTTTCCTCAGACACGAACTGGATAGAATTGTTATACTGCTGCCCTGCCGATTTGTGCTGCTGCGCAGGAGCTGAGAGAACTAGCTAAGAGGTTTTGACATTGTTTTCTTTCAGTTCTACTGTATTTTATTATATATATGTAATTACCTGTAGCTTGGTGATTTTTCTCATTTGATGTCATACTTGTTCTCTGAGGGAATTCTACAAAACCAGTGTTTGGAGTTAGTTTTATTTAAAGCCCGAATTTTGGAGAACCAAGGCTGACCCCCCCCCCAAAATCATTGGTAGGTTTCATTTCTCCTCATAAAGCCACCTTCTCCCTTTTCATAGGTCTCGGTCTCGATGCCAAGTTTGGGAAAGGAGCCAAGAAGACATCCCACTAGGAAGAGAGAGACTACCTCCACTTCGAGAATATTTAAGTTATTATCTCACATACGGACATCTCTTGGGCAAATGGACACAGTAGGGACAGAAGACTGGGTTCCAGTCTGTTCTTAGTTTTTGTGGGGTTTTTTGTTTTGTTTTGTTTTTTAAGAAAAGGAAGCAAAATCACATATTCTAAAAAAAGCCCTTGGATTTTAACAAGACAGAGTTGGCAGTTTCTGTTTTGGATGACCTGGAGCGCAGTTCACGCACAGAGAGAAGGAGAGGAAGAGGCAAAGCGTCGTGCCCTTTGCCCAAGCTCCCTGTCTGGTGTAGGCAACCCGGCTGGGCGGCTCATTCCCCCAAGAGCCCAAGCACTGTAGGGAGGAGCTTGAATGGATTTGCAGTCGGGCTCCGGGCCTCTGTTCCCACAGGTGAGGGTCTGAATCTGCCGGGACAGGTGGCTGGCTGTGCGAGCCAGAGAATGTCAATGTCACGTTATCTTTCAAACTCTGGTGGGCAAATATTTCCTTAAAAACTCCAGATCTAGTCTTTCCTCAGGAAACCTCCCTTGAGGTTGGGGGGGAGATGAGCCTAGAGCCTCAGAGTCTGCTGTGTTTTCACACTTCCCCACGGCCTCCTCTTCAGCCAGAGCTCAAGCAAGCCCAGAGTGGAGACCCAGTGTGTGTATCACGAACAGCTTGGGAAGGTCGATTCCCTCCGTCTCCGAGTCTGTTCTCGGTCCACCTGGTCCCCTCCTGGGGAGGCTGGATTAATCCTATTCCCCTGTTCCCTTCGGCTGCTAAAGCATTGCAGTCCTCTGCCATCGTGGCCGTGCCAAGGTGTCCCCATGCCAACTTCTGCCTGTTGAAAGGGATGCTGGCGGAAGGCACGGTGGCTGGGTGCTGGCACAGAGCCTCTGTCAAGTTTCCTGGGTGGCAGTGGGGGGAGGAGGCGGAGCATGGAGCAGAGCCACCTGCCCACGGCCGCCTTCAGAGCTGGAAATCGCAATCCTCCACGGACCGAACTTTACACATGAAAGTGCATTTCCACCAGCTGCAACTTTCACTCCATCTGTTCAGCAGCCCCAGCCCCTTGGCTCTCCAGCTGGGAGCCCAGCCTCCTTCCTGAGCCGCTGCCTCGCCACCCCTCCCCAGCCTTTCAAGCCAGCCTCGCTTGCGCTCGCGTCGCTCTCTAGGGGCCCCGGTGCCGCTGCAGCTCTGCCCCCAAAGGCCCCCTCTCGTTTTCAGCTCCTCCTCGAGAGGAGGTTTTAAGTACAGCTGGCTGAACTTCCTTCCTTCTTCACCCCTTTCCCCTCTGTTTTTTTTCATCCCAAAGTTCGCATCAATTAGCCCCTTCCCTTCTGGATTGATAGTTCTTCCAAACCGTCTTCTGTGGATTGGATAGGTGGTTAGAGCGTGTGACCAGTGCCAGGGACCCACAGGCCTGTTCTCCCGACCATCGGACCAGTCCCCTCTACTTCCAGCCCCTGCCCTTCCCAACGAGCTGTCTCGCAGATGCCTAATGCTGGGCACCAGGAGCAAGACGGAATCTTCAACAGCCCGGCGTGGCTCCCGCCTGCCACTAGCGCAAGTCTGTCTACCTACGGGGTGCCAAGAACCCGCTGCCGGCGTATCTATTTAGCCCCCCGTCTGCCCGTCTAATCCATCACCTCTGTGTGCCACGGGCCGTGAACTTGCTGGGAGTTCAAAGCCGAGTAGGACCAGTGGTACTTACCCTCGGGGGGGTTCACAGTCTAATAGACAGGTAAACACATCATTGCGTCTTAGACGCACAGAGCTAACAAGCAAGTGTCTGGGCAAGGCGAGGCTTGAGCCGGAGTGTGTGGGAAGATGAAAGGTGGAGGAAGTGGAGCCAGCCAGTGGGAAACGGGGCTTTCAACTGCCCAGCCTCCCCCCCCCATGCTCCTGCCTTCAGTCAGGCCAAGTGGGAGCAGTGGCTGTGCCCCAAGGCTGTCGTTCAGCTCCAGGGGGAGACGGGGAAGACGTGGTGTGAGCTGCCGCTGCGCCCGGTGGCACGCTTACCTACAGGATCGCGGGAACCGAGTGTGCCAAGTTCGACCGAAGTCAGCAGCGCTCTGTCAGGGCGTAAGGGCTGATAAATGTGAAATACCAGGCAAGTTCCAACAGAAGCAGTGTTGATCACGAACCCTGGGCGGCCTGATGCCTCAGGTTTCTCAAGATCAAAGGACTCTTCATCTGTAGTTAATTCTCAGCTATGTGTAGAAGGGAGGGGGCCAGCACACAAGTTTCCCCGAACACTATGTTTTAGTTGGGGATGTACTGTATTTAACGCCTATTTTGGTCGAACCATCAGGTCAGCCTCCTCAGCTGTGGGTGCTCAGACTCGTGGAAAAGCAGAGTGTCCATCTCTTGGACACCTCGTACCCTTGTGCAAGGGCAGTGACCCACCAATGTGATTTGGGGTAAAAAACATGGGGAAAGCTATTCCGGAATTAAACATTAAAAGAAAGAGTCGACATTGTTTTTAAAGGGACAGGAATTAAACATTCCCTGCGGACCATCGTTTGGGCGAGGCATTTAGAAACGGGTGGTGTGTGTGCCCACAGCCCCGGGACAGCCTTGCCAAGAGGACCGAGCAAGCCCCTGTCCCTTACAGAAATCGTGAAACAAGGTAGGGAAGGCTGGGTGACCTGCGGTAGGTCCTTGGGTATGTGCCTACGAGATTAACTAGAACTCAAGGTTCCCCGAGTTCTAGTCGCATCTTGGACCTGTGCCCTCAGAGGGGGAGAAGCAAAGCTCGTCAGGAGGCCCATTGCGCGTGCTGTCTGGTCCTGCTTGTCAGTGGAACAGTCTGCACATTTTATGAGCGCTGGTGTTGGTCACCTTCTCCAGATGCCGGGGCAGAGAAATTACCCTGGGTCTCTGCGGGATCATTCAACCCTTCCCACTGCAAACACATCAGCTGTCTTCAGAAGCCACGATCCCATATATTTACTGAACTCCTTTCCCGAAGCTCTTCAGTTCCTGAAAATTTGTCCTTACAACACTCCTGGGGAGAGCTTAGGCCAGGTCAAGTCTCCCCACATTTGGGATAGGGAGCCTGAACCCCACCAGAGTGCCATCAGCGGGAAGTCCCGTGGCTGCGGGAAGGCAAGGCCCGGAAGTGAGTCTCCACTGCCCACGTGCCAGAGGTCAGTGAGCTAAGCCACTGGTTCCCATCCGTTTGGCTTTCCTGGTCCAGTAGAATTTCCAAATAATTGGGGGGGGTGGCTTTTTTTTAAAGTAAGGATATTTTTAAAAATACGTCACCAATATGGCTTACAAGACATTTTAACTCCAAAAATTTTAAGAAATGTTCAGAATAAAGGGCCCTTCTTCCAAAGAAATCATAGTTTGAAATCATACCACGGTGTGGATGAGATACTTTTTTAATTACAGAAAATGTTTAACCTTAAGTGTTCTTGTATGATAATGCATCGTAGGATATATCCTTATGATTGTTCATGGAATACAACTTGGCCGGTCTGGGGGCCGTGTTCCACAATGCAGTCCACTGACCCCGGAATGTCAAACATGCTGACAAAGATGGAAGCAACCTGCAGGGAGGCTTTACATCACTTAGAACATTCGGAGGGAGTCGGAAAACAACAGCCGCCTGACCTGGGCCACATCGGCCTTCCCTCTATACGGTTAGAGCAGGCCGTGGGGGTCGAAGGGGGTCGGAGAGCTTTCAAGCCAGGGCTTGTAGGAGGGAGACTTGGAGACTCAGAGCACCCTGCTCCAGGATCTCCCAAAATGTTCCAGCCATGGCTTTGATCACCCAGCTCAGAGCATCCAGAATTTTCCCTGCAAGGTTTTCACCTACTGATTAAAGCCAATTTCTGACAGACGTAGTCCTTAGAACCAGTAGGCTCTGCCTGCCATGGCAGGAAGGGCGGGAAGGGGAACAAGGAGGGCCTTGGAATAGGGAGTGATTTCATTCAGTGCCTTCCGTTCGGCTGAGGCACAAGTCCTTGCTGGTGGGTTTTCCGTCCAAATATGCCTGGTTCCCTGTTCTTGCTGGGAGAAGTGGAAGAGGAAAGAGGTTCAAGGCATTTACGAAGGGGAGGGACTGAATGTTTCTTTGCTGCCCACTTCTGTGTTTTGTCATGGTACGTGGGTGGCCAGAGCTAGCAGAAGCGCCATGTTTCAGTTCAGGTTCTGACTGGACACCCTTTCCTCCTACTCAGGGTCGAGAACTGCCACATGGAGACCACAGCCCTAGAAGGAACGTGTCACTCTTATGGGAAGGCTTGGAACTCCCTGAAAATTTAGGTTTTAAAAGTGCCTGTGTATGAAAAAATAAAAATCGAAGTGTCTGTGTGTGTGTGTGTGTGTGTGTGTGTGTGCATAATGGCACAAGTGCTCACGCATTTGTCAAGCCGGTAGGTTTATTTTTCTTTAAAGAGTCCACAGCTCTCTTCCCATCCTCAAAGGGGTTCATACACGGTATCCGCCATAATCCCGGGGCTCATTTAATGACTAGCGATTTCCCAAATACAGTGGTGTAACTGGGCACCACTGCAAGATAGGAGAAAGCATCATCCCCAGCTCTGCTTAGAGGAGGGGGGAGCCCGAGGTGCGGAGACTCCCCAGGAGAGTAACCCCTCCAAGTCCATTTCTGCTTTCCTCCTGGCCCCTCCACACTCTGCCTGGGACTGTCCCATTCAGCAAAAAAAAAACAACACGGGATGCCCAGCTAAATGTGAATGGCAGATAAACAACACATGATTTTTTTTTAAGTATAAGTATGTCTCATCTAATACTTGGGCCATACTTCTATTACAAACTGTGTGTGCAATATTGGAGGCATACTTCTATGTGTTGTTTATCTGAAATTCAAGTTTAGCCAGTGTTGCGTATATATCTGACAAGCCTGTGGCATTAGTCATTAGTACACAGGTTCTCACGGGCCTTTCTTTTCCTCTCGGATACATCACCCCTTGCAATTCTGCGCGGAGGGCTTCCAGGTACTTTTGTTCAGGGCCACACCGTGTAGAATTCCCCTTTTGGCCCAGGGGAGGTGCAAGCCTACACCTCGTCAGCAGGGGGCGCCATTTTCTTAAAATAGATCCCCAGTGGCGCTTTAGGGCCCTCCGAGAGAGGAAGCGGGGCATGGAATGGATTCTATTTGCTGCTCCCGTCTTGCCTCCGGAGCTCACTTCTCCCCACCTCACACCTTGCCAGACTTCTCTCTGAAACCAGACTCTGCTCCTGTTACTTCACTCCTTAAATCACTTCTAAGGGTCCATGGTTACCATCAGAACGTGGCATAAACAGTGCTTCAGGATCCCACTGGAGTCTGTTTTTCCCGGCTTCGACTCCTGCTGCTCCTACCCTACGTGATCCCACCCACCTCACACTTCCAGCGTCTCCGTTCACCATGAACTATGCGCGGTTTCCCTGTACACTATTTACGGCCACGCCTTTGTGCCCACAGTTCCCTCTGCTTGGAATTCCCTTTTCCACCTGGTCCTTCCAGCGTCTCCATTCATTCAGCACATGGCACAGGCAAGTACTGAGCCCAGCCGGGTACCGGCCTTGCGTCCGCCCGGGGTTCCTGCGCAGGAGGCAGCCAACCGCGGCCCCTCCCTCGGGCATCTCACGGCGGGGACGGAGGGGAGGAACCATAAACAAGTAATCAAATCACCAAGATACTTAAAATCAGTTCCAGGGTTAACCAATCGGACTTCTTCCCGCAGAGCGCATGGTTCCCTCCTCCGGTCCTCGGTCCTCGGATAGCTTTTCGTTTTCAGGGTCCCGAATTCTAACACCTGCACCATTGGTGCGGGAAGCCTGAATGCGCGAAGCCAGCCAGTTGAAGTTAATAGGGAAGGGGTGGGGGGGAAGTCGGGGGGGGCGTGCAGGCCTGTGACAAATGGAGACTGTGTGTCCCTCCAAAGGGGGCAGTGGCTTATCACCTCTTCCTGATTGTTGCCAAATCTGTCATTTCAAAAAAAAAAAAAAAAAGATGGAAATACTGATTTTTACATGAACTCTTCCAATTTTTAAAATTCTTTGCCAGCTAATAAACTAAACACGCCCATAGGGTCGATTCGGCCTATGGCCACTAGTTCGCCCCCTTCCCTATCGCAACACTGTTCTTACTGCCTTGACTCTGATGACTATTTATGGGTATTTTCTCCCCCGAAGACCACGTCCTTGTGTCTTTCGCCCTCACACAGTCACTGGCGCCTAGTAGGTGCCACACAAGGATCAACGTTTGTGGGAGGGCCGGAGGGAGGGAGGGAGGAGGCACCCAAATGGGGAACAACAGTTCGTTGATGGGAGTTCTTGTTACAACTGCTCTGGGCGTGGGACGGATGGAACAAGGAAGCCCGACACAGTTTCCTGCTGAGAGAGCCTGTGTGCGTGAGTGAGTTCCCATGTTAGCAGGTGTGACAGCTGGAAAATGTGTCAAAGAACCACCAGCTCCTTTCTTGGTGGGCTCCCAAGCCATCCCTCCCCATTGGTGGCGGATGGGAGGGAGGAGAAGAATGCAGGGCTCTGGTGGACTCCTGGCTTCCTTCCAGGACCTGTAGTCGCTGGCACGGAGATCAGAAAGAGCTGCTATAGGCTTTTGGCACCAACGGATACATCCTCAGGGGAAGGAGTCTGGCAGCTGCCGCCACCCACCGCCTACCCGCTGGAGTGCCCAGTGCAGAGCAAGCCGTTGCGGGGGGCTCGCTTGAGCAGAGCGAGGTCATCAAAATGGCCCTTCACCCGGCATTGGGAGTCAAAACACACGAGTTAAAGAGAAGAACAGGGCTGGCTTCGACTCCCCGTGGCAGCCCCTCAGAGACAGAGCAGGAACTTGACCACTGTGTTCTGCTGATTTCTGCTAATGGTGTGCTGTCCTTTTTTTTTTTTTTTTTTAATCAAGAGAAGATGCTGCCTTGTGCCCACACGGAGCACCTCCTATGTGTTCTTACTGCCCCGATGAATAAGAACATATCTTTGGAAAATAGACATCTGAGGCTTAGAAAGTACATTTTGTCTAATTTCCAGAAGTAACTAGATCGTTCAGGAATCAGAGCCTCCATCTTGGCCCTGAAACCTCCTGTGAGGTCTGGAAAATGCCATTTTCAGAGAGTGTGGAGGGGATTGGGGCAGCCAAAGTACAGAGGAGTCACTCTTTCAGCTGGACTCTGGAAATTTCTGCCCCCTGATTCTTTCCGGTGAGCGGTATCTTAAAAACCAAAGCCACCTCCAGCTTCCGGGCAGGGGTGCCTCTTGTTCTCTCCCGGTGCTTGGTCAGCCAGAAGCTTTGAAGCAAGACTTCCAGGAAGCAGTGTCTCCCACAGGCGGGGCTGACTCAGCCCAGACTCCAAGCCTGAAGTCTGGTCCCTGTCCCAGACGAGCCAGCAGAGGCGCATGGGGGGCTGTGTTCCTGGGCTGTGTTCTAGCTGCCGGGAAAGGGGGAAAGGGGTGCAGGGACAGAGGGGCACGGACCCTGAATTGTTTAGGCTCTTGCTAAGGGAAAGGGGGAGGGGACTCAGTAGTGGCCTGACTCCTCCGGGTTCCGGCACCATTGAACGAAATCTATCTTTTCCACGTTCGCGGAGGCAGGGATGATGGCTAATTCGGTACTCTGCATTTGAGAATGAGAACATCTTTTGATATGTTCCCTGGCTCTCATTTCTAATCCGCCATGGGGGTGGAGGTGGTGTGACTGACCATCTCTCTGACTCTCCAACATCCTCTTCCCCAGATGACCCTACTTGGATTAAAGGGAGATGCATGCACCTTCTCTCCTCCTGACCGTTTCCAAGAACTACCTGATTCCTTCCACCTCTGCGTCCCGCTTCCCTCCTCCCTGCCCTCCCTCCCTTGGTCCTTTGCTGTCGTTTTCCTCTCTCCATACTCCTACCTTCTCTCTCTCTTTCTCTCTCTTTCTCTCTCTCTCCCTGCGGTTCTGATGGCAAATCCTTTCCCTGGCACAGACCCTCCACTTGCTCGCCAGCCCTGCTGGGTTACTTTCCTCGTTCTGTAGCCTCTATCCAATTATCTCTCTGGCCAGGCTCATTGGGAGCCCTCTCCTCTGGCCGCCCTGCCTCCTGCCTTCCTGCTGCTGGCAATGCTATCACCCACAATTCATTTCCATTTGGGGATGGGGGTGGAAAACTATTTGGAATGAACTGGGAGATGTTTGGCAATCCGTTCTGCGTGCTACTCCAAGGGCCCCCAGAAGAGAATCTTAGGGAAGAGGACACCATCTCACAGAGCAGTAGGGGCTGCAGGATCTAGTTTTAACGAACATGGGATCCAAAGCTTTGTAGAGTCAGCCAGCCAGTCCTTAAAAACAAGGGCCAGTGGTAGAGAGGACTGGAGGCCTTTGCCACAGAAAACGAAGCCATGACTCAAAGGCGTCACGTAGATGCTTCCTTGCTCATCCACGTTCCTGAGTTTAATGTCTTTGGCTTGGGAATTAACTTTGAGACTTGTCCAACATAGATAAAAATAGAGCTCATAAATGCCATCACAGGCACTTTTCGATAAGGTGGCCTTTTAAGGGAAGACTGGGCTCCCAAACAGAGGGTGTGAGTCAAAGAGCCTCTGAGTGGGTGTTCAGAGTGCCTAAGACCAGCCCGCTGACCAGCCTGTGACCAAACAGTGGAGGCAGGAAAAGGAAGCTGCTGGAAGCTTCTGTGCCTGAAACCTCAGGAACCAAGTTCCCAAGAGGAATGTTTGTATCAGCCCTTCATCGGTGTATTCGTCACGCAAGCATTTACCTGAATACCTACTATGTGCTAGAAACGCTGCTTGGTGCTAGAAATGCGAGAAAGGAAAAGAAAAAGGAAATCCTGTCCCCATGGAGCTCAGAGGGACACAGACAGGGGCCGGGCCAGCACGATTCAAGGGGACAGTGCGGTGGGAGGGGAACCATGGGGAGCCCCAGCTCAGGGTTGGGGGACTTACTTGCACAGCTTCCTGGAGGAACAGATGGGGTAAAATCAAAGCCTGGAGAAGCAGCAGAGAATTGGCCAGGGGCAGGTGGGGGTGGGGGCAGGGAAAGGTGTGGGGAAGACTGTTCTGGTAAGAAGTAACACACGAGCACAAAGAGAGAACTTGGTTTACTCATGGGAATTGAAAGTAGCTCTGTGTGTGATGGAAATCTGTATTGCTAAGCTGCGAGGGGAGGGTCGAAGAGCCCCTGGAGACAAAGGCACGGTCCCTGGTAAAGAGCCTTTCTCCCTATTAAGGAGTATGGACTTGATCCTGAGGGTAACAGTCCGCCGTGGAAGGGTTGCATGCAAAGAAGTGAGTCCATTGGTTTGGCATTTTAGGAAGCTCCCTCTGGCTGCAGGCAGAGAAGGAACTGGAAGGGGAAGACCAGAGGCTGGGAGGCCAGTGAGGAGGTCGCCATCGTCCAGGGAAGAATTGGGGAAGTGTCAGTGAAGATGGAAGGAAGTAGGCAGAGCTGGGCCATAATTCAAGTACGGAATTGTCAGAACATGGGGGTGCATCTGAAGTGTGCTGGAGGAACCGGGGATCGTTCCCGGTTCCCAGACTCAGCTACTTGCTGGGACAGACACATCTGGAAGAGAAGCACATTTTGGATGTGCTATGAGGTGCCCGGGGGACATCCACCTGAGGCAGTCAGGCTGCTAGTTGGGTGTGTTAAGTCAGGAGCTCGAGAAAGATCTGGCTCAAGACAGATTTGGGCTATTCTTTAGCAGATGGGGGCAGCGGAGCCATGAAAGTGACCGAGCGATCTCAAGGCGAGTGAGGATGGTGTGAGGAGGAGAGGAACCGAATAGAATCCAAGGAAAATGAGTATAAAAAGGATGGCCAAAGGCAGAGCCCTCGAAGGAGACTGAGAAGGAGCAGCCAGAGAAGCAGAAGGAAAACCAGGAGAAATGGTCTTCGTTCTCCTGCCGAGAGTGCCCTGACTTCCCTTCAGGAATTCACTCCTCCCCATTCTGGGCCCTGAGGTTTGGGTCCTAGAGGAGAGATGCTGGCTGGCTCCGCTGAACCCTCCTGCCCCCCCTCCTGCAGCCCTCCCACTTGCTCTCTGTCACCAGCTACTCATTGCCTCTGAGTTTCACTAAGTCTCCCTGCTCCCCCTGGCCTGATCTCCGTGTCTCTGGGCTGTTTTCCTTCCTCATTCCTCTTCTCCACATCGCTAGCCTACTGACCTTCCATGTAGGCTTCCAACCTCTTCTCAAGCCTTCCCTGACATTCCAGACAAGACCAAGGCTTTCTGTCATTCATTCGTTCCTTTCTTGTTCGTTCAGTGTGTGCTAAGCACCTGCGGTCCTCGTGTCCGCACTGTGCCCCGTGCTGGGACATTTTGGAGAGCAGACAGGCTATGACAGTTGATTAGGTGAGACCAATAATAAACCAGTAAATATTCAAAAAATTAAAAATTGTTGTTAGTATTGTGAGGGAAGTAAATAGAGTACCACGATCGAGGATAACGGAAGGTCCTTGTTTGGGATAGGGTGGGTGGTCGGAAGAGGCTCTCTGCGGATGTGAAATTAAACCGAGCCCTGAAAGAACCAGCCATGTGAGAAGCTAGGGCAGAAGTGTTCCCTGCAGAGGGAACAGTAACCGAGAATGCGAGAATGCGTATGGAAGGAAAGATCTTGATGGGTTTTACCAGTTCCAAGAATTGACACATGGCCAACACGGCTGATGTAAAGACAGGGAAGAAGGGACATGAGACGTGGTTGAACCTGAGACTTTCGTAGGCGGGGCTACAAAGTTTGGATTTCATTCTTGGTGCAGTGAGAAGCATTCAAAGGTTTTGAGCAGGGGTGGAGCATAATCCGACTTAAGTTTTTATTAGATTGCCCTGGTTGCTGAGTGAAGAATGGACGGAGCCACAAGCCAAATACTAGGGAGACTAAGTAGGATCCCCTCACTGTGGTTCAGGCAAAAGAGGGTGGTGGCTAGGACTTGAATGGAGAGAAGTAAACGGATGGATTCAAGGGATACTTTGAAACTAGAGCTTCTGGGAATTCCTGATGGATCAGATGTGAGGTGTCAGGGGGAAAAAGGAGTTGAAGGATGATGCCTGATTCCTGGCCTGACTGCGTGGAAAGAGAACCAGGCTGGCTTGACTTGACCTGCCCCAGGCTCATTAGTCCCTCTACCCGCTGCCTTGGAGGCCCTGAAGCAAATCTTCAGAAGCCGAGAGCTTGAGAAGCAAGTGCCATTCAAAAACCGCCGGTGTTGGAGAATCTATATGGTTCCTTCCGGTTTGGGATTTCTTTAAATTCTAAACTGAAAACCCTATCTGCATAAGGAAAATATTTCTATTTCTTTTGACTTCTCCCGTAGTTACATTGGTAGAGCTCTGTACCCAGGGAGCGTTCAGTGAGTGCTAGTTGACTGTTCGCTTTGGCACAGACCTTCTATAATTGAATTTTAGATTAAATTCTTTTTTTAAAAAATAGGATTCCAACATAGAGTAAACTTTCAATTGAAATCCATTCACCTTGATAAAGGAGAGCCATGGCAAGGATAATCTAAGATTATAAAATCCAAAGTAACTTCTACTTGAGTGGAGGCAGAGAGAAAAACGTGTTTTTGCTAAACTAATGATCTACATTTAGGTACATGTTATTTTAGGGCAAATGCCAACAGGTGGTGGATCAATCCCATTCAAATTGAACAACAAAAAAAAAACCCTCACTGAAAATAATTCATAACAGTGAATAATCTCTATTTGCTAATACATTCTTTGTTGAAAACAAATATCAACCCTCTACAACTTATTTTGAAGCAATGACTTCAGGTTATTTTTAGACCGAGTTAAAGATGCACGAGCCGACTGTGTTGCCAGCCCAAGGCAAAAATCAGGGGAAAGCTAGGACTCAAACTTGCCACTTCCTCTCTTCTCTTCCCATTGCTGCTGCTTTGCCTGGCACTCCGCTCCTCAGACATCATGTCTGCCAGCCATTTTTCTGGGTTAAAAACTCAGAACTTCAATTGACCTATAAGCACATCAGTCAAATCCTCAGATAACCACACCATTATAAGCCTTTCGTTTATTAAAGGGGGAAGGAAAGTAACATAATGCCTTTCGAATGCCGAGTCCTTGTGAACAAACATCATGGCATGTTCGATGCTGCTTATTACCCTATGAGGGATGCCCCACGTCACAGGTAAGCCGGGAGAACTGGCCGTCCAGTGTCCGATCTGCCTCCTGTGTGAGATGAGCCCTCTGCTGTGGATAATGTCAGGGAGAAGGCGTACGGAACATTACACCATGGACACCATGGCAGCATGGCGGTCAGGGCCCAGGCTCCCCATGGCGGTCAGGGCTCAGGCTCCCCATGGCGGTCAGGGCCCAGCACGTTGACCAAGATTGGCCAACTGGGTGCTACTGCCTGGGTTTGGGGTTTGCAGCATGAGGCACAAAGATGAAAGAAGTTCAGACATCTTTTGCCACAGTAGCAGCAGGAAGCCATGTGTCTGTGGTGGCACTCTGTGGCAGTACCCAGCAGTGGGACCTCCTGGCCACAACGTCCTGCTGAAGAAGGTTGATCTTCATGAGGCTTGGGGTTTCAGCCAGATTTCTGAATCTGATTCTTGAGGTCCTGTCAGTTCTGGAGGCCAGAGGGATTTCTTCAGTAAATTCCAGTTTGGGTTGATAGAGCCGGAGCTGGTGCAGTCCCTGCAACCAGAAAGCCTGACCCATCTGTGAGGAAACAGACTCCAAGTCTTGTTCAGGGACCCCAGCTAGCAAGCGGCAATGTTCTGGCTGAGAAACCCGTGCTGTTTCCTTGAATCCCTGCCTCCCAAAGAACTTGAAAGAATTCAAGAAAAGGAGGGAGCCTGGTGTACAGATGAAACCAGGGCTTGGAGACCCGAGCAGTTATATGAACACATACCCCCCAAACCCACGTTCAGTAGCACCACCATAAATAAGTGGGGTCTGCTCTATGCCAGGGACTCTGCTACGTGCAAATATTATCTCAGTTAATGCGTACAACAATATGATACGGGGGACCTTATTTTCTCCGTTGTTCAGGCGGAAAAACTGAGGCTCACAGAGTCTGTCCGAGTTTATACTGTAGTAAGTGTTAGTGTTGAATTGGGTCTCCAGACAAGGAGGCTGAAACTCTTTCCTCAAGGCATAGCTACCTCGCTATGAAATTTAATCAACCGATCAATATATCTCCACTGCCAATTTTCCATTAACCCCATTGTGGCCTCAGCACCCCGATCCACGTGTTCTTGTTGACATGCTTCCTTGTGTGTGGTTTTACACTTGTGTCCCAAAGTATGTCATCTGTCTCTGTTCCTTTAGACTGGGAACCTCCAGAGCACAGGACCAGGCCTCCCTACTGAGGGTATTCCTTCCTGCCTACACATCCCTGATGTCCCTGCGGGGCTCCACCATGGCAGGCCTCGGGCTGGGGTTCATTGAGTGGCCAACTGAATCACCGTATAGAGAGGAGAGAAGGACTGTATCTTGCTACAGTGCTTACGGCCGGATGGGAGTCTGGACTCCTCTTCCGTTCGGTCCTGCCTGCCTCCACCTCCCCTACAGCTTCAAGGGAAATCATGCCTTTGCTTCCTGGACTATAAAATGGAGCTGAAGATCCTCGTTGGCAGCATAAAGACCAGATGTCTTGCGGTCTTTTGAGACAGAGCCCTTGCCCAGACCTGGCTCATGATGGCCAACGAATACTTTGTCATTTGTGTTTGGGAATTAAGAAAACTGAGTTCGGCACGTTTCCTGCCACCGCAAGGAGCAGTGAATTGAATTGGTGCCGTTGTAAGCTTGATTGTTGTTGCATAGATAAAACCCTCATTAAGTCCCTCAAGAGGAGAAAAGAATTTTATTTTAAAGGGGGGGGGGTGCTTCTTGCTTGTCAGCGGTTACAACAACAAAACAGTAAATGGAGGAAATAATGAAATAACCGAATTCCCCCCCTCCAAACCTCGTCAAGAGGCTCGGTGAGTTTTTAATTAGTGCTTCGTTTTCAATAAATCCGTATCTGTACGTGGCGGTGATTCTTTCCTGGATAAGGGAAAGATAATAATGAGAATCCTATTTTTCAGTCCCACACTAAAGGGATGCCTCGTATATTTAATCATGCTGTAGAAATCCTGGCAGCTTTCTCTGAGCCCAGCCTCTGCTCTAATTACATTTCTAGATTTTAGTAAATTGAAAGGGAAAATGTAGGAACAAAATAATTAAAACCGAAGAGGAAGTGCATATTAAAAAGGAGAAGCTGTTTAAAATTCTTCCACACAGTGTTTCCAAGGACATCTACAGTCGTTTAATCAGATCCACACCAAATCAAAGCCCTTTGTACAGAGGCTGGTGGATCACATCTCAGGTGGGCGGGATGGTCCCCACAGCAGAACGGGAGCCTCACTGCACCAGGCTACAGATGGGGCAGGACTCACATCCTTCCAGAGCTCTGGAGAGTCAGGGCCAGTCTGGACAAGCTGCTCGCACAGACTCACTAGTCCCCAGGAGCCCCTTCCCAGGTGCCAGGCAGAATCTGACTATATCCTATTGATGAGCCCCAAGTGTGAGGTAGCTAAACTATGCTCTCCCCACCTCCAGTTTCCTTTTTTCTGCACCCCTTCCCACCCCCTAGGCTGCTCCCTCCAAGAAATACCCTTTTTCTTCCTTCCTTGCTAATCTGTGAAAAGAACAGGCACTGAACAGCCTCAGTGACACCAGGAGTCAGCTGCGTGAACTGGGTTACCGGGTTACCTGCGGGGCACTGAATTTTCACAAGGACCGAAACCCTTGCTGGCTTCAACTAGAGAAACGAATATTCGTCGAGGGTGATGATGAGTGGAACCTCACTGGAAAGTTTCAAGCATCAGCCTACTAGGTACAAAAGCTCTTTTTGTTCTAAGCAACGTAGGCCCGGTACTCACATCGTGGTGGAAGTTAGGACCTTCATTTCTTGATCACGTTGTCTAAAATACAGTCGGAGCGAGCTCTAGGAGCTTGCAGGGCTTTGTCTGTGATTCCCAGGACATTCTAAACCGTGGGATTGTAGGCCATGCTTGTGTACTTGAAAGTGGAAGGCAGCCTGACGCCGTCGGGGGTTTCTTTCCAAACCCCTGTGGCTTTGCTCATGGGCTCCCAGGCTTCCCTAATGAACAGACTCACCGGCCACCTGGCGCCAGGACGCATGTGGCAGGAGACAAGTGAGCACAGTCTCCTGGAGACAATCCCATGGCAGCAAAGCTTCCGGAAGCTGGTCCCAAGGCAGGGCCCACACTTGATCACCCCATGACCTGCAGATTCACCTGCTGCTCTTTTGGGTCCAATGCCTCTGACATTTGAGTGTGTGTGTCTGTGTAATGATGCTATCTCAGCGTGGAAAAGAGACAATGCCTGCTCTGGATTCTTTGGCTTCGTTCAGTAGGAACAATTTTTGAAAGTTTAAGCTAAAGGAAAGGATCGTAGCAATAACAAAGATCCCATCCCTGACATTATCACTCTGACGTGGGGATGACTTTTTTTTTTCTCCCAGGGCCAAGATGCTGAGGCTTTTTTTTTTCTTTTACTCAACTCAGGAGTCACTGATGGCCCTTGGGAGCCAGGATGCGAGGCTGGCTGGGGACCCAGGTGTCCAAGACAACAAGTTGTCATTGAATCAGGTCCTTTCAGTTAAGCCACCCACATGCCCCCCTACCCCTAAGAGAATGGTCCTTGGTGTTGTTTCCAAATGCCAGAATCTAAGTTGCTTAAAAGTCTTTAGAATTATCGTGAAGTCCAAAAAATGTTTTACTGACACAAAGCTGTTTAGAAGAAGTGAGGGAATGCAAGTTAAAGTCGTTGGTAATCCATACACTTCTTGCAAATGTAAATTGCTATTGTTCAATGCCTTTATTGTTACGCTGCCCGCCCCGACCCCCCCCCACCCCCCTTGGTAGTGGTAAGGCCTCTATTGGGTCCTCGCACCTCCGCACAGCCTGCCGCGCCGGGCACGCAACCCCCTCCGTGTTCCCGCCTCTTTCTAGTCAGGCCCCTCCTTCCCCTCAAATCCCCCGGCCCCGAGGAGCCGTCGGGACGCACGCGCACTAAGGGAGGTAGGCGGAGTCTTGAGGAAGAAGGAGGAGGGGCAGGAGAACCCAGGGAGGGGAGAAGAGGGGCGGAGGCCGCGCGGGGTGGGGCCCGGCGGGTACGCGCTCGCTGCGTCGACGTGCTGACGCCATGACGCCCCGGCCGGTGTGTGTCGGTGTGTGTGTGTGTGAGTGTGCGCGTTCCGAGTGTGTGTGTATTTGTGTATCGGCGGTCCCGCAGGTCCCGGATGTTGCGGACAGTATGAAGCGAGCGCAGGGGGACGGGGACCAGCAGCTGTCGCCGCCGTTCTCAGGTGAGTGGGGGGAGGAGAGTCAAGGGAGAGGGTTGTCCTGTCGGAGTGTGGGGGGGCGCCTCCCTTAAGAGGTGACTGACCCCCAACTCCCCCCCCCCACCCCACCCCCGGCACACATATACTCTTCTCTGTCCCATATCCCACGTCCTGGGTTACGTGGCCTGGGAATGCCAGAGCCTAATCAACCGTTCCTTCTCCCAATCCCAAGCATTCAGGAGACACAGATGCGCCCCCTGCCTTCAGCCCCCCCATCATTTTCCCAGCCCCATCCCCCTTGCCAAATAGTGAGCTGTCGCCTGCGGCGAGATGGGTGACTGCGCATGCGCGAGTGTGAACGAGCCAGGGGTGCTTGTTCGCTGCCCCCGGGGCGCATGCGCATCGCTGTGTTGCAGGGACCTGCGGGATAAAGAGCCCCTTGACCACGCGCCCGCCTTCTTCCCAGACAGTGGGCTGCCAGATAGTGCGCCTGTTGCTCCTATCCAAAAGGGAGAGTTTAAATTATTTGACGGACTTATTGACAAAGCAGTATTTGCATCTGGTGTTGCCCTAGGGACTCCCAGGCTACTAACGCCTTCCAGAGCCAGCGTGCCCCACGCTGACCCTTCTTTTGAAACTGTCACTGCAACTTCTAGTTCCAGCATTACTTTTCTTTCCTCCCACAGTCATGCGGTACTTTTAATACAAACATCCCCTAAACTAGGAGCAGGCGCCCCAACCCATTCAATTATTCTGGCAGGGGATTTTGGTGGCCTTTCTAAGGAGAACCAAGGGTCACAAAAAAGAAAGTAAGGGGCACTACCTTTTAGTAAAATTCTTAATTATCTTCGTAGAACTAGGTGAGATAGAGATAACACAGTGTAAGGCTTAGAGCAGTAACTGTAAATCAAGACATCAGGGTCCTGTCATCTCTAGCCCTCCTACTTCGTGTGACCTATTTGCCTCTTTTTTTAAGTAAAGGAAGATCTTTCTTTAAAAAAAAAAAAAAGGATCTTCCTTAGCACTTTCGTTTTAGCTGTACATTATTGATGCTCTGTGAACATCCCACGAAAACAAAAGCAATCTGAAACTACTAGTGGAGGATAACTCACCCAGTGGAGGTTTTAACTTTAAGCAGTGGGTGTGATGTTACTTGCCCATTTGCAAATAACGAAGAGCAGTATAAAATAAGGAACTCTAAAGTACAGTAATATTTCAGTGATCTAGGACCTAGGTTTTCAGTTGGCAGATTATTCACGATCCTTAATTTGCTGCTGTATTGCCACTCTTGGATACTTCAATGCTTCTTCCCTCTGCCAGCAGAACAGGGTGAGGAAATGATAAATTCTTACAAGCAGGTTTGCTGAATAGCAGTGAAACGAAGAGCTGAATTGTTGGGGGGGGGGCAGCTGTTTGTGTGTTTTTCAGTTATCTTTGCCAAACCTGTTTCCTATCTGGATAACTGGGGATGGGTGACATTAGTAAGCCTTATTTTCTATTTTCTTCTCTTTTTGTTCTTTCTTTGGTATTCTATCAAGGCTTTTCTGGCTGTCATTCTTAACTGTAGGACCTTGTGTTTGGGGGTCTTAAATTTTTTAAATAATTTTTTAATTATAATTTTATAAATTTTTTTTCTTTTCACTTCCCCTTTTAACTCTGGCCTTTGCATGGTTCAGCTGTCTTTTGTGCTGTTTTCTGTTGCCATGGTTACAGTGGGAACCAAGAGATGACCCAGAAACAGCACAAGAATTTGGGGGGCATATATCATCCTGTTTCCTGGAAAGAGCTGGAGACTCATCTTGTTTTCCTCGTGTGAAGACTGAGGAGTATAAGTTATTGTTGACAGCTCCACGCTTAGGGTGGGGATGGATGGTGTCCATTGGCACTTCGTTGACTTCTGTTAGAGCTCTTCATAGTGGTTAGTGAACTGGAAGATGTTCAGTGTTACCTGTGTCCAGACTTGCATCAGGTTCTGGTACAAATCTTGAGATAAAACTATTGAGGCAGTAAGTAGCCATTTCTCAGGAGGTTTCTGTCATCTGTGATGCTTTGTTTTTATCTGGAAGCATTTCATCTGGTTGAATTTACTGAAGCCTTATTCAAAAATTTTTATGGTGTGAAGGCATGATTGCTTTTAGGATTAAGATGAGTATCATTAATTTGTATTGGTGCAGAGCCGTGTTTAAAAAGGCTCTTTAGAATGGGTAACACATGGGGTGCCTGGGTGGTGCAGTCGGTTAAGCATCCCACTCTTGGTTTTGGCTCTGGTTATGATCTCAGGGTCATGAGATCAAGTCCCGAGTAGGGCCCCACACTCAGCTCAGAGTCTGCTGAAGACTCTCTCCCTTACTCCCCCCCCCCCCGCTTGCTCTCACTTTCTCTCGTTCTCTCTCAAATAAATCTTTAAAAAAATAAGATGGGTAACACACATGAAACAAAATTCAAAAGGTCCACAGAGAGAAAAATCCTCCTTCTGTGTCCACTTTTCCTCGTCTAGTTAAACCCTCCTAAGCCCTCTGCAAAGGAAACTGTTGTTACCTGTATCTTGTTTACCCTTCCAGAGATAGTCAGTGCTTTTACAAGCATATACAACTATGGACCCTTTTAAGTTGTTGTTTTTATTTACTGTTTAACACAAATAGTAAGATACTATAGCCATTATTCTGCACTTTGCTTTTTTCACTTACTCTATCTTGGTTATCATTCCATACAGTACTGGAATACCTCTTCCTTTCTAAAAGATGACAGATATTCCCTTGTACAGATGTACCATCATTCAGCCAGCTCTTATTTTTGGATACTTAGGTTGTTTCCAGTGCTACAGTTAATTCCTTGTATGTGCTTTTTAGGTACATGGGTATCTTTTGGGTAAATTCCTAGTGGAAGTGCTGGATCAAAGGATATTTGCATTTTTAATGTTGTTAGATACTGCTGAATTGCTTGCCATAGAGGTACGAATTTATATTCCTGCAAGCAGTGTGTGAGTCTGCCTCTTTCCTCACTAGCACTGTATTATCAACATTTTTTTTTATGTTTGTACAGTCTTTTATCTAAGATTTTAAGTTCATTATGTAGCTTGTTAAAGCTTCATTATACCTAGGAGTTGTGGATAAATACTGTCGCTGTTTTGCAGATGCGAGTGGTAGTGGAAGATAGTGTTCAAGTGAAGAGTAATATCATGAGAATAAAGTCATATGCCTGGATAACACAGCAAATCCATGACACTCCTCAGAAGACATGTAAAACTTATGTTCCCTCTAACTCTTAGATACTAGTTTCTCTATGCAAAATTCTGTAAGCCCATAAGTGATGTTTTATGATAGCTTTGACTCAAAATTGTTTGTACACGCAAACTGCCATTCTGTTGAGGAATTGAAAAGCTAACCCAGTTAGTTAAAGATGCTTTACTGAGGGGCGCCTGGGTGGCACAGTCGTTAAGCGTCTGCCTTCGGCTCAGGGCGTGATCCTGGCATTATGGGATCGAGTTCCATATCAGGCTCCTCCGCTGGGAGCCTGCTTCTTCCTCTCCCACTCCCCCTGCCTGTGTTCCCTCTCTTGCTGGCTTTCTCTCTCTGTGTCAAATAAATAAATAAAATCTTTAAAAAAAAAAAAAAAAGATGCTTTACTGAGTGCTTTCACCAGATATTGGTACTAGTACTTTTTAAAAGTCTGCTGATTGTGGAATATTTCACTATGAGCTGTGAGGAAATGGAAAAGAATTTAAAAATGCCTGGGCCTGAAGGAGCTCACAGTCTTGTTAGGAAACCAAATCTACTGAATATGTGAAATAGTAAGAGAACAGTTAGAATGGGAACGTAATACACAGTGTTCCATGTTGAGAGGACTTTGTAAGAGAGTGATAAGGTTTAGAGGAGAGCTCCTTTGGGAGGCCTTCCTGGAGGAAGTACATTTTGAGCCCTTCCCCACCCCCCCCTTACAACTGTTAATGTTAAAAATTTTAAACATACAGAAAAATTCAAAGAATAGTACAGTTATCACCTTTATGCCATTTATGTCCTAGATTCCATAATTTACATTTTGCTATTTTGCTTTATGTATATATGTGCTTGTGTTTATATATATAATATGTAAATTTTTGTATTGCAGATATGACATCTCAGTACTTTCATGCTTGAAATACTTTAGATACATCTTCTTAAAGAGATTGTTTTGCTTAATTGTTCTTAGGATACATTGTCATAGTTAAGGCAATTAAGAGTAATTTCCTAAAACCATCTAATATCCAGTTAATGTTCAGATTTTTCTCCAAGCATGTATCTTTAGTCTTTTTTAAATCTAGAGCAGTTTCTTTAGAAGCCACAAGAATTGCCTTTATGAAGAGACCAGGGCGTTTGTCTTGTAGAATATATCACTTCTGGAATTTTCTGATTGTTTCCTCACAGTTTAATTTGTTCCTTTATGCCCGTATTTCCTATAAACTGGCATTTAAGTCTATGGTCTGATTAGATTCAAATTAAACACTTTTGTTAAGAATTCACTGGGGCGCCTGGATGGCTCAGTCATTAAGCATCTGCCTTCGGCTCAGGTCATGATCCCAGGGTCCTGGGATCGAGCCCCGCATTGGGCTCTCTGCTGAGAGGGAAGCCTGCTTCTCCCTCTCCCAGTCCCCTTGCTTGTGTCCTCTCTCTCGCTGTCTCTCTCTGTCAAATAAATAAAATCTTAAAAAAAAAAAAATTCTTCATAGATGTTGCTTTGTACCTCATATTGGGTCACAATAAGAGAAATAATGTCATAATAGCCCATTATTAATGATGTTGAGTTTGTTTGATCATTTGTTTAAAATGATAAATACCGAATCTCCAGTGTAGACGTTTTTCTTTGTAGTTAGTAAGTAATGTGTAGCGCGGTGACACTTGGGAACTATATATACCGTTCCACTTCTCCAGCAGTCTGTCACCTAATGATAGTGATCCTTGTCCGAACCAGTTGTTTCTTTGGTTGTTGTAAAATGCTGATTTCCTAATTCTGCTATTCCTTTTACATTGATTAACCTTCAATCTTCTGTAAAGATTTCCCTCATCCGGGGCGCCTGGGTGGCGCAGTCGTTAAGCGTCTGCCTTCGGCTCAGGGCGTGATCCCGGCGCTACGGGATCGAGCCCCACATCAGGCTCCTCCGCTATGAGTCTGCTTCTCCCCCTCCCACTCCCCCTGCTTGTGTTCCCTCTCTCACTGGCTGTCTCTGTCTCTGTCGAATAAATAAATAAAATCTTTAAATAAAACAAAAACAAAACCTCTGCTATCGGGGTTGTAGGTCTTCTACATGTCCTTTAAAAACAAAAAAAAGATTTCCCTCATCCGTTAGGAATAATTATAATTTCTATCAGAAGTTAGGTAAATTCTTAATTTTCCTTTTTAACGATTTCCTGAGGGAGGAGATGGTATAATAATCACCCCTAATGGTGGCAAATGAATTGTTCCTTTTTCTCACTTTCTTTGCTTTAGTATCATTGTAAATTCATGGACCTTAATTTATTCTACATGTTACCAACAATTATAGACATTTTTTGAAGCTCAAAATGTTCCATATTTGGCTTGTGGAAACCTTTTAAGCTTGGTGTATGAGTGCTTCCTTGCCCTCGGGTACAAGAAGTTCCTGCCTCACTTTGTGTTTTTCCTGTCCTAGTTGTGGAACCCTCATCTGTGTGTGTGTGTGTGTGTGTGTGTGTGTGTGAGAGAGACACACACACACATACGTGTGTATATACGTCCATATGTAGGATTTATATGTATATCACATCTTCCCTTTTATTATGTTGTTCACGGAGCTTCTGGAGCCAACATCTAAAAACTGAAGGTGCCTTTATTCTAACACAGTGCACCTAGTGTTTGACTCACCTCTGTGCCACTGACGTTGCTGGATTCTGGATCTTAGACCTCACAGATTCCTTGTTTTGAATACTTTATGTAAAAGACAGGTAGTACCTCTGAGGACAGCATTGCCTCCACCCACCTCCCTAGTATAAGGTTAGCTGTAGAAGAGACTGGGAGTTTCTTCTCTCAGAGCAACCTTGCTTTTTTTCCGAGATGAAAGGTACACAAAATGGAATTTAGAGATGGAAACTGTGTTTATGAGCTTTCTTGGAGACGTGGGGTTTGAGTGTTCTGTAAAAGCATCTTAGCTTGTACGTGCACAAGCATGTGTTTGTCTTTCCTCCCTTTTCCTCATTCCTACACGGTTCTCCACACGGTTGAACCGTTATGTAAGATTATGCTGTGATAGCATATTTTTTTCATTATCACTAGATTTTCATCGTAAAAAAAAAGGGAATGAGACAAATTGTTCTTAATTAGAGAAATTTTTCAGATAGGCCATGAACTCTGATATCTAGCTGTCTTAACTCAGGGTCTGGAACAGTGCTGAGTCCTGTGGATTTCTGTCATGTACTGTAGACTCCGGAGAAATATTGGCGCATCCCCAGTGTTTTCTTAAAAATCCATCACACTAATGGAGGTTAATACAAACAAAAGGTACAGTGGAACTGCATTCTGAAGCTGGTTTTAGGGGCTGGACTAATCCCTGCCTTAGCAGAAAATGTTTTATTAGACTCTTACCATGTAGTGGTATTTTGAATAATCTTACTGATTTCAAGTTACTCAAGGACTGATAATAACAGTATTGTAATATGTATCTGAAAATTTTTTTTTCTACTATCTTGTCAGATTTACTTCCAGACTTAATAAGGTTATTCTCAACCTGGTTTCATAGCAATACTGGCCCCATGTTAAATTCTGGTTGTGTATTCAGGGAAGCATACCTGGTTTTTTTGTGTTTGTTTTCAGGCATGGTGAATCACTCTGAAAGGCCATGCTGACACATTTGCTGCTAAGATCCAATGGCTTCTTTTACTTTTGTTTTTGACAAGCTCCCATTATAGGAAAAAAGATTCTGAAATATAATCTCTTCAGGAAATGCTTGGGCCTTCATTCTTAGAACTGTAGTCACGTTAATAGAATTGGCAGGAGTTGCCTCACTGCTCTGTGTGGCAAAGCTGGTCATGGCGCTTGGGGAGAGCTGGGTGCAGACCTCAGAGTGGGAGTTAAACGTTCAGACAGTAGCCCTTACTTGACTGTGAAGACCTTTCTTCTTGACTGTTTCTTTCTAAGAAGCTCTTGGCACAAATCTTCCCACTGTCCACTAGCTACATTAGAGAAGAGCTTGCAGTTGTTCTCTGAAAGCCTCTGATTCCTCCTGTCTAGTGTATCTGTGTACTTGTAAGAAAAATGTATGTGATCATTCATCTCCTTAATTTAAGATTTACACAATTTTTGGTATTTAGAAACAGGTACTGTTTTCTGTTTCTGTCATTCTGACTACTTCCTAAGAGTGGGGTCATATGGCATTTGTCCTTTTGTATCTGGCTTACTTCCCTTAGCATAATGTGCTCGAGGTTCATCTGTGTGCTAGCTCTGTCAGAATTTCCTTCCTTTTCAGGGCTGAGTAATAGTCCATTGTGCGCATATATACCCCATTCTGTTTATTCATTTATCTATCGCTGTTCCCTTGCATTGCTTCCACCTTTTGGCCACTGTGAATCATGCTGCTCTAAACATGGGTGTTCAGCTGTCTCTCTGAGATCCTGTTCAGTTCTTCTGAGGAACTGCCATACTGTTTAATACAGAGGCCGCGCCATTTTACATTTCCACCAGCAGTGCACAGCGTTCCAGGTGCTTACGTCCTCGCCAACTGTTACTATTTTCTGGGGGGTTTGGTAGTAGCCATCCTGAGGGTATGTTTAGTATTTTTTTTAACTTTATTTGATCTTCTATTGAAACTTAGTTTTAAACTTTAACAGAGTTGGATTTATTACGTTTTTCCATTATCATGTGTGTTTTTTTGTGTCTTAATGAAGAAATCCTCCCCTATACTGAGGTAACGGGTGAATCTTATATTTTCTTCTAAAGGTTTTAACGTTTTGTTTTTCACATTTAGGTCTCTGATCTATGTAGAATTTATTTGGATGTTTGCTGTGAAGTAGGGATCTAACTTTTTTCCATAACGATAACCCTGAAGTAGGAATTTAATTTTTTTTTCCATGAGGATAACCTGGTACCCCAGCATCACGTACTGAATAGTCATGTCTGCCCCTTACAACTTTATAATGCCACTTACATGTTTCTGTATTCCCTGTTCTGTAATGTTGGTCTGTTTGCCTGTCTCTCACTGGTACTACACTGCCTTAATTATGTTAGCTTTATAATTGTTCATATCTAGTAGGGCAAGACTCCCTGTCTTGTTCTTTTTCTGTTCGTCAGCTTCCCTGAAAAACCCTGTCAGGTTAGTATATTTTAATGAAGCCATTTGCTGTCTAAAATATATTGACATGATATATAATGGCCTTCTCCAAAAAGAAAATAAAGAAAAAACAAAACAAAAACAACAAATTAAGCCTCCCTTAATCTAGAAGCTGACCATTAAGCTTGTCTCTTGTTCTGAATAAGCCTATAATTTCCATTCAGAGTTTAATTTTGTTGGAGTGACTTTCATTTTGTAAGTGGATATGATCTTCAAATGGAGGAGAACCTTGTTATAATTTGGTGTCTCAGATGAGGACAGCAAATAAAACACTCTTGGTAACAATATTGTTAAGGCTTTCTTGATTATAAGGGAAAAAACCTATTTAAAATAATATATAAAAGATTTTTCAAAAGGAAATAGTTGTACAAGAATCCAAGGGAAAGCTGAACAACAGGACCTAGAGAGGGCTGGAAGCAAAACAGTTCCAAGGACTTCAGCAATAAGACTTAATGGGCTCTGGTGTTCTGCCATAAATAGACCTCAGTATCCATGAGGCTTAATTCAGATTCCTGAATGATACCTGATTTGGCCAGTCTAAGGCATGATTTTCTCTGGGCCACATGTCTGCCCCAGGTTCAACTGGTGGAGGACGAGGAAGGGAAGATTCGCTACGAACAGCAGTTTTGGGGGTGGCTGGAATCAGAGCCGATTCTCTTAGAGCAGTGGTTCTCAAACTTTTTAGTCTCAGGGTTCTATACTTTGAAAAATTATTGAGGACCCCAAGAGCTTTTGTTTATGTGGTTTATATCTATTGATATTTACCAAACTAGAAATTAAAATCAAAAACAGTTTAAAAAAGTTAATTATCTAGGGGCCCCTCGGTGGCTAAGTCCACTAAGCGTGCAGCTCTTGGTTTCAGCTCGGGTTATGATCTCAGGGTCATGGGATTAAGCAGCATGTCACGCTCTGTGCTCAGCGGGAGTCTGCTTGAGATTCTCTCTCTCCCTCTGCTTTTTCCCCACTCTCGAGCATGCATGCTCTCTCTCTCTCTCAAATAAATAAATAAATAAATCCCTAAAAAAACCTATCTCATGTTAATATAAATATCTTTATGAAAATAACTTTTTCAAAAAAAAGCTTTTTCCCCACTCTCGAGCATGCATGCTCTCTCTCTCTCTCTCTCTCAAATAAATAAATAAATAAATCCCTAAAAAAACCTATCTCATGTTAATATAAATATCTTTATGAAAATAACTTTTTCAAAAAAAAAGGAGTGTGGCTTTTTTCTTTTTACATTTTTGCAAATCTCTTAAATATCTGGCTTAATAGAAGGTGGATTTTCATATCTGCTTGTGGATTCAGTCTGATGTGATTGATAGTTTTGATTGAAGTATTTGAAGAAAATATATCTGCAAAGGATATGTAGTTGGAAAAGGGAGGAGTATTTTCAGGCCAGTTGTGCGTATTCTTCTCTGATACTACACCAAAACTTGACAATTGGTAGTTTCTTAAAAGTTAAGTTGCTGGGTGGAAACGGAAATCATTGATGTTACTGTTACCTTAAAATCCATTGGCCTGTCTTGCATTTGAATGGGTTTTTTATCCATTCATGATTTGATAACGTGCATTGGCTGTTTGGGAAATATTGGTTCATTGAGTTAAGCAAATTTTCCAAATGACACATTTCATAATGCAATATAAAAAAAACATTTTGGGGGCTCCTGGGTGGCTCAGTCGGTTAAGGACTGACTCTTGATCTCAGCTCAAGTCTTGATCTCAGGGCCGTCAGTTCAAGCCCTGCCTTGCTTTAAAAAAAAAAAACAAACAAACCCACAAAAACCACATTAGTTAGTATCATCACCCATCTCATCAGAAAAGTCTGTAAGTATTGGGAATCTGTCAGGCAGCTGCAAGATTTTCAAAATTCTAATTTTTGATTAAAAGCTTGAATTTTATCAAAATTTATTACTTCATCAAAAACATTCTTAAGTGAAATAGACTTTAAAAAAAAAATCACCCGTATATGATGGTGAAAGACACCGTGCTGTAGTGCAGTATGACGCCGTTGCCTTGATTTATGCTGAAGCACCAGTAGGTTTACCCATTGTTGATTTTGTACCACTAGTGAAAATGTCAATGCGGTGAAAAAGGCAAACGATTTCTTAGTATTATGAAAATAGTTTCAACCTTATAGACTCCTTGAAAGGGATCTCCAGGGATCCGTGGACCACATTTTGGGAACCACAGCCTTAGGAGAGGGTGTGGGTAGGGAAACAAGTGTTTCGTGGTAGGATTTTACTGCATTGCTCCTGCTGTTCTTCGCCATCATTTAACATGATGTAGAAATGAATGGAATACCTCAAAAGTTTCAGATTTCTTGTTGAATAGAAATGTTTTCCTAGTCATGATCATTTTCAAACAGCAGAGTGTAAGGTATCCAGATTTTTCAGCCAGGTATTCTTTCAAGTATGTGATCATCTTAAGGCAACCCATGTTAATATAGTCTGTGGGATTTCTGTTCTGGTAGTAGCACGTGCAGTTTAACATTTCTTTCAAACAGTTGCATACATTAAAAAATTTGGTATCCAAAACTTTGGGAAGATCTTGCCTTTGCAGAAAAGGCATAGAAGGGGAGGTTAAGGCTGGGAATCTGCCGTTCCAGCCTTACATCTTTTGGTTATTAAAGGTCTTGCTAAAGAGAACGTCCCTCCCCCCATCTCCCACCCCCATTTAAATATGCTTTATGACAGAGAGGTAGAAGTGCTGTTAACTGACTTCATTTCAACAAATATCTATTGAGTGATATGTAGTGAAATGAGTGGGAATTAAACCAGTATTACATATTTTGGTGTTTAGAAGAGGAAGGGATCCTTTAGTTGGGGAAGTTGGGGTGGGAGTCAGGATTGTCTTCGTGAAGGTTGCCTTTGAGCTGGGTTTTGAAGGGTAGGTATTTTGAAGGCTGGAATTTTGACGGGCAGAGATGGGAAGAGAATTCAGGCAGAAGGAATGTCATGAGCAAAAATGTGGAGGTGGGGAAATGCAGTGTTTGTGAGTATAGGGTATGTACTGGAAATAATGAGCAGTGCAGTGTGGCTGAAGCGAAAAATGCCTGAGATAATAGGAGATAAGATAGGAGAGAAATTGGCCCTGAACATGGAAAGTCTTCTATCAAGGCCAGACAGTTAGGCTTTAATGTGGTAAGTGATGGAGAGACTTTGAAAGATTTTGATTGAAAAATAACATGATCAGAGTGTGCTTTCAGAAAATGTAGTCAACCTCATTCATTAGTATATTCGTTGACTATTTTTTAAAATAGTTACTCTGTGCCAGTTAAGCATGAAAAACAGTGTATATAATGGTGAACCAAATAGAAAATCCCTATTCTCGTGGAATTTCCATTCTAGGAAAGGAGTTTCAACAAATAAATACAAATGTAATTACAAATTATTAATGAAGGAAAGGAATAAATTACTATTGGGGAATAATGGGATACTTCAGTTTAGTTGGGGGAATCTGGGAAAGCCTTGCAGGGGAAGTTAAATATTAACTGAGTACTTCCCTCGTGCCAGATGCCATTTTAGGTACTGGGGATATATAAGGAACCAAAGAGACAAAAATCCCAGCTCTCATGAAGTGCATATTCAGGCAGTAAATAAATAAATTATATGGTATGTTAGAAGGCGGTATGTCCCAAGGAGAAAAATAAAGCCCAAGAAAGAGATAGGGTATGTTGGATTGGATGTGGAGGTTACAATTGTACGTGGAATGGCCATGGAATTTCTCACTAAAGCACTACAGAGGTAATATTTGAGTAGGCTGATGGGCTCAGCCTGTTCAAGGAACAAGCAGGGAGGCCAGCATGGCTGGAGTTAAGTGAGCAAGGGAGAAAGTAGCAGAAGTGAGGTCGGAGAGGCTAGTGGGGGTCCAGAAGCTGCAGAGCAGTGGTTCTCAGCCGTAGCCACATGTTGGAATTGCCCGAGCAGCTTTTACAAATCCCGGGGCTCGGGCTGCACCTCACACCACTTAAATAAGAATCTTTGCAGGTGGGACTCAGTGGCAGAGGCAATGGAGAAAAGTAGATGGATTTGAGAAGTATGTTAAAGAAAGAATCCATTTAATTATAGATTGGATGTGGGGGTTGAGGAAGAAGAGTGTCAAGACTGACTCCCAGCTTTCTGGCTCAAGCTGTTGGGTGTGTAGAGGTGCCGCTTACTGAGATGGGAGTGGGGGATAAGAATGGGAGGGGTAGGTGTGGGATTTGGAGGGAAGATCAGAAATCAGGAGTTCAATTTTAGACATGTTAAATTTGAGATGCGAACGCGGCTAAGTATACATACGTTAAGTAGGCAGATATATGAGTGGGGCTTGAAGTGAAGTCAGAACTTGAGGTAATAAATTTGTATATCGTGTGCTTATGATGGTCTTAAAAGTATCTAAGTGACATCACATAGGATAGATTTGATGGAAAGAACTGGAGGTGTGGAAAGTGGCTAGCCAGTTCCAGCAAACTGCACAGGGATTGGTGCTAGTGTGAACTGGGATCGTGGCGGTGGGACTAGAGAAGAGAAAAAAGAGTAAGTTGGAGATTTGAGGCCCCGGGGAGCTTGTAAGGAGTGGGGGCGGACAGTAGGCCAGGAATGCAAGACAGCTTTGAGATACCAAGCCCGGGTGAATGATCGGTCTGTTAGCAGATATAAAATAGTCAGGAGGAGCCGCTTTGGAAAAAAAGATAGTGTTTGGCTTTGCATGTATTGACATTTAGGAGAGGCTGCCTAGCAGGCAGGCAGTCGAATCTATTGCACTGGGTTTTCAAAGAGCAGATGAGGTTTTGAAAGATAGATCTAGGTCTCATTTATATAAAATTGATTCACCATGGGAGCGGCAAACTTTATGAAAATAAACATCCAAAGTATCTATCATAACCTGTTAGGTCCTTTGTGATGTGTTCCTGCCTGTTTCGTCTATGGTATTTTCCTTTGTTTACCATGATCGAGCCGCACTGGCTTTCTTTTTATTTTTCCAATATATCCAGCTAAGTCCTCCTTCAGGGCTTTTGTACTTTTTCATCTTGCTCTTCTTTTCCACTTGGTAGAGGGAATAGGCGTTCAGAGAGGAAACTTCGGGAGTTTTTATCTGGGGAGTAGAGACTATTCCAAGAGGTCCTTGCTTAGGTAGAGAGTATGGGTGAGCATCTGAAGTAGAATGGCGACGGGAGCCACAGACCAGTGCAGTTCTGTCGACACAAAGACACCAAGCACCATGCTGGTCTTAATGTACCCCAGGACTCAAATCTGTTGACCAGAAAGGCTCCACGTTGGTGGTATGACGATGGGGTGGTGGTGGAGGTGATGGTCGACCTTTGGAATATAACTTGATGATAAGCTGACTCATTGCCCTGTCACCACTTATGGAAATGTCCTCTGTGTAGGTGAGAAACTTCCTTTCTGAAAGCTGCTGGTATATTATTCCAGAAACTTTTGGTTTGAAGAAACAACATGAAAACAGCAGGGAAATGAACCGCATGTTGACCTTAGTGCATTGTCAGGGACTTACTTCTCTTTACGAAGCTGATGCATCACTCCTTAAGTGGTGGCGATCGCAGTAAATGTGAGTAATGCACTTTACACACGTGTCCTTAAAACGAGATGTGTGTAATAGCAAAATCTATGCTGTATTTTTATTCAGGATGAAAAGTTTTCCTTTTTCTGATTTTAAAATAATAGAAAAAAAGGAAAAAGAAAAACTTAAAATATTACATGTCACTAAAAATGATCTTTTAAAATAATTACATAGAATTCTTCAACAGAGTTTTTTTGTATGAATGCATCATATTTGGTCAGTTCCCTACAAATGAACTTCCTTTTTCTCTAGCTTTTGCTTGTAAATTATGCTGATGAATATCCTAATACATAAATATTTATACACTGATCAGATTGATTCATTAGTTTGGATTCTGGAAGTGGAAGTGGAATTTCTGTGTTTTTTTTTTAAGATTTTATTTATTCATTCAACAGAGATAGAGACAGCCAGGGAGAGAGGGAACACAAGCAGGGGGAGTGGGAGAGGAAGAAGCAGGCTCATAGCGGAGGATCCTGATGTGGGGCTTGATCCCATCACGCCGGGATCACACCCTGAGCCGAAGGCAGATGCTTAACAACTGCGCCACCCAGGCGCCCCTAAAGAACATTTTAATAAAGGAAAGAATCTATTATTCTGTCAGCCATTTTCTCCTTTCTATCTGATAAGTTGTTTTGTTTCTTAAATACCTATTCTTAGGTCTCACTAGACCTATCTAAAGAGAATTTGGGGGTAGGGGAAGACATACACAGAATTACAGTACTCGGCATCCTACTACATTAATTATCAGGTAAGGGATTCTAAGTAACCTTTGTTCACTGCCAAGAAAATGACAATAAGTATGATAGGAATTCATAGGGAGCTGCGGTGATGAGGAAAAGCTTCAAGGCAAGGTGGAACTTGACCTGGATCCAGAAGGGTAATATCCAAATAGGAGATAGGAGAATATTCCTGGCTTTTAGAATGGTATGACCAGATTTGAGGAAGGCACATGACTCTGTGTGTAAGCTGACACACAGGCTTACAGCCTAACCAACAGCTAATTGGAAAGGAGGCCTCAGGTGGTGGTGTAGTGGAGAAGCTTGTATGGGAGTGAAGTTATATTCCAGAGGACTGATTTTCTTCTTAGCACATCTGAAGTTGTTCAGTATAGAACTGGAAGATAGAGCAGATGCATAGATGTGGCCCAATTTAAACTGAATGCATTAAAGTCTCTTACGAAGTGTAGGAGAAGGTTATTTGTTTATGTCAGTGTATTATTTAAATAATGAACTTCCTGTAGATCTTAAAAGTTCTCTTCCCAAGGAAAAAACATTTTTGTAACTATGTGTAATGATGGACATTAACTAACCTTTTGTGGTGATTATTTTGTAGTGTTACACATATATTAAATCATTATGTTATGCACCTAAAGCTAATACAATGTTACATGTCATTTATATCATAAATAAATAAGTAGGTGAACTTCCCAGTATTTAAATATTTATTATGTAGTTTCAGGTGTGTTGCAACTTCTGTGGATCTCAGTTTCTTCTATAAGATCAAAGAGTTTAGACAAGGTCGCGGAAGTACTTTCTGGTGCTGAGGTTGCTATGTAACCTTTCAAGAATACCTTGATTTTATGACATAAATTGGCCTGCAGTTAGGCTGATACCCACTTCTAGCTCCTTAGGCACAATAATGCACCCCCACATATGTGAGAGCAAAATCTTCAGTTGGATGATTGCCTCCTGGCTCCCCAGGTCTAGAATGATTCACCTTTGGAAACTCAGCTGTTCTCACCTTTTATTTCTGAATGACATTTAGAGACTTTCGTTTGAAAGAATTTTATGGCTAAGACTGAGCCTCAAGAGGATGCTGTGAGGTTGAGAGGAATTATTATATAATAATAGTTTTAAATGATCTTCCTGTTATTATCCATAGGAATTTATTTCATGCTGGCCTTCCTCTTTTATTTTGAATTCACCCCCATGATGACTTTAATGTATGCCATGCTATGTAAATACATTTTATTATTAATTTAGCCCAGATACAATTTTGGATATGAATCTATAGGAAAAATTACATAATACATTACAAAGTAAAATGTTAAGGATTTCTCTTTTACTCTGTTTTGAATTACTTATACCACTTTTTACCTCCTTTTGTATGGATAATTGAGAACTGACTAGTACTTTTTTAAACTCGGAGACTTTCAGTTTAAAGTGCACAAGCATCACAGGGTGATGTATGGAAGTATTGAATCACTATATTGTACAGCTGAAACTAATATAACGCTGTATGCTAACTAACTGGAATTAAAATAAAAACTTAAAAAAAATAAAGTGCACAATCAGGTTCACAGCTAATTAGTGACCTAGTTTAAGTGTCTCCCACCTAACATCACGTTCTTTTCACTAAACTGTACTGCCTTTGACCAAAATGTTGTGTTTTAGAGAGAACCAAGGCAAAATGTCATAAGGTGACCAACTAGCTCTTCTGACAAGCCCTCTCAGGATGCTTTTAATGTGATGGGGTCTTCAGGATTCAGGATACATTCGAAAGTTTTGCAAGTAAACTGTTTCTTCAGTGTCACCAGAGTTGATTGGTCTCAGGGAAAAGTGGCTAAACAAACTCACGAGGGGCCGACAGATAAACCAGCATGCCATTTGACTGACTGACTGATTGATTGATTGGGGGATGGCACGCAGAGGGAGAAAGAGAATCTTAAAGCAGGCTCCCTTCCCAGCGCGGAGCCCAACATGGGGCTTGATCTCAGGACCCTGAGATCATCACCTGAGCCCAAATTAAGAGTCTGACGCTTAACTGACTGATCTACCCAGGCACCCCAAGAATGCCATTTTATTAATTTTCATTGAAGGGTGGTGTTTTCCGTGACCTAGAAAACATATGTCTGCTCAGTCCATTCCCCTTCTATTGTCAGGGTATTATTAGCAAAAACTAATAATAGCTAATGTTTATGGAGGACTTACTGTGTCCCAGGCGCTGCTCTGAGCATTTTACATGTATATAAGACATTTGATCTTCATAGTAATCTTATGAAGGAAGAATTCTTACCTGTATTTTACAGGTGAGGAGTCTGAGGCACAGAGGATTTTTTTAATAACTTGAGATCGTGCACCTAGTAACTACTGTGTTGTATTAAGCGAAAGGTCACTTGGTAAGCATAGAATCTTAGCAAAGGGAAGTAAAAATCCTTGAGGCCATTTTATCTGGATCATGATATATTCACTCATTCCTTTTTCAAACATTTATTAAGCACCTACTATTTGCTGGGCACTGCCTAGACACCAGGCTTATCAAGGCGAATATCACAGTTAAGTGCTGCCCTCCAGGGACTCAGAGTCTAGTGAAAAAGGGGGGTAATCACAGCAGCAAGAGATTTACACATTGAAAGTGGGGAGGAGGAAGCATTGAAGTTCTACTTGGAGAGATTAGAGTAGTTGTTTACAAAGGTGAAGGAAAGGCATTCTGGATAGAGAAAACACTTTGTGCAAAGATGTTGTGCCAAGCACTAGCTTACTCTGCAGGAATGAAACAAGAAAGCGTTGCACTAATTAAGGTAATACTGCAGTATAATATGATAATAAATGTCCTGAACTATAAGCTGTTGGTTGTGGGGATCAAGAGAAACAAATGGGTTTGAAATACATTTCTGAAGTAACATTGACAAGACGTGGGGATTGACTAAATTGGGGGATGGGAAGTGGAGGTGTGGGGAGTGAGAGACAGTGGGGAGTTAAGGCTAACTCCAGTATATCTGGTTTGAGCACTTAGGTGAATGGTAGGATCACTGAAGACAATCCGGTTTTTGGGGGGAGCATGGGCTTCCATTTTGGACCTGCTGAGTTTCAGATGCCTATGAGATAGCCACATGATGTCTAGTAGCAGGAAGCCGGTTTGCAGTAGAGAAGAGATAGGCATGTACGTGGTGACTGAAGCCATGGGAATTAATGAAATGGGGGCATTTGTAGTGATTTGGATTGGCTAGAAGGCAGGAGCAAAAGTGGAGAGGGCCGGTATTCCTCTATTTTCAGTAAATCCTTGTTTAAATTTTTAGGTCCTGTTTTGCCTGCTTTGACTTGGTAGAAATCTTGTCTTTTGAAGTAGGTGCTTTAAGTAATTCTTTTATTTACGGTTGTTGTCTTAAAATTTACACAGAAACTGTTTTGTATTTTGATTGTAGCGGTCTTACACGTGAACTTTGTTAAAATTCACAGAGTGTACACGAAAAGGTTAATTTTACTGCATGTAAAAACTGCAAAAAAAAAAAAAAAAAGTACATCCAGAGTTTGGATCCTTTTAAAAGGATCTGGTTAGAGCTTTTTATGATGCCAAAACTTTGTCTAAACCTTGTCTCCAGTTCCTTAACCAAGCTCACAAATACTAAAATGGGTGGGTTTAAATTTATACATTCTTCTTGTGCTTGATTATCACTACTTAAAGGCAGTGAGGCAAGAAAAGATCTGAAGAATCTACAAACTGGATAGTGAGCACGGTACTGACTTCATTCTCCACCCCCCCACTCCCTATAAATTGTGAATGATTTCGCTGTAAATGTCTATAGTACTTTTTAAAGTAATTAAACAATTTTTTCTTTTTGAATAATTTTTCATTGTAAGGATTGAAGTAGAGGTCATAATTTCATTCTAGAATAAAGAATTAGGATAATGGTATCATCTTTATTGCCAACTATAAAGATATTTTGAATTAGCTAAATTAACATCAGTTGTGAAAAGTCAGAGTTGATAGACATGAGATATTTACAGAAGTGATTGAGTTCATTATAAATTATGTGAAGTCTCAAGGACATTGGACATCAGATTTTGGCAATTTATTATGCAACAGTAGAAAACTAAGACGCCTCCTTTTCTCCATTGGACTGTGCCTTGACAGCTGTGCCTTGTATAGAGTACATATTCATTAAAAACTGATACAATGGGAAAAAAAACCCAAACTACTTCCTTTTGAAAGTTATTTGTATTACATGATTTGATTGGATAAACTTTTGTGGCAAGGATGGGCAGTAACCAATAAATACGTACTTGGGTTCCCAGACTGTCTGTAGCCAATCATAAGCCATTGCTTTCTTTTAGGTCATAGTAGTCTGCCATTCAACATAGCAACTCAACCCAAATGCTGCTTTAGTTTGTTCTTGACAGGATGTGCAAGCTCAGTATTAAATTGAATGTCTTTGGATTTGATTTTTGGATTAGTTTCAAGTCATTTATTTTTCTGTCCTTGATTCATTGCCACTTAATACCAGTCTCAAATCCAAGAAACAGATTCTTAATGTGTCTTGGAAACAGTAGATTGCAGTGAAGGACGTAATTATTTTGTCTCAGTCTGAGGTCTGCCTCTTTAATCATGTGATTCAAGAGTATTTGCTTTTGTTTGGTTTATAATTTTTATTTGAAAACTCTTAACCTAAAATTTTTATCTACTAAGCTGTGGACTTCAGTCTGGTAGATGGGACATTGAACTCCATTAGGTAGAACTTGCCAACACCTAGAAGATTTTAATTTTTCTACAGCTGCAATCTTAAAGGGCCTACCCAAATCATAAGCCTTACAGGTAAGGGCTTCTTAATTAGTGGCAGAATTTGTGGACCTCTCAAAGGATTATTTGATAATGTCATAGGACCCTTGCCAGGTAACCCTTATGTTTGACTTTGCATCCCATTTAGTTCAGCTCCCCCTTCCTTTCCCAGCTGACGCCTCCTTGGATGCCTGGAACTGTCTGCTCTAAGTGCAGTGTCTGGAGTTGGGCCCTCTTGATCATTTGTGGTGTAGTCAGAGCAAGCGCTGAGAAAACCACCCTCTTTTTTTTTTTTTTTTTTTTTTTAGCTCTTGTTTTGAAAGAGATGCTCCTGGCTCTCCGCGTAGGATGTGTGTTGTGTGTGGGTGTATGTAAGGTCGGCTTGATTCTGAGTGCTTCCGATTGATGCTTAAGATTATGAGGCTCCGTGTGTGTCTTCTCTAGTGATCCCCTGATAGTATAAGAAACCGGGGGCAGTCTTCTTGGGAGATGGAGTGTTGGGTGTGGTTGGTTTACTTGGGTGAGGAGAGAAAAGAATATGTTGGAAATAATCTCATAGTAGGTGTTCCTAAATTGTATTTTCCCAGTGGTCTTATAAAATTAGAGGGAGCTCCTGCGGAAAACAAAACATACTGCATTAGATATACTGCATTTCCTTGATACTAAAATAAAAAAGATTATTGGTTTTTTGGTTTTTGTTTTTTTTTTACATTTCAGTGTAACACTAACATAGTTTTTGTTTTTCCCCCAAAATGTGATAGCATACTGCAGTTGAAGATGTAATACTGCTAATAAATTATAGGAAAGTAAAATGAGAAGTTTTGTATATATTTATTCTGTTTTTAGACACTCATGTGTTCCCCCCATACATACTCACACACACACACACACACACACACACACACACACACACTTTGAGAGTCACCTGATGTTTGCATGGTCCTTTGTAAATACTTCCTATTAAACTAAGATGATTTTCAAAGTGGATGAACACTTTAAAAATACATCAAGAGTTGTATATGTGCTTTATTAGCAGTTTTATCACCTTTGGAATCATATACTATCCCATTTAATTTGGGGATAAATTGCTGAATTCGTAGGGATCCTTTGCCAGTGACAAAGATAAGGAACTAAATTGACTTCTGTGTTGATAAACCTCTCTGGGTGAAAATAGCCAGATTATATATGAAGGAATTTAGCTGTACATATTATTAAATCCACATCCCGATCTAAAAACTGTGTGTTCTTGGGATTCACAGAGACTCTGCAATACAAGGTGCTCACCTACTCTCTCCTTTTGGTTCCCACCTGAAATTTATTTTCTATCAATATCTTCTTACACAGACATCTCAAAGAAACAGCAGCACTTAAATCTTATAAACAAAGTACCACATATCATGTTTGCTACATTTTTGGTTGAAGTTTGTCCACTTAATTCATAAAAGATATTTCTGACCCTTTTTTTGGGGGGGGGGTCTAAGTCTTACTGGTTCTTTTTGTTTCTGTTTTTCTGTCTCTGGCCATCCTGGATGCATATCTGTCAAGTGGGTAGATCTCAGAGTTTCAAGGAATCTGGCAATCACCCAGAGAGTATATATTAAATACAACATTTGTAGGGCAATTTGGCTATCAAAATAAACAATATACAGGCTCTTGGGCTTGCTTGCATGTATGTTCAGATACACCTGTGTTGCTGGGTTGTTTGCTGTAGCAGACACTTGGAAACTACACATCAGGGTATGCTGGAATTCTTTTTTTTTTTTTTTTTTTTTAAAGATTTGTTAATATATTAGAGCACAAGCAGGGGGAGTGGGAGAGGGAGAAGCAGACTCCCCGCTGAGCAGGGAGCCTGATGTGGGACTCCATCTCAGGACCCTGGGATCATGACCTGAGCCGAAGGCAGACACTTAACCGACTGAGCCACCCAGGCACCCTACACTGGAATTCTTTATAACCTTTAGAGAGGATAGGTCTGTGTGTGCCTCCAGGGAATATGAAAGAGTGTGTGTGTGTGTGTGTGTGTGTTTGCTAGTACATGCCCTTTTTTTGGTTTTGTGCATTTTGGGGGTTTGTTTCTGAAGCTACAAAACAGTGGTTGTCTTTAGGCTTTAGAAGAGGGATTTGGGTGTCTGGAAGGAAGCTTTTACTTTTCATTTATAGCTTCCTATCATTTTTTAATTATTTGTACTGTATATGTATTGCTTTTAGTTTTCAGAAAACATATATGAAGAGAGGCAGATATAATTTTATTTTTAAGATTTATTTATTAGAGAGAGAGAGTGTGTGTGTGTGTGTGTGTGTGTGTGCGAGTGGAGGGAGGAGCAGACAGAATCCTTAAACAGATTCCCCACTGAGGGCGGAGCCTGACACGGGGCTCCATCCCTTGACCCATGAGATCACGACCTGAGCCGAAACCAAGAGTACAAGAGTCGGACCCTCAACCGACTGAACCACCCAGGTGCCCCAAGGCAGATATAATTTTAACATTATTTCTAGAGGGGCGTAGACTTGTGCTCTGAAAGAGACGCTGGACAGTCATCCTCAGTTTAAGGCTGAGAAAAGTCAGATTTCAGAAAGCATCGGCAAAGCCTGCACTAGAATTCAGGTCCCAAGGACAGCAGAAGCTTATGAATATGTTGACTTGTTCTGTTCTTACTCTATTTATCTAAGCGATGTCCGTTTCTCATTGTGAAGAATCGATTTTAGAAGACCCAATAAATTGTTGACCTTTGTAAGATAGTTCTTAAAGTAACTACCTCTGGCAGTAAAGATCAAGTGGTGGTGGTAACTTTTGCCCACATTTTGTAACTTTGGCGGCCCAATCCCTTAGAGTGTATTTATGAGTTCTGTAAGTTTTAATATTTGAATGAATTTGTGTTTCGAGTCCAAAGCTTCCCAGTTTGATTTGAATACCTCGCTGACTCTTCTAGATTTTTTTAAATTGATTTTACTGAGTTTTCATTCCAGCTGGTATCCAGGGGTTGAATGGACAGAGAAATAATTTTTGTGACTTCAGAAGGGCTTGCTATTTAAAGGCAAAGTGTACTGTAAAAGATGGTAGGAAAATTGTTTAAAGGAAGAAGACTTATATATTGAGGAGAAGCTCTCAGTTCCTGAAAATATGAGCAGTTCTTTTAACTATCAGTTGAGTCTTTTCCTGACTCTTCAAGGCCAGAAACATTTTCTCTTTATTCAAACCAAGTAGGGGGCGCCTGGGTGGCTCAGTCAGTTAAATGTCCGACTCTTGATTTCAGCTTTCAGCTCAGGTCATGGTCTCAGGGTCATGAGATCAAGTCCGGTGTGGAGCTCTGTGCTCAGTGGGGAGTCTTTTGGAGATTCTCTCTTTCCCTCTCTCCCCCCTTCCGCCCCCCACCCCTCACCGCTTGCACTTGCACTGTCTCTCTTTCTAAAATAAATAAATCTTAAAAAAAAATCAAAGAAATTGGTAGTGTTAAGGCTGGTAGTTCAACCTGGGACTGGAGATACTGACTCTAGGGCTCCAGCAATAGAAACATATTTATTAATGATTAGTTGTTGGGGGTGGGGTGCCTGAGTGGCCCAGTCAGTTAAGTGTCTGCCTTCCACTCAGGTCCTGATGTCAGGGTCCTGGGATCGAGCCCCACGTCATGCTCGAGTCTGCTTCTCCCTCTCCCTCTGCTCCTCCCCGCTGCTTGTGCACTCTCGCTCACTCTCTCTCAAATAAATAAAATATTTTAAAAAAAGATTAGTTGTTGGATTTAGGATAAATATCTGTCTTTGCTTGTATAGGTGGGGAAAAGTTACTCTTCCAAAATTTAATCAATAGGCCTCTCAAAATGGGCACTCTATTTGAAAATAATTTGATTAGGCTGATAAGGTGAATCTTTGCTTCAAAGGAGAGAGTTTTCAGGAAATAAAGGAGCCTTTTAAAAACATGTTGAAGGGGCACCTAGGTGGCTCAGTTGGTAAGGGTCTGCCATTGGCTCAGGTCATAGTCCTGGGTCCTGGGATCAAGCCTTGTGTCAGGACCCCTGCTCAGCGGGGAGTCTGCTTCTCCCTCTCCCACTCATGCTCTCTCTCTTGTGAGCATGCTCGCTCCTTCTCTCAAATAAATAAATAAAATCTTAAAAAAAAAAATCTGAGGATCAGAGTCGAATCATGTCTGTGCAGTTTTAATCAGTAAAAGCTGGTTGAATTGAAAGGGAAAAGAGGTTCATAGAGGGCCAAGAACAAATAGAGTGGCAGATCTCTGTATTTTATCTTTGTAACCCCACATCCTTAGGAATCCGGTCTGTGTAGCTACTTTAGCTTTGTTGTGAATGTGGACTGAGCAATGGAATTGGATAGTATTGACAGTCGACTGAATTTGAACAGTCACATTAGGTAAGACTGGAAAGCTAGATTGGAGGATGCCAATGTTAAATGTTTTTCCTGGTTTGTTTCCAGTATCCTTTCTAATAATGGAGATCCGTTAGAAACCTGTTGACACCAGTTCAGGTGAGAGAAAACTTCATAGAAATGGATAAATGTGGAATGTGTTAGGAAGCAGGAGTGCTGACAGGACTTGCTGATAGATGGGAACCCTAAGAAAAGAGGGGTTTTGGCTTGAGCAATTGGGTGGAACATGGTGCTGTTTAGTATTTTAGTCATGGTGTACATCTCAAATATTAAGGAATGATAGAAATTGTGCTTTTTCTGTGAGCTTATGGCAGTGGAGAGAGAGATCTCGGGGGAAAGACACTGGTTTCTTGGAAACTCAGGCTAGAAAATTACTCTGGCATGTTAGAGCACTAGACATTTTATTTTAAAAAAATTAATGATGATTATGTGCTAAAGTATGGAGTCTTTCTTAAAGTATTAGAACATATGATTTTTTCCCAGGGTCCAGTCTTCAAAGTAGGCATGAGCCTGTCAATGATTGGCTCCCTTAATAATGGTGCTCAGCAGAGTTGCCATTTGAAAATGAAATGGGAATTGAAAGCTAGAGTATATAAATATATCTTCTGTCAGATATTTTTCATTTCCTACATGTTGAATAAAAGACCATACATGATCTAAGTATCAGTCATAGGAATGATGAAGTTTTGGATTTGGAGAACTCAAAGAGTTGAGTTTTGAATTCAGATGCCTTCATAGTCATGTGACCACGACCTCTGAGCTTCTCTTTCCTTATTTGTAAAATACTTGCTCCACATGCCTCACAGGGTTATTAAAAATCCCAAATAAGATGATGAATGTCAGAGTACTTTGGAGACTGAGGCAGTGACTGATGTTTTTGAGGAAATGGTTACGTAGCTTAAAACATTTAACACAGGATGACCTCAGAAGTCCTTTTAACGAAGACCAGGAGGATGGGGGAGTAGCATGTGGGTTGTACCTCTTTTGTGAATCTTGAAGCTGTGGTTTCCACTAGGTTGTCATACCTAACTGTATGGACCTATTCTCAGTGGTCTTATAACTCTTAACCAAAGTGTTTTGTGAAACAGACGGCCCCAGGTACATTTCGGTGCTATAAAGATGATAAAATGTAAAAGGAAGTTTGGTTTTGCTGTCTTATTTGGTAGTTGGAACTGTATTCCTGGTCTTCATGCCAAAATGAAAGGCAGCAAAATATGGTTGGTATTTTTGACTTTAAGTTTTCTCCCCTTTAGTTGACCTTTGGGCTATGGCATGGGATTTTGTTTGGTTTGGGAGTATCTTTTCCTTAAGAAGTGAAAAGTATAAATATGCCAGAGGCTTGCTAGCAGTTGAAAGCAACTGTTGGTCAGCAAGAGAATGGAAAGGGGAAAAAAAAGGTTGGGGATGGCAAAAAGCAAAGGAAAAGAGAGGAAAAAATGTAACTGGAAGAGGAGAAAAAGCTTAAATCATTTCAGAAAGTCTCAAGTTTTCATTTAAAAAAATCTGTCTTTGAGTTCAGGGACTAAGAATTGAGGTGATTAAAGAAGGGATTAGTCCTATGAGGGCAATGAATAAAATTAGGGGGAAGGGTGGAGGACAGGTCTTCAGGAGGTTAGAAGGTAGAATGGTGGAGAGGAAAGAGAAGGTCCTCTGTGGAAGCCTGGTTACTTTATAAGGATTTATAGCCTCTGAAGATAGGCTGGATTACTGTATTAATTGTATGTAAAATGTGCTTTCTTGGGGGGCGCCTGGGTGGCTCAGTCGGTTAGGCATCTAACTCTTGATTTTGGCTCAGGTCATGATCTCAGGGTCATGAGATCGAGCCCCATGTGGGGCTCCACGCCCAGCACTTTCTCTCTCCCTTTTCCCTCTCTCTCTGCTCTTCTTCCCCCCCGCCCCACTTTTTCTCCCTCTCTCTCAAAATTAAATAAATAAAAATAATAAAATGTGCTTTCTTGCTGAGGTATATGAAGTCAGCCTCCTCCTCCCTCTGCTTAAGTAAGCCCAGTGCTATGTAATTCCAGTCAACTGGGAAAAGTATTTTATCAACAAGAGTTAGTTTTTTCATTATTAAGAAGATCTGGTCTGAATTCATTGGCTTTTTTGTTTGTTTGTTTGATTCAGACTACATTATTGTCTATTTAAAATATTTCTCTGATGTTGATTTAAAAAAATCTTTCCTACTTTACTTTTCCTTCTGAATTTGTTATTTTTGAAACATTTTTTTAAAAGGCAAACTAGAGAGACTGTGACAAACCTCTCTAGCTGAAGACCCTCTTTATTTACTTTCTCGGGTTTTTTCCCCACCCTCGCTCCCCAGAGACAACCTATTACCCTGAATTTAGTGTGCATCCTTGCAGTGTGTGTGTGTGTGTGTGTGTGTGTGTGTGAGTGAGAGAGAGAGAGAGACAGAGAGAGAATGTGTGTGAATATATAAATTCTATGACAGTCGTTTGTTTTTTGCTTCTTATTGTTTTTCAGGGTCTATCCATCTGCATGCATATAAATCTAGGGCCCTCGGTTTAGCTGTTTAATTTTTATTTCACTATGAATAGTTCAGTTTTTCCAGACCCTTTGATGGATCTTTAAATTGTTTCCATTTATTTGCTGTTACGGACAGAACTCCAGTAAACAACAGCCTCCTGTGCTTTCCTTGTCCTCTTCCTCCTCCTCCTTGTTGTGATAGTTGTTCTTGCTGCTTCCCTGGTTTGATTTTTTCCCCCTAAGTATCTTCCCTGAATTCTTCCAATTAGCCCACCGCTTTGGTATTCACATCGTCGTTTGGAGGAGAGAGAGGGATGAGGAAACCCTTTCATAACTCGAAATGCCAACTTCTTTTATTAGGGTCAGAGGTTCTAAAAATTTTTTTTCCTATGGATTCTTTTTGGAATCTGATAAATTTGGCAACTTTTGCATTTCAGTGTTTTGTATTTTAATTGTCTCATCTCCAGTAGCTGTTTTTCACAAATGTCAGTGACTCCTTACCTCATCTTTTTCTCCCTTCCTCTTTTACTACTTCTTAACTCCTAGAATACTTTCCACCAAGTATAGGGCTATTCACTGATCTCCAGTCCAGTTCAGGGAATTCTTGTGTTACCTTCTAAATTTAGCATGATCCAGGCATGACTGATATTTATAAAAGAGTTTCTTGGACCATTCTTAGCCACATTAAGCATTAAAAAAAATATAAGGCTTCACCTTATATTAGAATTATTACTGATAAATTTTGTTCAGGGACCGTATGTTTCATTGATCAGTAGTTTTGTTTATAATTTTTTTGTCTGGACTCTTTAATCCACTATACTTTCTTCATTATTGCAAGGTTGAGTATATTTTTAATTTTTATGCTCCGTGTCTTTTCCCCTTTAAACGTGGATGCTATTCAGAGCTCTGAGCTCTTGGAATGCTGAAGTGTTACACATGAAAACTGTTACTCTTCTCTAATAATACCCTCTGCCTGCTGCAAGTGTTTGAGTAGGACTTCCTTTCTTAACAACTAATTTGGGCCGCCACCTCATGTATGAATATATATACAATATTTTCACCTCATGAATATGTGAACTACCTTTAAGAATTTATGTGTGAAGTTTTTTTAACAATTGATAAGACCTTAATGTTGAAGCCTTAGTAATAAGTATAACTACGGAATATCAGATGCCTGTGTATTTTCTTGCAGATTTATTCATGTCTTAGGATATGGTTCGGGTCACAAGTATTGTATGCTCAGCCATAAGTTTTGTTTAGTGAATTATTTCCAGTATGCTACTGTAATCACTGAGTTTGAATGGAGTTCTTTACCTGCTCTTTATCACATCAGTCCCGCAATTTATGCTGGGGAGAAATGTTCCTATTTTTAATCTTTTTTTAGAATAAGATTCTATGATACACTGACAGTATGGAGTTTTGTTTTCCCTTTCACTCTGGAAACTGCTATAACAATTTTTAGTACCTAACTCAAAAATAATCTTTTTTTCTCTAACTGTAGTCACGTTCTTGGGATATTTCATCGGGATACATAACAGAAGCCTTCCATGTCTGTGGGAGTAAAAATATAAAGAACTTTCTTCTTGAAATTATCTTTTGTTTACATAATTCTTTTTAAAAACACCTTTTTTTCCCTTCTATTAAAATAAAACCTCATTTTGAAAAAACCCAACACTGAAAAAGCCTAACTAAAGGAAGCAGTCAGTCTTCATGCTATGTCTTGTCAAGAAGTTCCCATAGCGGGTACACCAATACACGACTGCACCAGCACACTGGAAGAGTTCTTGTCTTTTGTTAGTTTCCCAGCATTGTTATTACTAGAACAGGGGGAAAATGCAGCTTGGTTTGTATCAACTCTTTATAAGTCTTATTTGACCCGTGACTCAGTAATACTACTAACCTGAAACTTGTTAGTAAAACAAACTTTGTTAATAAATTTGACATAGATGGGCGCCTGGGTGGCTCAGTTGTTAAGCATCTGCCTTCGGCTCAGGGTGTGATCCCAGGGTCCTGGGATCTAGCCCCGCATCGGGCTCCCTGCTCTGCTGGGAGCCTGCTTCACCCTCTCCCACTCCCCCTGCTTGTGTTCCCTGTCTCGCTGGCTGTCTCTCTCTGTCAAATAAATAAATAAAATCTTTAAAAAAATAAATAAAAATAAATTTGACATAGAGGGGAAACTTTTTTTTTTTAATGTATGGAGTTACTGTCTAATCTTTCAAGAATGGAAATCCAAAAGAAAAAGAGATTAACTCAGCCATTTATTAAATAAGTGTTTATTTCTGGCCTCCCTTGTGCCAGACAGGAATCTGCCTTTCATGCATTCCAGATACAGTAGGGTAGATGATTTTATGTGCTAGAGAAAAATATGAAGTGATGAAGGAGGAATAGGATTGTGGCCTTGGGGGAGAGGATGACATTTTTAAGGGTGCCAGGAAGGCCTCACAGAGATGGTGACTATTACAGAGAGATCCAACAATAGTGAGGGAGTATGCCAGGAGAATATCTAGGGGAAGAGTTACCCAGGTAGAGAAAAAGGCGAGTACAAAGCCCTGAGGCAGGGATGGGTCTGTTCTGTCTCAGGAACAACAGCAAAGAAGGGCAGTTTGACTGGAACATAGTGAGCTCAGGAAGACATAATTGGAGATGAGGTCTGATTGTGTAGGCCTTTTCCAACCATTACAAGGATTTTGGCTTTTACTCCAAGTGAGATGGGAATTCATTGGAGGTTCCATCAGAGGCCACGATTAAACTAAAAAGGTAATACCAAAAAATAATACTGTATCTTGGCTTTGCTTTCAGATACCTTGGATTATTTCTTATAATAATTTGGGTTTTACCTAATGGCTCCTGGTGAATAGCCTTATGTAGATTTAAACATTTGTGTCAGTACTGTAAATTTCCCTGCAATACAGATCTTAGGTATTTCATTTAAATTCAAAGAAAGAAAGTATGATAGGCAAGTCTGTCTATAGGTGTTCATTCCTAGGTGGCCCTGCTTTATTACTGATTTCTCCTTATGAATTATCTTGGAAAAGAAAAGTGTGTATTCTGTGCAAGACATTGTATTCACCCTTAGATGCAGAAGGATATATGCATGTGTGTGTGGGTGTGGGTGTGGGTGTGTGTGGGTGTGTGTGTATGTAGCTACTGTATTTTAACGTATTTCTTGAACATTTTTATTATGAAATATAAAACAGAAAAATATATAAAACATAACTGTATAAAGATGAATTATAAAAAGCAAGTACCTATATAACCACCAATTAGACCTAGGAATATATCATTGCCAGCACCCAGAAGCTTGCTATATTGTGTATTCCTTCTAGATCATAACCCATGCTCTTGTGGAGAGTCTGACATTTGTGATAATCATTTTCTCTGTGATTTTACCACCTAGAATTCCTTACAAACCATTATAATTTAGTTTTGTCTGTTATTGAACTTTATATAAATAGAATAATATATGTTCTTCTGTGTCTTCTTTCAGAACCTAACAATATGTTTGTAACTTTCATCCATATTGTTATGTAGAACAGTAGTTTAATTTCACTGCCATATAGCTTCCTGTTATATGAATGTACCATAATTTATGTATCCATTCTACTGTTGATGTTTTTGGCTGTTAGGAACAATGCCGCTATGAACGTTCTTGTTTATGTGTGCTGACGGATGTGCAGGAATTCCTCTGGGTCATTTTTGAGAGTGAAATTGCTGTATCTTTAGTTTTATTAGATAATAAACTGTTTTTCAGAACTGGTTGTGTTAATTTGCCATCCTACCTGTAGTGTGAGAGGTGTTCCTGTTCCTCCCAGTCCTCATCAGTATTGTCAGACTCCTTGCATTTTGCTAATCCATTGGGCCTGAAAATCTTCATTGTGGCAAATGAACTGAGAAACCAAAGCCTTACACTTAAAAAAAAAAAAATCAAGAGTAAGGGACTGAAGGTATTGGTTTCTGTTTTAAGAATCACCAGCATTCAGCATTTTCATTTCTTAGAGTTGGTTGGCATCTTCCGCCTAGGACTACTTACAGAGTCTTAAGAGGTGTTTGTCTATCTACCCTCAGAGGGTCAGGAACCTTGTCTGTCTTTTTTTTTTTTTTTTTTTTTAAACCACTGTGTCTGAAAGAATGCCTTGCACAGTTGGTGTTAAGTAAATATTTGTTAAATGAATTCAGCCTCACTCTTGCTACTCTTAAATCTTCTGATCAAGACTGGCCTGTTTTAGCATCAGTAGTTGAAGACCGTTTTTGGTGAGGGCTTCTTCTATTATCGATAGTAACTAGACTGGTTTATGAAAATAAGAGAAGCTTATTTGTAGGTCTACCAGTTAAAGTTAGTGTTTAGATTTTCAAGAAAAGATTCTATTTTTAAGGAATCTCCCAGTGTGTATGCAGTACTTCATTTTCCCACAAAAGGGAAGAGAGTGCTAGAATTTTCTCCTTATGTTAGGCTTCTGGAAGGCTGGCAACCACTCTTATCCCTGTTTCTGTTTTGAATTACTTCGTAGGCTATGGTAGATAATTAGGGTGGTGGTGGTGTTTAGCCAAGATATCCCCCCAGTCTTCACCAGGAACCTCACTGTGGTAGCTGTTTGTTAAAACCATAGAATACATTGCTTTGTTTAAATGTATCTTGCTTCAGTGTAATTGACCCAGAGTACTTTTTATAAAGGACATTTTACATAAAAACGAAATAAGAATTCTTTGAACAGTTTGTGAGGTAACTGGCAAATGTGATGATGACCCCCCTCTTGTACATGTTGACACGAAGCAAACCATTGATTTCATTTTTGCTGCATTCATAGGCCAGTTGATTAAAGGAATTAGCTTGGATTTTTCGGACATTCATATCTAAGTATAATCTTTTTGAGAGATGACTAAAAATAGAATATCCAGAACTAGTGATAAAATCTAAGAATGGTCATTTTGACTAGGAAATCCTAGCAAATGTATTACCTGCTTTTGTAAGATTTTTCCTTTCAGAATAGCCAAAATAAGTAAAGACTTGTATGAGATTCAGAATCTGGTTAAGTCTGATTCATCATCTCTATTTCCAACAGAGGTTTCCTGTTAGACAAGACAAATTAGAGTCTTCCTACTGACTTAACTTGGTGAGTTTTTACATAGTTTTATTTTAAACGTAGTTTAAGATCATGAGGAAAAAAGCAGAATGAAGTGCACAGAAATATTTACCATGACTTTAAAAAATGCACATCTTGAGTGCAATCTACTGTTTCATTTCAGTGCAAATGGTATGTAAAGTTGGACTTCATAGAAGGTAAACATGTAAGGTGGTTTTTTTTTTTTAATAATGAGCATTACAAATGGTTTTAAAGAAACATTTTTCATAAGTGACTTCAAAAGAAGTTTTATTCTAAGTATTCTTTTCTGGAGTAAACCATAGCTATTTGTTCAGATCTTCTGTGAAGAGAAGCATATAATGTAAGGCTTTACACTAATGGTGGAAGGGAAAAAAGTTGGAATTTACATTGGTAATCAGTGGTTGATAATACATGATAAAGAGACCTTAGAGTGAGATGATTTTTCTCCCTAGAAAAGATCTTCCGGGAAATGAGAATTGCAGTTTATGAAAGGAAACAAAGCAGGTCATGGGCTTCATTTTACTCTGTTCAAGGTGTTTAATTCTGAGCAGATTGCCTTTGTGTATGAACATAAAGCTCATCTTTATGTGGTTAGCTTAAAAACTGTTTCTGCCATTCAGGCCAGCAACTTAAAATTTTACTTTTTCGTATGAGATTTATGCCTCAAATGTTTATGTATATTTTCACAGAGTTTTATTGGGTAAAATAAGTATTACTGCATTTTAGTCTTTTAAAATCTGACACAAATTGTTGGGAGCCAAGAAATTCTGTTAAGACAGACATTCTGTCTAACTTTCCCCTGTTTTGTCTGCCTGTGTGGTTTTACTTTTTCCTTGTGTCATGAATTTTGGAATGAGCATTTAAAACAGAACTTCCTGCCCGTCCTTTGTTCCATTTAGCTTAGTTAGAACCTTAACATTAACATAGAAGTTGGCTTATTTTTAATAACTTTAGAAGAAGAGGGAATTTATTTTCTGCAGATGGTTTCTAAGTAAGGAGCATGGACATGGATCCATGTGAACAGTCATCAGATTTTTTCTGGTAAGACTACAGTTAAAGGAGATTAAAGCAAAAATACACTTCCATCTCTCTTTCATAGTTGAAGGGAGGCATAAGTGTCTCTTGTAAAGAACAGTGTCTCCAGAGAATACCAGATTCTGTACTGCTAGACAGTAGTAGTTAATGCTGAAGAGAATTGGTTGCCCTTGTAGTATACCAAATTTTCTGGAGTAGATGGGCCTTTTCAGCTTTGAAGTTAACGCACTTAGTCCACATAGTACACCCTAAGACCAGTTTAGATGATCTTCTTGGCTACGTATTCCTTGAGCTCTTTCTGTAGCCAAATTGTGTTAGAAAGAAATATTTTTAAACGGCTTGGTTAAAAGTATAGATGGCTGAAGAGAACTGCAGGTTGAATTTGGCTTCTAGAAAGGCCAGAGGACCTTGTGAGGTTATGCAACCTCTGCCTGTTTGTTTCATGAAATGAGTCTCCTGTTTCTGAATTCCTTGCAGCTTGGACACACTTAAATTGTATTAGGGCCAAGGCTTTCATCTGTTTACTATTTGAATTCTATAAGGTTCTTCGTAGTTTGTAGTTGAGGGGAGAGGGTGGAAAACTGTAATATAACCTCCCAAATCTCAAAACAGCTTTGAGAATATAATTATATAATAAACATATCTTCTTAGCCATAAGGTTTTTTCCCCTCTTCCTCCTCCTCCTCCTTCTTTTTTTAAATTCTGTTCCAGCTCTTGTTTTAGAATGAATTTTCTCAACCTAGAGGAGAAATCTTTGATAACACGTGGGATGTGTTAAAATCTTCATCTTTCGTAAGTTTGCTCTTTGTGGCCCTAGAGATTTTTGTCCAAGTCATCAGTGGAATCAACACATTATTATAATTTGTGAAAAGAGAAGTTGCTGATGATTTGGTTCTGCCTATCTAACTTCATTTCTAAAGGTGTTTTCCTTTGGAACTGAGATCCACTTTGAAGTGAAATAGCCCCTTTATAATCAGATTTGTTTACTGATTTGGATTCCTGTCTTTCCATTTCAGACATTTCCCAGATGATTGATTTTGAAAGTGATGTGTGGAGAAGCTTAATCTGATGAACCCTGCCTTTTTTTTTTTTTTTTTTAAAGCAGTTGGAGGAGTTGTTTTTGTTTTTTTTTTCCTGGCAGGGGTTCAGTAATTAACAACAGCAGCACATCACCTGATTGTATTGGCCCAGACCTTGTGAAGTCTATGCTTGTTGCAGCCGTGATTTAGTGTGCTGGATCCCTCACCCAAGAGGAGACAAGATGTTGTTACTACATACATTTAGCTCAGTTAGTCATTTTTACCTAAATTAAAAAGCAAAACAATTCAAGAAGTCTTTCTTTAAGGTTTGAAGAGATGCTGTCCTACAAGACTGTTGAGTGGCCTCTGCCCCTTTCCAGGGCAGACCTTTGCCTTTGGAACAGAGCATGCATTGCATTCTCTCTGGGTATGTTTTTGGGGTAGTGAACTATGCTAATATGTCTGTATAACAACTTTTATATAATTGATAGTTTTTAAGGAGAGGGAATGATTCCCCAGCCTTTAACTTAAATTGGCAATAAATTTTTTTGCTCCTTCATTTTTCTGGTAACTGGAAGAGTTTCATCCAGAATGAGAATTATTCCATATTTTAACCTTTGAGCTGGCTGCAGAGGTCTCCTTGGGGACAAAGACACTTTGCAGTTATTTATAACCTGTAGACAAGGGCAGTAAGGCTGTAAACAGCCAGCACACACTAAGGTTTGGGAGCCTGGGAGCTATCTATTGGTTATCCCACTGCTTTCCATGATTTGAGATCCTTTCATGTACCTTCTTGTTCATCCTCATCTTGGCTTTGGATGAGTCTTACCAGCCAGGCTATTTCTGTAAATCACCATCTTATAACACTTAGACTGAGGAGAAGAAGGTAAAATAGCCTTTTTATGTTATGAAAGTATTATCTAATCCTTAAAATCATTTCGGTGTCTATGCTTGCCTAAGATATCTGTAAACTGGGGAATCTACCTGCATACATACTAGTATACTTGTTTCTGAGTTTTCCTTAAATAACAACAGTTGCAAAAATAATTCAGCTCTTAATCAGATAAATATTTGGCTACGGCACAAAATATGTTCTACAAATTAGGCTGGTATAGAAAAAAGTTATGTGTCTAGGCATGTTTCAGAGATATGTCTATCTCTCTTTATACATGGACGTGTTTACATGTGTATATATTTAATGTTAAATATGTTTTCTCTACTGTCAATTTTAAGGGAATCAAACCTCATGTCAGATATGAAAATTCAAGGTCAAATGTAAGTAACGATGCTCAGGATCTGCCTCAGTTATATCAATATATTGGAATTTTATTATATAGGCTTCAACTTGAAAGAACTCTCAAGGTCTAGCCTCAATTCCTGGCAGTTATTGTAGCGCTTTCTATAACCAGGATTACCCTATTCTGGAAAATGCGCTTATGTTACTGTTGTCTTATGGATTTGGGAACTCCCCATTGAGACATACAGGCTTACCTTTTCTCCCAAGTTTTCTTGGAGTATTTTGGGGTTTTTTGTTTTTTTGTTTTGTTTTGTTTTGTTTTGTTTTGTTTTTTTGATCGAAGGAGAGTATAGTTTTGGAACATATTGAATGAGTTACTTAAAATTGGAGTGAGATGAACTGATACTTTTCTTTTTGAAAATGTTTTATAGTTTTAAAAGTGTGCCTAAATTCTTAATAGCTGTTACTTATTCAGCAACTCACAAACTTTGACCTTTAACTGGAGCTCATTAAGGAAAAATATGATCCCCCAAGACAGTAGTCAACAACAATTTCATTGAACAAATACTTACTGAGGGCCTGTTATGATACCATTTTCGGTATGGGGGATGCTGTTCTCTGAGCTTAACTTCTGGTGTGGAAGATAATAGACAAGAAATTTGAAACAAGATCATTTCAGGTAGTGATAATGAAGAAAATGAAATAGGGTAATGTAATGAGAGGGGCAGGCTGAAAGTTGGGGGTCAGGGAAGGCCTCTCTGAAGACATTATACTTGATAGAACACTTAAATGACAAGGAGCCAGCTATGAAAAGATCTGAGGGAAGAAAGAGCTTTCCAGGCTCAGGAAATAGCCTGGTGCGCTCACTAAGTAGAATTAAAGGCCTGAGTGACTAAAGCATAGTGACTGTGAAGGGTAAGTGTTAGATGAGGTCAGGGACATGCACTGAAGTCTTGGCAGTCATGACAGAGGTAGATTTTACTCAGATAGCAATGGAGACCACTGGAGGATTCCTATCTTGTCTTTCATAAGGGTCTGATTTATAAGTCATCTCATCACTTAGAAAAATTAATTGTAAAGACTGCTAATTGCTTTAAATTTTTTTTTAATTTTTTTGAAAAGAGAATATATTCACATGGTTCAAAATTCAAAAAGTACAAAAGGGAAATAGAATGGAAAGTTTCTTCCCACCCAAGTACCCTGGTTTCCTTCCTTGGAAGTAACCAGTGTCCTTGGGTCTTATATAGCTTTACAGAGAATATTATGTATATGTTAAAATAAATAAATATTTATGCCTCTTTAAATAGAAAGAACCTTCCCATTTTTTAACAGATTTTTATTATATTGTCAATTTGTATCATAATTCATTTAATCAAACCCTTGTTGATGGACTTTTAGGTTGTTTCCATTCTTTTGTGATTACAAATAATGCCGCAGTGAATAAACCTTTTATATTTGTCATATTAAATATATCAGTAGGGTAAATTTCTAGAAGTGAAATTGCTGGATCAAAGGGTATATGCATTTCTTATTCGTTCTGATGTACATTTCCCTTCATGCAGAGTGTAACAATTTATACTCTAATCAGAAATGTTCTCCTTACCCTGAGCAAGTGTTATCAAACATTTTGATCTTTGCCAATTCACTGGGTGAATCAGTGTGTGGTTTAATTTGCATTTATCTTATTATGAATGAGAGTTGAAGATGTTTTCATGTATTTCAGAGCCACTGGTATTTACATTTCTGCAAACCATGGGCTGTTCTTCACCCATATTTCCATTAGGCTGTTGACTTTTTCCTCTTGATCTTTAGATTCCTTTAATACGAAATCCTTTTGTTAAAGAATGAAAAAAACAAAAACAAATATATTGTGTGGTATGTCATTTATATCTCAATAAAGACAAAAGCAGTCATCTTTAACTTGTGAATTTTATAAAGCATGAACCTGATAAGGGATATAAGAGAAACCCCAGTCTTTCCTTCGCTTATTGAGGTCTCTCTTGATTGCCCTTAGTTTCATTTTAAGAAGTGTCTGTAAATTAAAAAAAAAAAAAAAAAGGTACATTTAGTATTTTGTTAGACTAGATTGAATCACAATAAGTTTACCTATGACAAATTTTCAAAAGTCATTCAAACCTTGCAACAGTATGACCTGTAATAATCTATCCTTAGGGTAATGAGAAAGAAGTTATTACCTCACACGTTGTGTATTATTGAGGATGCTGTAACAGGAGAAATACAAACATTACTTTGAGGTCACATCAGTTTCTCAAAAATGAATATATCCAAGTCTTCCCATAGTTTCGTGGGGTTTTCTTTTGTTCGTGTTTTGTCAACAATCTTTTTGGCAACTTCTGTTTGGGAAAATGCAACGTCTCTCAGGTTTAAATCGTTATTGGGATTTTTCCTTACTTGGAAACTGTACAAGGCTTTAAACCAAAAGAAAAAAAAAGTAATAGGCTTATAAAAAGTCCCTAATAAACCATTCTTTTAAGAAGCTGTGTTCCCAGCCGTCTAGCTTGTGCATGTTTGTGTATTATGTTGAACCACGTGAAATTGCCGATGTCTGACTAGTTTTGGCTTACAAAACAATTTCATGGTTCAGTGTCATATCTCCTCAGTCATACTCCTGTAGGTTTTTTTTTTAATTCCTGTAACTTTAAGACCAGTGGATCTGTATGGCTAACTTACAGATATCACGTATGAGATATGCCTGTGTTGGTTGTTGATATCCTTTTTTTTTTTTTTTTAATTCTCTGGATGACTGGATTAGATTGAAGATGGAGGAATGCTTATAGGAACTAAAAGAAAGATAAAAAAGAACTGCAGAAGCTGTCTTTGTAACACATTCCGGAGAGTGTTCTAGCCTAGCTGTGCATATACTGCAAGTTAAACTGTTGGGACATTTCCCTCCATTGTATAGGGAATTCAACTTCTGTACTCAAAGAATCCTGATTACGTAAGAGTTTAGTTCAAATTACTGATTCGTGTTTTTAAAATGAGGGAAATTCTATGCGATTTCTTTCCCCTTGTAGAACGAAGATACCCTTGGTACTGGATGAGAACCTTAGTTTTACCAGGGCTGATACTTGCGAGTGCCAGGCTAGGAGTTTTTGGCTTTGTGTGTAACTCATCCAAAAGAACAAATTAATGCTTCTCCGTACATTGCAAATCTAATCTACTCAGCGCTGTTCAAAGGACTCCTCTAGAGATATGTGAGGGGACGAGCAGAAAAGTTAATGAACTAGGGGCGCCTGGGTGGCACAGCGGTTAAGCGTCTGCCTTCGGCTCAGGGCGTGATCCTGGAGTTCTGGGATCGAGCCCCACATCAGGCTCCTCCTCTAGGAGCCTGCTTCTTCCTCTCCCACTCCCCCTGCTTGTGTTCCCTCTCTCGCTGGCTGTCTCTATCTCTGTTGAATAAATAAATAAAATCTTATAAAAAAAAAAAAGAAAAGTTAATGAACTAGAATGCAACTGGATAAGTGTTTCCGTCATCAAAGTATTTTTGCTGAATGCCTTGTTTTAGGCAGGCTGTGCTAGGTGATAAGGGGACACAAAGAAGAAGAGTTGCAAGTTCCTTTTAAAGAGCTTCAAGTCTACTGAAGGCAACAGAAGTGTTCAGAGGTGCAAAAGAAGGCAGAAAAGAAGTGCGCTGTACAGGTGTGATTGAAAGTACCACGCATGTGCATCATGACAACAGTAACATATTTTTTTATTTCTCTCTACTCTCCAGAGTTTAATGTGTAGTTGGAAATCATACTATATTGATTGACTGGAGTCTCTTGGCAAAACTAATTAGCAACTTTATGGACTCCTCATACCCACTAAGATGCATTCTGTTAGTGATTGCTATTGGTTGCTAATTTGATACTACCTTCATTGGAATTTGAGCAGTATTACAGTTGACAGATATTTTAAAGTACATTTTTTGGTGTGACTCAGAAGAGGTGTCACCTCATGGGTCAGGATTTAATAGAGTAAACAGGAAAATAAATGGTGGTGTATAATAGACATGTTCAGCCTCAGTTGTCAGCATACTGGGAAATTTGCTAAGCTTTGGAAAAGAAATTTCTCACTAGACAACTTGGATGGTCTTGTCCTAACTTTTTTGAAGCCAGGGATACTGTGTTTTGGTTGCTTGTTGTCTCCTACGAAGGTTCTCAAACCATGACCCTCAAGTAGACCACCTCTTTTCTGAAATTGTTTTTCTGCTGGGCACCTGCAGCAGTTGGCATGAAGTGCTAGAGAGTTCATGTAACCCTAGGCTGCTTTGGTGATGAACACTTTGCCCATGGTACCTGCTATGAGTGAAATTAATTAGACTTGGGCTATCCTAGTCAATTTCCCTCTCAGCCGGTTGTGTGGTTAGAGCTCCTCAGAGTCTAAGGTTCATCTTCCAGTGCTACTAACTGCTGGGTTAGACATTTCTTTAAAATTGGAATAAAGGTGATATTATTAAAAAAGAAAAGAAAAACCAAAAGACTTGGCTACAAAATAAATGTGAAGCAAAAAAAGATAGAAAAAAATGGCGAAGACCAAAGTAGTATTTTTTTTTTTTTTTGGTTGTAATAATGGACCATGGTTCAGTAACAACAATTAAGCCATTAAAATAAACTGTTTTTTAAACTTGTCTTTTTCTTAGGCTTAGAGAATCCTTAAATTATTAATTGCTAGATAAATTTGAAGTATTTTTTAAAACTTCAAAATAAACTTAAGTTAGTATTTTATGATCCCTCAGTGTAGAGCTGCACCGCACACCTCCAGAGCCAAATTTTATGCTCTTAACTAATGTGTAAAATTCACATCCTCATCTCCAGTCTGCCCACAAGATAGTTTTAAGTGGGAATTTTGAAATTTCATTCTGGCTCCTACCGGCAGTAATGGTAACTGGGATTTGTAAAACTGCCTAAGGTGCATTTAATTCATTACTAGACAAACAGTTCCTGAGAATGTGTTTTCCATCAAATGGAAGCACACCTTGATCACAGGTGATCAAATGCAGCATTTGGTTCTTGAGTGTATCATGGAATCATGAATTGCACAAACCAGGGAGCCCAAGTGCCACTGCATTGCTTAGTTTGCTAGCTTAAGTGAAATAGCATGTCATGTGTATAGAACTGTTAACTTCCATCTGTGATTACCTGGGATGCTTTAGTTGTAAATGTCTGTGGGACAGTGTTTAAAACCAGTGGGGACTCTGGTAATACCAATGGTGTTACTCTGTGGGGATACAACTGTGTCTTATTAATCCCCTTCCATGCTTATTACTTAAGTGGCCAGTGAATGTGTGTGAGTTGAGTGATTTTGTTGTTGTTGTTCATTTATACCTCTTTCTACAAGGGATTTGAGGCAGTTTTCAGAAGTACTCAACATATAAAAGAGTAAACGGTTGAGGGAATTATAGCAAAGTGAGTAACAGTGTTAAGAAAGTAATAAAGCTGGGGTGTCTGGGTGGCTCAGTCAGTTAAGCATCCGACTCTTGATTTCGGCTGGGTCACGATCTCAGGGTCTTTGGGTCAAGCCCTGCATCCGGTCTGCCCTCAGCAGGGAGTCTGCTTATCCCTCCCTTCTGCTCCTCCCCCTGCTCTCTCTCTCTAAAATAAATGAATAAAAATTGAAAAAAGAAAATAATAAAGGTATTATAGAATGAGCGTGTGATCCTAGAGTTTCAAGAGATGGCTTACAGATATGTCTCATGGCTTCCTAGTAGCCAGACAAAGAGGGCAACCTGATCAGTTATATTCATATTGTCTGTGCACAGCTGAAAACAAACCAGGTGTTCAGAAAATTCTCCCTTGGATATTATAAACCAGTGTTTGATGTAATGGAATACATCCTTACACTCTTCTTACAATACAATATACTTTTTAAAATAAAGCAGCACAGTAGGAAAAAATGGTATATACTCAAGTGGCTATCATCCCAAACTAACAGACATATGTATTTCCATATTTGCTTCAAATCATCCTCATTTGAAAAGAAACAGGAGAGAGCAACTTGAGATGTCTTACGTCCTTGTCCTGACCTCGTTCTTCTCCCGTGCTCTCCCATTGTGAATCTGATGCATAGCTTGTCAGTGTGTTTTTTTGTTTTGTTTTGTTTTTTTACTTCTACTGAATGCATATATCAGATCTGTAAATAATATATAAATCTTAAATTTGCATAGAATAAGGTACAGCATTTGATATTCCAAAACTTGCTTTTTTTCATTAGCATTGTGTTTGATCTCATCTCCATGGTGCTGCAGATCTAGTTCATTAATTTAAAATCCTGAAATATAGTTTTCCATTATATGGAAATAACCCAATTTAGTTTTCTATTTCCCTCCTAATGGATTTTTGGTTTATTTCTAGTTTTTCACTGTAATGAGCAGTGCCACACTGAACGGCCTTCTCAGTATCGTCTTCTGCCCACGTGCAGGGTTTCTCTAGGGCAGTGGTTCTTAAAATGTGGTGCCAGGACCTGCATATCAAGATCACTTGGGAACTTGTTAGAAATGCAGATATGTGGGCCTAGCTTAAACCTCTGAATCAGAAATTTGGGGGACGGTGGCCAGCAGGTGATTTGGATGCATGCTGAAGTTTAGGAAACCCCTACACTACCGCGTATACAGTTAAAGTAGAATTACTAAGTCTTAGTGTGCATGTATAGTCAATATACTGTATACAGGAAGTTCCTGTCCAAAATATACATCCTAGTTTACAGTCTCACCAGCAGTGTAGGACAGTTCCCATGTTCCCATATGTGGTATGGATGATTTTTTTTCTTGCTGGTCTGAAAGGTGTAAAACTTTAAGAACTATTTTATTTCGTTTTTTGTGAGCAATATTTTTCCAGGGTAGTTGGCCTTTTTCTTATGAATTTTGTAGAAAGCTTACATACCAATTCATAAATTACCCCTTCATCATGCATTGCAAGCTCTTTTTTTTTTTTTTTTCCGGTTTGTTTTTTGGCTTTGTTTATGGTACTTAAAAATTGTAACCAGATTCACCAGTGGTTTGAATGGCTTGTGTTTCGGAGGGCCTTGGAGGGGAGAAGTTGGACTTGGATTTGATTTGCTGCTGGGACACCCTGTTGAGATGTGCAGCAGTTATTTGAAGGTGGTCTGAGGCTTATGAGACAGGTCACAGAGATTTAGGAGTCATTTGTGTAAAGGCAAAACTTTGACACTTTGACACTGGGGGTGGATAAAATGAAAGAGTTTAATATAGATCGAGAAAATGATGGAAAATTCAAACAAGGGAATGACAATGGAGAAGGAGAATCCAATAAGAGAGATTGAGGAATGATCAGAAAACAGAGCAAGAAGAATCTGGAAAATTGGATAGTGATGGAGTATGTAAGCGAGGAGATCTCTAATGCTACAGAGGAAGGAACACATCTAAGAAAGGGGCGAATGTTTGCACCGAAGTGTAGGAGGAGATGAGACAGTAGTGGAGAGGTAACAAGGTCATTTTCTTTTAGGAGTGGAGTATTTGTGCCCCCAGAGAAAGGAGCCAGTGGCAGAGTTGTATCTGGTGTTCACGGTGCTGTCTCCTCTTTGGCAGCCTTTTCATGGATGTACTTTATATGCCCTTTGAGGAGATTCATTTGGTAAGATAATATTAGGAATTGGGCAGAGGATGGAAATAGGGTGATAGACTTGTGACTAGGAGGCTGCTTTCGATTAGGTGGTCTTCTCTGAGGTTAGCGTTGAATGCTAAGGAGCCATTTGAATGGTAAGGTAGAGCATTCCAGGCAGGAGACACAGTTTCCAGTCTGCAAGGTCAAACGGAAATCGGATAGTATACCATTAATCTAATAAAATCCTCATGCTTCTTGGGTCAACCAGGGTGAAGAGAGAAGAGAAATCTTTGTCCCCTGACTGTGGAGATCTTGTTTAACCTTCAAACTGGCGATGTCAAGGGTTCCAAGTCCTCCACCTCCGGCAGAAATGTCGAGTGGCCCCGTAGCTGAGAGCTGGTGCTACACACAGGTAAGTTCATGTTTTCGCCCTGTAAATTGTGTATCTTGGAAGGATTTTGGTGAATGAAAAGAATAAGATTTCTTTTCTTCATTAGGTTTCCTGCTTTCTCTAGGACATAAGTGTCAAAGAGCAGATACACCCAAAGTACTTGACAGCTTTCCATTCCTTGGTTTTCACATGGCATCTGAATGTACTAGGCCGGTGGTTTTCACTGGAGGTTGAAAGCGGGGTGATATTTGAAACTAGATCCACTTATAGCCACCTCGATGGAAATGTGTTCCTCTTTGGGCAACTCACAGGAAACCGGGTTTGAGATTTGCAGCCCCAGGCAGTGGCATCAGCATCTCAATTGTCAAGTGCCACTCTGAGCAGAGGCTTGTTTTAGGGACAGCTTTATTATCTGCTTGCCCACCCCTGTCCATGTTTTTCTCACTTTCCACCCTGTGTTTCTCAGAAGTGAAGAAATGTTATGAAAGCAGTTGGTCACTGTGAGATTTCTCAAAATGTGGGTGAGGGACAGAAAAAGCTGAGCCTCCATGCTGGCCAGACAGGGCTATCTTCCTATGGGACTCATGCAAACAGAGGGAGGAGGAAAAATGATTATTTGATCTGCAGCCTGTTTTTCAGGGTTGCCCACTTCCTATTTAATCGCTTCTTGGTTTTCTGTCAACAGATCAAGGTAGTGAAATTCTCCTACATGTGGACCATCAATAACTTTAGCTTTTGCCGGGAGGAAATGGGTGAAGTCATTAAAAGTTCAACCTTTTCATCAGGAGCCAATGATAAACTGAAATGGTGAGGAAGACTATATCTAGCTGTAAGAATTTTTCTAAAAGTTGCCTGTTTTGCTTGGTTTTATGACAGAACCTGACTAGAACATAAGATCCTTGAAGGCACACAGAGACTCTGTTTTGTTCTGCATGTATTCCCCAGTGCCTAGAACAGTGGCTGGCGCACGATAGGTGTTCATTGTAAAAAATAGTTTTAAAGATTTCTTTATTTGAGAGAGAGAAAGAGAGCATGAACGGAGGGAGAGGGAGAATCCTCAAGCAGATGCCTCACTGAGCACAGAGCCTGACACAGGTCTCGATCCCAGGACCCCAAGATCATGACCTGAGCCAAAATCAAGAGTCGACCACTTAACCGACTGAGCCACCCAGGCGCCCCTCACTGTATATTTGTTGAATTAATTCAGTGAGCATGTCAGGGATCAGCAAACTCAAATGGTTGTAGGGTAATATAAATGAGTAAAGAGGGCCGGTGTTATAAATGATATTCATACATGGGCTGCTCAGCTCCAGCCGTCTATAGCTTTGTGTAAATAAGGGCTGACCATTGTCATATTTGCTGATTTTTTAAGAAAAGCAAGAAATTTAGATTTTAGCATAAAAATCTCAACTTTTAAATTGCCTGCTTTTAAACAATAAAGGAGATTTATTTGCTGATGTAACCGGAATTCCCAGGGTATAGGATGGTTTTGAAGGTAGTTTGATCCAGCAGCCCGGTGGTGAGATTAAGGACCCCATCTGTCTATTCTCCACACTGTTGGACATCTCAAGTCTAGTTTTCCTTGTGGTTAAAGGATGACTGGCAGTAGCAATGGGTATAACCCACTACCATCCAACAGATGTCTTTGAACTTTCTCTGAATTAACTCTGTGGCCAAGAATATGTCCTACATGCACTGACTGGTTTAGGTTTGGGTTTCCTCCATCAATCTCTACAGCAAGGGGAATATGATCTGAGAGTGGGGCTCAGTCCCATCCAAACCATGTATCCCCTTGAAGAGAAGTTGGCAGTTAAGGATACAACCATATGTTTGCTGCCAAGACCAGAACACATGTGTATCAGCCACCCAGTTTTGATCTCTGATAACCTACTGAAGAGTTAAACCACTCTCCTTCCCTTTAGTATTTGTTGGCTGTGTCCATTAAGCAGTGTATTACTAGGCGCTGAGAGAATGCTTTATTCTTAGGTGTTGTGTTCATTTATTTAAGAGAGAAGAGCATGATCGAGCACAGTGGAGGGGCCGGCAGAGGGAGTGGGAGAGAGAGAATCTTAAGCAGGCTCCATGCCCAGCACAGAGCCCAGCGTGGGGCTCGATCTCCTGACCCTGAGATCATGACCTGAGCTGAAATCAAGAGTCAGACTCTTAACTGGCTGAGCCACCCAGGCACCCCACTTAGGCGTTGTATTTAAATTCACATCTTGAGCACAATGTGCACTGCATATGCACTCCCCGGAGAGCACTGGATTGGGCCACCTGTTGGAGAGAGGTGCCGTAACACTGGCAAGGCCTAAGGATACATATGGCCTATGTATTATATGTGGTAGAAGTAGTGTGAACCACATGCAGTTCAACTAATGACATTTACAACTTAACTCAGTTGAACCTATTAAATCTGTCTGAAATTTGTTTTGATTCATTGGCAACAGATTGTCATCTCTGACTTGATTTGGAAGCCTAGCTTGGAACTCTACCCTGTGTAATGGGAGTTTACTTTTGTCTGTGCTTCCTCCATACTGCCTTCTTTATTTCAATCTTAGGATATTATTGCCAGATTGATAAAATATCTGTAAAAGATTATGTACTATTTGCATATTTCTCTGGAATATTTTTTCCTCTCCCAAGGTGATATTAAAGGGCTCAGTGACACTTTTTTAGTGGGGAAGAGGGAGAGGGAGAATCTTTTTTTTTTTTTTTAAAGATTTTATTTATTTATTTATTTGACAGAGATAGAGACAGCCAGCGAGAGAGGGAACACAAGCAGGGGGAGTGGGAGAGGAAGAAGCAGGCTCATAGCAGAAGAGCCTGATGTGGGGCTCGATCCCATAAAGCCGAGATCACGCCCTGAGCCGAAGGCAGACGCTTAACCGCTGTGCCACCCAGGCACCCCGGAGAGGGAGAATCTTAAGCAGGCTCCATGCCCAGTGCAGAGCCTGATGCAGGGCTCAATCTCACAACCCTGAGATCATGACCTGAGCTGAAATCAAAAGTCAGGCACTTAACCAACTGAGCCACCCATGTGCCCCCAATATTTTGTTTTTCATGGTTTCATTATAGTCCTGACAAAAGAAAGGGCTGCCTTCCTGAGATTGACGATTAGAACAGAGTGGAAGTAGGCTCAATTTTAAAATATTTTAGGGGGAGAAAAGAGGGATTTAGGAGATTATGAAGAAAGAGAGATGTAAGGGATGTGTTGTCAGATTCTAGAATGCCCCTTTACTTTTGTTGTTTACTCTTTAAAAGGTACTCACGTTGCTCTCAAAAAGTGGTTCCCAAGTAGTCATTCTGCTGAGTCTGAATCTCCTGCTATGGGGCCTGGATTGGTTTTCTTAACATCTTCCTCTCTTGACAAGTAGTTGTTCTGTTTCTCCTGTCACTTCACAAAGCCTATAAACGTGGATGCTTCCAACCTATTTTTTCCCCCTGTTTTGGGCAGGTGTTTGCGAGTAAACCCAAAAGGGCTAGATGAAGAAAGCAAAGATTACCTGTCACTTTACCTGTTACTGGTCAGCTGTCCAAAGAGTGAAGTTCGGGCAAAATTCAAATTCTCCATCCTGAATGCCAAGGGAGAAGAAACCAAAGCTATGGGTAAATGTTCTCGTCTTCATTTGACTCCTTATTTTCACATCAAGCAACTTCATACGCAGAGAAGTTATGGATTTGATCTGGTTTTTTGTTTTGTTTTGTTTTTTGAGTCAATCTAAATATGACTTTTTTTTTCACTCCAGAGAGTCAACGGGCATATAGGTTTGTGCAAGGCAAAGACTGGGGATTCAAAAAATTCATCCGTAGAGATTTTCTCTTGGATGAGGCTAACGGGCTTCTCCCTGATGACAAGCTTACCCTCTTCTGTGAGGTGAGTCCTTTACCCCAAGGTGAGACTAGCAATTCCCAGACCTGACGGGTATCAGTAGACTTAATTACATCGTGTCAGGGATGGAAGAGAGAAAAGTCCCCAAGTGGAGTGGTGCTGCACGAATGCGGTTTCTGTGATGAAAACTGTGTCGTGATTTCAGGCTTGTTGGGCACTTGCAGCTTTCTGCTTGTTGCTGTTCTTGAAAACAGAGATTGTGCACTCTCTCGGGATGAGCGATTTTTGACTTGCTTGGGTCAGGATTCTGGCTTTTTCATTCGGGGTGTCTTCAGGTAGCATGTGGGTAGACTGGCCCTGCAGGCTGAGGAGAACGGCTAGCAGCTCGATATGTGGATTTATCCCTTAAACTTTCTGACTTCTGAAGTGTGAGGTCCACTTGTGTTTGACCCCAGATCACTTTCCTTTTCTGCTCTGCTAGATGACTTTTATCAGGAGTTGGGTATATCCGGTTTGTCTTGCTGGAGTTGTTGTGAAATGATGGCGAGAACCATTTTTTCTAGAATGAAGGGTAGGTAAAGCTCTCTAACTCGTGGTTAGCTAGGAGGGTTGTCTGTCGTCAGCCAGGAGAGTCTTTCTCTCACCGGTGGTCTAAGAGCCTGTCTGGGTTTACAGGAGAAGCCTTAAAATATTCCCAAAGTGAGCGTGAGTTGGAAAGTGGTTTCTTTAATGGGTGTATATATCTCATCAGTCACTTAATGCCCTTATCGGTATATTTCCAAATACTCATAAGCTCACAGCGTAGTGAATGAATAAAACGTCCAGTGCAGTGGGATCTTTGTGTTCCCTATACTTCGTATGGTTAAGAGCCTTCCTGAGCAGCACCGCTGGAGAGTGACCACTGTGTGTTCATGGGGAGGGTGCGAGCAAGTTCCCCAACTATCGGTGTGTTCTGCCAAATAACGGGCTCACGCTGTGAGTTAATGACAGTTCCAAAGGTTTACCGCCACCTGTGCAGCAGGGAAGGGTGTCCCTTAGGGATCTTGCCCTTTCGAGGAAGAGGCCTGGCCAGCAGTAGCCGGCTTCTCTCCCCAGTCACAGCTCATTGAATATTTCTGCAGAGTCGTTGCTGGGGGTTAGACAAGTCTGGATGTGGAGTATCTAGTACTTATTAAAGTACTACACTGAGTACATAAAATAGTTGCATAATAGCTACCTCCTTTTCTTTTTTTGTTGTGAAGTAAAAAAAGGAAATACTAGAGTATTTCTATAAATACGTTAAAATGTTGCAGTTGTTTTTGTCTGTGAACTTGAGTTTGGAATTTCGTGTAAGTCCTGCTAGTTACAGATCGTACTTAGTTGCCCAGGTGAAGAAGTGAGAACAATTAGGCGGTTTTATGTGAGGTTCGGTGAAAGCTTAAGACCATCAGTTTCGTCTTCACCTACCTTAGAGACCTGTATTTCAGAAAGATTTTAAAATAATGGAAAATTCTAATGTTGGAAATGAAAGCCAGTCTTTGAACTGTTCTCAAGGAAGAGAAATCTCCTCTAAATATTGCCTCTGTTGCTTTAGGCAAAGTGTACACCTTTATTGTCGCATCTTCCAGTCCACAGTGGGTCCGGCCTTTTCTCCCGTGATCCCCCTTCCACCCCATCTCCCCAGATCCATTCCAGCTGCTCCAGCTCCTGTACTGACATTCTTGATTTGGAAACCGATTGGCCTGCCCTCACTTGGCAGTCTCTCATCCTGTGGCTAAGTCCAGGGCTTCGCTTCCTCATATGAAACTCTCTCCCTTCGCTTCCCCATATGAAATTCTCTGAGGAGAAATCCTGTAGTTAAGTTTAGATTTGTCTTACTGACTTAGAAGGGAAGTGAGATGACACTTTGGAAATGAGGAGATGTTGAACAGGGAAGCGTCTGCTGAGTTCTGCTGATGCCATCGGTTTCTTACCATCGAACCAGGTGTGCCATCTGTTCCTCTCACACTTCTCTGTTGGCCACAGGTGCTGAGTGTTGCTTCTCATACTTGGGCTTGTGCCTAGTGAGACTCGTTTCTGTTCCAGGGCTCTCTGTGGACTTAGTAGCATTCAGCATTGCAAGACGGTTGCGTGGGGGGGGGTGTTGGATGTGTGGGTTTTAAAAATGTCTGCAGCTCATCTAAGTTCTTAGTGCTTTTCAGATCTAGATCATTCTTTGCTGTACATTCTGTCCTTTTGACCTGTTGCTCCCTTCTGTCCGTGGATTATTTATAAACAGCTATTTTAGTTCATATTTATATTTTGTATACTATTGGTTTTTAGCTAGTATTTTTTTTTTTTTAGAGGCTTTTATGAAGTTGATGTCCACATACAAATTTAGGTTATGAGTCCACTGCTCTGTCCCTCACTCAGCCTCTGGCCTGGGCACTTCCAGCCTGTCTTCCTATGGATTATTTATAAACAAGTTTATTGCATCTTGATAAAAAAGAACAGTTGTTCTGTGGATTCTTTTGGCTGTTCCTAGAGGCCACAGGAAGGAATCCTAAGGTGAAAGACTGAGAATCACATGTTTGTGTTGGGCTTTATTTCCGTGTATTACTGTTAATGAGCATTTAAGTGAAATTAGATGGCATACTGTCCGAATGCTGAGTGGGTGGTCTTGTTCAAAATGCGCCACACTGGGTTCACCTCCAATTCTCAGTGATGTTTTTGTCCGTTAGGAAATGTGCCAATTCGTCCAAGTTGATATGGCTTAGTTAACATATTTGGAAGCATTTTCAAAGCATTCCCTGAATTGTCTCATATCACAGTCCTTTGAGCTGGATTAGTTCTGTTATCTTCATTTCACGTTCCTGAGAGAAGCAGCGCCTAGGGAGGTCAGGTAATTTTTCCTAACATTGTACAGCAAATTAGTGTCAGGCCACGTCAGCTCTGCATTTTCCACTCTAGTGGGCTGCGCAACGCTGGGTGGGGCTGAATGCCAGTCACCCAAGGAAGCACGGGGCTCTACCGAGTTCTCGTAACAGTATTTACTTTGGTAATGAAAGAATCAGGAAGGCTGTACACTTTAAATTTTCTCTTTAATAGTTCAGTTCACAGAAATCTGCATGAAATGTTTTAGCTTCTCTTGCCCCTTCCCTGTTTATGTTGAAAACAAATAGCTCCTAACAATAAAGGTGCAGATCTTCTACCTTCGCTGTACGTACCTTCGAGAGGTGGAAGATTCCAGCGTCCGTTTGTGATATTGCAGTTAAAGTTAAAATACGAAATACCGTATGAAGTATGAAATACCAGATATGAACCGTGTAGACACTAGTTGACTCTTAAAGTATCCCGTTTCTTCTCAAACAGAATATCATTTCATAGCCTGGGAGTATGTATGTTTCCCAGATTTTAAATACATGGGTTTCTTCCTTTCTTCTTTTTTTAAATCATTTTATTAATGGATTATTTGGATATATTAGTTGAATAATGTGATAACAACAGTATTTGAGTGGTCTTGACCTCCGAAAATGGTGATTTTAATATGAAATGTTCTTTAGGTTATAAACATGCTGTAGTAGACCTAGCACCCAGCCCAACAGCATCACCAGGAACTTGGAACTAACCTGTATATGCTTCTTCGCTCTCCCTTCGGCCTGTGTCCCCCCCACTCACAGGGTGATAATGAACAGCTGTTTGAAACTGTATGCTATATGCTACCATTCCCTTGTTTGTTATTTGTATGCCCGAACAACGTACTGGTTTAGGTTTGCTTGTTTTTGTGCTGTATAAAAATGGTGTCAGAGTGTATGTAGGTTGTGTAGGTCACATTGCTTTTTTTACATTATACATCTAAAATGTATTTATACGTTTTATACAATTATACAATGGTGGGTGTAACTATAGTGCTTTCATTTTTAGTGCTATGTGGTAGTGTGTTGTGTGAATATACAACAGTTTGTTTATTCGTTCTGTTGGTGGTGGACGTTTAGATTGTGGCCAGTCTTTTGATTAGACGTAATGCTGCTGCTATAAGCCATCTGTACGCAGAGTCTATTTTTTCCTTGATTGTTTTAATTATCTAGAAGTTAAAAAATATATTTCCATTGGTCTTACTTTGACTTTTTATGTTTAGATAAAATGTACATGAATTGGCACCATCTTTAGTCTTTTATGAAATTTTCTTTTTTAAGAAAAGGAATTGACTTTAAAAGTGAGGCCCGTTTACGACTTGAAATGTAGAGGGTTATACAGCCTTCCTGAGACATTTTCATGTAGTCCTTTATAAGACGACATAAATGTCACAGTCACGTCATCTTCACAGCTGCAATTCTGAATGAGTCTCCATAGTCAACTTTATAGGCATTAAAAAAAATCTTTAGTTTTTCTCAAAATGGTCTCATTTTAGCATCATCATTTGCAGAGGAAAACAATCCCTTCCTAAGTTAAAAGTTTGGGCTCTGAAGACTCATTTGTGAATGCCATTTAAAATTTATTTTTAATTAAGCGTATTTAATGTTGGTAAGAGGTGCCAGACATTCAGCGCTCTGGAGACTCCAGGCATCCATATATCTACAGAACAAGTCTGGCTCAGACAGTAAAGGTACATTCTCCTTCCTGCTATGTTCCTGTCTGTGTCTGGAGAGAGGAATTGCCCCAGTGAGACGAATCACAGGCTTTGGACCCCGCTCATTACCAAGCACGCATCTAACCAGCAGAGGGTCCACTGGTAACCATAGTTGACATTCACCTTAGTTCTTGCCGGGTCATTTTACCCCATCTAATAAATTGCCATCAAGTGTTAATGACTTTGGGCTCCTATCAACCTGTTTTCACTTAAGCTTAGGAATCCAGTGCCAAAAGCATTCTCCATTCCCTCCATTGGCCATCCCAAGAGATTCCTGCCTTTCCCTGTGAGGAAGTTGGATTTAATTGGTCTTTTCCTTTTCCTTTTCCTTTTTTTTTTTTTTTTTTAATCAGTATTTTGAGGCTATAACTGGAAACAGGAAACTTCTACTTTTGGTGTTAGTATGAGAAAGTGGCTAGACCAAATTAGAGATCTACACAGGACATGAGAAAATCTCTGTGGGGTAGTTTGTGCTGGGTCCCGAGCTATTAAAATAATGTTATAATCTGGCTCTGATAAATGTGCTACTAATGTTAAGTACATTCATAATTGATTAACTTGGCTGCTTCATTGCTCAAGATCATAACGGTTAGTTTGAAACAAATGAATACATTTCTTGACCTGATAGTAAACATCTCACTCCTTCACAAAAGAGACTCCGGGTCCTTTGGATGCCGGGGCATTAGTTTCGTTTCTGGGTTTATGACTGCATTTAAGAGATGACTTGCATCTTGAAGGTTGAGAGAAATTTGGGTCATTTAGGACATTCCTAAGCTGTCTTTCTCATCTAATTTGTAGCAATATGGCAAGAGTGAAGAGCTGGTTCTCAAGGTGTGTGAATCCTGCTTTGCTGTCGCCATTTCTAGCCTCACGTAACGGACGGGGTGAGGCACAGCGGTGTTGTTAGGCACAACACTGGTCTGCTGGGTCTTACACTTCAGTTCGGTAGCTTCCATTTATTTTAGAATGCTGTATGATTTACACGTCCTTGTACCTGGCATGCTAACAAATCGATCTGAGTTTCACTGACCCATCTAGACGTTACCTTGGTTTTTATCTAGGCCGAACAGTTAGTTCAACTAGTTAAAGCATGCCGCCGTTGAAGTCATAGTGGCAAGTTGGATCCCTCTGCAACTTTGTTGTTGTCACTCTCTTCCAGAGCTGTAAGTGCACATCGGGCTGGAGCCAGCCCTCTTGTAGGTCACTGTCACAAAGGACTGAGGAAGGGTGTCAGTGGTGTGGTATATCTACCCGGTTACCACTGCTGGGAAGATCTTCCAAGCCCAGTTCTGTTCATGAGACTAACATCTCTGGGGAAGTGCTATTTATTTACCAGGCCCAAGAAAAGCTGCATTTTATTTTCATGTTCCAGACCTAACTAAAATAAGTGAAGTGTTCTTAGGCTTATCAGAGATTTTTTTCTTTTAGAGAGTTTTAAATGGTAGTTTCCATGGGAATTCTTTGTTTTAAAGATTTTATTTATTTATTTGAGAAAGAGAGAGTGAGAGAGAGATCACGAGCAGGGGGGAAGGGTAGAGGGAGAAGCAGACTCCCCACTGATCAGGGATCCCGATGCGGGACTCGATCCCAGGACCCTGCGATCATGACTTTGAGCCGAAGGCAGCCGCTTAACCGACCGAGCCACCCAGGCGCCCTACACTGGAATTCTTCCTGTTTAACCTTTTGCTTAAAGCAGAATAATTCTGGTAAATACTTGAGGTTTAATGTGTGTTGATTTAGGTCAGTGTCCCTGTCTCCCCCCCGTCTCCCCCCCTCCCCCCGCCGTTTTGCCCAGGTTTTCAAGGCAGGGGAGGCAGAGTTTATTAGCATTTCGAGGAGGAGGAGATTTGTGGGGCTTTTGCCTCCCATCCTAGGATGGTGTAGGATAAGTATGATTGCGGCAGATTGGAAATTACTTGATCCACAGGATAAAGCCTTGATGTGTGGAGGTGGTTTCAAGAGAACATGACTAACATTTGTATCCGAATGTACTACAGCATTGAGGTAAAAGTCATCTCTTCTCCTGCTGGGAAGAAAACTCTTGGTAACAAAACCTTTGGACTGTGTTTCCTTGTCTTTCATAGGTGAGCGTGGTGCAAGATTCCGTCAACATTTCCGGCCAGAACACCATGAATATGGTGAAGGTCCCTGAGTGCCGGCTGGCCGATGAGCTGGGAGGACTGTGGGAGAACTCCCGGTTCACGGACTGCTGTCTGTGCGTTGCTGGCCAGGAGTTCCAGGCTCACAAAGCTATCTTGGCAGGTTGGTCTTTAATCACGGGAAGCTTTAGTTTTGGTGAAATAAGGAAAAACAGTGGCTGCGTAATCACCTTTTGAATAACATCAGCTCTTTGAACTGGTACCAGAAAACCTGCAACTAAATATATTTTTTTTATGGTGGGGGCATTAGTTGTCATAAGCAAAAAGCCTACTCTCCGTAAAAGTGTTTTTGTTTCTCCTCTCTCTAGGGGACTTAGGCACCATTGTCAAGCAGTAGATGATGATGTGTATTGAATGCCTTTGCACGTAGAGGGTAGATGTCAAAACACTGGTTAAGAAAAGGTATTATCCCTTAGACAGGGACTTAGGATGTAGTGGAGAAGATTCTGGACTTGGGACTAAACCACCATCTAGCTAAGTCCCCCTCCTGGAGCGTTAGCCCTTCCTTCAGTACAGACACACTAGAAGAATGAGCATTTGGTAGTGACATGGAGGATTAGGTCTTGCTCTAACAATAGGCTGTTGTCCTTAAGACCAGAAAGACTGACAAAGGGCAGGAGCTGATGAGGCAGGACTGACTTTACCTCCCACGAAGGCGTAGAAGTCAGCCACAAACTTCTGTTCAGACCGTAAGACATAAGGGGAAATTGCGTGAACTTTCAGGCAACAAATTTCTTACCAAGACTCTCAGCTCTACCATTCTAAAATACACACCTGGCAGAACCTCAGTCTGGCTCAGTCTAACCGTCTTCCTGTTCCTGCTCTCAACTAGGTGTTACTGTCTATTGCCAGAGGAAGTCATCTCCTCTTAGGTTAGTGTCTCCACGCTCAGCTAGGCTCTTGGCCCTGCCAAGAACTCTTCTACAGATACGTAGTTAGCTCCCTTTCTTGTTCCTTAACAACAGGTACTCCAGGCTGTTTACCAGTCTGCTTTAATCTCCCGACTCCTAAAAGAGTTGCTTGCTACTTCTTCTGAGAGAAAATTGAGGCCCTTCTCCCTCCGCTCTTGCCTGTCGCCTTACGTGCATTTTCCCTGCTTTCTCCGTGGAGGAGGTGTTCTTCCTCGTGTCCAGAGCAGGCTGTCTCTTCGGCTTCTGTTTCGTATCACATGCCGCCTTCTCAGAAGCTTTACTTTGCCAGTAATACCCTTGTTGTCTGGTATCTCCACCATCTCTCTTTCTCCGATTGCCTGTTTACCCTCAGCCTAGAAACTGGCTCAGCCGTCTCCCTCTAGTTATTCATTCATTCATATTCATTTTCTCTGCCTCTGTCTCTCTCCCTCTCTCTCCCTTTCTCTTTAAATAGAGCTAAGTTTCTTGAGTTAGCACATTTACTGTCTCCACTTCTTTCCTCCCACTTATCCTCAGTTCACCTCCATGCCACGAAAGCAGTTTTCCAAAGTTCTGTGACCCGCTAATTCCTAAATTTGAGGGATTCCTTAGTTCATATATAATTTGACTTCTTTCTCCTGGTTTTCTCCTGGTGCTCTGGCTGCTTCTGGTGTGTGGCCTCCCTCTTCTTCACATGTCCCTGTCAACACTGGTGTCCCTAAGGGTCTGCCTCAGTTCTCTTTTCCTCTACTTATTTCCCCCAGGTGGTTTTATTTATTCTCATAGCAGCACATTGTGTCCAGCCGCTGAAGACCCTCTGAGCACACCGCTGCTTTGGACCCTTCCCTTTGTATTAAAAGCCAACAGCCTTTTTAGTCTTAACTTCTGTGATGTATTTATTTTAGTACCTTATAACTGATAAGCCTTCTGAAATAAGAGCAGTGAGAAGTAATGTCCCTTTGGAATAGATTAAAATATTGAGTCTCAGAGGGTTAAGTGATTTGCCCAAGATAATGTGATTAGAAAATGACAGATCCAAAATTAATCTTTTCTGACATAAACTATAGGCCAATGTTCAGGTTACCTGTTAGCTCAGAGTCCTACTATATATTCCATCAGTGCTCCTCGGGTGGAAATTTGGTAGTCTCCACCTTCATCAAAACCTCTGATTTATTGGACAATGTGATAAAATCTGAGGATTTTTTAGGCCTTTTATTACTTTCATGGTTGAAATTAAGTTGACTTATTTTTCCGTATTCGTTAGACCATGATGGGCATGGCTTAGAACACCGTTTCTCAACCTTTTTTCATTATCCCCACTCCCCCAAGGGGAAAAAAAAATCAAAATATTCCTAACGGGAGACATTAAACACTAAGGATTAAGATTTTGTCAGGAAGGGTTGAGCTGTGAAGGACCACAGATGGTTGTCATACCTTAGATTTTTTTGCCTCTTTGAGGTATTATCATCGCTGTTGTGAATGCATGGCTTGAAGGAACAGACCACCTGCCATACACAAGCATGCACTTCATCTGTTTAATGGGTGCCCTTGAGCCCTGCTTGGCCTCCTTGCCGTGTGGTCAGTGCCTAGAAGTGGAGAAAGTTGGTGTCCTTGTTCTAGGCAAAAATCTGGGTATTAGGACACCCTGCTTAGACCATGAAAGATCTTCCATTTGAACCCCCAGATCCACCCAGAGGAGATCGTTGTCATCCAGCATAGGTCATTTGAGTCATTTCGTTCAAATGTGAATGGTTGGAATGGAGCTAATGAGAAATTATTTTGAAAGTACTGATTTCTTTTTCCCCCTCTGTAGTAGTAGTCACTTCTTGGTGTAATGTAAGAAGAGAGGAATTTTACTATTCCGATATAATTTGAGGCTAAGACCTGTTCCTGTAGCGATGGGACAGGAAAGAAAGGGGTCTCCTCTTCATAACAGAGGAGCCAAGAGGTTTCAGTGTGATAACCTTATCTGTCTCTGTTTCCCTTTCACTTTGTAGCTCGTTCTCCAGTTTTTAGTGCCATGTTTGAACATGAAATGGAGGAGAGCAAAAAGGTATGTGACAGAATGAAGATACGTCTTTTTAGGGGCGCCTGGGTAGCGCAGTCGTTGGGCGTCTGCCTTCGGCTCAGGGCGTGGTCCCGGCGTTCCGGGATCGAGCCCCACACGTTCCCTCTCCCGCTCGCTGTCTCAAAAAAAAAAAAAAAAAAAAAAGCGTCTTTTTAGCTAGGTGACTGGATCCAGATGATTTCCCAATTTGACACCAGATTTATTTTTCCAGTCGTGTTATTAAAATGGAGTACCGTTCTCTGAACAGACACTTTCTGAGAGCAGGGAGAGGTGGTCCGGAAGCATTCTAGGTAAAGCAGACTCACTCTATCCCAGGCAGAACATCAGTCTTGGGTGAGGGTCTTAGACATGTGTTTCTCCTCAGGCAAAGAAACAACAAAAAATCAAAGCTACAGTTGTCTTGCTCTTGTATTTGAGAAGATAAAGGTGGTGCATATGATGGGAGAGGAGGCTGTTCTAATGAAATAAGGCAAAGAGAGAGTTCCCATTCATGTTAGCTTTTAGACGATACAAGCCTTTCTCTCACCAGAGCTTAAAACCATGAAAATTGTTTAGGGATTTTGTTCTGTTGGAATGTTTCTCATTTTCAGTTTTTCTGGCATAGAATCGGGTTGAAATCAATGATGTGGAGCCTGAAGTTTTTAAGGAAATGATGTGCTTCATTTACACGGGGAAGGCTCCGAACCTCGACAAAATGGCTGATGATTTGTTGGCAGCTGCTGACAAGGTGAGATAAGACTAGAAAAGGAATCACAAGAGGAGGAGTGTTTGTGACCTCTTGAGTTTCATGACTAGGCCTCTGTGTTACATAGTAGGTAAGATGAGCGTGTATCAGTGTGGCCAGGACAATCCTGGATTACAATTATTGATAGCACCCTTTTTATTTTCCAAAGTGTCCTGTGTTGAATGAAGTAACTTATATGGGTCCCCTGATTATAGAAAAGAAGGGTAAGTTTGATGTGTACCTCTCTTCTCTTCCCCATCTCACACGTAAGCACAGTGATAGTAAAGGTTCAGATAATACTAACTTTGGGCTTTATAATTTACAAAGTGTTCTTGAGTTCATCAACTTTTTCTTTCTAAATAGTGAGGGATTTTATTTTATTTTTTTTTTTCGTTTTTCTTTTAATTCCAGTTAGTTAACATACAGTGTCATATTAGTTTCACGTGTACAATATAGTGCTGAGCAATCCCATGCATCCTGCGGCTCATCGTGGGACAGGTGCGCTCCTTGATCTCCAGCACCTGTTTCACCCTTCCCCCACCCACCTCCCCTTGAGTTCATGAACTTTTATTTAAACTTTGTAAGTAAGAATAATCTTTTACCCAGTGTTGTGGTTAGCATTTTCAACTTTTACCTAAGTAGCTGTTGAAATATACCGCACTCGGAATTACAAGATGATCAGTAGCACTTTGGGAAAAAAGAAATACGACTGCAGTGAGTGCGCACGTCAGTCAGGACACGTTTCAGTTTGAGAAGTGTTTAAGTGTGAAAATTAAAGTACGGCTCTTAGAATCAAGGAACTAGGGTAAGGACCAACAACAGTAGGCCAGCGATTCCCAAAAGTCTGGGGGAAAATGTTAATGAAACACTGAGATTAAACAAGTCAAATTGGGGTTCTGGTGTGTTGCTGTCTTAACTGCAAGATTTCTCAGAATCTTTTTAGTATGTTAATGTGCACAATGAGTTTTCTAAAAGAATATGATAGACCACATTTCTCTAACTTAGTCAACCCTGAAATCCTTTTCCTCAAGAATCACCGCTGGGGATTAGTGTCCCCCAAAACACATCTCGGTAAACTGATTTTCATTATGTAGGTGTGTCACAAAGAGCTCGGTAACCTGTCCTCCAAGGCCCTGTGGTCTGAGGAAGCACAAGCTGGGGGGTTGGGTGGTACTTTTTCCTGCAGAGTTTTTCTTAAAAGAGCTTATACGTGGCCAGTAGTAGACCCCGGGAGAAAGACCGTTCCCGGCGGGAAGTGATGCTCCTCTTCCTGCCGTGACACTGCGGCGCCCATCTGGGGGCAGAGCTGGCTCAGACCCGAGGGCGCGAGAGCCTTCCCAGGATTTCCCCAGAGGAGGAGTCTCCTTCCACCTTTCTTTGCACCTTGAGAACAGAGGAAGTGCATGTTTCGACAGTGGAGCTTTATCTTTATTGATCAGCTTTTGGGAGTGTTTGTAGAGGATGAGGCCCGTAAACCCTCATTGATTAGGTTTGAAAGGATTGAATAGTAGCCGTATCCTTTCAAGATTTTATGAATCCAGTTAGGCAATGTGAGCATTCCCTACCCTCCCAGTCTGGCTCCGCTCTGACCACAGAGATCTTGCTTTCAGTGGAGGCAGTATGAAAATATATGCTGTGAGCTCTGGAGAGGTAGAAGCCACAGTGTTTTATAAACATGCCTTTATAATGATCCTGTCTCACCTGCCTTCTGATGTGCAGTGAAGTTTATACACCCCAGGTATTTATCCCCCTCATCTTCTAGCTCCTGTAAGGATGAGTAGTATCAAAAAGCCCACTTTTCAGACAGAAATACTGAGGCTCAGCAGTATATATTTTCAGACCCAGGGTTTGACGTCTGTGTCATTCCTGGGTTTTCATTCCTGTTCCTCAGCCAGAGAACCTACTGGGGAACCCCCATAAGTACACAGAGCATGGGGATCAGCCTAATTGACATTCTGTGGATGGTATTTTCAGTACAGTGTGTTAACTTACAGTTTTAAAAGATAAAGTAGTCGAATCACAGCAGTGCTTTAAATGTATGAATGAGAAGTAAGTGTAGGGTGCATTTTCAAATCCCATTCAGAATTTCCTGTCAGACAGTCTTTGCTCCAAGCTTATTTGAAAACATTTTTACCTTTACACCTCATTGTGAGCTTCAGGAAAACAGAATAAGAAATCTTTCATGGAAGGATCTAAACATCTAGAATTTACCCAAGAGGCTGAAACAGCTTCTTCTGAGCTTTTCCAGTCTCCGGGGGACACGTGTAATTAGACCAAAAACAAAACAAAACACGTCGGCCAGGCCTGGGAGACACAATTTCAATCTCCTGGGTAAGTACAGCCATTAGGCAGGTTTTTCAGAAGCATAATTAAGAAAAAAACTTTGTCCCCCAAGGGACAAGAATGGCTACTTTTGTCTAATTATGCAGTAGGGATCAGAACTATTCACAGTAAAAGTCCTTTTAAAAGAATGTATCGAGAAAGGATAAGAGGAATGTTCTGTGCAGCACTGTATAAAGACTGAACATTTACTCAACCTTTTCCAGCCTTTTAAAACAAAAACAGCAACCTAATTTCTTGCTTGTGTAGTGTCATTCCTGTTTTCCATGGAAACTGTTTTCCAGTTACTCAAATGTAAAAAATTAAAGCTGCACCAAAACCAATAAAACTCTCTTTTTGCTGCAGGAGATCACAGTGCCAACAGATATGCCTCCTCACCCAGAATTCATAAAAATAAAATTGTCTTGGTTTGATTGCCATGATTCAGCCTGAAGGAGTTATTGTGTCATTGAGTTCTGAGGTCCTCAAGATGGGACCGATATGGACGCTGTGGATACCCTTAAAGCAAACCGCTCTCCTATGAACTGATCAGTGATGTTTTATTTTGTGCCTCCTTTTATCCCTTCCTCTTCCTCACTCCTGAAGTTCCTTCGTAAGTTCATAACCGAGAGCACATAGTACAGTGGCATCAAAACAAATCAACTAGATCAGAGGAACCCAGTGTTAACCTGGACCTTCATTTCCAGAACATTTATACCCTTGGAAAATAGGAAGTTTTTAGACCAAAACCGGATCCAGGGTCTCTGCTGCTTTGTTCCTACCCTGAGAATCTTAACCTCAACCCCAATAAAGAGGACTCCATTTATCCCTTTCTCTTTAAAAGAACGCCTTTGGTTGACTCTCATTCAGGACCAGCTAGTGGCAGAGATGCTGGTGACAGTCCCCACGGGACTCCTTTTCATAGCCCAATGGGCCAGTTGGGAGACCTGCCGGGCTGGTGACATCGCTTAAGTAGAAAGGACTGTGCTTCACACTAGTTTGGCTGTGACTTGAAAGGATAGCAGAAATGTAAAAAGTAATGTCCCGTTGGCTTGAAGCAGGCTTACGCCTCATTGTAGGGGAGGGTAGGTGGTGGTGGTCCAAGAAACACGTGAGTCCCTCCTGGGGCAGGTGAACTTGAGGGTGTGGGTGTACTCCCTAATGGCCATTTTTCTAGTCGGTAGACTTGAGAACTTAAATGGCAGCCACGCTCGGTACTTTCGCGGTCTTCCTTTCAGCCTTGGGGCGTGCCTGGGCCGTATCACTCGCTGCCGTAGTTCAGTAGCCTGGCCACGCTCTGTGCAGTCTGGCTCGGGAGTCCAGTTCCGTGGGGCCCCGCTGAGGAGCACAGCTTCGGTGGCGGCCGCCCAGACGCGCTGCCGCCCTGACCACAGCCGTGCTTGTGTCTTACAGTACGCCCTGGAGCGCTTGAAGGTCATGTGTGAGGACGCCCTCTGCAGTAACCTCTCCGTGGAGAACGCCGCAGAGATCCTCATCCTGGCTGACCTCCACAGCGCCGATCAGCTGAAAACTCAGGCGGTGGATTTCATCAACTAGTGAGTCGGCATCTTAAAAGCTGTTCTTTCAGGAGAGTTGGGCTGGCTAGAGAAAGGAGAAAGACTTTGAATTAGTGAGTAAAGCAGGCGAGTGGCTTCATTAGCCCCTTGTAGTAGTAAGTAGAGGGTTTTCATCTTTCCCTTCAGCTTGGCAGGGTGGAAGATGGTTTTGCTCTGTCTTGTGGGGCTAATCCGATTGGTGAGCGAGGTGTTTTCCTTCCTCGCGGTGAGGGGAAACAATGGCATGATAAGCAGCTGGCCTGGAAAAGCTGTGTGCCCCGAGTGGCAGCACCTTCCCTTCCCCCTCCTGGGCTTAGTAGAGGACATGTAGATCTCTGGGAGGACAGAGGTGTGTTCTGCGTGGGTTAGTAGAACGTATCTAACAGCTGATTGTGGAGTGGGGAAAAGAGAAGGGATAACCAGTAGTCGAGGCTGTTAAATACTGTTTGGGAAAGGAAGTGTTCATTCCAGTGGATCTGTGCCTTCATCCTGAATGACGAAAGACCTGGCCGTATTACCTTCTGCAGTAATTCTCAGCGGGACATGTTCTACTCCCTTGCCTGTTGGAGAACAAAAGTTGGGGAAAATCCAAAGGGGGAGAAGCAGGCCTTAAAAAGCCCTCACAGCAGCAGTTCTGGGCTGAGGCAGGTCTAAAAGGTTGCCGGGTTGATGGGTGAACATTACTCAACACAGAAAATGACCCCCAAACAGGAATCAGCTTCCTCGATGTAAGGTTGCTTCGAAGGAGTTTACCAATTACGGCAAAGGTGGGTGGGAAGGGACATCTAAATGTTCCTTCTAGTGACAGCCTGCTCCGTGCTGGACGCTTGCTTGGTGCTCTTTAGATGTGTGGTTATGACCCCCTCCTTTTTGATTGACTAGGCCCCAGGCTATGATCTGCTCTGTGGTCAGGGACCAGAATAATGGCAAAGCCAGATGGGAGCTCAGAGCTGCCCGACCAGGAGAGCTCTCGCTCTTTCCCTGTATTAGCGTCACCAGTGGATATAAAGAGCATTGACGATGTAGAGAAGGGGCTGAGGAACGTTTCACCTTTTGTATTTGAGAGTATCAGGGCTCAAAATGCAGATTTTCAGAGCTGCAGCCGCCCCAACCTGGTCACCTATCTGCACGTTGTCAGACAGACTCTGTGTATATTCAGGGCTGCCTGAAGGTTCTTGCAATGGCACCCTCTGCAGTGAACTCTGGGAGGTTGGACTGCCCCGGGGGCTGTTGACTCCCTCCCTCTCGTGCGCCTTTGGTAATCCGTCTCTCCACGTTTCTCCTAGTCATGCTTCAGATGTCTTGGAGACCTCCGGGTGGAAGTCAATGGTGGTGTCACACCCCCACTTGGTGGCTGAGGCATACCGCTCCCTGGCTTCAGCACAGTGCCCTTTCCTGGGGCCCCCACGCAAGCGCCTGAAGCAGTCCTAAGAGCCCGCCTGTCGTAAGACTCCGTTTCTTTTCCTGCAGCGGCAGCCACTGCTGCTGCCACTGACCACCAGGTAGACAGCGCAATCTGTGGAGCTTTGACTCTGTTGTGGGGGCAAAAGACGGCATCGTGGCCCCCAGACTTTTAAAACAGCACTAAATAAACTTGGGGGAAGTGGGGGGAGGGAAGGGCCCGGGACCTGGGGCTGCTCAACCTAATGAAAACCCTGTTGCTGCGTCACTGTGTTCCCTCTGGCCTGGCCGAGTTTGGTACTGTGGGGATTCAGCTTAGGCGCCGGCCCTGAGGACATCCCAACGGTGGTACTTCGGAGAAACCTGTCTGCATCTGACTGAGCAGAACCGATCGTCAGGTGCCTGGAGCAAAACAGAAAAAAAAAAGAAAAAAAAAAGGACATTTAGTTTTAAGAGAAGGGAACAGAAAAGGAAAGAAGAAAGGATTTTTGCAGAATTTCTCAAAAATCAGTTTGTGGATTCCAGTAGTATTTATGTTGAGAGAAATTTTAGTCCATCCAGCTGTGCTAAAACTTGGATATTTGCGACAACTCCTCACCACCACACAAGTATCAGAAGAGCTCTCTTGTTGTTAGCACTTATTGTTTGCCAGAACAGAATACATCCTTTTATCCTTTTATGAAAAATGACAAGTGAAGGCAAGAGGGGAAGGAGGTTATTTGAGCTGGAAGATGCGTGTTCTGATGTGGTGGCTTTTGCAAAAAAATCTTTATTGGTGTTGAAAACTGGAAAAAATAATTCATCCAGAATTCATGCTGTCTTGACAAGAACTATGGTTCTCTGTTTTTAGATATTGTGGAAAATGTTTTTTGGCATTTTTCTCTGATTTTATTTCTCCTCCCTCCCCCCTTTTCTAAAAAAATAAAACACAAACGAAAACAATAAAAAGAAGAGAAAAGAAAAGGAAATTTTATTATAATGCTGTGTGACAAAAACCCCAGCCCAGATTGCTCAGCTGTTTGTACCTGACTTGCCACCTGCAGAGGAGCCAGTCCTGTTCCTTCCAAGTCACCCCTTTCCTGCAGGGGAGAACTTCCAAATGTTAATTTTTTTCTTTTTGAAAATATAAATAATTACTATTTTGTACTGTGTGGTATCTCTGGTCTTTTGTTTCACTCACCTGGCTGGTTTTTTGGGTCTGCATTCCTTGAGGGATTTCAGAGGCATCGTTTGATCCTTCAGCTCACACAGATTATACGTGAAATGTCTATCCGTGGGGATTTATCGCGTCTCCCTCATCCCGAGCCGCCTCTGTGAGCTCCCAGCATCTACTAGTGTCTTGTCCTCCTTGAGTTTCTCGAAAGCCACATTCTAATGAGGGATCAGGCTCCCTCCTCTGCCAAGGCAAGTGATGGGAGTGGACTTTTCTATGCCCTACTGTGTTCTAACACCTAAGTCCCAATCTCCCTTCTCCTAGCTAACTATAAAAGATCAAGGGGACGTGACTGTGGAGATTAAATAAAGGGAAATCATTATCTCTGACTGGTTCTGTCACTGACTTGATGTGTTTCCAGAAAAGTTAATGTCTGAATTCCCAGTGGGCTCACAAGGGCACTCCAGGGCTGCTCTGCCTTTGTCACGGCAGTGTTGGACAGGACAGGACAGTGGGACACACTGGAAGATGCAGTGGCCACGTGGCCAAGGCGTGTACTATTTGACCTGAGATGGACACTCCGCGTATTCCACCTTCCATTTCCCTTAGTGACTTTGGCCTTTGCAGATTTTCCAGTTTTCATTCATGTTGCCAGCCCGAGAATGGACTAGCTGTGGTCTAGCATCGACACAGTCACACACAGGACGTGCTTATTAGAAACCACTCCGTTGTACTTCTCAGTTTCCTCCCATGTGTCACGTATGTGAGGAAGCGTCCTGAGCTCCGAGTTGTGGCTGCTCTCCTGTGCCACCTCATCCCCGCTTTCCAGGTCAGCGCACTGGTCCGGGGCTCCAGCATGCACGCGGTCTCAACCGCCCGTGTGGCCTCCCGGGCCACTGCACTCGCTCGTTCGCTCAGCTCTTCTCGGTTTTCACTGAACCTTCACATACAGTATTTCATGCAAACTTCCCAACAACCGAGTGACAGCACCTTCCCATTCTATCGCGAGGAGAAGTGGAAACCCAGAGAAGGCAAGTGACATGAGTCAGATCCCACAACTGTCGAGTGACAGTTCTGATAACGGTACCCTGAAAAGATGATGTAAGTAACGGGAGGAAGTTCCATTTCTGAAAAGTTTCGATACGAAATCTGAGGCGAAGCTTCCTTCCTGTGGGAATAGCAAGAGCAAAGCTCTCAAAAGATACGTCTGCTGTCCTGTTCTTCCGAGGGGCCAAGAGGACCCGCCTAGCTTCAGGTTCGCTTTCCTCACTCACAGAAAGCTGCGGGTTGGGGGCCGGTGGGTTCAGGGAGCATGTCCTCGGGAGGAGAGCAGGCCTGGTACCAAGCTTCGTCAGGATGAAGGTCTCTGGGGATTTTCCACTATTTTTGGCGTTTCCAATGTGGGCTTTACTGTGGGTACAAAGCTGTTAGGACTGCAGGTGCAGGTGAAACTGCTCGATGCTTGTCCTGTCATTATAATATTATTTCTGGACGTGTTTGTTTTTGTTTAAATGATACAGTCGAAGCCATCTGGTTATGACAACATCAGAGCCCCAGCATACTGTTCATAAACCTCCCACTGCCACCACCCCCTCCCTCAGCTCCCCCACATCTGAGATTTAATTCAAGTTAACTCCACAATCTGGGGCATGTGCTGTCACTGCAGAGATGTCCGTGCCAGTGGAACAGTTGGAGATTTCAATTCCACAAGGATATAGCTTATTTATCAAAACAATATTTCAGGCAAGGAGTTTCACAAAACCTTTGGAGTTGCAGTTTGAGGTCCAAATAGAGTATCTGGCATCGTTCCCCACCTCCCCTCGTCCCTGTGGTCAGCCCCCCTATATCTGGCCATCCGTGGAAAATTTTCCCATTCCCTGTGTGGAGAGGAAAGCTCTCTGTGTTGCTATTAGGCATCCCAAACACCTTTATGGGATTTAACAATTCAGGTGAGACAGGCCTCTCTCTCCCTTATCACCGGCTCGTCTGCTGGGCTTGCGGGTCTTTAGAAGACAGTCTTGTCTTTTTTTTTTTTTTAATTCTAGCCGGGGACGTCAAGATCCTTTCTTAGGCCAAAAGATCTCTGGCTTCCCCATTCTGCACATCCATTTATAAATCTGGTTTAAACCTATTGTGGGTTCTCCGTATTGTGCGAGCCTGTGCAGATGAAAGGAAACAGCTTGTATGTTTATGAGCAGAACAACAAACAGAGGGGGAGTCGAGCTGCACTTTGAAACTGACTGTTGCTTTGTTCTGGTTCCTCAACTCCTAGAAAAGAACAGCAGCTGAATCCCCCAATATGACTGTATTGGATCCTCTGGTTTATCTTCGCCAAAGACAAACTCTTGGCTGGAGCCCAACCGTATTTTCCACCACCAATTATCTTTTTAATCAGCCCGGGCCCCGTGTGTTTCCTTTATCTCATGACTTTTCACGGAACTCTGCCCTACATCATTTAGATTCATTTCTGATGGCTTGCTGACTAATCTGACATTCAGGTGAGGACCGTCGGACTGCTCTCTATGTACGTGTATGCACAGGGTGGATGTGTTTTCCCCCTTTTAATTTCAGAGGTGACTGCACCACGTCGGGGCCTTTGACCCAATAGGTGGACACCTCACGGAGGCAGTGAGCAAGAAAGCAAATGTAGGACGATCAGTATCTGGGATAATGAGCTGGGAGAACCAGAAGCTTTGACCTCCAGATGAGAGCAGAAACTTGAATGTTGTTGACTGATGGGATCTTTATGCCGCTAAGCCATTAGCAAGATGATCGCTCTCCCTCTGTAAATCCCGTAATGCTGGAGTGGAAAGTGGCATCTGGAATGCTGTTTGGTTCTGATTCCTGCAGCTCTAGGAAAAAAAAGAATTTTAGACTTGAGGGAATTCAGCACAAGCAACAGAAATGATGAAGGAGTTGAAGGGGATCAACTCTAGGGGGAAAACATTATGAAGATAAAATACACGTAACTCGAGTACAGGAATGTAGCAGCAGGACCCGCGGTTTACAGATCTCGCAGGAGTTCTGAACACTTGCCAGCTTGTCTTGCACGGTTCCCATTCATCCCAATCGTATAGCTTGGGAAGGTGACAACGTAACTTCCTCAAGGTCACTCAACCTGGCTCTGAGCTAAGAAGCAACAGAAGGCAAAGGAGTAGCTTTGGGGCTTAGGCCCAAGGCCCAAAGAGAAAATGAAAACCCAAGAGTTTGCCTGGCAGTGACGCGGACACACACGTGCTCATGAGGCTCAGTTGAAATGGGGCGAGTTGTAGCTTTCTCAAGACCCTTAAAGGTGAGCTCTTGACAAGCCAAAGGGAAAGAAGGGCCCCCCACACGGTTCACCCTCTTGATGTCTGAGCACACCAGACATCCAGCCAAGTGAGACGACATGTTCAAGGTCACAGGGGTTAAACTCAGGCCAGCGATTCAGCAAACAATGGCCGAGCACCCAGGGGGTACCACATGTCATGCCAGGCTAGGACTGGGGTGCTGTACTAATTCAGTCCAACGGAGGAGGCAGGGGAGTGGCCCTCAGAAACAAAGCAGAGAGGTCATGACATTGAGAACCGAGGAGAAGAGAACAGAATTTTCAAAGTAAGGAGGTCAGTGGTTACCTGAGAGCAGTTACTGTCAAATGGTGGAGGCAGGAGGCAGAAGCCAAGACTGACGAGAAGGTAAGCAAATATAGAATGAGTAGAAGCTACGCTTTCCAGAAGTTTGGCAGGGAGAGAGAAAAGGAATCTCTCCCGCCCACTCTTAAGGACTTAGGCCTCGATTTAGACAACACGTTTATTTTTGTCTAGAAGTCATGGTGTACAGGGTGTTCCATAAAATTCCACTTCAGTAACTGATATTTGTAATAAAATGTATGTAGAATAATTACAGCTTTAGGTTGAAGAAGAAAACAATCACCTTCAGCCCTTAACACAATTTTGAGAATGATATCCTAAATTTAGACAGACATATGTTTCTCTACTTTTCCAACCTCTCCATCTTCCAAGTAAAAGTTCGCCTCACGTTTACTAGAGACCTTTACAGTGTTTTAAGGAGCCAGTGGGTTGGCTCAGCGGTGAGCTACGAAAAGGTATAACATTCGGTACCCCAAAATACACGCCGTGATTGGTAGCTTTGCCAGTTTCCGCGGTATAAATACTCCCACCGGGGCCCAGTTCAAAGTTCAAAGGTGACATTAGGGGAGCGCGGAGTCGGAAAGCACGCAGCTCACTGCTGCCCGGTGCTTCCGCCGCGCAGACGCAGTGGACCTAGAAACTCAAGAATGCGGGCAGCAGTAGAATGTGAAAGAATTCGGAAGAGATGAATTTGGAGCATCGATTACCTTTGCTGTTAATCGTACATGAATGTAATTTAATTTTTAATTGGCTATTTAACAACCAGTTCTCAAAATTCAGTTGCCCTAGAGAGCCAGCGCGAACCGGCTCCAGCACACACCACTGGTGTGGGTTCAAACCTGTCCTCCCAACATTTGTGCACCTCGTTATTTCCTGTTATCCCACAGCGCTTGCAAACGCCTTAAACTCCTTAGTGTAATGGTAAAATGAAGTACAGTTGACCCTTGAACAACGAGGGAGTTAGGAGGCACCCCCCACCCGCACTGTGCAGTCAAAAATTTGCATATAACTTTTGACTCCCCCAAAACTTAATGACTAATAACCTCCTGTTGACTAGAAGCCTTACCAAATAACAGTTGATGAACATATTTGGTATGTGTATTATATGCTGTATTCTTACAATAAAGTAAGCTCGAGACAGTATTATTAGGACAATCATAAGGAAGAGAAAATGCATTTACAGTACTGCACCGTATCGAAAAAGATCTGCACGTGAGTGGACCCATGCAGTTCAAACCCGTGTTAAGACATCTGTAGATAGACCGACATTGATACGTGAAGCAATAGTCCTATTACACATTTTAGTCTCTCTGGGTAAACATACATTTAATTTCTATCTCTTATCAGTACTAGAAGTATTTTATTGAACCACTGATGAAAAATAGGCATATCGCCCGACAACATGGTCCAGTGTCATCTCCAGTCATTCCAGGGATGTGATCACTGAGTACCCTTCCTGCCCCCACGACCTCTGAACAAAAGCGAAGGAGCACAAGAATTTGGGAGTGGTCAGCATACCACTGGGTGATCCCCAGGGCCTTCCATCCGACCTAAGTCTAAGAACCTTGCCTCGGTGTAGCCTTGCAAGAATGAAGTGTCTTCTGTTTTCTTTGCTATTCATTCATACATTCAATATATGATGTGCCCGGGACTGCACTAGTTCGGAGGGGTAAACAGGGAGTCCCACTAACTGCTCCCTGCCCTCCATGGAGCTTAGAGTCTAATGAGGAGAGAGTGTCTTTAATGATCTCACAAATATGTGTTGTCAAACCGTGCTGAGTGCTCTGAAAGAGATGTATGGGGCACTGGGAGAGCCTGTGGGTAGGAAATTAATCTGGAGGATCCAGAAGGCTTCCCTAAGAATGCAGCTATTGAAATGAGAGCTGAAGGGTGAAAGGCTGTCAGCCTGGAAAGTGGGGGAGGCACATTCTGCCCAGGAAAAAGGGCACATGTGAAGTCCTGAGCGCTGGGAGGGAACCCGGTGCGCCGGAGGAAGCCGGAAGGCTGGGTGGCTGGGTGGCTGGCCTGCGGTCAAGCGTGACAGTGAGTTAGACGCCGGTGGTGGGAGCACCTCCCTAGGTCCCATGTAGGCTTTAGGTACTTAACTGAGAACGGTGGGAAATCATTGAAGAGGTTTAGGCAGAAGAGGGTGACAAGATTTCATTTTAATAAGATCTCTGGCTCGAGTTTAGGAAAGTCAGTGTTGGCAGTGGGGGACGGTGGAAGGCCGAGGAGGTGGCAGAGCTGAAAAGTAGATCCATTTGAGAGAGATTAGGGGACACATTTGGCAGAACTTGATGATGGGTTGGATAGAGTTGGGACAAAGAGGCCACCAGGATGGAGTCCCCCAAAAAGAGATGGATGGGAAGATAAACAGGCTGAAGGGAAATGAGATCACTGATTTCATCTGACGTGTTGATCACGAGATGCCATGAGAAATCCAAGTAAGTGGAGGCATCACGTGGGCTGTTGAATGTATGAGCCTAGCACTCAGGGAGGAGATGCGGACTGGAGAGAAGGTCCTGGAGACACTGGTCTATAGATGGAACTGAAGCCCTGGGTGTGTTGGATCCAAGGAAGAGTACAGAGTGAGGAGAGAAGGGTGCCCTGGACTAAACCTTAAGGAACCCTTAGTTCTGAAGGCCGGTAGAGGAAGATGAGTCACGAAGGAGAAGTGGCCAGAGATAGGAAGAAAATCAAAGTCAGGAGGACCAAGACGAAGGAGTTCCAAGTGTCAAATGCTGTTGAATAAGAGCAAGAATTTAAAAATGCCCATTGGAGCTAGCAACCTGGAAGTCATCGGTGACCTTAGCCAGGGTCATTCAGGGAAGGGACCAGGGCAGGGGGAGGTGAGGAGTGGGGGCCGGTGAGTGATGAGCCGGGAGGACATGCACGGGCTTCAGGTATGGCTGTGAAGGGAAGAAGTTCAGGCAGTGCCTGGAGGAGGGAAATGAGGAGTGGGAGGTGGGCTTTCCCAGAGGACAAAACCTATTTGTTTAAAGCTGATGGGAAGGCCCCAGTAGAGAGGGGATGATCCGTGCCCTGAGGTTCTGAGCACGCAGGGGCCTGGGGGCTTAAGAAGGAAGAGGAGGGACACCCTCTCTGGGTGTGACGAGAGTCCTGCAGACACAGGCACCTTTGTGTGAGGGCGGGAAGTTGAGCAAATTTGCACCTGGGGACCTGTATGTTTTCCGGTGTTAAGTAGGGAATAAGGCCAATGGCTGAGAATTGCTGGGAGCGGGGTGGGGTGAAGGACTGGTCTGAACTGGTGGCTGGGGGGCGGTCGGGAAGGGTGCAGCACAGACGGTCCAGCCCGGGCTGGTGTTTGGCCGCCCAGCGTATGGAGCCCGGGAGCCTGGCTCTGCACTCCCACCACCGCTCGTGGTCCTGGCCAAAGCACTTGCCTGTGTAAGCCTTCAGTTGCTCATCTGCAAAATGGGCATACTGCAGAGATTTCTCTTGGGAAATCAATGAGAAAACACAGGTCGAGTCCTTAATCCAGTGACTGCCATTGAACAAGGGCTCCGGAAAGGTAAACTGCTGCTACTGTTCATGTTACCACCACGTACTTCACGTTGGTTCCAGCCTACGCCACATAGAGCCTTCGGAATCGGTTCCCTTTTAGGATTTCTGGGAATGGAATATAAATCTGGTGAGACACTGCACTGGGCACCTTGGGGAGCATGGGGGGATCTTCTGAAGCAGCATGACCCGTGGGGAGAGGGCCTGCGTCGAGCGGGGGCCTGGTGCCCGGTGGGCTCAGCGCTCTTCGCCTGCGGGCGTGTGTGGCGGAGGGGGCGTCCACAGAGGTCTCGGGAAGGAGTCCGCCCGCGCCAAATCTTTCAGTCACCTGGGATAGCGCACGTATGATCACCCCTGTTACCACTGTCACAGTCTGGGAAAGCGAGCCTCGCTTGACATTAGGCATTCCAGAGAGGAAGGTAGGAGGCGGGGCAGAAGCCCTTGGGCTCGCAGATGTGAGGAGAGGGCCTGGGGAGGGGGCGGCGTTTCCCTTGGGACCCAGGAGCCCTGTGTCTCGGGCTCTGGCTGGCTTCTGAGGAGCCGGGGAAAGATGCACGATGCCGCTAAGCCAAGCCCATCTTGTCCACACCGTTTTTCTTGGCTTCCTCTTCCTTTTTCCTTCCTTCCCTCCTCCTGGAGCATGGAAGCTTCCATTTCTTTCTCCCCTGTTTCCCGAGACATTTCTCTCCCCCGTCTCCAGTCCGGCTCACTGGAGTGACATCTTGAGCCTGATCCTGCCGCATTAAAAAAATAAAAAAGCCTGCCCACACCGAGCCCTCCAGTGCCGATCTCCGCTGAGAGGAGGCAGACGGCGGAGCCTGAGTAAGCAGCCCCCCCTCCCCGGCCCGGTGCTGCCAAGACTGGTAAACGGGGCATTTGTGTACCCTTCCGTGCGTGCTCCCGCATCCCGCACCTAGCCCCCATTTCCCCAAACCGGCTCCGTCTAGTCCCGTGCAGACGCCGCCCAGCAGGGGTTAGCTGCCTCTTGACCTGTGTCTCTTCCCTTCCTGTCCCTATCCCTGCGAAACGCTCCCACCATAGCAGTGAAGTTCGGAGGTCGCCTGGGAGTCGAGATCAACCGGCTAGGTTGTGTGTGTACCCCACGCCCCTGGCCCTTCTCAAAGTGTGGAAGAAATGGGTCACGCGAGGCCCAGTCCTCAGGGGGACTCACCCTCAGGGGTACAGTCCGAGATGGGCAGGCTTCACACGCCCAGTTCCCAGGGGTACCGACAGGGGACCGCGGGCCTTGGCTGATGAGAAACTGATCCGTAGGGTGGAGGTGACAGATGGAGGTGACGGGTGGAGGTGACGAAGACCGGCAAGGTAGGGGGTAGGGCAAGGTAAGGCAGGAGGGGGCCCTTGGCAGCCTGTCGCAGTACGCTTGGCTGGCTGCTCTGTAATTCGTGCTTCTAAATAAAGACCCTGTGGCCACCTGCTTTCTCTGAGCCTCATGTTATGTTTCCAAGTAGAGGTCCCGGGCGGGGAGGTCACCATGGACCTCCTTAGTGCACCACAGGGCTTCTGGGGTGCAGACGTGGGCTTCTGGGCCCAAGGAGCAGCAGTGACGCAACCAAGGGCCCGTTTCTTAGCCAGAATCGAGGAGAACAAAAGTAGATTCCTTTGTATGCAGCATCTTTCGTAGACATGACAGACTTCTGACCTCCCCTGTGGGGTTTTCTCCTGCACATGTTTCCTGCAGCAAGAAATGAGTGTGCCCATGGCCATTCTTCTCCCTCCCTCCCACTCTCCCTTCCTCCCTCCCAGGCTTGGCCAAGATGGGGAGGCCGTAGTGTGGGACTGCTCAGAGCAGCTCACCAGATCGCGACCTCAGTACCAAACACACTTCCAATTGCTACGCACATTCCAGTTCACAACAGCCCTCCGACAGGTAAAGATCATCCCCATTTTACAGATGGGGAAATCGAGACACAGAGATGTTCAGGAACTTGTCCAAGCTCTACAGTGAGGAAGTGGCAGCTGGCTTCAGGATCCATGCTCGCAACCACTGCCCTACACCGTCTACCCCTGAAAAGAAAGAGAAATCAGCTTTCTCCCCCTTCTGTGAGGCTCTGGGATGCCCATGGGCCCCGGCCGGTGGGTGGGAGGGCGAGGCGTGCTAGATGCCAGTAGGCCTGCCCTGACGCGGCGCCACCATTCACAGAGTCCATTTGTTCGTTACAGGGACCATGTGAGCAGGTGGGGAAAGAACTACCTTTCGAGGCCCAGAGAAGCCAGCCGAGAGTAGGTCAAGATCACATGCGACTGAGATGTAAACCAAACTCTCTTCAAACACATCATAGCCGGGGCACAGCCTTGTTTTGACGCCAAGGTGGGGGAGCCCTGGTTCCCTGGGACTGAGCAGGCCATTCCTCTCCCAGTGGGGCTACACTGTAAGCCACGAAGGGGATCTGGGGTGAGGAAGCCTGGTTTAATGGAAAGAGAGGGTACTGGGTTAGGATCCAGAAGGCCCCGGCTTTTCCCATGACTCTCAGTGATTCAGGTGGAGACCCTACCCCTCACTGTGCCCCAGGAGCTAACCTGGGTCTCTGAAACCCCTTCTAGAGAAGACAACATACAATACCAGGGACAGGTGGGTGGAGGGCTGGGCCTCTCTCCTAGCCAGGAGGTCGGGCATGGCGGCTGGGGACAGTGGCTCGCCCTCCTGTCGTCACTCCCCCTCCCCGGCTGTGGTCAGGCCTGGGCGTGGAGGTTCAGTGCAGGACGCTGGGCTGCAGGTAGGCCATTAGCTAGGCCCTGGGGAAGAATGTGCCCCTGGGGAGCCTCCGGGCCAGCTGGCCAGTGGCACATAGCCCCTGCCCTCACGGAGTCTCCATTCCGAGGGAGCAACAGCTCCTGTGTCATCTGTCATTAGTCTAGGGGCGATATCCACATGTCCTATTGCTACAGTCCCCAAGTTGCCAGAGTCACAGCACTGCAGACTCAACCTGAGTCAGAGATAGGAGCAGGATCTTCAGAGAGAGCTGTGGGGGCCGGGGGACAGCAGAGGACATGAGACGGAGTACGGGGTGAGGCTGAGCGCAGGAAGAGGGGAAAGGGGTGGGAAGGGCGGGAGCAGAGAGGCCTAAGTCCCAGGGAGTATGTCCAACAGAGCAAAGCACGGAGTCTCCCCAGCTAGGCTTTGGAAGGAGAACCTTTGGGGTATGGAGTGGGAGGGCCTAGTGACTCCTAATCTTTCCCCTTGCGTGTCTCCTTCACCTTGGGGTTTCTTGCTCCAATTCCAACCACTGACATCACGCTGACCCCAACAGAACATTTCCTTGAAGGCCGTGGCTCAAGTGCAAACCGAACCCTCTTCTGGATCTCCTGGCACCATGGAGACCTGCTGGAACTTTCAGAGGCTTGATTAAACAGTATTTGTTGAATGAATGAGCACTAAGGGAGAACAGATGGGTATTAGCGACTGATGTCCACAAGGCTTAAGAATAGCCCGGCTCACAGAGCCTGGGTTTCAGAATCTGCCCCTGCCAGCCTTGGTGGGCTCTGGCCTGGCCTGGGCCCCTTCCTTCTGGCTTTCTAGGGAGGAGCCAGTCAAGGCCCAGTACCACAGGGGTCCTTACTGGTGCCCAAGAAACAACGTGGCCCTCTGCAGCCCACCTAAGCCTCTCGCTTTCGTCCCCTTCCCCAGGCAATGACACCTGGACGGAAGGCCCTGTTCTCGGGGGCATGGCTTTCCTTGGGTGGATGTGAAGGGACCCCTGTTTCTTAAGCTGGGCTGATTCGGGAGGGATGGGAAGCATGCCCGCTCTTACCCAGAGCGCCCTGGGCAGGGCCGGGGTCTCAGGCAGCTCAGAACTGAGCTTCTGGAGCCTATGGCGGTCCCCGTGCAAGCACCAAACCGACACTGACAGCGTCGGTTTCCAGAGCCTGCTGCTCCGCTCCCCAGGGCCTGCTTGGCCCGGCTCCCCGGCTCGGCTGCAGACCAAGCCAGAGGCAGGGGCTGCACTGGCTGTTCCATGCACTTTGTGTCCACCGCGTGGAAGAACCATCCCGAAAGCCTGGGTTCGTGGAGTGATGGAAGAGCAGCCCCTCCTGTGCCCTGCCCTCTCCCCTCCCACCACAGGGCCCCTCCTGCATCGGACTTCCCAGGCTGTGTTGTTGCAGGTAATTAAAGGGTTTTAATTAAATTAGGATCCCATCTGGCTGGGATCAGCCAGGCCCTTAACGAGGATTGTGTGTCACCAACATCGGAACGTGGATGGGGACTCAGACATGCGGGGGTTGAATTTGGGGACTGGAGGCCTTTCAGATGGGGTGGAGAACCCTTCGGAGCCCTCCAGGGGCTCCCGGCCATGCTGCAGCAGCTCATTCCACCTCCGAAAATGGAGGCTGTGTGTGTGCCCCGATGCCAGGGAGCCGGGGGCAGGAGCAGAGCTCTCCCAGGTTCGTTCCTGCCCGCCAGCCCGTAAAACCTGTCTGGTGCGCGGCAAGATCCGTCAGCATCTTCTCATTTCTCCCGGTGAGGAAACAGGTCCGCAGAAGGAAAGTGCTCGAACACAGCCACCGGGTCAGGTGGGGATAGATTTAACTGTGAGAAGTGGAGACCCAAAGCACAGTGGCTTACATAAGGCAGACATTTGATTTTTCTCTCACAGAGAAGTCTGAAGGGGGAGGCAGCCCAGGGCCAGCGCGGTGTTTCTGCTCCACACCATTTCCTGTGTCATGAGGCGTCCAGGAACCCAGCCTTCCCCTAGCTCCTCGCTCGGCCTCTTCCAGGATGTGACTCTTAGGCCCACGGTCCAAGATGGCGGCGAGAACTGTCCTTCAACTGCCCTATCAACTGTCTTTCTAGAAGTTGCCAAATAACCCTTTGACTTACGTGTCACTGGCCAGATCTCAGTCACATGACCACATCTAGGTGCAAGAGAGGCAGAGAGATAATACTAGTCATCACAGGCAGCCACATGCCCAGCTACACACTGAGGATTCCATTCCTACGGAAAAGGGGGAAATGGATCCTAGGGACAATGAGCGGCCTCTGCCTCCTGCGTTATGGGGCAGAACCAGGCCAGGAAGCCGGGTCTCCTCCCTCCAGCCTGGGGGCCCTCCCGCCCAGCTACTCCAGGAGCAAGGCTGAACTGTCGTAAACCCACATCCAAAAACAAAGGAGGAAGAGGTAACATTTGTCGAGGAAAGTCTTTTAATTTCCCCCCCACTGCTCCCATGTAGGAGGAGCCCTTAGGTTTTCACCTAAGGAGGCCCAAAGCCACCCAGCTAATGAATTCCAGACCCAGGATCGGGACGCAGACATCAATTCCTGCAAGGACACATGTCAGTTCGGGGGCAGCCTCCGTGGTTTGGGAGGTGGCCCCGAGATGATGGACTGGAGCGCTTTGAAGGAGGCATCTGTCGCTTAGATGATCCAGTCAGCTCTTCAGCTTGCCGACAGGACACGGGTCCCGTGGAACCAGAGCCCAGCCCCCGACACTGAGTGCCAGGTCTCCTCCCGCGTTCGCACTGTGCGGATGACGGCAGCGGCCGCTCCAGGACTTTGGCGTAATTGGCAGGTGCCACCCCACCCAGTCTTGCCGCCTCCTGGTGGGGCTGGTGGGGCGTCTCTTCGCCTGTCGCCCCAGCCCCCGGTTCTCCTTGCAGTGCGGCGGGACTCAGAGTCTCTGGAAGTAACATTTCTCTCTCCCGCTCCCAGCCACGGCATTGGATCGCTTCCCAACCCAGAGCAACTGGTTCATCGTGTCTCCCACAGCCCCCTACACCTACCCGGCTTGATAAGCCAGGTCCCCGGTCACCCTCTGACCTTCTGCTGCCTCCACCTCCATACACCCCCTTCCCCCACTTCCCTACCCACCCACCACCTCGTGCAGCCTCTGAGCAACGGGCCTCGCCTCAGGAGACTGCCACACGCAAGGTCACCAGCATCCCTGCCAAGGATGGGGAAGAGGGTGACTCAGTTCCCGCTTGCTCATGCCGGGGAAGAGAAATGAGGGGGAAGGAGGACAGAGGAGGGACCTAGACACCTATTGCTTTTGCCATAAGCTTCATTCAGAGGAAGACTGGGCTTTGCTGCCAGTCATGGATTCCCTCTTGTTCGCTTCACAGACTGCTGGGAAGATTCACCCCATCAGGGATGGGGACCCTGAGGCCTCGACAGTACCTGTGCCCAAGGCCCAAGGGCGGAGGCAGCCTCTGGGTGTGCTGAGAGCAAGCTTTCCCACCCGAGTCCATATTGCAGTTCCTGCCCTCGGGAGACCCCAGTCTGATGGGGGAGGCACAGATTGGCCTCACCGGCTCTTCAGTCGGATGTGGGGTTACAGACCCTTCCTCCTCAGTCCATAGGGCGATATGGGCCTTCATATTCAGATGAAGGAGACAAGGACTCTGCCCTGGGGCAGCTCCCCCGCTAGCTTGAGCAGATGGGGGAGAGGGGGCTGGACCGCGGGACCAAAAGCCTTGTCACTGAAGGGCAGGGGTGGGGGTAGGAGCTAGAGCTTCCTTCTGGGAGAGGAGACAGGTTCATTCCAGAGGAATCTGCCCTCCTGTGTTTGAAAGGCAAGATCAGACAATCAGAGAGCGCTTGGTAGGGACTGGGGGTCCATCGCCCCTGGGAAGATGTCATAGGGGAGCAGAGGCTGGCGCCTTTGTAATGAGAGTTGGGTAGACCACTTACGTTTGTGAGGCCCAAGGGGGCATAGGAAATATCTGGTGGTGGCAAGGATATCAGGACCCAGAGGTCTGTTCCAAAAGAATTACAACTCAGGGGAAAATCTATTAGCAGGATCCCAGCAGAGAGGCGCAGCCAGGTTAGCGGGGAAGACAGAAAAGGAGGGATGAGGCAGCGGAGTGTGCGCGAGGGTGAAATGAAGTTATTAAATCGAACCCACCCCCTGCTCAGGCAGAATGTGCCAGGCGGGCCAGCCCTCCAGCTGTCCGTAGCATCTGGCTCTCCACGAAAGTGGAGCCAAGGGGGTGGGGCAGAGTGTCCCCCGGTCCTGCGGATAGTTCAGCCAGGCCAGGTGAGGAGGGCTCAGGACCCCTGCCCGGCTTCTCTTCCTCCAGCGCCCACACGGCTGTGGGAGGTGGTGGGATCTGGGGGGCATCGGCAGGTGAGAGAACACACCAGATTCCAGCAGCCCCCAGCCCTCCCCCCCACCAGGGCAGAGCCTGAGCCCCTGGGCCTGTCTGAATTCTGAGCACCTGTCCCCATGGCCCCGTGGGGGGAGTGTCTCAAATCTCTGCTCAGGAGAGGCGGCCCCAGGAGGCATAGTGCCGGGGAACTCTGGGACACGAGTGTGAGCTTGCATCATGTGCCCTTTCTGGGTCACTTCGTACAGCAAGGTGGCTGCGAAGGCCTCGTCCAGCTCTGCTCTGCAGTGAGAGGAGCCCTGGGCCGTGCTGAGTGCCGGTAGGCAGAGGAGACAGGCTGGGGATGGCAGGCCCCCCTTCCCCTCATGCTAGGACTCTCCTTGCTGTGGCTGCATGGCCAAAAGGGACCCAGGGGACCTGAGTGCTGCCCTCCCAAGCGAGCAGACCTAGGACGACCTTAGAGAGGGCACTGTGATCTTGGTGCTTGGGACTCAGCGTTCTGCTCACTGAGCCCCAAAGGGCCCAGCTGACTCCCAGGCGAGGCACCACTGGCAGACATCCACCCCCAAGGCCCTCCTCTCGGCTGGGGCAGGGGAATGGCTGCTTTCAAGCCTCCTTCTGTCCCCACTTCCCCCAACCCAGCCTGTTCCTACCCCTGTGCATCATCAGACTGAAACCCCAATACCCCGATTCTCTGAAAGGACCCTCCCAGGAGACTTCCCCAGGAGAAGCATCAGAAGTCACAGTTGGGAGAGCGCCTCAGAGGTGTCCTTTCATGTTAGGGAGCCAGAGAGGAACGGAGAGGTCATATGAGTGGTCCTCACAGTGCGGTCGCTGGGCCAGGTGCACTGGCATCTACCTGGGTCCTTGTCCGAAAGGCAAATCCTTACACCCCACCCCAGACCTACCGAATTAGAAACTCGAGCCCAGAAATGCATGTGTTAACCAACACTCAGTGATTCAGATGCCCACTCACACTGGAGAAGCTCTGGGTTGGGCAAGCTCCTCCTTTCACAAAGAAGCAGAAAGAGCCCCAGGGAGGAGAATGGACTTGCTCCGAGGCCACGGAGCAAAATACTGACCGGGTGAGAGCAACGGTCCCCCACCCCGGGCCCACCCAGATGGAACCTAGGGAGGCAATGTGGAACACAAGGGCCCATACCACCTGCTTTTTCCTCCCCAGGCTGCTTTGCGGCGGCCACCCCCCGCCCCCCGCCAGGAGTGTCGCCCAGCCTTCCCGACAGCTCCAGAAAGGGGGCCGGAGAGGGGAGCCCTGAGTCCTCGGTGAGCAACAGCTCCAGCAGCCGGTGGAGCCCCGCAGCTCTGGTCTCCAGGAGACATCCTGCCACCGTCTGAGCGAGGCTGGTTGATGGTGGGGCACCCAGGGCCCTTTCCCTCCCCGGACAATTCGGAATCCAGTGACTCGGGAAAGCTTTATTCCCGGCTCCAAAACAAGACTCTGCACACAGAAGTTGACTATCAGGTGATTCCACGCCCCGCCCGCCCCTCCCCCACCCACAGACAGACACCACGGAACAGGTCCAGCAGGCCCTTGACAGTCTGGCGTCCCCCAGCCCCACGGGCCAAGAGGGGAGGTGCCGGCTCTATCCAGGGGAGCCCCAGGCCGACAGGCAAGGCTCGCTGGCTAGACAAGGACACTCCCAGAGGAGCCAGCAGGGGGTGGGGTGGCGGAGGGACACAGCGCAAGGGCGGGCTCCCGTCTGTGGCCTTGGTGTTGGGAGAACCACAAACACCCTCTGTCTCAGCTTAAGGATGTGTGTCCCGTGAGCACGAGGGTGGGCGGGGGCGCGGGGGTACGCAGCCATGGCAGGAGAGGGAATTTTGGAAAGCGATGGCCTGCCTGGGAACAGAGGGTCTATTTGTCAAGACATCAGAAAGACTTCAAGGGTCACCACTTCAGCCTCAAGCCAAGCTCAGTCCACAGTCCAGGACAAGGGCTTACAGGGGGGCCCCCCTCGTCCTGCCCCCTGCCCCTCCCCCCTCCCGGAGCTGGCTCCCAGGCAGCCCCATCTCTGCCGTCCTTTGTCGCCTACTTGGCATCCACGGTGACGAAATGCCCTTCTCCTTGGTGCCGCTATTCCTCAGGATGGCAAGGAGGGAGCCCAGGCTTTCGGCTCCTCTCCGTCCCTTTACTGGGGCCACACTCGTCTGCCTTCCCCAGAAGCCTCCCGCACCCAGCATCTTCTTGCTCCTCCATGGGGAAGCCCTGCGGGGCTGCGCAGAGAGCCCACTCCTCCCCCAGCGCGCCCGCGTCCCAGTCGCTCCACCACCGCAGGCTGGGCCAGCCCTCGGGACCCCTTCCCCGCCACCGCTGGAGACTCGGCCCTGGCCTTACGCGGCATCTCCTCCTGTCCACCCCCCTCCCTGCCTGAGGTCCCTGCCCTGCCCTGCCCAGCATCCAGCCCGGTGGCCTCCCCCGTGGGCAGACCTGTCCTTCCAGCCCCGGCCTGGCCTCTGTGGCCTGCCCAGGGTCAGCCGGAGGGGTAGTAGGGAGTATCGCTGTGGTAGTTGTAATCCGGGCACACCTTCTGGACCAGCCTGTAGTCCGTGCTGTAGAAAGCGATATAGACACAGACGACTCTGAAGGGCTGCGAGCAGCTCCAGGAGGCCGAACTCTGAGCGTGGTCTCGGGAGCAGGTCTTGGCAGGGTCGTGCGTGCAGAGCGAGGTCCGGCGGCCCCGTTCCACCTTCTCCCACTCCATGCGGCAGTTGAAGATTTTGGAGGCCTTGGCTTCGATGAAGATCTGTTGCTCCTGGTGGAACTCTACGGCTTTACTGGGGGGCACGAGGCTGATGGAGATGTTGCCCTGGCCCGTGGCGTTGTGTCGGAAGTGGACGCTGAAGGTCCCGTTGCCGTGGTCCACGATCTTCCCTGTGACGAGCAGGTTCAGGGCCACCGTCTTGATGTTGGAGTAGAAGTCACCCCAGCCGAAGATTTTCTTCACCTTGGCCGAAGGTGGGGGGCTGTGGTTCGGGCGGTTGGGGGGCTGCCCAAGGACCCCCCATGCCTCCCCGGGCGGAGCCAGCAGCCCTAGGAGAGTGGAGTTGGCCATGGGGCGGGACTTGGGCGAGATGTGGCCCCGCTTCCGAGGCATTCGGGGCCGGGGCTGGCTCTCATGGTCATCGTGCTCGGGGTCCTCCGAGCCGGGAGGGCCATCATCCTGGCCGTAGATGACCTGTGGAGGGAGTTGGCAGGAGAGTGAGAGTCCTGTCCCCCAAGGGCCCAGGAGTTCTGGTCCCTGTTCCCACCAACAGCCTGTCCCTTCCACTGACCTGAGGCTGAAGGACCTCCCCACACCCGCACATCACCCACTTACGCTAGGGGTTGGGTGTACATGCTGGCTTGTGTCATGGTCCCAGCTCACCTTCTGACATTCGGGTCACCCCCATCCCCTCCCCCCACCATCCTGCCTCTGGCCACTGCTCAAATTCTGGAAAGAGGATCAAGAATTCTCTCCAGTGGACCAGACAGACACAGTCCCTGCCCCTAGGGACTCTCCAGTCTGATGGGGGAGGCCCAGCTCCGGATCTTGGGAGAGTCCTCCTCTGATATCAGAAGCATAGCCTTGTGCTGACGGAGCCCTCCGTCTCAAGGAGAGGCAATAAGGTCACAATTTCACAGAGGAAATTCCCTACCTCTGAGAAATTCACAAGGTGAACAGGAAAGCTCCATCCCTCTGCTGGGAGAGCCCCTGGGTTGACCGGAGAGAGGCAGCCCCTGCTTTTTGGCGCTTCCTAGTGTGCCCGATGAGACACCACCTCCCTTAACCCTAGGAAGGGTTTTTGTCCCCTGAGGCTAAGAGAACCAAAAGACAATGGACGAAGAAAGCAGAGCCCAGTGACATTTTCTATCATGCACAAATGCGGTTTAGATTTAGGCACGGGGGAGGGGAGTATGGTTTTGAGGAAAAGGGCAGGTCCAGATATGGCGCCGAGGCTTCTCTTTTGGCAGAAGGACTAGGAGGAGCCCGAGAGTGAATTCACAGCCAGGATGGCCAAGATACGGAAGGTCAGAAACTCTGGGGATCACCGATGGTGACGTTCCCCGGACATTTACGGCTCACAAGGCAGGAGTTCTTATGCCCATTCTACAGATGAGGCTGCCAGGATTCAAAGGTGGCATCCCTACAAGGCTGAGTCACATAGGGTCAGCCCTCCCCTTCCACCGCTCACTCCCGGCCTCAGGCACCAGATAGGTCCCTTTACGGAGGTTCTGTCCAAGCCCACCCCCACCTGGAATCTTGTGCCAAACTGCCAAGGCTTGGCCAGCCTCTGCTGGACTGGCTCTGGCAACAGGCAACACTTGGGAAGGCCCCCTGGAGGAGCTGTGGGGAGGGCCAGCAGGACAGCGTGACCCTGCTCAGACACGGGCCGCTCAGGAGGGCATCAGGGACGAGACGAGGTTTCCTGAGGGCAGCCGCCCGGTGTGTGCTTACTCAGCTTCTAAAGGGAGTAGTCGCCCTCTGTGTCTGTGTTACCAGCACTAGGGGCAGCGGTGGCCTCTGGGAGAATGGGGGAATGCCTGAGGGCAGGGCTCTGGAGGGCTCCAAAGGGGCCGCTGGGGGTCTTCATGCCCCCCCCTTCTGGCTCGGGCCATGCCCTCAGAGGTGTGCTAGGTGGCCCTGACTGCTAGGCCCCAGGGGTAGGGTGGAGGGACAGCCAGGAGGGCCCGGGGCTGCAGACGCGTGTTTACTTGGCCCTGGGGGTCGCCGCTGAATGGCTGGAGGGTGGGGAGAAGGGCCGCAGGTGCGGAGAGAAGGGAAGGGTGCTTCCACACTGTGGCAAGGGAGAGCTGGCACGGGGGGCATTGTTTTGAGGAAACGGGCAGGTCCAGATGTGGGGCCGAGGCTTCTCTACGGCAGGACTGGGGGCGGGGGGCCGGGGTGGGACTCCCGGGCGTCCCGGGCGGCGGCGACGCGGCGAGCGAGCGCGCGGGGAGCGGGCTCTGGGGCGCTCCGCTCAGCTGCCGCGGGCGCCCGGGGCGGGAGCCGCCTGCCCAGGTCCTGTGGGGCTCGGGCTGCGCGCAGCCGGGAGAGGAGAGGAAAACAACAGGCGGGGAGGGAGGGAGCGGGAGGCAAGGCGCGAGCGGGGGCCGCGGGGGGCCGCCCCCTGCCTGGACAGGCTCCGCGCGCCGGGGGACCCAAGTCCCGGGCCCTCGGGGTCCCCGAGGTCAGAGAAGAGCCCAGGGCCCCAGACCTGGCAGATGGTCAGCTCCGCCACCCACCCCCACTCCCCTTCGGCGCGTCCCGGGGCGTCGGGACGGGGTCGGGTAACCCCCTTGGCGCCCCGCTGCTGGCCTTTTCCCTCGTGCTGGCCGCACCTCCCGCCGCCGGCGGCCGAGTGGGTGGGCCAGCCGAGCACCCTCTCCCCGCCCCTATTAACCCTTGCGGTCCAGTCTCGGTCCTCGGACCCGCCCTCTCCCCCGGCCTCCGGGCTTCCCCTCCATCCCGGGGATGTCGGGGGGAAGGGAGAAAGTTTCCGGGCTCTCCCCCGTCCTCCGGGCCCCCGCCCCTCCGCGCGGCTCCCCGCGGGCCACTCACCAGATAGAGGCTGCCCTGCACTAGGAACACGAAGCAGCAGCGAGTCAGTTGCATCCTCCTCTTTTGCTCTCGGGCCCCTTGCTCTCCTCTTTGCCTGCCGGGCTCCCAGGCCCCTGCCTCGCCCCTGCTCCTTCAGGCGCGCCGTCCCATGCTCCAGTCCCCGGCGGCTCGCGGCCCTCCCCTCTGCCGGCCGCCCCGGACCGACCCCGCCCCCTCCGGTCCAGCTGTGCAGCCACCGCCCCCCTCCCCCGGCCCAGCTGTGCGCGGCACGGCCCCCTCTCGAGGTCCCAGATGTGAGCCCCGAGCACCTCGAAGGGCCCCAGCCGCGCGGTGCCTCTGCCTTTCCAGATCCGCGCCCGGCGCCCCCCTCGGTCCAGCGGCGCCGCTCTCGCCCAGATGTGCTGGGGACCCGCGCGCGCGCCCGTCCCTGGCGCTAATTCCCCAGACCAGACGGCCCCTCCCGCCCCGTCGCGGCGCGCCCCCTGGCGGACGCCCCTGGCCGCGCCGCGCCCCGCCGCCCGCTCCCCGCGCAGCACCCCGCCAGACTGGAGCGCTCCTGGCGCCCAGGCGTCTCCCGCTTCCTCGTCCCTCCCACCGGCGGCGGCGGCGGCGGCGGCGGCAGGTACGGTGAGCCCAGCCGGTACCTCCGGAGTTAACTCCTCCCCTGCCGGCCCGCAGCCCGGGGACCTAGGACGAAGGGGGCAGGACGCGGGGGCGGAGGGACTCTCGGCGAGGAGAGGAGAGGGTGGTGGCCCTGGCATAGGGACCTTACCCTTTCCATCCCTCTGGCAAGGCGCCTGTTCCTCCGCAGCGGGCACTGGGAGCCTGCTGCCCTACCCTGAACCCCAGGAGACCTGGACTTGAGAAAGGTTATTTTTTCCAAACCCATTCCTACAGCCAAAAAGAACGTCAATAACGAGTAGCCTATTCCCCACAGCTGAAAGTCACTTTCTTTCTGCAAGACTTGCTTCTGTGCGGAGGGAAGTTCTTCTAGGTGTCTAGCCTCTACTCCCTTGTTATAATGTCAGTTTTTTTCCTCTTCGACTTTACTCAGAGGGGCTGGGATAGCACCCCCCCACACACACCCTGTCCAGTCACTGTGACAGGAAACTTTTGGCCAGAGCCCTGGGCTGAAAAGGTCACTAGGGGCCAGGCTGAATTCTGGGGCTGGGGTTAGAGATAAGCCGCCTGAGAAGCTGAGGACTGAGGGGGGCAAGGTCTCCCCGGAAGCTGTGTCTGCATTCTTCACTGTTTCCCCTCCCTGTGACTCAGGGAGTGACCAGGCTGGGAAACCGTGCTCCTATCCCAACGGGGTCCTTCATTATCTCTGACCTCTGCAAACCTCCAGGGCCGGGAGGAAGAGCAGGACCCCGATCTGAAATCCCCAAAGGTGGGTCCCGTCCTCCATCATCCCACTCATATCCATGTTTCCTTGCTGGAATTCCAGGACCCCTGGAGTCCTTAGAAAAAGCAAAGGTCAAGTCCTAGCACCCCTTGGAGACTGTGAGCGTGGGGAGGTACCCCCGCAGTTGGAGTGGCCCCAGCTTGGGCCAGGGTCCAGGGAGCACGCCGGGTGGGCACTCTGCTCTGTGGCCCTCCAGGCCCAGCTTGGTCTCTGGCTGCAGCCCCCAGCACGCACCCAGCCTCCTCCCCCACCATCTGCCAGGCGGGTGCGCGGGGAATGCAGATGAATCTTAATATCAGCCTGGGCCAAGTGCGATGAGGGAGACAGATTTTGCAGAACCCAGACAGCATCACAGAACCCCCTGCGTTCCCCAGGCACCCTGGGCAGTACCAGCCCTTCCCTGGTGGGGTGTGTGTGTGTGTGTGTGTGTGTGTGTGTGCATGTCTGTCAAAGACCCCCAAAGTCAGGGGAAGAAGGAGCAGATCAATCTTTGTCTGGCCTCCGAGCCTCTGGTCCGGCTGGGAGGAAGAAGCTGTCGGCCTGAGCGTGGGCAGCTGGCTCCAGCGCGCAGCCAGGCAGAGGCGTAGCTGGGCCCACTCCCTGTCCATCCCCAGGAGGTCCTAGCCCCAGGGGAGCAGTACGGCTCCGGAGAACGAACACAGGTTTTCAGGGCAGCCAAACCTGGATTCCACTCCAGGCCTGGCTGTGTGACCTTGGGCAGGTTGCTTTGGTTCTCTGATGCCAGTTTCCTGATCTGTTGTTGCAAGAACTCAAAGAGACAAAATGTGCCAACAAAGCTCAGGCACAATGGCCGGCGGGCAGTCGTGGGAGTGCAATAAAGGGACGTTCTCGCTTTTCTACTTCCCACACATTTGCTCTGGCTGTGCCTCCTGCCAGGCTTGCCCTCCCTGCCCTCTTGGCCATTTCTGGCTCTCACTTCCTTCAAGTTCCCCCGCTGCATTCATCCGTCAAGCACTAGCTGAGCCTGTCCTCAGTGCCAGGTGCGAGGCCATGGTCTGCGATACAGAGACGGGTGGGACACAATCCCTGCCCTCAAGGATCTCACTGGCTAGTGTGCAATCAAGACACGGAAATCGATGCTTATAATTCAGTGTGGTGAGCGGAATAACGGACCCCTGGGACAGGCAGTATGGATGCACCAAGTACGGTGTGCGCAGGGTCCGCGGCATCAGGGATGGCCTCCTGGAGGAGGTGATGCCGAAGCGGTGAGGAGGAGTCAGCCAGGCAAGGGCCATTCCTGGCAGAGGGCACTGACTGGTCAGAGGTAGGAGGCTGCAAGAAGAAGCCATGTGCTGTCACTGGAGCACAGGGGGGAGGGGAGGCGGGGGGGGAGAGGCTGGAGCGGGAGCTTCTCCTGTGTTGGGTCATGGGCTAGGACCTTTGAAGGGTTTTCAGGGGGCTGGTGATTATAGTCAGATTGCATTTTGGAAAGCTTTTGGAGAACTCACTGGAAAGAGGAGAGTCTGGAGGGAGGGAAGGGGAGGGAACCGCTTAGGGGATAGAGGGAAGAGTCTGGGGAGAGAGGGGGGACGCCGAGGACATCATTAGGAGGCAAAAGAATCAGGATGTGGTTGTTACTGAGATGAGAGAGGAAGGAAGAAAGGGAGTTGAGTATGCTACCCAGGTTTCTGGCGTGGACAACAAGGCAGGATGCTTGCTGAGGCGAGCACTGGAGGTGGGAGAGGGGGAGGGAAGTGGATTCTGGGGAAAGGGTGATGGGGTCAGCTTTGGTCATGTGAAGTCTGGGTGCTGCTGGCCACCCAAGGGTGGGATAAAGTCTAGCTTGGGGTGCGGGAGGGGCAGATGTACGAGGGGAGCAAGGGGCTCGGATGGGGTAGCCCTGGGCACGCTGGCATTTAAGGGACGGGCAGAGGAAGAGCAGTCCCCAAAGGTCCCCCGCTTGGAACTGGCCGCCAGGGGGCAAGGAGGGCAGGCAGGCTGGTCCTGGAAGCCGTGGCAGCGTTGGGGTTCTCACGATTGAGCATGCCAAGCAGAGTGGGGGTTCTTATTTCTTTTTTAAGATTTTATTTATTTGACATAGAGAGAGAGCACAAGCAGGGGGAGCAGCAGGCAGAGGGAGAGGCAGAAGCAGGCCTCTCGCTGAGCTGGGAGCCCCGACACTTAACCAACAGAGCCACCCAGGCGCCCCCAGAGTGGGGGTTCTTACATGCAGATTCTAGGATCTCACCCCAGGGAGACTTTCAGGAGAAGGGAGCCCAATACCATGTATTTTTATAAGCCCCTAACCCCCAACCCATCCCAGGTGATGCCAATGGAGGTTGCCTCTGAACTTCACTCCCATAAACCCTGGTGTGTGGGGAGTGTCAGGAAAGAGGGGAGGAACAGCAGCTCAAAGAAACAGAGTGGCCGGCAAGGGAGAGACAGAAAAGTGACCGCTGGGTTTGGCCGAGATTCCTCTGGTAGCTGTACCCTACCTTGGTCCCCCCAGCTGCCCCCAGGGCGGGAAGACAGAGCACAGACACAGTGAACTCTGTGCACAACTGTGCTGGAGAGAGCAAACCCCACCCCACCCCACCCCACCCCCCGCAGTGAAGGGGCAGAACTCAGTGCATGAGGCCAGCCCCCCTGGCCCCCAGCCTTCTCGGTGCGTCCGAGGGCACGCTGGGTGTGGTTGGCCTTTGCTCAGCCCCTCTGCTTGCACCTGCTTCTGCCTCCCTCTCCTTCTCCTGCCCCTCAGGGCTGCAGGGAAGCACACAGCACTGGTAGGGCCTGGTCAGGGCTTACCGAATGGCTGGGAAATGGGGTTCCTGATGCTTTGAAAGGCAGAGAGTGGATGCCCTTGAGCCAGCTGGAGCCAAGAGGTCTGGGGGGTGGGATGGGGAGACAGGAGCAGATCATGATGGTTGACACTCTCTCATGTTTACCTGGCAGTTTGCAAGTTGAGAGTGTTATGAGGGGGTGCTATGCACAGGGGACTCGGGGAGCCCAGAGAGAAACCCTAATTCAAATAAGGGGGCCAAGGACTCATGGCAGAGAAATTGGTCCTGTGATAGGAGGATTGGCCCAGGTGGGAGGGGAAGGAAGGAACCTTTCCGGAAGAGGAAGCGACTGCAAAAGGCCAGAGATGAAAGCAATGGGAGTGGGGTTCTGAGAAGCTGAGATGAAAGGATGATTTGTTCCACAAATAGGCATCGGGCCTCGACTTTTATGTCCGGCCCTGGGCTGGGTGTGGGGGTACAGCTGTGATCGGCAGTCCTTACGCACACGCAGAATTTGGGCTGTGACAGAGACAGAGATGAACCAGCCAAGGACACGGAAACACGAGCTCTAAGATGGTGGCAAGTGGTGTGAAAGCAGAACAGCAGGGAAGCTAAAGAGGGGCCGGGGAGAACTCTGCGAGACGCGCCATTTCAGCAGGGATCGACCGGCCAGGAGGCCTGGGCCAGTGTACAGCGGGTGGGGGGGGCTTCCAGGCAGAGGGAACAGGACATGCTAGGACCCCGGGATGAGGAAGGGTCCAGCGCCTCTGAGTGCGGCCCTGGAGGGGAGGAGGGAGAGAGAGCCAGCCGGGCAGGCAGGGCTGGACGGCCAGGGAATTTATGCGTCTAGTTAAAGGTTTTGGGTTTCATCCTCTTATTCGGGTGGTTTGGGTTGATTACAAGTTTTAAACAGGGGTCGGATTGGCGCTCAGAACAATCACTAGAAAGCTCACTCGGACAGCAGCGTGGAGGGAGGATTTGGGAAGGGGTAAACTAGAGGCTGGGAGGTGAGAGGGGGCTGATTTAGGGCAGATGCCGGGGGATGGGATGGACAGGATGGCCCTGAAAGATGTTTAAGGAGTGTGATGGAGAGGAGTTTGACTCCAGGACATGGGGTTCAGGAGGCAAAGATGCCCCCCGCCTTTCTGGCCCAGAGAACAGGACTAAGAGCAGGTTTGCTGGAGGAGATGGGGCACCCATCCTTGACAGGTGGAGTATCAGGGGTAGCGGGGTGCGCAGGCGCAGTGAAGAGCTGGGGGCAGAGTGCAGGGCTCCCCAGAGGGACCAGACTGGGATGTGTAGGAGCCTGGAGGCTCATCAGAGGTGAGACTGGGAGGAGTTTGCACAGAACAGAACACAGCAAGGGAGCAAAATGGGGCTGCCAGGGCAGGTCGTGGAGGAAGGAGTGAGGGAAAAGAGGGGGGCACCAGGACAGGGGAGCAGGTGGGAGACCGCTGGTCCCGAGAGCCCTGAGGGAAGCTGCCCACTCATGTCCCAAGCCTGCATGCCTCAGGCTTTGAGAGGTCGTTTTGTCTATGCTCCTGCCTCACACAGGATCTCACCAGCCAAGAGGGACCTTCTCCTGGCTGTCAAGGCTCCCACGTGTGCTCTCCTACAGTGGAGAGGGCAAGCACGTGGAGTCCGGCAGGCCTGGGTTAGGGCGCATCTCTGAGATCCGCTGTCTAGGTGATCTTGGGTGAATCTCTCTTGTTCTTCCGGCCTCAGCCTCCCTGTGAAGGGGGATCAGAGTGCCCATCTCATCGGGTGGGGACCGAGGAGTGTGAGAGCATCCGGCTTGCTACTGGGCGCATAGTAACCACCTGGTCTTTGGTCGGAACCGAGCTCGTGGAGAGGGCTTTGTAAACAGAGAGGCACGGAACAAAAGGCGTCTGGCCGCGCTCTTGCTGCAACATCTCAGTATCTTCAAAGGTGAGGAGCAAAGGGGAGAAAACAAGGCCGGAGCTGGGCCGCTAAACTGCAGGACACCTGGCAGGGAGCCGACACCTGGCACCAGGTCACCTGTCCGCCACCTGTCGGCTGGCCCCGGGTCGTTGTGGTCCACACCAACTCCCGCAGGGGGCGGTGGAGAGATTGCGCGGGCGTGGCGCGGCGCTGCGCGGCGGAAGCGAGCGGGGTCAGCGCGCCACCTGGTGGGCACTTGGGGCTCCCGGGGAAGGCGAGGACCTCCGCCCGCAGCGCCCCGGCCCTACCCCGCCCCCACCCAGCTCCTGCTGGTGCGCAGAACCCGCCGCCCGCCCGGGCCCCGCGCCCCGCGTCCAGGCGCTTCCTAAAGACCCCTTAAAACACCCATGGCGAGAGCTACTCAGAGGCGTTGATCCGCCCCAGGTCTGCAGCCAGACGGCCTAGGTCCCAGGCCTGGGACCGCTATGGCTTTGGCAAGTGACTTCACCTGTCTGTGCTTCAGTTCCCTCGTGGGGACAGTTAACAGTATCCACGTATGAGGTTGTTGAGAACAGAGTCTGGCACATAGTAAGTGCTCAATAAATGCTGGCTGTTACATTCGTGTTCGGTTACTCGATCCACCACGAATTTTCAAACGCCGGGAGCTGGGGCGGGTTGGGGTGGCAGCTCTGAGGTGGAGGTAGCCTCAGCTGCCAGGGGGAGAGGGGCTTCGTATGACTTGGTGCCCGGACATGAACCTCGGGTGTTTAATTTATGAAACGGGTCAATATAACATCTGCAGTGAGAAGTTCCCGCTTCCTTTTCACGGAAGGAGCTCCAGGTGGGCGAAGAGGCAGGGCACCCCAGGACCCGCACGTTCTTCCGCACCCCTGGTCCTTGGGTTTGCCTCCTGAGTCCCGGCCACACAAGCCCGAATACAGGGGCGCGCGCCTCTCTGGACCCCCCAAAGACAATGGGGCCAGAGCGCCAAGTGGCAGCCACTTCCAGAGGTCGGGGAGCGTCCCGCCCCCACCCCAAAGGGCTGCCCGGGTGCTTCTGGCCCCTATGGGCTACTTGTCGCCAGGGCGCCGGGACACGCCGGGCTGCGCCTTCCATTTCCAGGCCTGTGGTGACGCCTGGCGGCCGAGGGAGGGACAACCGCGACCTCCACCCTGCAAGGAATCCCAGCTCTGCTGCTTAGGGTCCCCGCTGGGTACCGCTGGATAGGAGTTTGGGGGTGGGGATGAGGGGCAGGCACTGTCAGAGGGATCCAGCAGGTAGAAGAGAGCTTCCCGGAGCAGCATGGGCCTGGGCTTCTGTTAGATGAAATCTGGGGTCTTCCATCCAAACTAGATCAGAGATGGGGCAGGGGGAGTGAGGAGGTTTGGGGAAGGAGCCAGATGAGACACCAGGGGGTTCAGAGGAAGACTTCTCTAGTTTTCTCCCTCCACCCCATTTGGGGTCCTCATTGTTCCCTTCTGGTGCTTAAGTGCCCCAAGATTTCAGCGGGAGCGGTGTGGGGCAGTGCATGGGGGTGGGGGGTGGGGAGTGAGCCTAGGAACGGCCACAGCCTGAAAGGGGCCTCCGTCTGCAGCCACGGAGGCCTGAGGACCAGCAGCACACTTGGACAGGCAGCGGGAAGGATGCCACCTGGAAATGCTTTTCTAACCCCTGTTCTGTCCTGGACCGCCAGGGGAGTGTGGCTGTCCACACCCACTTCCTGCCAACTCAGCACCAGCCTCCTCCTGGCCCTTGCCAGCTGGTGGGGTCTGACCTCAGCCCGAAGGCATCACCTACTCACCCTTGAACAGCAGCCCCGAAGTCAGCCACCTCCAGGATTTCACAAACGGTGCCAACTCAGGGAATGCAAAATCATAGCCCGTACACACTGACCCGCAGACATGTGGCCTCCTGTGTTCCCCACGCCGCCAAGGGCCCACCCTCCAACTCATCGGGGGTGCCAGCCTCGCCTTGGGCCTCTCTCCCCAATATCCGATTGCATTTTCTCCACCTCGCTGCGGGCTTCATGGCTTCACCATTGCTCACTGGGGCCATGGCAGCCCCCGAATGGTCTATCCCCACCTCCCCGTTCCTTCCCTACGCAGAGAGAGACTGATTTCTACGATGCTTATGTGATGGTGACCCTCTCGTGTTTCAAATCCTTGGGAGTTTGGCCACAGCCCCAAACGAGCCGAGCCAGACTGAGAACACTCCCTACAAATTACCCAAATTCTCTCACTGAATCGCACAACCCAATGAGGTCGTTTCTATTCCTGCCACATTTTACAGAAGAGAAAGCAGGCTTCGAGAGCCAGAGTGACTTTCCCAAGGAGCCACAGTGAATACTCGTCAGAGCTGGGATTTGAACGCAGGTGGTCTGGCTTCCAGAGCCCACGCTTTCACCCACCGCCCCAGGGAGTCCAGACGAGGAGGAATTTGTCTTGTTGGGTAGGAGATTCCTTTTTTAAAAAATAGCACAGATGATCACTTTTAATTTTCATAGAAGTGTTTCTTTTTACAGCTTTTCTTCTATTTTCCTTTACTTCTAGCAAGGGATACTGTTTTTCCATTTATGGGAGTCATACAAAATGTCCCTTGAAAATGAATTTAATTTTAGGGAAAAGAAGTAGCTCGTTGAGAGACAAGTACTACGTACATGCTAGCACAGGTGGGATGTGGATACGGGAACGGTGTTGGCGCACTCCCGGGAACGCACTGTGCAGCGAAGGGCAGTCTATTCAGCAAACTTTCGAGTGCGCTGGCCCTGCTTACCCGGCCAGCTGCTCTCTCCCTTTCCTTTCCTACCCGCACCCCCTTTCTGGAGCCTTGGAACCACCTGCAGCTCCCCAGACACACTAGGCTTTGTCTGGCTCTGGTGCCTTTATGCACACTGCTCGCTCCGCCTGACCTCCCGTTCTTGGCTGCCCGGCAAACACCTGCTTACCTGTGGCAGCCTCCCCAGCTCAAGCAGCCTTTCCTTCCTGAAGCTTCCTGAAATGGAGTTGCCATGTCTCCATCTCCCACCACTGTTCCCACAGAGTCATCTGTCCCCACCTCATTACTGCACTTTGTTATTTCCCCTTCCCTCCCCAGAAGATAGGGACAGCCTTCTCTGATCCTTGCGCAACCCTGTCCTGCTGACCATGGCTTTCTGGTGCCCTTAGAGACGTTCAACCCCGTCACGGTGGCCTCCAGCGCCCCCCAGTGGGGCTCCACTTGTAATGTGCTCCTCAGGGAGCCCTTCCCTGGCAGTGCCCCCCACCCCCAGCAGCAGCCTGGTACCTGTCCCGGAACCCATCACCCCCAGCCCATCACCCCACCATTGCCCCCAGAAAGTTCATCACCATTTGGAAGATCCTCATTTCCTCTCTATTGCCTCCACTCCCTCACTGGAATGTAAGCCCCATGAGGGCAGTGGCATCCTGACTGCTGTCTGATTTGCCCGGGAGTCCAGGCTTCGCACAGGGCAGGCAGCGGATGTGTGGTAGGTCTCATTGCTTCCTATTCGTTGAGCGAATGGCCTTAGAGAAACAAAGAAAGACGACAGTCTTTCAACCAGGCTGGTGACCTCAGAGGTGTGGGGCTGGAAAGGGAGAGAGGAGATTATCAAAGTTTTCTCCAGATCCTTCTGGTTTGTTTAAGCTGTTACAAAGAGCATGTAGTACTATGGCTTCTAATTAAAAAGAAAATCCAATAAAGTTAATAAAAAAAAGAAGGGAAATAAATGAAAGTTTTCATTTCCTGGGGAAACATAAGAAAAAAGCAGAAGGCTTCATGTGGGAAATTATTTGGTGTGTCAGGGAGCACAGGGAGTCTCCTGAGGCTGGGGATTAGGGTGAGCTGAAGAGGATGGAGGGTACGGTGGCAGAAGAGGGGTTGGGGGAAGACAGGAAGTTTCTAGAATTGTTATAGGAAGGGTCTGGGTAGAAGGAGTGGGAGGCACAGGTGGAACTGGGAGGCGTGTCTAGCGTCAGCCAGTGGTGGGTTGATTTGGGGTGGTTGGTGGGGAGCATGGCTGGTGTGGGTGACCTGGGAATCTGGGGCCATCCCTTGGCACCACCCCTGGGACATAGCCCATCCTAGAGTCCAGTCCCTGGCCCAAGCCCCTGTGGGGGCTAGTCATCTTCCCTCTCTGGGCTTCAGTTTTTCCAACAATAATGTAGAGATTGACACAGGAGTCACCAAGGTTCTCCCAGCTTGGATGGCCGCCTCACTGGGCGCTGACTCCTGCGGCCCAAGGACCTCACGTCCTCTGGCCAGAGCCCGCAGCCGCCCAGATGCCCCCACCCATGACCGAGCTCTGAACGGGCAGCCTCCGCCTCCGGCCAACAGAGGGCGCCGCGGCACCTGGCCGGCTCCGCGCGATCCAGAGCCGCCCGCTGCGGGCCGAGGTCCTGGGTGTGCCCCTGCGTCTACTGCCTCCCCATCCACGGATCCTTCTCTCTGCTCCCGTGGTCATGCCAATGTCTACAGGACTCGAGTGTCCAGCTCTCTGGGCCTGGGCCGAAGAGGGCAGCCTGGATCTGGAGCCTGAAGGACTCCAGAAGTCATTCCTTCCATGCCCCTGCCTCTAATCCCTGCCTCTCCTATCCCTCCCTGGAATCCCCCACCCCACCCCCATCCGGAGCTGGCTGGGCCCCAGCCCCGACATCTGTGGGCAGGATCAGCCCTGAGCGGCAGGCCTCAACTCCCGTGTCTCTCTTCATCTCATCCCAAGAAAGTCCCTCCGTCCCTGTTTCATGCCTCATTGGCTCTGCCATCCCAGATCCGGCAGGCTCTTGGGCGTGTGTTGTCCCAGGATCAGAGGAAGCGCGGCTGCCTCTCAGATGCCTCATTTGACCCTCCTGGGAGTCTGGCCATCCCGGCTGCTCTCCCTGGAGCTGACTGGGTGGGCACACAGGTGGGCCAGGTCGCCCGCAGAACATGGAGGACTCCGGCTGCCTGTGGGCCAAGCCCCCGGCAGGGCCAGGGAAAGGGGGCTCCCACTGATTCTGGGAGCTGAGCAGGCCCAGACTTGATGTGTGATGTAGAGAAATCCCAAGGGAAACCCATGTGGCCCTGCCTCCCTGGCCCTCTGTGGTCCCCAGGATCACTCCCCAGCCGGACTGGGGAGTTAAGCTGTTGGTGCAGGGTCTGTCGTGGGCCGGTGGTGTGAGTGAGGCCTGGCTGGTGGGGCTTCAGGAAAACACATTCCAGGGCAAGCTTCCCAGGAGGAGCCCCGGCCATGTGACATGTAGAGCGGAGAGTGTCTCTCCCGCCAGGCACTCGGGGCTGGGACGCGGAATGAACGTGAGGGGAGGAACTGAGCCAGCAGCACGCTGGGCCCTTGCGGACAAAGATCCCACACCCCAAGCCCCTCCCCTGTCTCCCCTTCGCCATGTGGGGTCCTGTGCTCAGGGTGCCGATGAACCTCTGTTGGCTCTGGGAATCGGGCCAATGGGCTGCTCCTTTTCAGGGTGTCTTACGGCGTCACTGGTCGCGGAGCGCAGAGGGAGCTCCCGCCTGTGGGCCCTAGAGACACAGTGACACATGTGGACGTGAGTGAAGCAGCTGTATCAGCAAGTCCTGGGCTGGGCGCCTGGTCACCTTGCCCAGATCTGTCACCACGGTGGGGCGGCAGGAGGGCACCGTGGTGAAGGCGACTGTCAAATCCAGCTGCAAATCTGGGCACGGACAGCCCTACACGCTTGGCCTCACTTTCCCCACCCGTGCAGTGGGGAACACAGTATCTTCAGCCACACGAGGCTGCTGTGAGAAGCGGGCGGTGGAGGGCGTCGTGACAACCGTCGGAGCACACCGTGTGTCAGAGCACACCCTGCGTCGGAGCCCAATGAACTCGTCTGACCCTACCGGAAGCACATGAGGTCGGTCCTGTTATTACGCTCGTTTTTGTAGATAGAGATGGAGCCCTTGCTCTGAAGGAACTTCCAGTCCAGCGGGGAGACAGAGAAGTAGACAGAAATCCTGGGAACAGGGGCGCCTGGGTGGATCCGTCGGTTAAGCGTCTGACTTGGGCTCCCGTCATGATCTCAGGGTCCTCCGACGGAGCCCTGCTGTCCGCAGGGAGTCCGTTTGTCCCTCTCCCTCTGCCCCTCCCCACGCTCAAGCTCGCTCTCTGGCTCGCTCTCTCTCTCTCCAATAAATAAAATCTTAAAAAAAAAAAATCTTTGGAACCAAATTAGTCCGCACTGGTTGATGAAATGAGAATTCAGACCATAAATGGTCAAGCTCTCATTTGTTCCTCGTAATGCCCCGCGGGGAACCCCTGTTTCAGACAAGCAAACCAGGGCCCGAGTCCGGACCCTCGCCCGAAGGCTCACAGCAGAAAGGGGGGAGCAGCATTGTCTGACTCTGGTGCACAAGCTCCTCCCCCTAAAATTAACAAAATATAAGTTAGACCCAAATGTTCCCCCACATAATTCGCTAGCCCCTTCTTACGAGTGGAAGATCGCAGGCCCCAAAGTCCTCTGCAGCCGCTATAGAGATCACCGGGGCCAACCCTGCCTTCCCAGCCTTCTGCTCAGCCTCTGCAGCTGCGGGGTGACCGGTGGTGACTTCCGCCTGGTTCACCCAGGAGGTGGCATTTGAGGGGGGACTTGAAGGATGTATGGGCGTGGGCTGTCAGGAGGGAAGCCTGTGTAGGAGGAAGGAGCAGCAGGAGCAAAGGCTAGAGGTATATGGCTGGGGGAGGAGGGCAGGGAGGCGTCCTTGGTGGGGAGCAGGGCGAGTCAGATCCGAAGACAGCCGCTCAAGGAGGCCGTGTGGAGGGTTCCTGGGGCAAGGTCTGGGCCTGGGGCGGCCGCGTTAAACCAGGAAGTGCCGGCGGAGCTGTAGTTCAGTGGGGACAAGGTTCCAGCTGCAGGACGGCTGCTGTGACTCAGTGGCCTGGGGACCCACTGGTGGGAAAGTGACTAAAAATAGCTGCTTGCTGAGCACTGAGGACCCCGCTAGTCTTGCCCATTTGGGGGTCTGGCAGCCAGCCCTGGCCGGAGACCCGCGCAGGCCCCGGGCCCCCAGGTGAAGTGAGCTGTGTGTGCCGTGAGCTCGTTCACGCTTGCGGAGTGCAAGGGGGCTCGGGGTGTGTGACTCTCCCTTGGCCGCATCTGCAGGGGGGAGGGGTGGAGAGATGCAAGCTTCTAGAGAAGGCTCAGCATCCTCAGGAGATCGGGAGATCGGAATCCCAGGGTTGCTTAGAAATGACTACCCAGGAGGCACTTGTTAATCGGATGTAAGTGATATGCAAGTGAGCAGGCTTCTTCCTGGCCTGGGCTGAGGCTCCGGGAGTCCTCAGGGCAGGGGCAGTGGAAAGTGGGGCTCTGGGGTGCTGGGAGCGGAGCCCTTTGTCACCTTGGTCTCTCCCAGCTCCGGGATTAAGGCTCAGAACCCCACGAGACTCCATGGCCAACGGTGGCTCGCAGGTGCCACCAGCCTGAGCCCCAGCTGTGGCAGTGCCGTGGGAAGGGAGAAAGGTGGGAGGGAGGGGGTTGGGAGCTGGGTGGGCGCTCCCAGACCTCCGAGGAGAATGGATGTCACAGTGACAGCTGGCCCAGCCTGCCTTCGAAGGTCAGGCGCAGTTGCTGGGCGCCAGGACAGGGATCAAGGGCAGACAAAAGGCCTGGAGGTGGGTGTACAGGGCCCCTGGGGCTTTCTCTGAAGCTTAGAGCACAGATAGATGGAGCTGGGGAAGCCTCACACAGTGCTCTGCCCCCCCCCCCCGCTCTGGGCAGGGGACCCCAGGCCTCGGGAGGGCATGCAGAACACCCAGCACGACTTCATGGGGTTCAATGGGCCCAGACTCCCCACCTCACCAGGGGTTCGCATCCTGACCCACGCGCATGCACTACCTGCACAGTGCACACACCTGCACCCCGGACGCTCTGCAGTCTCCGTGGGGAGCCTGCTCCAGCACCTAGAACCACTCACCTGGGCACCCCCATCCCCCAGGCCTGAGCGCAGGCACCCAGACATAGGCCCACAGGTGCGCACAGCCGGCAGCGGGGCCTTCACCCAACCCCCTTCCCTTACACCCCCGCACAAGTCTACAGACAGGCGGGGGGCAGCGGGGAGCATGGTGTCCTGGCCCCCAGAAGCCCCCCACTGTACTACACTTATCGCCCGCAGGCTGCCATCTCTGCCTCCCTGATCCGCTTTCAGGTTCACACGCGGTTGGGGGTCCAGCTGCCTCCAGAGTCGGGGGTTTGGTGTTTGTCTGACTCCTGGGTCTTATCTCCCTGGGACAGTTCTCTTCCCTGAGGCAGGGGCTACGACCCTTCCCTTCCACTGGGGGCCCTGAAGGCGGAAGCCGCGTAAGGCCCTTCGGATGAGAGCTCCCTGAGGGACTCCTGAGGGCAGGGCTGATGTCTGCTCCGCGGATGGATCTCAGAGATGCCCCGGGGCTCTGCACAGTCCTCATCCTAAGGCGAGGGGGAGGGGGAGTGGACAAACTGCCTTGGGGCCTGACTAAGCCAAAGGTCAAAGGTCAAACATCAGAGTGCCAGGAAGGGAAATCCAGCCAGGAGGTATCTGCACCCCCTCCCCCCCACCATGCTGCCTTGGCCACAGGTCCCTCCTGCTATTCACCCAGGTGGGGTCCTGGGAAGCAGTGACACAGGGCCTGTCCAGGGACCCACACCCCTTCCTTCCAGAAAGTCCTTTGTAGTATCAACCTCAAATCTCTCACGCTGGAGCACTTCCTCTCATTTGGCTTCATGGGGCTCTCGCATGAGGTCTCCTGACCTTGCAGTTTTCCGAGATGTATTGTCCCTTTACAGGCCAACAGAACAGAAAGGGCTTGCCCAGGGCCCACGGGAATTGAGGGGAGAGGCTCGAGGCCGTGCCTCCCAGAACTTGTTCCTAGACCCTCCTTGTTCTAGCATCCTCTCCTGGGTCTTCCTCCAACGCTGCTCCTGCCCTCTGGCCCCTCCTGATGGTGAGTGTGGACCTGTGGTCTCAGTCCCATGTCCCATGGAGCTCTGCCCCCTGAAGTCAGCAGCTGAGGGAGCTTACAGCAGGGCGGAGGGCAGGGGGCAGCAGGGCTGAGCCCCAGGGGAGACTCTGTGGGCAGCTGACTGTCCCCAGGCCCGGCCACACCCCAGAGGTGTGCCTGAGGTCGGTGGCGGTGGGGGCCCTGCCACCCCAGCAGCGGGGGACTCCGTTCAGGAAGTGGCAGGCTGCCTGGGAGTGTTTCAGGACGACACAACCCGCTCCCCTCTCCTTTTGGCCCCTTGGGAGGAGTGGGGAGCGGGGTGGGCACCTGGCGGCTGGACCAGCCCCAGCAAGGGCAGGAAGCAGACCCTCTCGCAGGGAGCCTCCAGCCTCATGGAGAAAGCACTGCCCTGACCTCAGCCATCTCCAGGGTGAAGGGGAGACACAGCCCCTGCCCTCAGGGGGCTCAGGCCTAGAGCAGACAGCCCGACCCACTTTCCTTTAATGATTTGTAAGTCATCCTTCCCCGTGTGGTTGTGTAAGTCTGCCTTTCCCGCCGGCTGGGATCTCTGCAGGATCCTCACCCGACTTCGCGGCTGTCCCCGCCCCAGCGCCACGCCGGGCCCCCCGCAGATGCCCACCGAGAGGTGCTGTGTTGAACGTGTGGGCCGAGTCCTGGTCTGACTTCCGGGGGGAACCCGCTTCTCCCCTTGCAAGTCCAGGAAGTCTCCAGGAGCTACTGATTTTCCTCTCAAACACAGACGTGGCCCCTGCCTGGGCTCCCTGACTCCCCCTACCCCCCGGGGGTGGGGGCCAGCCCTTCCATTCTCTTCTCACCACAGCCAAAGTGGTCCTTCCAAAACCTGCACCTGAAACCATCAATTCCGGGCCTCAAACCATCCATGGCTCCCCACTGCCCTGGGAGCATCCTGACTCCTTGCCTGGCACTCAGAGCCTTTCACACTCAGCCTCACAGGACCGCCCTCATCCCAACCTCAAAGTTCTCGCCTGTAGTCCCAAACCTCCCTCCCCCCCTGCCTGCTCAGTGCTCCTGTCATCCTCGTCTCTCTGAGCATCCATCAGGACGTGGTGGTCTTGGGCACAGGGCCTGGCACTTTCTCACCTGCAAATACCCGTCCGCACACCAGGACACAGCCTTGGAGACGCGGGCCAGCAGCCTCCCTCGAATCGCCGAGCGCACCCCTGCTGCCTCCCCCCCATCCACCCAGGGCTCGGCTCGCCACCTCCTGACTTCCTTCCTATCACCTGTCACAGTCAGGGACGAGCTTGTTTGCTTGTTGCTGGCATGATCAGTGTCTGCCTCGCCACTGACGTGTGAATTCGAGATGGTTCGGACTGTGTCTCTGCCTGGCGAAAGCCGGGCACTGCTGTGGTGGGAAGGAGAGCGGAGGACGCCGGCGGAGCGGTTTCGGAGTGCCGACCCCGGTCTAGGGGCTCAGCGCAGATGCCAGCTTACAGTCACTGCAGCAGAGACCTCGGCTGCCTGTCGGGGGACGCACTGCCGGCGGGCTGGGGGCTGCAGTGGGAGCCCAGGCTTCACCCTGCCACCGCCGCTTCTGCCCCTACTGTCCCTAGACCCATCTCCTGGCTCTCTGCTTGGAGGCTGAGGGGAATCCGTCAGCAGCTGCCATAGCACATGGACAGCTGTGACCCAGGCAGAGTGGAAGCAAGGTCAGACAACAGAAAGAACTTCCAGACCCTGGCTCCTTGGGGACCTGACTTGCGTTTTGTTTCCATAAACATGAGTGAGTGAGTGAACTTGTTTTCTGGAGAGCAAGGAAGGATTCTCCTTGTCCAGCCCAGAGAGTCAGCCGGGACGGTTAAGGAGTGGGGACATCTGGCTGGAGGCAGGGGAATGGCAGAGACGAGTTCGTGGGGGACTTCTTGGGGTCGTGCTGGGAGAAAAGGGGTTAAATACCCCCCCCACACACACACACAAACCTGCTTGCTCAGGCCTCTGCCCAGTGTGTGCTTTGGCTCAGGGAGTTGGCTCTGCTTGCCTGAGGTGTCCCCTCTGTGCCCTCCTTCCCAGGGCGATTGGCAGGCCTGCTGTCCCACAGGCCGGCCGGCCAGCTGTGCAGCTGTCTGGGGCTGTGTCTGGGACGACGGGGCATGAGAACATCTGGGGCTGGGTGTGCAGAGCTGCGAGACAGTGAGACAGGGCCCCTGGGCTGTCGTGGTGGCACAGAGGGGCTCCACGGGCCTGGGGACACCGTGCTGAGCTCCTCCGGCCGGCCCATGCAGCGTGAGAAGGCAGAGAGAGCAAGCGGGCTGGCCCGCTTTGTTGGTGGCCCTTGCTTTGAGAGAGGATGAGTATTAGGGACAGTCGGCTTTCAGCCTGAAGATGCACGCACGGGGGAGAGCAGGCCAGACGCTCTCCCGTGATCTTTGCTCTGCTGGGGTGTGACACACGGGCCACCCTCACCCACCCCCAGCCTCAGTGGACTCGGCAGACTAGGTCAGGGTCCAGGTCTTCGCTCCCCGTTCACGCCTCTTAGCGCATGTTCCGGGTGTAATTGATGATTTGGTTAATGTCTGTGTCCCTGACTCTTCTGAGATCCCTGAGGTCCCCTCTCTGCCGATTCAATATCGTGTTCACAGCGTCAAACCCAGTGTGGGAGCTCCAATGGAGAGGGAGGTGTCTGTGACAAGTTATCAGCCTGTCGTTGCCCGGCTCATAGAAGTTCACGTTCGCGGCTCCCTGCTGCCTCCCCAGTGGGTCCGTTCTCAGCCCTCCCTCTCGGCTTTCAAGTCCGATCTTTCGAACTGAAGCCCTGTGGTCAGCAGCCACATTGCTCCCCAAATTCACTGCCATCAAGCTGTCCCTTTGCCAGAATGGCCCTTCCCCTGCCTACTCCCAACGTTGGCTGCCTTCAAAATCCCACCATAGCCGGCTCAGAGTATCCCCTCCTTTCAGAAGCTTTCCTGGACTCCCCAGAAGGTATAGAATGACTTCGTTATGTGGGATTGGCCTCCCCCTTGAGGATGAGGGTCTCAGCGGCCAGGGTCATGGCCTCACCAATCTGCCTGCCTTCTGCACATTCAACTGTCCTTTGGTGAGTAGAAGTCGAAAAAAGAAAGGGTCCATACCTGGCCCCCTGCCCCGGGCTCGGGACACGCTCACTGTCACACAGCCCAGACACGGCAGGGGTCTGTGGAAGGAGACGTAGTTACGTTACAAAGACCCTCAGCGGATGGTGTGGCAGAGGCAAGGCTAGGGTGAGGCCGGTGAATCATACCTTCAGATAATCCCTTCCCCTGAGTTGGACAGAACCTGTCACTCGTTTCTAGCCAATAAAATATGACAAAGGTGAAGGGCTTTTGCAGATGTAACTAAGGTTCTCAATCAGTTGATTCTGAGTTATCAAAAGGAGCTGGTTCTGGGTGGGTCTGGCTTAATCAGGTGAAAGCTCTTAAGAGGACAGTCAGAGAGAGCCTCTTGTCGGCCTTGAGGAAGCAACCTGCCCAATAGTGAGAGGACCCCGTGGCAAGGAGCTGGGGGCAGCCTCCGGAAGGCAGCCGATCCTGTAGCCCCAGGACTGAATTCTTCCAAGAAATGAGGGAGCTCAGAAGAGGACCCGAACTCAGGAAGGAGTACCGTTTGGCCAGCACCTTGACTGCAGCCCTGGGAGACCCTGAAGTGACCCAGGTCTCCATGACATAATAAGTGTGTGTTGTTTTGTAAGCTGCTAAATTTGTGGGACTTCGTTACTCAGCAACCGATCCGGGGGGCTTGAGAACAACCGACTTCAGGGAAGGGTGCTGGGGGTGGGGGTAGGGGTCATGGGGTATGAGGGAACCCTGTGCCCTGCCCCAGCCCCCACCCATCTCCACCTCCAGCCTGGCCTGCCAGTATTGGGGTATGGCCCAGTGAGCTTATGTGGAGTCCAATAGGACTCAGTGGGGGACTTGAGGGGTACATGGTTTGGGGGTCCTCGTCTCTGGGTTTCCTTGAATTCAGACCAAAGTTGAGATAAGGCTAACTGTATCCCAAACACACTGCCAACCCGAACACCAACTGTAAGCCCCCAAATTACCATAGAGGCAGGTGAAACACGGATCCTCCCCCTTCCGGCCCCCCTTGAGAGCCCCGGCGCCTGCCTATGGCCCAGACAGCCCCGCACAGACAGCTGCTGCCCCCCTCAGCTCTTCTCCTGTTGTTGGGACCCGGCAGGCTTCAGGGGAAGAGTTCACAGCCTCCATGGTGGGTCGGCAGCTGGGGCTCCAGATGTGGGGGAGCCCAGAGCCTAGGGATAGTGTTTCACCCAAGTGGCTGGTCTGCTCTCCCAGGAGGGACAAGGATGTCAGGGGTGTCTGGGATTGGAGAATCTGGGAGGGGTCTATTTCCTACTGCATCACCCCCTCCCCAGCTCTGCTCCTAGGCCTCCTCCTGGTTGTGAGTAACCTGGGTTCCCAACCAATAGGGGTGCAAATGCCACCCCCGTTGGGTCTTCTCTGCCCCTGAAGAGAACCTGACCCAGATGTCCCAAGACCTTGCCGGAAGCCTCCAACCAGAGCAGCTGGTGAGAGGAGCCTGACCCCCTCTCCAAACCCTTCCTTTTGTCCACAGTGAATACCCCAGGATTGGGTTTCTCCGCTCACACACCCCCTTCCCCAGCCCCTGGCCCAGGGCTCCCATCCATCCTGTCTCAGGCAGGGCCTCTCCGGATGCAGACAAAAAAGGCATCTCAGATTCCCTTGTCAGGGTGCCTGCCCTTTGATCTGCCCCCCTTTCCTGCCTCAGGGATCCTGAGGTGCCCCGGAGAAAGCTCCGTCCAGGGACAGGCACCCAGAGATAAGATCTGGGATGGGAGGGAGCCCGGGACACAAGGGACTTGAAAGGGTGCCGACAGCCTCCCCTGCAGACTTACCTCTGCCTGCCTGGGCTCCTCGCCTCCCCATGAGCCAGTGCTCTCCCCGGACTCCGGCTCCTGACTGGGAGACTCCCAGAGCTCTGAGACTATCCAGCCTGCCACTTTCCCAGCAACCTTTTGGGTGACAGATGCCCATTGGCTGGAACAGTGCTTCTCAAGATGGAATCCCAGACCACGTGCTGCAGCAGAATCACCTGGGGCTCAGAGGCCCAGCTCCACTGAACCCGAACTTCCAGGGGGTGCACATTCAGCAAGTTGCCAGGCTGACATGATACGGTCACACCACTCCCCCACCCTCAGGATCTTCAGGGGGCAATAAAGCATTTACCAGGAGCTGCCCCCCGCCCGTGCCCCCCCCCCAACCGTCCTCAGTACCACGCGGGGCACTGGGTGGGAGCTCTGGACTTCTGTGAGATCTCCAGGCCAGAGCCTCTCACACCATGGGGGCTCTGCTCAGCCTCCTGGAGGAAAGCAGCACCTCTGGACCCAGGAAAACTTGGTTCTGCCCTCCCTTTCTGCTCCTCCAGGAGGCTGCTCTCCTACTTCTATTCGCCCATCTCCCCAGACACCCTACCCATAGCCCCCGGCCCACCCCTCCCCTCCACTCCCTGCACAGTTCACCCTGCCCACTCCATCTCCCCCTTCTGTGCCCTGGCAGGATCTCCTTAGACTTACCAAGGAGACCTGTGTGGCACAGGGAGATCAGCCAAGTCTTAATTAACTGCAAGATTTCAAGCTGGGAGAGACCTTACAATCCCTTAGCTTCTGCCCAGAACGGAGTAACAGGGATTGTGTTTGCCTGCCCTCCCAATACAACCAAAACAACCAGACAGACAGAATGTGTGAAACAAGATCAGGCAACGAAGGACAGTAATCCCCAAGGGATAGGAAACAAGGAAACAACAAGCTGGGCCCTCCAATCCCCCAGCTTCCTGCCCGGAGAGGGTTTCCAGGCTGCGGCCCCCCGGGGGGGGGGAGACCGAGGCAGGGCCCAGGCAGGGGGGTTGGGGGGTCCCAGAGGGGAGGGGTAGAATTGAGAGCTGGAAGGGGGGGAGACCAAGGCACACGGCATCTAGAGTTGGCAGGAAAGATACCCAGGAGGAGAGGTCTGCACAGAGGGCACCCCCAGATCTGCAGAGGGGACCCCTTGAGTGCTAGGCTGAGCACTGATCAACGCACATGGGTGAGGAAACGACCCAAGGCTGGGGAAGATGATCTCTCCCCTGAAAGGAGGAAACAACGGTGCCCCCTGGCAATAGTGTCTCTTCGCACTGGAAAAGCTCACACCCCCACACAGTGTTGGGGAGACTCCTCAGGAATGGGGAGTAATTAGCCCCAGACCAAGCACTGCTCTGGATCTGCTTTTGAAAAAGAAGAATGGGGGTGCCTGGCTGGCTCAGTCGGTGGAGTGTGCAACTGGATCTCGGGGTCATGGGTTTGAGCCCCAAGTTGGATGTAGAGATGACTTAAATAAGTAAATGAAAACTTTAAAAAAAGAAAAAAGAAGGAAAAAGTTGGAGAGCTAACATTACCTGATTTCAGGTCTCATTGTAGAGCTATAATAATCAAAACAATATGGTACTGGTGTAAACACAGACAAATAGACCAGTGGAACAGAATAGAGTCCAGAAATAACCCATGCGTGTATGGGCCACTGATTCTTGGCAAAGGTACCAGGGCAGTTCGGTGGAGAAAGGACAGTCTTTTCAACAAATGGCGCTAGAACAAGTGGCTATCCACACGCAAAAACCCAAAAAGCGAAAGACAAAAAACTGACCCACATATCACCTCATACACAAAAACAAACTCAAAATTTGTCATAGACCTTAAGTTTTACCTAAAGGTAAAACTTAAAATTATACAACTTCTAGGAGAAAACATAAGAGAAAGTGTTTTTAATTTTATTAATAAAATATTAATGATCAATATTAATAAAATATTGTTTATTTTATAACTTTGGGTTAGGCAAAGATTTCTTAGCTATTGGGGCGCCTGGGTGGCGCAGTCATTAAGCATCTGCCTTTGGCTCAGGGCGTGATCCTGGCGTTATGGGATCGAGCACCATGTCAGGCTCCTCCACTGGGAGCCTGCTTCTTCCTCTCCCACTCCCCCTGCCTGTGTTCCCTCTCTCGCTGGCTGTCTCTATCTCTGTCAAATAAATAAATAAAATCTTTAAAAAAAAAAGATTTCTTAGCTATGACCCCAAAACCAGGATCCGTGAAAAAGCAAGTTGCTAACTTGGACTTCATCAAAATAAAAATCTTCTTTTCGAAGACACCGTGAAGAGAATGAGAAGACAGGCCACAGACTGGGAAAAAAATATTTGCAGAACATGTTTCTGAAAAATGACTTGTATCCAAAATATACAAAGAAGCCTTAAAACTCAACAAGAAAACAAACCAATTAAAAAATGGGCAAAAACTCTGGGCAGACACCTCCCCCAAAGAAAATATGCAGATGGCAAACAAACATAGGAAAAGATACTCAACATCATATGTCATTAGGGAATTGCAAGTTAAAACAAAAACAAGACACCTATTAGAATGGCTCCAATTGTAAAAACAGACACCACCAATTGCTGGCAAGGATGGGAGCAAGAGGAACTCTCACCCACTGCTGGTGGGAATGCAAAGCGGTACAGCCTCTTTGGAAGACAGTTTGGCCGTTTCCTACAAAGCTAAATATATGATCCAGCAATCACATTCTGAAGCATTTACCCAACTGACTTGAAAACTTTATGGCCACACACATGTTGTAGCAGCTTTACAATTGCCCGAAACTGGAAACGATCACGATGTTTTCGAAGAATGAATGGATAAACAAGCTGTATATAGATCTATCCAGAGGAACATTATTCAGCGCTAAAAGAAAAGATATGGATGAATTTTAAATGTGTATTTCTAAGCCAGAGACCAGTCTAGAAAGGCTACATATGATCCCGGTTATATGATTCTGGAAAAGGCAAAATTAAGGTGGTGTGAAAATACCAATGTTTGCAAGGAGTGTGAGGGGAAAGAAGGAAGAGTGGAATGGCTGAAGCACAGAGGATTTTGTTTTACGGTGATGAAACTAGGACAACTGTCATGGTGGACACATGCCACTGTGCAATTGTCAAACCCATAGAACTTTACGAAGAGTGAAGAGCCACGTATGCGAATTTTAAAAATCATTTAGGAGGTTGGGAGATCTCAGGACAGAATGCAGAATGTGGCAAAACGTCTATTACAAATGTAGGAAACAGCATCACGAAGATGGGGAGAGAAGGTGCTGTTCTAAGTCACTCTGGAAATGAGTAGCGTCTGTGAGACTAAAGTCACCAGCATTAGCATTGCACTCTAGTCGACAGTTCTTTCCCACAGAGGTACAGGTTAATGATTCTGGTATTGGTATAGATGTATCCTGGAATCGAACTCAAGGGAAATGAGTGGCAGACTGCAAAGGCCAGGTTTCTCCCTGTGTAGTGTTGTAGGTAAGCAAGGAGTGGGGGTTAGAATGATAGAGCGATTTATGGATTAGAGGTGGAGACATTACCATCTGTTTAGCTTAACATAGATACAGATGGTTACCTGTAGGAGTATTTACAGACATATCTACCTACAGGGTTAGGGGTACATATATTTTGCTGCTCCGTCAACTGAAAGCCCCTTGAAGTAACCACACCAGATTAGAAATGAGCACACTTAGTGCTCAGATCTTAATTTCTTTTCTTTCTTAACATACCGTGTATTATTAGTTTCAGAGGTAGAATTTAGTGATTCATCAGTTGCATATAACACCCAGTGCTCATTATATCAAGTGCCCTCCTTAATGTTCATCACCCAGTGACCCCATCTGTTCACCCCCCTCCCCTACAGCAACACTCAGTTTGTTTCCTATAGTTACGAGTCTCTTATAGTTTGTTTCTCTGTTTTCATCTTATTTGATTTTTCCTTCCCTTTCCCTCCATTCATCTGTTTTGTTTCTTAAATTCCACATAGGAGTGAAATCATATGGTATTTGTCTTTCTCTGAGTGACTTATTTTGCTTAGCATAATACCCTCTAGTTCCATCCACGTCGTTATAAATGGCAAGATTTCACTCTTTTTGATGGCTGAGTAATATTCCTGTCTGTGTGTGTGTGTGTGTGTGTGTGTGTACACACACACCACATCTTCTTCATCCATTTATCTGTCGATGGACATCTGGGCTCTTTCCACAGTTTGGCTATTGTGGACATTGCTGCTATGAACATTGGGGTGCAGTTGCCCCTTCGCATCACTATGTTTGTATCCTTTGGGTAAACACCGAGTAGTATAATTGTTCGGTCATAGGGCAGCTCTATTTTTAACTTTTTAAGGAACCTCCATACTGTTTTCCAGATTGGCTCCAACAGTTTGCATTCCCACCAACAGTGGAAGAGGGTTCCTCTTTCTCTGCATCCTCGCCAACATCTGTCATTTCCTGACTTGTTAACTTTAGCCATTCTGACTGGTGTGAGGTGGTATCTCACTGTGGTTTTGATTTGTATTTACCCGACGCCGAGGGATGTTGAGCATTTTTTCATGCGTCTGTTGGCCATTTGTGTGTCTTCTTTGGAGAAATATCTATTCATGTCCTCTGCCCATTTCTCGGCTGGACTTTTTGGTTTTTTGGGGTGTTGAGTTTGATTAGTTCTTTATAGATTCTGCATACCAGCCCTTTGTCTGATAAGACATTTGCGAACGTCTCCAGATCTTAATTTCTTTTTTTTTTTTTTTAAAGATTTTATTTATTTATGTGACAGAGAGACAGCCAGCGAGAGAGGGAACACAGCAGGGGGAGTGGGAGAGGAAGAAGCAGGCTCATAGCGGAAGAGCCTGATGTGGGACTCGATCCCTGATCGCCAGGATCACGCCCTGAGCCGAAGGCAGACGCTTTAACGACTGCGCTACCCAGGCGCCCCCAGATCTTAATTTCTAATACCATTCTCCAACAAAATAACCAGGGGTTCTCAGAAGAAAAACAAAAAAAAGTAGGACCTGGGCAGGAAATACACGGGATGAGCCTGGAGAATCTTGTAGTGCCAAACTTTGAGAAGTTTGAGAAAGTGCTCAAACAAAACAAAGCAAAACAGGGGCACCTGTGTGGCTCAGTTGTTAAGCGTCTGCCTTCGGCTCAGGGTGTGATCCCGGCATTCCGGGATCGAGTCCCACATCGGGCTCCTCCGCTGGGAGCCTGCTTCTTCCTCTCCCACTCCCCTACTGTGTTCCCTCTCTTGCTGGCTGTCTCTCTGTCACATAAATAAATAAAATCTTTAAAAAACAAAACAAAGCAAAACAAACAAACAAAAACTCTCAATCGCAATATGTCAAAGGAAAATAGGACCTAAATTAAAGAGCTCACAATGGCCAAAGCTGAAATAATTTGAGCAAAAAAACAAGTATAAAGTTGAATTATAACTCAAAGCATAAAATAAATATCCATGAGTCCATGCTGACATCAGTAAATTATTGAGTATGTAAATAAATGGGGGAAAAGAGACAAATCTCCCATGCAGAAGTCCAGATAATTTATATATATGTCCCACTCAAGGTCCCATTCTTGAAGTGTGGGCTCTTTCCTAGGAGTCCAAGTATGGAAAGTGGGGGTTGGGAGAAGGAGTAATTTTACAGTGGAAACACCTGACAAACATTATCTCAGCTGGGTGAACAAGGTTAACAGAAACAGTGATAATCAATGTTATTCGTATGTACTCTTGATATGATACGGTAAAAATGGCACTTCTTCCCTCAAACCCATAACCCCAGTCCAATCACAAGAAAAACATCAGAGAAATCCCAGTGGAGGGACAGTCTACAAAATACTTGACCAGTACTCCTAAAAAAGGACAAGGTCATCAGCACAAGGAAAGTCTGAGACGTTGCTACAGCCTAAGGAGAACATGACTGCTATGAGGCATCCTGTATGGGAACTTGGAATAGAAAAAGGACATTAGGAGGTGCCTGGGTGGCTCAGTCAGTTACGCATCTGACTCTTGATTTTGGCTCAGGTCATGGTCTCAGTGTCATGAGATCAAGCCCCATGTAGGGCTACGTGCTCAACATGGAGTCTGCTTGAGATTCTCTCTCTCCTTCTCCCTCTGCCCCTCTCCCTGCTCATGTGCTCTCTGTCTCTTTCTCTCAAATAAATAAATAAAATCTTTTTTAAAAAAAGAAAAAGGACATCAGGCAAAAACTAAGGAGATCTGAATAACATATGGACCTTCATTAATATTAATGTATCAATACCAGTTTATTAATTGTAACTAATGTACCATATGGATGTAAGATTTAATAATAGGGAAAACTGGGCATGTGATATATGGGAAATCTCTGCACTTTTTTTTTTGTAAATGTGACAGTGTTCTCAAATAAAAGGTTTATTTTTTAAAAAGACACGAAAAATAGTTATATAACATATATCTCATAAAGGACTTATATTCAGAAACATATAAAGAGCTCTCAAAACTCACCAATAAGAAAATATACAACCCAATAAAAAGTGGGCAAAAGACTTAAAGAGACATTTTGATATAGAAGATAGATGGATGGCAAATAAGTACATGAAAAGGGTTTGACACCATTAGTCATTAGGGAAAAGCAAATTAAAACTACAGTGACATACCACTACGCACCTGTTAACAGCTACAATTTAAAAAATGAAACTGACCATAGTATCAACATGGACACAGAGGAAGCGGGACTCTCATCCACCGTTAGTGGGAATGCGAAATGCTACGACTACTTCGGAAAGCAGTTTGACAGTTTCTTTTTTTTTTTAAGATTTATTTATTTATTTTAGAGAGAGAGTGCATGCCCATGAGTGGGGGGAGGGGCAGAGGGAGAGAATCTTCAGGCGGACTCCCTGCTGAGCCCGAAGCCCAGTGGGAGGTTTCATTCCACAACCCATGAGATCATGACCTGAGCGGAAACCAAGAGTCGGTCGCTCAACCAACTGAGCCGCCCAGGGACCCCAACAGTTTCTTAAAAGTTAAATATATACCTGCCATATGATCCAGCCCTTCCACCCTTCAGTGTTTATCTAAGAGAAAAGGCAACATAGATATCCATACAAAAACTCACACATGAAGGCTCATAGCAGCTTTACTTGTAATAGCCAAAATCGAGACGCAACACAAATGTTCCGATCACCAACGAGGATAGAAAAACTGTGGTACATCCATGTGATGGAATATGATTCTGCAGTAAAAAGGAATAAACTATTGATTCCGGAAACAAGGATGAATCTCAACATAATTACACTAATTGAAAGATGCCAGACTGCTCCCCCCCCCGGAAAAAGGTGCATGCTAGATGCTAGATGATTCCATTTACGTTAAACTCTAGAAAACAGAAACTAACCTTAGTAACAGAAAGCAGATCAGTCGTTGCACTGGGTCGGGGGAAGGAGGGATTACAAAAAGGCAGGAGGAAACTCTTAGGTGTGATGGACCTATGCCCTATCCTGATTGTGGTGAGAGTCTCACAGTTGTACACATATATCAAAACTATTCAATAATACACTTCAAATATGTGCAGCTTCTTATGGGTCAGTTATACCTCAATAAACAAACAGAACAATCTTAAAGGAAAACTAAAAATATCCTTCAGTCAAAATTTTTAATTAAGATAACTTAAGCATTTTTATTTTCACTAATTAAAATATGCATACGGTTGAAAAATTAAAGAGCACAGAAGAGATTAAAGTGGAAAACAACTTCTCCCTGTCCCATCTGGGGTCCTGCTCCCCAGGGACACTTTTGAATCATTTTAATTTTGATGTACGGCGGTGATTGTCCTCTTATCTCTAATTTTTATACTGTTATTTAAAAACATTTTAGTTCTCTTCCTTGACCTGTCAACTTTAGACATTATTGATTGATTTCCTCTTAGGACTGATGAGAATTTGGCTCTCAACCTCCCAGTCCCTCTTGCCCTCCCAAATGTTGTCGCGCTCCACTGTTCTCAGACCCTCCACGCCTCACCTGTGCAACATCAAACATCACACATCAGGACCTCCATGGCTTGTTCAGCCCACGATAGATGGTATCTCTTGATTCTCCACATTGGTCCCTACCTATCTTCTCTCCCTTCCACCTCCCAGCCACTATGAGCTTTCCTTTGACATTAAGTCATTAACATTTACCTTCTAGGCTGTAGCCATAGACAAGACCTCTGTGATTTGTCTGAAAGTTGATCCTTGTCTAAAAACAACAACAACAAAAACAGCATCTGACCATGTAAATATCACTCACTGCAGAGCCACATGGTATGTTTTGATCCAGTAGGACTGTGACAACCAGCTCTCAACATTTTATGGATGAAGAAACTGAGATCAGAGAGGTTCGGTGTCTTATTGAAGGTCACGCCTCTTGTAAATAGTAGTGTCAGAATATCCCTTCTAGTCTCCTAGAACCTGACTTCCAAATGCTTGGTTACTCTGGAGGGGGAAGGGGGAAACCTGAACTGAGGTAGTTGCTACTTAGTTTTGCAGTTAGAAATTAGGGTGAGGTGGAGTCACTGATAACCAGACCCTAAGCCTGCATGGGTAGATGTGTCATCAATTAAGAACCAAGCACTAACAGACTAGTTGAATGGGCCTATCTCTATTAAAGAGATTGAATCAACAATAACCTTTCAAAACAGAAGCCACTAGGCCCAGATGGGCCACTCTGGTGCATTTTAACCTTTAAGGAAGAAGTTTTACCATTTCTCTACAATCTCTTCCCGAAGACAGAAGATGGGGGAATACTTTCAAACTAACTCCATGAGACCGGCATTACCCAAATATGAAAGCCAGACAAAGACATTACAAGACAAGAAAACACAGACCAATATCTCTTATGAACACAACTGTGAAAATCCTCAGAAAATATTAGCAAATCAAATCCAGCAAGGTATAGAGAATTATACACCGTGACCAAGTAGGATTTATCTCAGATATGCAAGCTGACTTAGTATTTGAAGATCAATTAATGTAATCCATCACATCAATAGGCTCAAGAGAAGTTACATTTTCATATTGATAGTTACAGAAAAAGCATTTGACAAACTTCAACACCCATTCGTGATTAAAAAAAAAAAACCCAACTCTCAGTAAATTAGGAATAAAGGGGCACTTCCTCCACTGGAGAAAGACATCTGCAAAAACCTATAGCTAACATCATACGTAACAGTGAGAAACTGGAAGCTTCCCATTAAGATCAGAAACAAGGCAAGGATGCTTCTCTCATCATTGTGTTTCAACGTTGTCCTGGAGTTCCTAGCTACTTCAATAAGACGAGAAGGAAATAAAAGGCATTGAGAAGGAAGAAATCAAACTTTGTTCATCGATGACATGATCATCTATATAGAAAATCTGAAAGAATTGATGATAAAACTCCTGACAGTAATAAAGAATTGCGGAATAGAGGGTAATGTACAACAGACAATCACTTTCCTATATACCAGCGATGGATTAAATTAAAAACACATCATCATTTACGTTAGCACCCCCCAAAAGGAAATACTTAGATATAAATCTAACAACACATGTGTAAGATCTATATGAGGAAATCTACAAAACTCTGATGAAAGGTATCAAAGAAGAACTAAATAAATGGAGAGACATTCCATGCTCATGGATTAAAAAGCTCCGTTTTGTCAAGATCTCAATTCTTCCCAACTGATCTACAGATTCAACATAATCCTAATCAAAATACCAGCAAGTTATTTTTTGGATATCAACAACAAGATTCTGAAGTTTAATGTGGAAAGGCAAAAGACCCAGAGTAGCCAGGTTGGTATTAAAAGAGAAAAGCAGGGGCACCTGGGTGGCACGGCGGTTGAGCGTCTGCCTTCGGTTCAGGGCGTGATCCCGGCGTTATGGGATCGAGCCCCACATCAGGCTCTTCCGCTATGAGCCTGCTTCTTCCTCTCCCACTCCCCCTGCTTGTGTTCCCTCTCTCGCTGGCTGTCTCTATCTCTGTTGAATAAATAAATAAAATCTTAAAAAAAAAAAAAGAGAAAAGCAAAGTCAGAAGACTAATAATACTTGACTTCCAAACTTAACTATAAAGCTATGGTAATCAAAGCAATGTGGTATTGGCAAAGAAATAGAGAAATAAATCAAGGAAAAGAATAGAGAGCCCAGAAACAGAATTATATAAATACAGTCAACTGATCTTTGACAAAGGAGCAAAGGCAATACAATGGAGGAAAGACAGTCTTTTCAACAAATGGTGCTGGAACAACATAGGCATCCATATGCAAAAACATGAATCTAGGCAGACTTTAAGTTATTCACAAAAATTAAGTACAAATGGATCATAGACCTAAATGTTAAATGTGGAACTATGAAACTCCTAGAAGATAGCATAGGAGAAAAGCTAGTTGGCCTCGAGTATGGTGATGAATTTTTATTTTTTTTTAAGATTTTATTTATTTATTTGACAGAGAGAGACAGCCAGTGAGAGAGGGAACAGAAGCAGGGGGAGTGGGAGAGGAAGAAGCAGGCTCCCAGTGGAGGAGCCCGATGTGGGGCTCGATCCCAGAACGCCAGGACCACGCCCTGAGCCGAAGGCAGACGCTTAATGACTGCGCCACTCAGGCGCCCCATGAATTTTTATTTTTAAAAAAGTTTTTTAAAGTTTTCTTTTTAAGTAATCTCTGTGCCACATCTTGGGCTCAAACCTACAACCCAGAGATCGAGTTGCATAGCTCCCCCAACGGAGCCAGCCAGGCTGATGACTTTTTAGATACAACACCAAAAGCACAGCCCAAGCAAGAAATCATTGATGAGCTGGATTTGATTAAAATTTAAAACTTCTGGGGGCACCTGGGTGGCTCAGTCAGTTAAGCATCTGCCTTCAGCTCAGGTCTTGATCTCAGGGTCCTGGGATCGAGCCCCGTGTCGGGTTTCCTGCTCAGGGGGAGTCTGCTTCTCCCTCTCCCTCTGCCACTCCCTTTGTGCATGCTTTCACTCTCTCTCAAATAAATAAATAAATAAATAATCTTTAAATTTAAAACTTCTCCTCTGTGAAAAGCAATGTCAAGAAAACGGGAAGATGAGCCACAGACTGGGAGAAAATACTTGCAAAAGACACACGTGATAAAGAACTGTTACCCCAAATATACGAAGAGCTCTTAAAAGTCCACACTAAGAAAATGAACCACCCGATTTCAAATGGGCAAAAGACCTGAACAGACACCTCACCCAAGAAGCTTTCCAGGTGGTAAGCAAGCATACAAAAAGATGTTCCACATCATATGTCATTAGGAAAGTGCAAATCAAAGCAATAGTGAGACAGCACTCCCCACCTATTAGATCGGCCCAAATCCAAACCACGGGTACGCCAGCTGCTGGTGAGGACGCGGAGCAACAGGGACTCTCATTCATTGCTGGTGGGAATGCAAACATGGTACGGGCACTTTGGAAGATGATTTGGCAGTTGCCTGATACTTACAGTGGCGGATCCACGTCATTATACATTTGTCCAAACCCATAGAATGTACAACATGGAACGTGAGCTCTAGTGTAGATATGGACTCTGGGTGACATGACGTGTCAGTGCAGGCTTATCCACTGTAACGCATGTGTGGGGTGGGATGCAAATAATGGGGACAGACGTGTGTTGTGAGGACAGAGAATATGTGGGAACTCTTGGTATTTCCACCCAATGTTGCTGTGAACCCGAAACTGCTCTAAAAAAAACTCAAGTGTCAATTACACACAAAGAAACAGAGCACTGAGGGCGGAAATTTTGTTATTGTTGTTTTGGGTTTAGAGGGGCGGTGCAGATAAAGAATGAATTCTTGTTGCATTTTGAGGTGTGGAGTTTGAAATGTTGGCATTTATAGGTAACCCAGAAATCGGGCCCAGGAAGGGGTGCTAAGGTAATAGACATGAGGGTCACCATGGCAGTAGATCCCATGAGCTAGGAAGACCGCATGGCCTAGAGAGAGGGGAAGGCCCAGAAGGGGACCCCGAAGCTCTGGCCTCGAGGACAGGTAACTGTGTCCTGGCAGCACAGGGAGGACAGCGGTCCAGCAAAGGTGAGGCCCTTAGATGCTGGGAGGGTGAGTCTCCAGAGGCCCCACTGAACCCCCACAAGGAGGGGGGCAGCTGCGGTGGGAGAAGGGCAGGGTGTGGTTGGTTGAGAGTGGGAGGGAGCACGGAGTAAACCTCTTTATCCCAGAATCTGGAGTTTGATGGGGAAGGTGAGAGGACAGAGGCCAGAGGGTGGCAGGGCTCAGAGAAAGTGTTTATAGGATGAGGGAAGTGGGAGAGTGTTTATAGACTAAGGGGACAGACTCGGAAAGAATCCAGAGCACAGGCAGAGGAGTAAGGGACTTTTTCAGGGCTTATTTCAATTTATTGTGGAGAAGGTATTATACCAACTCTTAAAACATTTTTTTTTTTTTGAAAACACCCATAATTACAGCCCTGAACTTGCTCAAAGGCTCCTCTTTCTTCTGAAGTCAAGAAGCTTTTCCTGGCAGAAAGGAAGGGGGTCCAAGGAGGTCCTGGAATCATCAGAAATGAATATAAACCTTGTGTCCCCCCATTTCCCCCTGGCCACTCTGCTCAGCGCACCCAGCCCTGACCCCGCACGTGGAGGAGGTGGGGAGGGTCCTGGCGCGAGTGGGGGAAACTGGGCCGTAATTGAATCCAGGGGCCCCGAGACAGAGGCCAATGGCTTTTCCCGGCCTAATTAGAGGGATTTTTTTAAAACCCAGGAAACAAATCCATATGGTCTGCGATTCGTTTCTCAGGCTCTTTACCCTCCTGAAGTCGTAAATGTCGTGGGCTTTTTAGCACCGGAGCCTTGGGAAGGGGGAGGGCCCCCAGGCTTAGGTTTCTCAGCGGGAGCCCAGTCCAGGATCTGGGCCCCCAGGGCCGGGGTCCTGCCCGCCCCCCCACCTCGGCTCCCTCTGCTGGTCCTGGCAGATGGCCTCCATCCCCCACCCACGCAAGCCTCCCTTTCTCCCTCAGGCCTTTCCTCCAGCCAAAAACACTCCCCCCCCAACCCAACCCTTCTTCGCTGCTGACCAGTCCATCCACATGGCCTTCCCTCTGCCTCCCCCATCCCCTGCGCGAATGCCCACCACTCTTCCTCTCCGTGCTGTCCTCCGTGGGGGACCTGTTTCTACCATCAGACTGGCAGCTGATCAGAGGCAAGAATCATGCCTTTCCCATCAGTCTGGGGGCTTCTTTGCAGTTGCTTGACACGTTTTAAAAATCTGCTCCGAAGAGCCGAAGACACTGAGGTTAGATCTAAGGGAAAAAGGAGAGATCAGAGCTTTGCTGTTGACACAGGGACGGTTCAGAGTGCGAGACAGACTGGGACCAGACCCTTGCACAGCCTTCCACGGGCCTCACTGGCTGCAGGGGTCCTGGGTCCTCCCCACAGAACCAGGGCAGCATGGGAAGGTGGGAAGCTGGGGGTGGGGGGTTGCTATAAAACCGACAGAACCTCCTCTGGTCCGTGGCAAGTGACCTTGCTCGGGGCCTTCTAAGCTAGGAGGTCAGTTTGGGAGAACTGGGGTGCATGAGGTGAGGTTGGGGGCAGGCCAAAGGAGTCTGCCTTCTGCCCTGGAATCCTCCAGAACTTGTTAAGCTTTGGGAGTTTGTTTGCCTACATTCCTTGCCCTTGAGACCCCTGCCCCCAGGGGACAGTGACACGGGTCCAGGGTATTTCAAGGCCAAAGTCTCAAATGGGTTCCCATCTCTGCCATCCACCCACGGTGTGACCTTGGGAGAGTCACTATACTCTTTGAGCCTCAATTTGCTCCTCGGCACGGTGGGGTGGTTGTGCAAATAGCTGTTCATCAGGCACAGCACGAGGTGGGGGGGATTCATCAGCAGGAACCTGTCCCTTGTTCCCACAGAGCTTACGGTTCAGGTGAAATGAAGGGACCTTAGCAAAAGTCTACAAGGGGTTGTGTGGGGGGCTTGGTGGGGGAGAGCAGCCCGGAAAGCAGACAGGTGTCTGATGCATTAGTCTCCACTGCTGTGTCAGCCAAACTGCGAACTGCCCCCCACTTTACTTCCCCCCACCCACAGCCTTCCTCCAGCTCCAGCCCGGAGGCCCAGGCTCCGTCCGTCTTGCAAACGGGTGTCTGTGGGTGGCTTCTCCTTCTCCGCATTGTCAGCCAAGAATGGGGGAAGGCGAGAGCTGCCGGCCTGGCTGGAGCCAGAGGGACGATCGTGAATGGCTTTTGCCAAACCGTGTCAAGCTGGATTAAATCACAGGGCTGGCCTGTGTTAATGTGCTTCTCTTTCGGCTCTCTCTTTCTCTCTCTATCCAAGTACCATTCGGGTTCCCCTTGAACGGCAGCGTCCTCACTGGGTGGTGTGAGGTCTCCGTATGGAAGTGGGTCCAGGCAGGTCGAAGGGAGATGGGCTGGGCTCGCTCCAGGGAAGAGGAAGGTAATGGGCATCCCTGGGCTTTGGGCTTTGGGGCACCTCGTGGGCCCCCAGGTGCTGGGGGAAGGGGAACACAGTGAGGATGGGAAGGGTTGCAGAGAGGAATCAGCTTAGAATTTAATAAAAGATTTTTTTAAAGCTATAAAGATATAAATCTAATAAAAGATACCAAGCAAGGACCCCCAAATGGAGTAAGGTCCTTTCTATGCAAAGCGCTGAGGAGATCCTGGAGGCAATGGGAGAGGGAGGTCCTGGAGGGCTTCCTGGAGGAGCTGGAAAGGGCTGGGGAGAGGGCCCCACAGGCGGCAGGTGCACAATAAAGGCCTCACGAGGGGAGTGTGGCCTGTCCTCAGGGAACACAAGTCACCTGTCAGGCTGCACAGTGGGAGACAGGCTGGGAGGGCAGGGTGGGGTTCCTCTGGGACCTCCGGTGCCAGGGGGGTGGTGATGACTCAGCTAGCCGCGGCGCCCCAGCACTGTGCCAGCTCGAGCCTCCCACGTGTTAACTTCAAGCTTCGCAGCAACTCTCCCAGGTGGATGCCGTCTATTTCCATCTTACGGCTGAGAAACAAAGGCCCAGCCAGGATGCGTACCGCGGGCCCCAAGATCCCAGAGCCAGCACGTGGCAAGGCTGTGGTTTGAACCCAGGACTGTATGACTCTAGAACGCACTTTCTTTCCACTTGCTTCCGTGGCTGATGGAGCCCAGATGCTCAGCAGCAAGGCTGGGAGGAGTGTTCTGGCGGGGCCATGGAGCCTTCATTTTAGGGGCCCAGGGACAGTCCGTGAGGGGCTGCCCAGTGGCTTCCAGCAGAGCCCAGGGTCGGGAGGGGTGGGATGTCTTGAAAGGACAGACTTATCTGAATCCCAGATTGAGGTCTCAAAGCCCCGAGGAGTCTCCTGGGCCGGCTGAGTGACCGGCAGAGAGGTGGGCAGGTGGCGATGCGCAGAGGGGACCATGCACAGGGTTAGAGGTTGGCCGTGCCCATTTGCCCCCTCCACCAGGGCTGGCGGTGTTGGTGGCAGTATCAAGGTTAAGACACCAGGCTCTGAACTGGGATCTCCTTTCTTCTTCCCCTGGTGGCTTCCAGCTGTCCCTGCCACTCCGTGGGAGGGGGTAGCGGCTTCTGGAAGGGGAATGAGCCTTTGGAAATATTCGAACGGGGCCAGCTTATTTTCACCCTCCATCCTTCTGTCTGAATTCCAGTCCCCGCTCTGGGCTCCCTGCCTCCCCAGACCAGCCCTTTCCGCCAGCCCTTCTTCGATGGAGATTCTTTGTTGACGGAGGGCTGCCTGGCATTGAGGTACCAACTCTGAGAGTGGGTCAGCCTGAGACAGCCTCTATGCCAGTCTGCCAAGCCGACTTCCCTCCTATTAAGGGCAGTGCGCTCCCAGGTGGGGGAGCCAAGCCCCCACCCCTGGCACCCATGCTCCCTCTTCTGTCCCTTGACTAGCCTGCACCTGGTGCTGGGGGGCAGGGGGAGGGGATGCCCCGATCTGGCCTGGACGGCAGCCTCCCACCCCAGGCCTGCCCCTCGCCTGAGTCACTGTTCTGGTTTGCCTTGCTCCGGGGCTTCTGGCAGCTTCCCTGGAGAGGCGCGAGGCAGGCCTCAGCCTGACAGGCATGTGGCACTCTCTGGGCACGTGCCCAGCCCATGTGTGACCCCAGGAAGGGGCGGGCCTTGGTGCCCAGAGCCGGCCAGGTGGCTTCTGCATGAATCTAATGTCATACTGGCGGCCTTTCCACTCCTGTGCTGGCTTTCAGCCGGGCATCCCCCTGGAAGGGCTGGCGCGCGGCACTCGCTCGCAGAGCCCAGTGGCTGCTTAGTTAAGACTCCAAAGAGGTGGCATTTTGACAGGGGATCTGGGTTGTGGTTCTCCTGGCAGAATCCGATCCCAGTGAGATTTTCAGACGATTTCCTTCTTCCTTTTAACTGAACTTTGAGCTCCTTGAGAACAGGCACTGGCTCTTGCCAAGTAATCCTGCCCCGGGGGCAGGGAGATGGATGTGAGGGGGAACCAAGGAATGGGTGGGGGATAGAGGGCGAGATGGTTGGGGTGACAAGAGGGGTAGGGCCCTGAGGACCAAAGCACACTCCCCTTTGCTGGCCTGGCCCCTGGAGGCTGTGGAACATCACACAGAGGGGCTGGGCTGATGGAGCGGGGCTTTGGAGTCCAAGAGGAGAGGGACGGCTCAAGGTCAGCCCTCCTTGACCATGGAGATCTCCTCCTTCCTCCTCCTCCCCACAGTGAAGTCCCTCCTCCGGGCAAACCCTCTTTCCCCTCTCAGCAAAGCTTCCAGGAGAGTTCTATAGGGGCTCCACTGTCTCCCCTGCCGCCTTCTCCTCCGACAACTGCCATCTGTCTCCTGCACCCCCTTCTCCAATCCAGTGGCTCATCCCAGTTCCCTCTGCACCCAGGTGTCCCCATAGCACTGGCATTGGGAATCACCTGTTCCTCCTCCTGGTAACTTGCTCCTTTCTTAGGCTTCCTTGATGCTGCAAGGTCCAGGCACTCACTCACTGGCCCTTCTCGATCATTTCTGTCTCCTTCTTGGACACCTGAGCGGGCCTGTCCCAGGGCTCTCTCTCCCTCTGTCCAGCGGGGACCTCACCCAGTGGCTGGCAGATGATTAAAACATTCCACTGCAGCCGTGGAATTTGCCTGCTCCTGACATGTATAACCAAATGCCTCCTGCCTTTCTCCCCTGAATGGCCCCCAGGCTTCTCACACTTAACGGGGAATGCAAGATCTTCCAGGAAAGCCTGCTCCCCCTGGGGCTGCCCACTCGATGAACAGCACCCTCGTGCCCTCGGCTGCCAAAGCTGGAGACGGGGGGTCACAGAGACTCCGCTCCACCATGCTGTTTCCCATCTGATCCCGTGCCAGTGCGAGGTCATTCTCCCTTCTTAGTATTTCCTGAGTTGCTCCCCTCTTTTCTTCCCCACTACTGGTTCTCCTGCCTGAAGCACCAGCCTCCCAGCTGGGCTTCCTGCCTCTCCTTCCTGCTTAAATAACCTCAGTAGCTGCCCGTTCAGTCCAAATTCCTCAGGCTGGCACTGGGGCCCCCGCTAGCTCTGGCCTGACCTTCACCTTGTTCCCATTATCATTTATGCCGGTCAGAGTTAAGTCCTCCCTGCTCCCCATTCTTTTGCCTTGGTTTTCTGTTTTCTCTCCCCACCTTTTTTCCACCCCCTACAACCCAAATCCTGCCCATCATCAAGGCTCAGGTCAAAGCCTCCCCTCCAGGTTCTTCCTCAGGTCCCTGCAGCCATGAGGACTTTCTCCACCTTCGGAACCCCAGTGCCACTTGGTTGCACTTGACCTCAACACCCCTGTTGTTTCATGGCGATTCTTACTAGAAAGAGGCGCTTGGCTCTGGGCGTGGAGTCTCGTTCTGGTTGCCTGGAGAAGAGGAAGGAACTCAAATGCTGAGCTAGAATGGGGGCTATATTTGTCCTTTGGGGGCCCCCCTTTTGGTAACTGTACCTCAATCTGCCCCCCCCCAGTCCCCATGCTTCAAGAGGGGCGACACTCCTGCCTCAGGGGGTGGGTGTGACCTCCACCTTAGTCAATCGGTGATCACCATTCCACCGCCACGGGGATGGGCCAGTCGGAACCAAGGGTGCCTGGAGACTTTCCGCGGGATTCTAGAACTGAGGCGTTCTCATTCTCCCAGGCTTCGACCCGAAGCTGTGCAACCATCTTAGCACCACAAAGGAATCGTCCAGGGAAGGAAATGAAAGCAAGAGAAGGGAGAGGGAGAAACGAGGTCCTGGGATGTTGTTGGAGCCTCTGAATCACGCTGGGCCTAAAGCCGGCCCTACCCTGGACCTTTCCTTCCGATGGACAGTACATTGCCTTAAACCACCCTGAGTTGGGTTTTCTCCCTCTTGCAGCAAGAATCTGAACTGGTACGCAGGGTGAGGAGAGGGGAGCTCCCAGGTGGCTGGCTTCCCGGCTGTCGGCACCATCTTCCAGAAGGTCGCGACTGTGTGGCCTCCGTGGGCTCCAAGGTTGACCAACGGAAGCGGGGCTGCTCCGTGCTCCTGGCCCGCACCTCCGGCCCTGACTGCTGGCATCCCAAGGCCCGTAGGAGTAGAATGAGAACCATCTGGACTGCTGATTGAAGCCGTAGGCCCCGGGGGTAGGGCTGGGCCCCTGGAATGTGGACGCTGAGCCCCAAAACCCCGGCTGGAGAGCGTTGAGGGCTTCTCAGGGGGATGCTGGGCTCCCACTGGATGCCGCCCATGGACCACCAGATTCAATGAGTCACTCGAATACGGGAGGGGGACGGAAGGATTCCCAGACTTTTCCAAAGAGAGCCTCAGAGCAGGGAGGAGACCCAGTCCTACCTTTCCCAGGAAGCCTTTGGGAATGTTGCTGGAAACAGCCGGATCGGGGATTGCTGGGAGGGAAACACGGGAATTGGGAAGTGCCCGGATGCTGTGGGAAGAGGGTTGGACGCAGGGCCCTGGGGAGATGGAGGGTGAGAACTGGAATGTTCCTGAGTCTTCTTCCCTGACAGAGCCCCAGGAAAATGCTCCTGGCATCTTCCGACGTGGTTGGGGAACTGAGCAGGTAGAATTGGGGTGTGGAAATGGGGACCACTGTGCAGAGCCCTAACTTTCAGTGGGGCCTGGGAGGAATCCCTTGCACGTGGGGATGAAGAGGGCCTCCCTCTCAGCATCTCTCTTGGGAAGAATACTGGGTCCCCGTATGCATGAGGGCATTACCCCAGAGACCATCAGGGCCATGTGCTGAGAAGTGGGGGACTTTGCTGCGGCTGGAGAAGGCTCTGGAGCCTGGGGCAGGGCCCAGAGCAGGCAGATTGCTGTAGGGAGCCTGGCCTAGCTGGGAGGCCAGCATGACGGCAGGGTGTTGGGGGCAGTCAGAAAAGAGGGGGCAGGAGGCCGAAAGTGCCCCCTTTGCCTCTGCTCTCCTGCACCGAGAAGCCTGGGGGCTCAGTTTGTCCCCTGGCCTTCTGCCCATCGGCTGCCACAAAGCTGGGGGAGGAATCTGCTTTGCATTATTGGAAGAGCTGCCTCCCCCAGGCTTATGGTCAGCAGACCCCCCCCAGCCTGGAGCGTCATGGGAAATATCTTCTCCTGACCCCAGCTCTGGCCCAGCCCCCTGGAGCACTGGCCTCCAGGCTCAGTGGCCCTGCCACACCCCTCCTCACTGGATGAAGAGGACTTTCACAGGCTTCCAATCTCATCTCAGCTTCACTGAACTGGATGAAAGAGGGGAGGGAAGCACTAGGGGTAGACAAGGGGCCCTGATGGGCAGGCAAAGATGAAGGGTCCCATCCTCTAGCTTAGAGAATGAAAGAGATAAAGGGAGGTTTCCCAGCCTGAGCAGAGAAGAGAGAGGCCATGGGGATGGGGGTGGGGGTGGGAGGGGAGAACTATAGGTCTCAGGGGCCTGATGACATGGGAAGAAGCAAGGCAGGCTCTCTTGGTCCTCTGAGCCTGCTGGGGGCTCCAAATGAGTCCCTCGTCTGGGAGGTATGACTCCCTAGAGTTGGCTGCCCAGTGTGGGGACCACCAGCCACACGCAGCTATAAGCACGTGGAACAGAGCTAGTCCAGACTGAAATGCGCTGTAACTATAAAATACACACTGAATTTTGAAAACCTAGTAGCAAAAAAAAATTAACATATTCCATTAATAATTTAAAAGTATTGATTATATGTTGAAATAATCCTTTGGCTATATTGGGCTAAATAAAATATGAAGTTCCTCTCACCTGCTCCTTTTTACTCTTGTAATGTGGCTACTAGAAAATTAAAAATCAGGTATATCCAATATTTCTATTGGACAGTGCTGTTTTCGAGCACATTCACTCATTTATTCCACAAATTTTTGTTGGGTGCCAGCTCTATGCCAGGCCAGTGCCAAAGATTAGAAGGTGAGCAAAACCAGACCCTGTCTCTGGATTCCTGGCATTTACAGTAATCAAATAATCACTCAAATGGACCCTGATTGCAAAAAGCTCTGAAGAGAAAGAGTGGAGCATGATGTCCTCTGGATGTGGAATCAAGAAACCTGATTTGGGTCTAGAGAATGGTGAGAGCTTCCCCAAGGAAGCACTTGGGAAAGAAGGAGCAAGTGTTCCAAACAGAAAGGACAGCATGTGCAAAGGCCCTGTGGCCAAAGGGAGCAGTGAAGCTTGAAGATCAGTAAGAGGGCTGGAGTAGGGGAACACGGAAGGGGATGAAGGTGGCTGGAGCAAGGCAGTGAGTGTGGAGGAGTTGGCAAGGGCCTCACACAGCCCTCTGAGGGCCACATTACAGATGCGAAGCTGATGAGCAGTTTTGCCCTTGTGGGGGAGTTAGAGAAGGAGGGTTGGAGGTTAGGCTGAAGGAGAGCAGAGAGGGTTTCTCCACAATGTGCTGGGGGAGGGGGCGCAAATCTGTGGTATGATGGCTACAAGCTCTCAGCTCCGCTACCCCCAGGGACCCTAGGCCAGTATCAGCCCCTTCCATCCCCCGTCCCAATTCTACGGGCTCTGAGGAACTTTTCCCAGTGGCCTCTTCTCACCATCTCCGCAGCTTCCTTTCCTTCGGGCCGCCACTGACTTCCACCTCCCCGCCTCTCCTGCCACCCCCCACCCGCCCAACTTCAGCCAGAGCGATTGCTTTCTCAGATGAAATCTGTCTGTGGCACCCCCCTGCTTAAAACTCCTCAAGGGCTCCCCAGTGTTCTCAGAATGTAGTCCAGACCCCTTAGCCTGTCTCTTTGTAAGCCCTTCCCCATCTGGCCCCGCTGACCTTCTGCTCTCTCCGGGCTCCAGGCAGAGGAGCCTGCCCGGGCCTTCTGTGCGCTCTGCTGTCTCTCTCCTTGGGGCCTTGGCTGAGCTGTGTCCTCTGCCAGGAACACTCTCCTCCCCCAGCCTGTTGACTCCACTCATCAGGAAGGGCTCAGCTTCAATGTCCCTTTTCTGACAAGTCTTCCCAAGCCTCGGGGGGGAGGGCAGGCTGGGGCGCCCCGCTCATCCCTAGCAGGGCACCACGTACCATCCAGGGCCTGTCTGCTGTCTCCCCATCGGGATTACAGGAGTGTGTCTCCCTGGGTCCCACAGGCAGCGTCTGGCTCTCCCCCACCAAATTAGAGACCTTCCCCCCATCAGAATGGGGGCTCTCTTAGGGCGGGAATTGAACCTCCCTCATCAGATTAAAGGTACCCAAAGTCTGGGACGGTGTTTTCTCCAGCAGACGGGAGGCTCCCTCAAGTTAGAACCTGTCTCCCCATCACACTGGGGGTTACCCAGGTACCAGTGTTTTTCTTACCTACTCTGAATCTCCCCCCTCCACCTGCGCTCCTCACAGCCCTCACAGATGTGGAGGGGGTGGGAGATGGAAGACAGCTCCCCCCTCCGCCTCATGCCTGACCCTTGGCCGGGGCCCGGCTAGCCCCTGCCATGACCCTGAGACCAGGAAGGTTTGTTTGCTGTTCTTTCCGGGAAAAGCAAGCCTCCCGTGGCCTTCCCCAGCAGCCACAAGCCAGCCCCACCAGAAGACCCGGCCAAGTGACCAGCAGAGGCTGAGCTGCTCTGACCGGCTGCGGGACCAGCCTCGGAGAGGGGCGCAGGCCTGGGGCCGGGACCCCTGCCGCTTCCCCGGGCCAGGCGGGGCTCCAAGCCAGGCTGCCAGGAGCCGGGGTTGGGACCTGCCCCAGAGAGCCGCCAGGGAGGGGCCTGCCTAACTGCGGGCCAAGCAGCGGGACTCCTGCCAGGCCATCTGGAGCCAGACCCTGTGTGTGCGTGCGTGTGTGTGGGTGTGCGTGTGTGTCTCCCAGGCCATGTGGGTGGCTGGGAGCTGCGGGGTTGCGACCCGGCCCTCCCAGCCAGCCCCTGGCTCCCCTGTGGTCAGTTTTACTTCTGACATCTGGTCAAGTTCACAGCTGGCGGCTTCCTGCGTGGTCATTTTTCACTTTTCCTCTCCAAAACCTGGGGGCAGAGGGCCCCCACTCCTTCCCTCTCCCACGTCAATAAACTTCATGGCTACACATGTGCATTTGCTTGGTATCGGTGAAAACTCCCCATTTTGGGGGGGGGACAATAGGACAGGAACTCACCAAATTAGAAATTATACCTGGGTCCCCCCACTCCCGCCACACACAACCCCCACAGGCTCCAATCACATGTGTTTCCAGAAAAATCTCTTTGCACTGGTTTTCTTTCTTTGCTATTATAATGTTCATCATTTATGTTTTATGTGTAGGTTTTAGGAAGGCCCAAGAAATGATTACACAGGATGTAAGGGGGAGGTGACAGGGAGTCTGGAGCTCGCAGCCCCCAGCTGGGGGGCCAAAAGGGCTTCATCTCGGCCCAAAGGGAGGCGGAAGGGGCCCCAGAACCAAACACATGCTAAAACATACTTGTAGTACCCCAACCCCCTCCCCAGCTGCTGGGGAGGGAAATAAATACACTCTGATCTGGCTCTCCAGGTGCACAGGTGAGGGGCCAGCAGGTGAGTTTCCTCCCCCCATCAGATTGAGGTCACAGAAATGCCATCTACTTACAATGCTCCCAGTCCCTTACACGGAGCTGGGAGAACCCTGGGCAGGGGAGGGGGTGGCCATCAGCGCACACCCTGCTTGGGGCTTGGGGCTCGGTCATGCTAAATAGAGGGGCGCCACACTCATTCCAAAGTCAAGCAAAACAGAACAGGCCAGAAGGGACCTCATGAGACCTCACGGCCCCTCTCCGGCACCAAGCTAGGGAACAAACAATCCTTCGCAGGGTCCTCTAAACTTGGGAGAGGCCCTCCGCGGGCCACAGTCTCCCTCAGTTCCTTCTTGCTGCGTTCCCACACTGGTCCGCTTTTCTTCACTGCAACCGTCGGAGCCCAGCCAAACCCGTGCTTGCAGGAAAAGGAAGGACAGGCGGGGGGGAGCATTCCTCCACGTGCAGGCCCTCGGAAGCCAGACGCCAGCTCAAGCCTCAGCCGTCCTTGGCCCGCCAAGCCAGGGGCGAGGGAAGAGGGCAAGCTGAGTTCAAATCCCTTCAGTGTTTCTCTGGCAGCGGCCCTGGGCAGGATCCAGTCCCAGCCCAAGAGAACTCGTGGAGAAAAGCAGGATTTCTCATCCTCTGTGTGTGTGTGTGTGTGTGTGTGTGTGTGTGTGTGTGTGTGTGCGCGCGCGCGCGCGTGTGTGCGTGTGTGCATGTGTGTGTTATGTGTGTCTGTGGATCTGTTTGTCGCAGGTCGGGGCCCTGAGTCCCTAACCCCCAGGGCTGGTTTTGAAGATCCTGCCCGTGTTGGCTCTGGGGCTGTGCCGGGACGGAGGGTGCCTGCAGGCTGGGCCATACCACGGGTGCCACACTGACACGCCTGAGCGGCACCCCTTTCCACAAACCCCAAACCGTGCTCGATCCAGTCCGTCACTGACCACGATGGATCAGCACACCTGGCCTTGGGCGAAGCCTCCCATCTCCACGGGGGTTGTACGGGCCTGAAGACGGTGGAGGGCAGACTGGATTTGGCTTTGAGACATTTCCCAGAGGGTTGCCTGCCCCCCTCCTCCCCCACCCCGCCCGGCTCCCTGCCCTCAAGCAAACCTGAGGCCTGCACCCCCTAATTCAGAGAGTGGGGGGCCAGCCCACATTTGTCCTCCCCATTGGGAGTGGCTTTGGGCAAGTCACTCCCTCTCTCTGGGCTTGGCTGTCCTTACGTAAAACAAAGGGCGTGGACTAGACTTCAAAACCCCCTTCCAGCTCTGACAAGCCTCGGGTAGTCTTCATCTTGGGCCAGAGAGGAGGGTGAGGGGGCTGAGGGAGGATGTAGGCCACAACGATGGTCCCTCATTCCCCAAGTTCACAGTGTAGAGCCCATGGCTCTGGTTCCTCAGTCTCTCCCTTTGAGTCTCTGGGGCTTTGTCATTGCCCCCAACACCATCCTTGGTGTCAGCCCCTCAGGCCTGACACCTGCTGGGGTGGGAGGGGTTGGCCCACCTAGAAGTGTGGGGAGAAGGGAGCAGAAGATGTAAGATGTGATGGTTAGGGGCAGGGTGGGAGAGGCAGCAGGGGCGCTTCTGGCGCTGGAGACAGTGATCAGAAGCGATGGGGCCACACGGGAGCAGGGACAGGGCTGTGGTGGAGGGGCCCGGGCTCCGTGGCCCTGCCCAGAGGAGCTCAGCTCTGACGCTGGCCCGTGGGGGTGGCTGGAGCATCAGTCGTCGGAATGTGGGGGCAGGGCAGGGGCTCCGGGGCGGCTCACACCGGGGACGTGGCCGTGGACTCGCTGCACAGGCTCTCAACGATGTCAGCTCGCTGGATGCGGCGCAGGGCGGCCAGGAGGGCGTCGAGCGTCGCGCTGTCCTGAGCGGCCCAGCTGGCAAGCAGGGCTCGGACGGGGCAGGCCTCGTGGGTGAAGGAGTCTATGTGCTCAGGCTGGTAGCCCAGCTCGCCTGCCAGGTGTCGCCAGGTGTCCCCCGCAGAGCCATCGAGCAGCTTCTCCACCTCCTCCCGCTTGGCTGGTGGCAGACTGCTGTACAGACCTCCATCCCCCTTGAGGGCTGCCAAGAACCCAGGGGGCATCAGAGGCTACCTCCGGACCCCCTTTTCCCTGCAGTGGGTATGGGGGCCCCGGAGGTAAGACCCAAGAAGGGCTGAGGCATTCCTCCTCCCAGGGTGGGGAAACCCCAAGGGCCCTGAGGCACAGGGATAGCCAAGAGGAGGTCCTGGTTGGGAGCAGGGCTGTGGAGGGGCCGGGGGTGCTGACTCACACCCCCTCTTGCCCACAGCTTCGGCACTAGGCCCACCATCTCACCCCATCTCGGCCCCGCAGCAATTAGTCAGGGGGGGCTGTGGGGGACATAGGACTTAGTCCCAGACTCCAGCACAGCAAGTGTCCTGGAGCTGGGCTCTGGGCCGCTAATGAGGGTCCATAATTAACTACTTGTTCCCCAGAAGTGCAGGGCAGGAGGCTAATTGCAGCCACTTTGGGGAGTAATTAGCCCTAGGGGGGACAATTAGCCTGATGAGTCTGGATGCTCCAGTTTGTCAAAGCTCCCCTCTCCCACATCTCTCCACTGGAAAGACCTCTCCTCCCCGTTCGCTCACCCTTGCTTCTCCCATCCTACACAGACACCCGGTTCCCTGTGAGCCAGCCCCTCTGGCAGTCCTTCCTCCAGTCTACCCTGAATCACTCCCTTCCTCCCTACCTCAGCCCCCCCGCCCCCCCCACCCCCCCACCCGGCCCAGCCTCACTGCTTACCCTGGCCTGCGGCCGTCTGAGTGTGGGGCTGCTGGTCATGCAGGCTCTGGCTGTCCACAGAGATGCCACTGTCACTGTGGAGCTTTTCCCCCTCGGGCGGGGGCGTCTGGTTCGCAGGCCGGCTGTTGGCTCCTTGTTTGTTTTCTTTACAGCTGTTCCACCTGGAGCCAGAGGACAGGCCCCGTGTCAGGTGCCTCAGGGATCTGTGCTCTGGGGTGTGGGGGCCCGGGCCCCCTCAGGTGTGCAACCCCAGCCCCCCAACCAGAACACCTATGATTCTTCTTTCTCTCCATCTCCGCCTGCCCCTGGCCTGTACCGAGAGCACCGCGCGGGCGGACCGGCGCTCAGGGCTCGGCACGCACCGTGAAGGTTCAGCGAAATGTTCGCGGAATGAATGGTGCCTCCAGTGATTTCTCAGGAATTCCACGGTTCCCAGTCTACCCTGCTAAACTACTCCCACATGTGTGCGGGGATAGACACAAGGATTTCCTCGGCTATTATTGGCAATATGAAAAAGCTGAAAACAAATCAAACATGCATCTACAGAAGACTGTTGAAATAAATTAGGATGTGTCCATACACCGAGTGAGCGGTTACCAACAGTGAGAGAATCCGTTACGTCCTGGGGAAAGCTCTCCCGAGGGAGATTAAGTGAAAAGGTGAGCTGTAGAGTATGGATAGTATGATCCCATTGATGCTTAAAAAAAAACAAAAAAAACCCTGTGTGTGTTTACGTACAACTATAAAAAGTTTTATGTACATGTGTTTATAAAGGCACAGAAAATGGCTGGAAAGGATCCATTCCAAACAGATTCCAATGAGGAGAGAGGTAGGATTTGGGCAGATAAAAGAGGGCTTTTACTTTTTGCTTTACAAGACATCGGTCTTGTTTGCATTTACCCAAACAAGCATGTATTACTTTAAAGATTCTCCTTTTAAGAATGGAAAATGCGCTGAAACATTTAAAACACTTTCGGGGGCGCCTGGGTGGCTCAGTCGGTTGAGTGCCTTGGTTTTGGCTCAGGTCATGATCTCAGGGTGGTGAGATGGAGCCCCGCGTGGGCTCTGAGCTCAGCGTGGAGTCAGCTTGAGATTCTCTCTCTCCCTCTCCCTCTGCTCCTCCCCCAGCTCATGCACTCTCTCTCTCTCTCTCTCAAATAAGTAAAATCTTTAAAAATAAATAAATAAATAAATAAGTAAAACACTTTCCAGAAGTTCTTGCACATCCTGAATTTCTGGGTGTGGGTGCCACAACGTCCCCAATGTGACATGGGAAGGAAGAGACACATGCACACATCGGTCACTGGGGGTCAGTGGGGTTTGACGGCTGAGGGCACAGGTGGCTGGTAAAGCAAGCTCGGTGTGCCTTTGGGGGTAGGGAGTCAGGGAGGGGAGCAGTATGGGGGCGGGGAGGTGCTGGTGCCAGAGCAGGACAGAGACCACCCCACTCCCCTGACATGGGGCTGCTGGAGGTAAGGATGATTGTGGTTTGGGGCTGAGTTTAAAAATGTGTGAATTTTCAGGTCAAGGTCGCAGTAAAGCCCTCCTTGAGAGCAAAGACCCTGCTCTCTGCCCCGTGTCCCCCTCTCTCACCTCTTGAAGGCAATGTAGGCCACTAGGCCCACAACCACGGCGGCCAGGATGGAGCAGTAGACAGGGATGAGGTTGTCGGTGGTGCCTCGGGTCACTACGGGCTGCGAACTGCCCATCACTGTGGTCACCACGTCGGCCACGGTGCTGGCTATGACGTCTTGCTCTGGTGGTCCCTCTGGCTCCTCCGTGCTGGGGGCGGTGCTGTCTGAGCCCTCCGAGGGTGTGGACCGGGTAATCCAACGGCCAGGGATCTCTGGGGGAAGGAGCTACAGGCGTGAGGGCCCGCTCCCCCCAACCTCTGCAAGCCCCGCCCCTGCACTTCCGACCCACTCCGGGACTTCTTCCCCAGGCCCTGCCCCGCGCCAGGGGCTACTGTGCCCAGCTATCACACACAGGCCTGAAGGCCGGGATTATGTGTATGAGTCATGATGGTGGAGAAGAGCAGGGGCCTGAGTCCCCTTCGGCTCTGTCACTGACAGACTGTGTGACCCTGGACGGTTCCCTTCACCTCTCAAGACCTCCGTTCCCCATCTATAGAATGGGGATGCTAAGAGAGGTGGTCTCTAAGCCCCCTTCCATCTGAGGTGAAGCTGTGACCCTACGACTCTCTTCTGCCTCCCTGGGTCCCCAGAAGCCTGGCATGGAGGCAAACATGCGAAGAAGAGAGAGTGGGCACCAGGCGGCCTCTAGCTGGAATCACTCTGGGAGAATGTTGTAACCTCCCTCGTCCCAGTTTGTCCCAATGGCCCCAGTCATCCCAGTCTCAGGTCTGGACACAGAGACACCTCCCCGCAAATCAGCTCCCCAAGAACTGGCACTCAGCCTCCCTTCTGGTCTCTGATGTCCTAGCGCTCAGCTTGGACAGGGTAGGGGGCGCCCAGCTGGCTTGCTTCCCTCCAGCCGGTCCTTAGCCAGTGAAGCCTCTGTTTCCTGCCCTGTGTGCCCCCCCAAACCAAACCATCTGATCTCGCCACCCAGAGAAGACAGTGTTGGTAGCCCCAAGCCCCCCTGGGCGGAAGCAGGCTGTTGGTGGGGAGGAGGCCTCCAAAGAAGGTATTGCCCGCTGCCTGAGGGGGGAGGTGGGGAGGACTGTGCCTCGCCACCCACCTAGGCCCTTTCATGTCAGTGGGCACTGCCAGCCTCCCCAACAGGGGACCTGGCACCTCCTGGCAGCAGTGGGTGGCATTTTCCATTCTGCCGCCCAGCCAGGGGCAGTCCCAGGGGCGGTGGGCTCCAGACAGCCTGGGGGTACCTGTCTGGGCAAAGGTGCCTACCCCATCCGTCCTCACTTCCCACGCCTGGGGCAGGGAGGGGAAGCAGACAGGACATGCCAACGGGGTGAAGGGGAGGCCCTTTGCTCCCCAGCTCAGCCCTGCCCCACTCCCAGTTGGCCCACCCAAGTCGGAGTGGAAGCTGCCCCCTGGTCTCTCGGGCCTCCTCGGCTCAAGACAAAGATGGTTCAAAGGCCCCCATTTTCAGCACCTTCTGAGGGGTAAGGCCCCCAGATGGGAATCTGGAATCCATCTGGCTGGCACTGGGGAGGGGGCTGCCATCTGTTGCCCCATGTTCCCCCTCCCCCAGCTCAGTCCTGGGGGGCAGGGGTAGGGTAGGAAGTGGAGGAGACACAGCCCTGTCATTTGGCAGCCCCAGACAGGGTGTCGCACTGGGGAGGGTCTTCCCTTGCCCTGCTAGGGGACTGGGCAAGCTGGTGGGGCCGTCTGAGCCCTGAGGCTGAGAGACAACTGGCTGGACCACTCCCACCCCAGAGGCTGAAGGTACGTTGGGGGGTGTTGATGAATCAGGCCATCATAGAGATTCCAGAAATCTCAAATGGGAAAGACTGACAGTGGGCATTAAGGGACAGACCAGGCTGAAGACAGGGCCGTCCAGGGCACTTTCTCCTCATCTCTCCAATCCCCTCTGGGGCAGGGCTGTGGGGGGCAGCGTGGACAGAAGGATGAGATCCAGATGTGGCCATGTCCACCAGCATTCCAACCCCCTAAGCCCTTGGCGAGTCCTGACAGCCATTTCCGGAATGGGAGCTGTCAGACTTGGGGGTGGAAAGAGGGACCAGGTTACTCCCAAACCCAAATTTCGCTGGGGCGAGGGGTGGGGGGGTGGTACCCTTCTGCCCCAAGGCGGAGTGAGTCACCATGTTGACACCTGAAATGTATATGCAAGGAAGTACAGTGCACTGGAAGGGGGGGCACCCAAGCCACGCATCCAATTCCATTTCCTGAAGTGTTCCCTCTGTTCCCAGCAGACATTTAACCCTTCAGAGGCTAGAGCAGGAACAGGACAGGGGCAGGACGGCTGGGAAAGTAGGGTGGTATCTGAGAGCAATCTGTGAACGCGTCAAAAGGCAGGACCCACCCCTCCCCCAGCCACCACCGTTCTTTGCTCTAACCGCACCCCTGACTAAGTCCCCCCACTGGCTGGTCCGGACTTGCCCGTGAACTGTGCGGCCCGCCTGCCTGCTGCCAGCTGCTGAAACTCCCTCCCAGCTCTGCCCTGTGCCTGACGCCACTTGCCTGTCTCCTGGCTGAGGGCAATTGCCACCGGAACCACTATATTCTGGGCCCCACTCCCCCCCCTCCCAAACCCCATGCAGGAAGCTTCACACGCATACCCGGCCTCAGCCCAGTTTAACCACCCTCCCCACCCTGAGCTCCCCAAGCCAGAAGCCAGGGATCACGGGATGTGGAAGGCAGGCAGGCTCCCCACGGCAGGGGATCTGTCTCCCCCATCTGACTGGGGACTGACTGAAGGCAGAGGCTGGGCTGCCTCCACCAGAACAGGGGACCTCCTGGGAACTAAATGCTGGGACGTCTACCTCATCAGACTGGGGCAAGGGCTGTCTTTTTCCATCAGATGTGGGGCTCCCTGAACGGGCTCAGAGGGAGGGCACCCTGAGGGAGAGGTACCAAAGGAAAGCAGCCAACTAGGTGCCCAGCCACAGGGGGATGGACAGAAAGAAAGTAAAGGCGCCGTCACCCTCTCCCTGCAGCAGAAAAGCCCACTCGCCTGCCTGCAGAGCGGATGTCACCAACCAGAATCCAAAACAGCTCTGCCCCAGCCGCCATCCTTCTTCCTCCTCCCACCCAGGAGGAACTGGGTGCACTCCTTGGGGCCCCATGCCTGGCGAAGGTGAGTGCACCCAGTTCCTACCCACCCTGGGGCCGACAGCCCTCCATGTGCACTGGCCTCCTCCTTGGGCTCCCGAGCCCTGGGCCTGCTGCTGCCCTCCTTCCTCTGGGCCCTGAGGGCATTCCCTGAGTCCAACGTCATCCTTGGCTAAAGGGGAACAACCATGGTAAACCACGCACCCAGACATCACCAGTCAAAGTGGGCCAGCCACCTTCCCTAACCCACAACATCCCTGAAAACTGTATGACCCATGAGGAAACTGAGGTCCAGAGACAAGAGCGACCTCCCTACCATCACTCAGATAGTGACAGGGCAGATTGCTCCCCAGGTCCCAGGGCCAAAAACCACCGTGGACCCAGACCAGAGCCAAAGAGGCCCAACTCCTGAGGGTCCTCAAGCCCCTTTTTCCAGCCCAGAGAGCCCTCTCCAGGATCAGGGCCACGGTGGCCACCTCTGAGCTGCTATCTGCTGCCCATCCAATCCCGAGCTGGCAGCCACCGATGAAGAAAGCCCTGGCCACTGAGTTGGAGCGGAGCCGCCGCCTGGGAGGAGGACGCGGACTTTCCAAACACGCAGTCCACGGCAGGACACAGTGAGAGGGTCCTATGGGCCTGGGGTTTCGGGGAGGCCGGCTGGAGGCCAGCGAGCACGCCCCCAAACCCCCTCCTGGCCGCCCCCGGCCCTCCCCGACCCCCAGGGGGCGCCCTCGGCCCGGCGCGCTCACCCTCGCACTCGGCGTCGGCCCAGCGCGTGCACTCGCGCAGCTGGCGCTCGGTGTCCTCGCACACGGTGCAGGGCAGGCACGGGTCCACGTGGTTGGCCTCGTCGGAGTACGTGCCGTCGGGACACTCCTCGCACACGGTGTTCTGCCGGTCCTGGCACGAGAACACGAGGCCCGAGCCCGCCTCGCACACGCGGCACGCCTCGCAGCGGCCCGTTGTCTCGTCCTGGTAGTAGCCGTAGGCGCAGCGGCACACTGCATCGTCCGCCTCCACGCACGGCGCCGACATGCTCTGCAGGCCCACGCACTCGGTGCACGGCTTGCACGGCTCCGTGGCGCTCACCACGTCCGAGAAGGTCACGCCTGGGGGCAGAGGGACACGCGGGGCAGCCGGGGGCACGAAGTTCGCCGCCCGCCCCCTGGGCACCTGGGAGGCAGAGGGGAGGCGGGGGGGGGGGGGGGGG
>NW_024424897.1:24453153-24461750 GCF_017311325.1 Ursus maritimus | reverse complement strand
GCTGCCCGTGGGACCCTCCTCCCTCGGGATCCCGGGTCTGTGAGAAGGAGGAAGGGGGCCAGGAGCACCGGGCGCCCTAGGCCTGGAAACAGTGACTGTGAGGCTCCGCGGGGAAACCCAGCTGGAGCCCCGCACATTTCTTGGCAAATTCTCTTTAGAGAGTTCCCAGCGCTGTACCCTTGTTCCCAGCACGATTAAGGAATAATCTGAGCGTGGTTCCCACCCAGCCTTCCCCGCAGGCCAGAGCTGGGCTGTGAACCCTACCCAGGCACGGGCGGGCCTTCACCCTCACGAGGGAGCCTCCCGCCTCCGCTGTCCTTCTAGTCCTCTCCGCGCGGGTGGGGGCTCAGGTGTGGCCTGACCAGGGTTAGACGGCAGAATTTCCCACCCATGGCGCTACCCTACGCTGCTTAAGGGCTTGGCTCTTGAAGGTGGGGATGGACTTCCCGACGAGGTAACAGCAGGAGGGATTGGAGCTAGAAAGCAAGAAGGACCTGCCCGTATAGTCCTCTGCCCTTCCCAGTGGCACAAAGGGGAGATTTCCAAGCTCACTCTTGACTCATGCTCTCTTAATGGATGTGAGGTCTAATCTAATAAGGGGAGGAACGCTGGGGGATGCCAGGGTCCTCTCCTCTGTGTGCAAGGAGGGGGAAGGCACAGAGCCAAATCTTCTCCATCCCTACCTCCCAGGTGCAGAACTCTGTGCCAGTCTGATTCCAAGAGGATGTATCCTTGCTTCAAGGGCAGAAAGAGCAGGATTTAGGAATCGGGAACCAGGGAAGGAGTGTTCAGAATGTGGACGCAGGGAAGGAGTGTTCAGAATGTGGACGCAGAAGTAAAGTCTAGGATCCCACTGGAGGGAAATCGAGGCCTATTGTGGGTTCTGCTCTCAACCTTTTCTAAAGGAATCAAAAGACCAGACGGAGCACAGAGTCATTATCTTCGGGTGGGGGGGGCGGATGGAGAAGCAGATGTAAAGAAAGGAAAGCAGAGAGAAATGAAAAGGAAAGCAACTGAGGGGAAGAGAAGACAAGACAGGGATGGGCCTGGAAGGAGACAGTTTCCAGCCGGTTCTGGCAGAGGAACGAACCGCCTGTGTCTCTCTTCCCAGGAACAGGGCCGACCTGGACCCAAACCTGCTTCTGCCACTTATTAGCTCTGTGACTCTGGGTGTTTCACGTCACCTCTTTGAGCTTTTTTTCTTTCTCTGTAAAACAGAGAATAATATCTCCACTCACAGGGTTGCGGTGAGGAATGAATGAAATTCGACCATAAAGCACTAGGCACACCGCAGGGACCCGACCAAGGGTGGGCTCCCTGGGGTGGGCAGCGGCAAGTCCGGTGAACTTGGGTTGCAGGGATAGAGTCTGCAGAAAGGACTTCCGAACATAAACAGCCAAGGCAGGACGTCCAGTTTAGACAAACAGGAGGGTTCTATCTGGTTGGCACGTGGCGGGGGTGGGGGGTGGGTTTAGTCACACTGCAGGGGGAGAGAAATGGGGGGGTTGCCCATGGGAAAATACAGAAAATTAGTAGAAAACTCCTGGGAGACAGTTTTAGGGGGTGGGAAAAATGTGGGCTTTTTTGGCAGAGAATGAAGGCAGGAGCTTAATGGGTTTCCTTGTGGAAACGTTTTGAAGATAGAGGGAAAGTCCGCCGGGGTCTCCATCCCATAAAGTGAGCTTATAAAGGCGGCCTGTTAACGCAGCTGGAGCGGGGGAGGGGAACAGAGGGAGCAAATGGGAGCGTGGACTCCTGCCACCACCTCCTAGCTGGTGTCCAGCTCCTGTCTCCCTTTCCCCGGAGATGCCAGAGCCTGCCTCTCCCAGGCTCTTCTACCCCCCTCTTGCTTTGACAGAAGGGAGTGGGTTCCCATCCTGGGAGACTTAGGGCCCAGGGCGGAGAGGACCTGGGCAGGAGTCTAGGAAATGAGAGAGGTCCCAGCACAGCCAATGGTTGGCCAACCCTGTCCTGGGAAGGAAACCCTGGTAGGGCAGGGCAGGTGGCCAGATGGCCAGGTGGTAAAGGCATTACAGGATGCCTAGCCTCCCCATCGAGGCCCAGGCCTTTGTCTCCTGCGGGATGGAGCTCCAGGATCCACAGGCATGGAGAGAGGAAAACTGTGTGTCCGGGGATACCAAGGAGTTGGGGTTGCCTGGTAGATAGGCTGTGTGTGTGTGTTGGGGGAGGGGGGTTGAGAGAAGAATCCAGGGTTCAGACTAGGCAGATGGGTCCAGAGCTCCCTGTTCCTGGGACACCTGGGTGGCTCAGTTGGTTAATCGTCTGACTCTTGGTTTCGGCTCGGGTCATGATCTCGGGGTTGTGGGATCGAGCCCCGAGTTGGGCTCTGTGCTCAGTGGGGAGTCTGCTTAGGATTTTCTCTCTCTCTCCCTCTACCCCTCCCCTCTGTGTTCTCTCTCTCTCTCAAATAAACAAATCGTAAAAAAAAGAAGAAGAAGAAGAAGAAGAGTTCCCTGTTCCTATGCCCTTGTTCCCATCATGATTAAAGAAGAATCTGGTATGGTTCCCACCCGCCCTCCAGGTGGGCGGAAGGTGCCAAGTAGGAGGCAGGATGTGACCCTAGGCAGGGAGGAAAGGTTCTGGGCAGGCGAAGAGCACTGAGCCCATGGCCTGAAGGCAGCAACTGAGGCTGGGGGCATCCAGCAGGAACAGAGAGTCCTGGGTCAAAAGCACACAGAATTGAGACCGCAGACCTGCCGTCCTTCTGAATCCCTTAGCAGCAGCCCCGGAAGATGGGGTTCTCTCCCCTTCCCGAGGAAATCCCAGGTAGGACAGGCCACAGCAGCCCTCTCCCCTCTCCCATCAGACACCACCCCACAGTGAGGACAGTCCCCACTCTTGCTACTTCTGGAAAGCTCCGCTTCCATGGGCAGAGCTGGGGAACAGCTGGCCTGGGGGGAAGGTTAGCCACACCCTCCCAGGATCCCCCAAGGTCAGTTTCCAGATTTGATCCTCCTCCCCTCCCCCCAAACACGGGGAGGGTAAGTGGCAGCCATTGATTTTACAGTGCAGATGCTATTTTTAGCTGGTCTTCGCATCAGCTACTCCTCCCACCTGGCCACATTCTCCTACCAGGCCTCTCCACCTGGGGGCTGGGAAGGGGCTCCCCCTGCAGATCCCTATCACGAGGTCCCCCTCCTCCCTCAGCATACTTCCCTCAGCCATTCTCAGCTTCCCTTCTCGCCTCCTATTCTGGCTCAGACCCATTCCGGCGCCCATACAGAGGTGGGCAGGGAACCCTGATCGGGGGCAGAGCCCTTGTCAGGCTTCTAATGGGCATGCGCCTCCCGGTGCCCTCCCTTTCCCCCCGCCCCTCCCCCGACCGCCCCCCTGTACTCACTGTCCAGGCAGGGCTCACACACGGTCTGGTTGGCTCCGCAAGGCTGGGCCACCCCCTCACCCAGGTTGCAGGCTTTGCAGCACTCCCCGCTGTGGGTGTACAGGCCCGTGGGACATGCCTCCTTGGCAGCTCCAAGGAACACCTGGGCAGGGGGATAGATCAGAAGGTCAGACTGGCGAGAGAAGCGAGAGGGGGGTGTCTTCCAAGAGATCAAACACCCCCTCCTAAAGCCTTCTATTGGAACCACCTGGGCCCGGATGAGCTCACCACAGAGGCATTAGGCACATCAAAGCTGGCGGGGAAGAAAGGCAGTGGGGGACAGCGTGCGCCCCTGCAGGCTGCCAGGGGTGTGAGGTCAGAGCCCTGGATGCTGACGTTCTACAGAGTTCATCTTGGGGTTACGGCAACTCCTGGAATCCCGAAGATACACCACAGGGGGAAGGCGGCCTGGGACCCAGCCGTGGGCCTTTGGCCAGTACAGGTTACAGGTCTTGGGCGCAGGGCTCCCCGCCAAGGGGGCAACTGGAAGCTAAACTCGGGCCCAGACGCCACTTACTGGGAGGCACAGCTGCAGGCGTCTCTGTCTCCACAGTGGGAAGCCTTTTTCTAGCAAAGACTAGCAGGGCCCTCCTCCAGGTCCTTCATTCTACCATTCCACCTATTAAATATGCAATGAGCAGAATAATCAATATTGGGGTCTCGGGTTCGAATTCCGACGGTGCCCTGGAGTTCTGACCCGCTCTGCTTTCCCTCTCTGAGTCCTCACCTCTCCTCACCCACGGAGAGAGAGACCACTCAGGCCAGAGCAAAGAACCGGCCAATTGGCAAGAGTCTGGCAGCAACCAGGGAGAAAGGGGAGCCTGTTAGTGATAATGAAGTGGCCTCTCTCACCAGCCGCAGCCCTGCTCCACCAGAGTCTGATTTCCAGGCACCAGCCCTCTCCACTCCCCGCCCCCATGCAGCCGGTGGGAACAGCGTTGGAACCAGGGGAAAGGGGAGTCAAATTCCTGCCACCAAGGCATCTTTGCTCTTTGCTCATGGATGGAACGATTTAGCACCAGATTCCCGGGGCGGGGGGGGGGGGGGGGAGTGCTGCCCACTTGCTTTATGTTTCTGTTCCTTAAAAAAAAAAAAAAAAAAAAAAAGCTTCATGTCTAATAAAACTCCAAAGCCTGTTTCCCTGGCCTCAGACCAGGCAGTTCCCATTCAGTACCAAGAGGAAGTATGGGCTCTGGGGTCATGGGACTAGAGGGGAGTGTTAAAGGTCCTTTTGGACATTCTTCTGCTTCCCCGTTGGCAAGATCATGCCCAAAATACTCTGTTTCCCTCCGATCCTTAAACTGGGGAAGGAGGGTTGGACAGGTCAGATCTGTCTAGGAGGCAGCTGGTGGTCCTCAGGAGACCAGCAGGGAGGCGCGGGCACACAGGGGATGTCCTTGGGTATTTGCCACCATCTCCTCCCAGGTGGTAGGAACAAGGGTCTGGGAACATCTGCAGACCAGAAACCAGGAGGGTGGGGCGAGGGCTGTCCCAGATGCAAGCTTTTCCCTAGGAGAGAGAGCGAGATTCCAGAAGGGTCTGTTTGGATTTCTTTTCATCCTTGAGGGCTCATGCTTAAATGTCACTTCTTCAAGAAAGTGATCCTGTGGCCCCCACACCTCCCAGATGAGACAGGTGGCCCTGTGACATGTGGCCCCTATTTACTGTGCTCATCTGGTCTGACACGCTGCAGTGTCCCCCACCTCACCGTCAGCTCCCGGAGGATGGGACTGTTGTCGCCCCAGCGCCTGGTACCCAACCAGTATATCTATGGGATTGCCGAATGTGAAAATACAGTACGACCTCAGTTATCTAGAACTCCGAGCCAGGAAGTGTGGGGTAGCGGTGACTTTCTGGATAGCGAATGTCCCAAGAGGTGAGGATTTGCTGCTCTGATCACCTACTGTTTTCATTTTAACCGTGGGCTGCACCCTTCTGATTCTAGAACATACCCTCTCCGTTTCGCGGTGACTCAGGGACTCAGTGATTATTCTGGAGCCCTTGTGTTCTTTATCCCAAATCACCACACTTTTGTCTCTGAATTCTACCATCAGCCTTTTTTTTAAATTTATTTTAGTGTTTCTGTCTCCCTCCTTCCTGTCAAGATATAAGTTTTCGGGGTGCCTGGGTGGCTCAGTCGTTAGCGTCTGCCTTCGGCTCAGGGCATGATCGTGTTCTGGGATCTAGCCCCATCAGCTCCTCCCTGGAAACCTGCTTCTTCCTCTCCCACTCCCCTGCCTGTGTTCCCTCTCTTGCTGGCTGTCTTTCTCTCTGTCAAGTAAATGAATAAAATCTTAAAAAAAAAAAAAGATATCAGTTGTCAATTTTCGCTGCTACCAGACTGTGATCCGAGCAGCCTCCCCTACCATTCTAACTCAGTGGGTCAAACTGAATCTGTAGAAACCATGTAACTAGCTGGATAGGAAGGTGTAGGTAGGAGCTGAACCAGGAGGGCCATTCTCTGAATAGAAAGCGTGGGCTGGCCTCCGTGGCTCTGAATCCTGGCTCACGGCTTAGAGCTGGGTGATCTGGGACAGGCTGGAATCTCTCTTTGCCTCAGTTTCTTCATCTTCAGATAAGGGTGATGGTACCTGCCTCATCAGATTGAAGAAGGTGTTTATACACTTCAGGATCCCTCTGTTTTCTTTCCCAAGGTCTTTCTTGCCTCTTTGTGTGGCTTTTGGCTGGGTTCCAGTTGGCTGAGGTCAGCAGAGAGCTGGGCTGTGGAGAGCTGAGGGGGTCTGTCCATGGCACTCGACTGGCCCCTGCATGCCCTTCTTCCTCGAGGCCTGCTCTCCCTGCCACAGACCGCGGTCCTCTCTCTTCTCCTGAGTCTTGCATTTGGACTCCAGGCCCCAGAATTACGATCGTGTGTTTCCTGGGCTTGTATTATGTGTCCTTCAAAAACACCCCAGACCTGCTTCTGACAGTCTGCCCCTTTGGGGCAATTCCCAGTCTCCTAAGCTTGCATTTTCCGCCTAAACGTGGGTCGGTAATATTGACTGCTCAGGGTTGCCATGAAAATTACATGAAATAATGTATGCAGTCTGTCCAATATACAGTAGTTCAATAAATGTTCCTTATCAAAGAAGTGGCTCCTCTCAGGCTGAGCTGCTGAGCCTGGCGAGGGAGGCAGTGGGAGGAGAGCTGAAGTCAGGCCCAAAGAGAGGAAACTAGCTAAGGGAAGGGCAGGATAGGCATGAAGAAAGACCCACCAGGAAGAGTCTGAAGAAGGCACGGGGACCAAAAGGAGAATGGAAACTGTTCTCCTCGCAGTTCATTAATTAACAACTATTTACTAGTTAACAACTATTTGCTCAGCATTGAACTAAGAGTTTCCAATGAGACATGGTCCCTGACCCTCCCCACCCCTGCCTGGGGAAGTCACAGTCCCATGAGGGAGAGGAGATAATCACTCCACGAGGCTACTCCAGAAGCCAAGATGCTGAGGGGAGGACTTGAGAGCTGCCTTCATCTCCTCTCTGACAGCTGGGGAAACCGAGGCTCACAGAGGCAATTCTGCTAAGTGGCTTAATGCCGGCCCCTGCCACACCCTCTACTGGTCCAGGGCGGCAGTCTTGGGAAGCAAGGAGGGATGACACGGACTCAGACTTCCTGCTCCAAAATGATCAATTTACCAAAATGGTAGAACCACGTGCCTGAAATCGACATTGATTACACTTACTCATTTCCAATTTGATGGAATGATTTCAACACATTTTGAGAATGTTTGCAATCCTCTTGCCATTTCAAGTCTTTTCAGAAAACAAGGATTAAGCCCTTAGATGAACTGACTTTTAAAAACCTTAAAACATTTAAAAAATTGACATGAGAAATAAAACACACCAAAATGGTTGAAAGCACTTGAACCTATATGACTGCTTCAGCGTGATGAGCCCTCACCCTTCACAACAGTTTCAGAGAAGGGGTTCCTTAGGTGAATGGAGCCATTAGCCACCGCCATGGGGTCGGAGAGTTTTCAAATATGTGGAGGGTCTTTTGAGGTCATTGCAAACCCGGGAGAAGCTGGCACATGCGCTTTACTCCTTTAGATAGCAGTTGAATTTGGGGTAGGAGATGAGCTAATTACTGATGCTGAGGCTGCCTGAAGACTTTGAGAGGGCCTGGGGACTATGGGTGGGGAGAAGGGGCTCAGTTCCAAATTTGTGGCGCCAAGGACATAGGACACAGATCATATTCAAGGCTAGTGATGGTTGAGGTCCTCCTGCCCCTCCGTGATCTAGAACTAGAAGGCTGGGGCGGGGGTGGGGGAGGAGAGACCGGGACACAGAGGACAGAATAAACTCCAAGCCAAGCATTCTGGGTTCCAACAAGGGCGCCACCACCAGGGACTGGGGGAAGGAAGCCTGTTTCATGCCCCAAAAGTCTGGAGGTTCAACTCCTCAACTGTAAAATGGGAATAACTAGATTTACTCTGCAGGGATCTTATAAAGATTAAATGACACAAGAGAAATTACCCAGGGCAGTGTGTGGCACATAGTAGGCTCCTCAGCCAATTTTATTATTCCTCCCCATCCCGTCCGGGAAGAATCTAGGCTCGTGAATGGGCCCGGCCGGTACAGGGGGTGGAGACCCCTTCCATCCCGGAGCTGCCTCCCCGCCGGGGCTCCTGAGTCCTCCCATTTGCTGCCCTCGTTGCATCCCTATTAGGCGCATTAGCCAGCCCGGCGGCTCCGGTTACAGACGTCTGAATGACAAAGTGCCTCCATTACCGGCGCGGCCGCCAGCCCAGCCGCCGGGACGCGCTCTGGTTTCAGCACTCTACCGCCGCGCCCAGGAAGAAACTCGGACCGCCGCGCTGCAGAGCCAGCCCGCAGACAGCAGCCCCGCGGCGAGGCGAGGCAAGAGCCGCAGGGCTGCGGGCGGCCGGCTCTGCGCGGGCTCTACCTTCCCGAGCCCCCAGGCCCTCCGCGCCCAGCTGCCCTCTTCCCTCGCCTCTTCTCTATTGGGGTGGGGGGACACTCTCCTCAGCCCGGGTCGGAGCTCACGCCTCGCCGCTCCGGGGGCCGCACTACTGCCCCCAGCCCCACCTCCCCGGTCAGAAGCATCTCTAACCCACCGCGTTAGTCAGCAGACTTGTCCGCAGTCACCCCCAAATCTCCGGAGAAGCCACAGGTACGACAGCTCCAGGGGCTGAGCTTCGGGGATGGGGCCAGCGTCAGTGGGTCTCCACCAC
>NW_024424897.1:24448214-24453128 GCF_017311325.1 Ursus maritimus | reverse complement strand
CTTCCCTAAAAAAAAAAAAAAAAAAAAAAAGCTTCATGTCTAATAAAACTCCAAAGCCTGTTTCCCTGGCCTCAGACCAGGCAGTTCCCATTCAGTACCAAGAGGAAGTATGGGCTCTGGGGTCATGGGACTAGAGGGGAGTGTTAAAGGTCCTTTTGGACATTCTTCTGCTTCCCCGTTGGCAAGATCATAGCCCAAAATACTCTGTTTCCCTCCGATCCTTCAAACTAGCTTCATGTCTAATAAAACTCCAAAGCCTGTTTCCCTGGCCTCAGACCAGGCAGTTCCCATTCAGTACCAAGAGGAAGTATGGGCTCTGGGGTCATGGGACTAGAGGGGAGTGTTAAAGGTCCTTTTGGACATTCTTCTGCTTCCCCGTTGGCAAGATCATAGCCCAAAATACTCTGTTTCCCTCCGATCCTTCAAACTAGGGAAGGAGGGGGTTGGACAGGTCAGATCTGTCTAGGAGGCAGCTGGTGGTCCTCAGGAGACCAGCAGGGAGGGCGCGGGCCGCACAGGAGGGGATGTCCTTGGGTATTTGCCACCATCTCCTCCCAGGTGGTAGGAACAAGGGTCTGGGAACATCTGCAGACCAGAAACCAGGAGGGGTGGGGGCGAGGGCTGTCCCAGATGCAAGCTTTTCCCTAGGAGAGAGAGCGAGATTCCAGAAGGGTCTGTTTGGATTTCTTTTCATCCTTGAGGGCTCATGCTTAAATGTCACTTCTTCAAGAAAGTGATCCTGTGGCCCCCACACCTCCCAGATGAGACGGAGTGGCCCTGTGACATGTGGCCCCTATTTACTGTGCTCATCTGGTCTGACACGCTGCAGTGTCCCCCACCTCACCGTCAGCTCCCGGAGGGCAGGACTGTTGTCGCCCCAGCGCCTGGTACCCAACCAGTATATCTATGGGATTGCCGAATGTGAAAATACAGTACGACCTCAGTTATCTAGAACTCCGAGCCAGGAAGTGTGGGGTAGCGGTGACTTTCTGGATAGCCGAATGTCCCAAGAGGTGAGGATTTGCTGCTCTGATCACCTACTGTTTTTCATTTTAACCGTGGGGGCTGCACCCTTCTGATTCTAGAACATACCCTCTCCGTTTCGCGGTGACTCAGGGACTCAGTGATTATTCTGGAGCCCTTGTGTTCTTTATCCCAAATCACCACACTTTTGTCTCTGAATTCTACCATCAGCCTTTTTTTTAAATTTATTTTAGTGTTTCTGTCTCCCTCCTTCCTGTCAAGATATAAGTTTTCGGGGTGCCTGGGTGGCTCAGTCGTTAAGCGTCTGCCTTCGGCTCAGGGCATGATCCCGGTGTTCTGGGATCTAGCCCCACATCAGGCTCCTCCCCTGGGAGCCTGCTTCTTCCTCTCCCACTCCCCCTGCCTGTGTTCCCTCTCTTGCTGGCTGTCTTTCTCTCTGTCAAGTAAATGAATAAAATCTTAAAAAAAAAAAAAAGATATCAGTTGTCAATTTTCGCTGCTACCAGACTGTGATCCGAGCAGCCCCTCCCCCTACCATTCTAACTCAGTGGGTCAAACTGAATCTGTAGAAACCATGTAACTAGCTGGATAGGAAGGTGTAGGTAGGAGCTGAACCAGGAGGGGGCCATTCTCTGAATAGAAAGCGTGAGCTGGCCTCCGTGGCTCTGAATCCTGGCTCACGGCTTAGAGCTGGGTGATCTGGGACAGGCTGGAATCTCTCTTTGCCTCAGTTTCTTCATCTTCAGATAAGGGTGATGGTACCTGCCTCATCAGATTGAAGAAGGTGTTTATACACTTCAGGATCCCTCTGTTTTCTTTCCCAAGGTCTTTCTTGCCTCTTTTGTGGCTTTTGGCTGGGTTCCAGTTGGCTGAGGTCAGCAGAGAGCTGGGCTGTGGAGAGCTGAGGGGGGGGGTCTGTCCATGGCACTCGACTGGCCCCTGCATGCCCTTCTTCCTCGAGGCCTGCTCTCCCTGCCACAGACCGCGGTCCTCTCTCTTCTCCTGAGTCTTGCATTTGGACTCCAGGCCCCAGAATTAGCGATCGTGTGTTTCCTGGGCTTGTATTATGTGTCCTATTTCAAAACACCCCAGACCTGCTTCTGAACAGTCTGCCCCTTTGGGGCAATTCCCAGTCTCCCTAAGCTTGCATTTTCCCGCCTAAAACGTGGGGTCGGTAATATTGACTGCTCAGGGTTGCCATGAAAATTACATGAAATAATGTATGCAGTCTGTCCAATATACAGTAGGCGTTCAATAAATGTTCCTTATCAAAGAAGTGGCTCCTCTCAGGCTGAGCTGCTGAGCCTGGCGAGGGAGGCAGTGGGAGGGGAGAGCTGAAGTCAGGCCCAAAGAGAGGAAACTAGCTAAGGGGAAGGGCAGGATAGGCATGAAGAAAGACCCACCAGGAAGAGTCTGAAGAAGGCACGGGGACCAAAGGAGAATGGAAACTGTTCTCCTCGCAGTTCATTAATTAACAACTATTTACTAGTTAACAACTATTTGCTCAGCATTGAACTAAGAGTTTCCAATGAGACATGGTCCCTGACCCTCCCCACCCCTGCCTGGGGAAGTCACAGTCCCATGAGGGAGAGGAGATAATCACTCCACGAGGCTACTCCAGAAGCCAAGATGCTGAGGGGGAGGGACTTGAGAGACTGCCTTCATCTCCTCTCTGACAGCTGGGGAAACCGAGGCTCACAGAGGCAATTCTGCTAAGTGGCTTAATGCCCGGCCCCTGCCACACCCTCTACTGGTCCAGGGCGGGGCAGTCTTGGGAAGCAAGGAGGGATGACACGGACTCAGACTTCCTGCTCCAAAATGATCAATTTACCAAAATGGTAGAACCACGTGCCTGAAATCGACATTGATTACACTTACTCATTTCCAATTTGATGGAATGATTTCAACACATTTTTGAGAATGTTTGCAATCCTCTTGCCATTTCAAGTCTTTTCAGAAAACGAAGGTGGAATCGCCCTTAGATGAACTGACTTTTTAAAAACCTTAAAACATTTAAAAAATTGGACGAAATAGAAAACACACCAAAATGGTTGAAAGCACTTGAACCTATATGACTGCTTCAGCGTGATGAGCCCTCACCCTTCACAACAGTTTCAGAGAAGGGGTTCCTTAGGTGAATGGAGCCATTAGCCACCGCCATGGGGTCGGAGAGTTTTCAAATATGTGGAGGGTCTTTTGAGGTCATTGCAAACCCGGGGAGAAGCTGGCACATGCGCTTTACTCCTTTAGATAGCAGTTGAATTTGGGGTAGGAGATGAGCTAATTACTGATGCTGAGGCTGCCTGAAGACTTTGAGAGGGGCCTGGGGACTATGGGTGGGGAGAAGGGGCTCAGTTCCAAATTTGTGGCGCCAAGGACATAGGACACAGATCTAATATTCAAGGCTAGTGATGGTTAAGGTCCTCCTGCCCCTCCGTGATCTAGAACTAGAAGGCTGGGGCGGGGGTGGGGGGAGGAGAGACCGGGACACAGAGGACAGAATAAACTCCAAGCCAAGCATTCTGGGTTCCAACAAGGGCGCCACCACGCAGGGACTGGGGGAAGGAAGCCTGTTTCATGCCCCAAAAGTCTGGGAGGTTCAACTCCCTCAACTGTAAAATGGGAATAACTAGATTTACTCTGCAGGGATCTTATAAAGATTAAATGACACAAGAGAAATTACCCAGGGCAGTGTGTGGCACATAGTAGGCCCTCAGCCAATTTTATTATTCCCTCCCCCCATCCCGTCCCGGGAAGAATCTAGGCTCGTGAATGGGCCCGGCCGGTACAGGGGGGTGGAGACCCCTTCCATCCCGGAGCTGCCTCCCCCGCCGGGGCCGCTCCTGAGTCCTCCCATTTGCTGCCCTCGTTGCATCCCTATTAGGCGCATTAGCCAGCCCGGCGGCTCCGGTTACAGACGTCTGAATGACAAAGTGCCTCCATTACCGGCGCGGCCCGCCAGCCCAGCCGCCGGGACGCGCTCTGGTTTCAGCACTCTACCGCCGCGGCCCAGGAAGAAACTCGGACCGCCGCGCTGCGCAGAGCCAGCCCGCAGACAGCAGCCCCGCGGCGAGGCGGAGGCAAGAGCCGCAGGGGCTGCGGGCGGCCGGCTCTGCGCGGGGTCTACCTTCCCGAGCCCCCAGGCCCTCCGCGCCCAGCTGCCCTCTTCCCTCGCCTCTTCTCTATTGGGGGTGGGGGGACACTCTCCTCAGCCCGGGTCCGGAGCTCACGCCCTCGCCGCTCCGGGGGCCGCACTACTGCCCCCCCCAGCCCCACCTCCCCGGTCAAGAAGCATCTCTAACCCACCGCGTTAGTCAGCAGACTTGTCCGCAGTCACCCCCAAATCTCCGGAGAAGCCACAGGTACTGACAGCTCCAGGGGGCTGAGCTTCGGGGATGGGGCCAGCGTCCGGAGTGGGTCTCCGCCCACTCCAGCCCCCACGTTCCACCTCCGGCCTGACTCTGGGGATGGTGTCCAGCCCGCTCCCCGCCGAGAGACGCGGTTCTTGTAGGGCGCTGGGACGCCGGGCTGCCCTGCTACGAGGTATGGGGAGTACTGCGCTGGGAATCAGGTGCGGGACAGCCTGGCTAGCACTCTGGTTTAACTTGCTTGTGAGGTCTTAGCCAAGTCGTTTAAACTCTCAGAGTCTCAGTCTTCCTTCCTGTAAAATGGGGGTTGGGAGCGCAACGCCTGAGCGAAATGAAGATGGCAGGGAGAGTGACGACACCTCTTCCATTGCCAAATTCCGTGGGGGCACTCCGTTCCTGGCCCCACACAGGTCACATCTCCTGAAAATCGGGACTACGGGACAGACTTAGATGCTTAAGAGGACCCGCAGTCCCCTGCGGAGGCAGAATCCGCGGCGTCCCAGCGCCTCCGTCCGGTTCGGTGCCCAGCGTCCTCCACCGAAAGCGGGGGTGGGGGGGGGGG
>NW_024424897.1:24443371-24448204 GCF_017311325.1 Ursus maritimus | reverse complement strand
GGGGGGGGGGGCGCGGGCGGAATCCCGATCCGCTGGGCTCTGGAGCTGAGCGAACTGCGGGCGCGGCGCTCCCGCGGCTTAACTTAATGGGGGGATCTGAGCGGGGGCGCGGCGCCCAGCCTGAGTCGCGCCCGCAGCTGCGGGTGGCACAGCCCTCGCCTCTCAGCGCCCCCTGCGGGCCGCCTCCGCTGCCGCGACCCCGGGCTGCGCGCCGCCGGGACCTTCCCCGCCTCGCGAGTCCCGGCGCTCTGCACCTTGAGACTTGGCTGCAGCCAGACCCGGTAGCACGATGCCCGCTCCATCCATTCCGGTCCCCCACGAGGCTTCAAACCGCCACAGTGAGCGCGTCGGAGGAGCCCGCGGGTCGCGGGGGAGGCAGGGAGCGGGTTCGCCCCGGCGAAGTGGGCGCTCCCTTCCCAGCCTCGGATCCCCAGCCTCAGTTCCCAGACTGGGCGAGGCCGCGAGAAAGAGCGCGCGACAGGCGCGGGAAACGTTCGTCCCTCTGCTCTGTCTGCTTGTCCTACTGTCCCTCGGCGGGCAGGCGTGGCCCCGACCACTTCGGGGTCCGCTCTCCCTTCTCCGCCCTCTTTCATTTCGCTGGCATCTCTCTCTCTCCCTCGCTGCCGTCCTTTTTCTGCCCTCCCTAACCCACTTCGCTCTCTTCAGCCGACCGCCGCTCCCCGAAGCTCTCCCTCCCACGCCCCTCCCCCCCATTGTCTGGCTGGCCCTCATTGTCCGATGCCCGGTCCCCTCAGACTCCAGTCCCTCCGACCTCCCCCATTGTTCTATCTCCTTGTCTCTGGTTCCCCGCCCCAGCCCCGCTCGTCCCTCATATCTCTAATCCCCGTCCCATCCCCCTCCCTTCAGCCTGGGTTCCGTCCCACGACCCTCTAGAGATCAAGGTGCCCAGGAGGAAAGTCGCCTCGAGAGCCGAGCGTCCAAACGCTGTCTAGGAGAACCCAGGCATCCGAGAGACCCCCTCTCAGCTCCTCCATTCGCACGCTCCGCCGTACCTGAGGACCCGCTTCCGTGCGCCCCTCTCTCCTGCATCTCTACCCTTGGTCTTAGGGTCGCTCCTGCGCTCTGAGAACCCTAGACGCTCCGCGGTGGATCCTGGCAGCGGAGCTCCTCTCCCGCCATCCACCCCCAGCATCTGGGACCCGAACGCTCCGTTCTGTTTTCTCTCGGGGAAACCATTGGGGTTCCAGTCCGAGGAGAGGGCGCAGGCTGCCCTCAGGCTAGCACTCACCCCCAGGAGCAGCAGCAGCAGCAGCAGGCGCGGCCCGTCCATGGCGCAGCCGGCGGCACCTGCCCCCATCGCCAGCCTCCCGCGGCAGCGCTCGGCTTCCAGTTGAGTCCGCAAGCGGACGGATAGGGCTGCGCTGCGCTGCGCTCCAGCGCCAGCCCCCCAGAGCTGGCCGAGGCTCCGCTCACTCTGGCTGCGGGCGGGAGGGGCTGGGAGAAGCCAGTGCGGCGGCCCCGCCTCCTCCCCGCCCAGCCCGCCCACCCCCGGAACCGCGCCCGCCAGCCCCGCCGCCTCCGGCAGGGGAGAGGAGGGGAAGGGAGGGCTTGCGGGGAGTTGCGCGCCCGCGCGCCCCGCGGCCGCTTTTCCGCGCCCGGGCCCTCGGAGCCTCTCCCGACTCCGCCCCGGTACCCAGCGCCGGGTCCGAGCTACTGCGCGTCGCTCCCGGATGCTGTGGGCTCGGGGACCAGGGCATCCCCTCTGCGGCTCCCGCGCCTCTCCGCTGCAGACCCCCGCAGCGTTCACTTTCTTACCCATCTTCCTCTGCCTCCAGCCTCAGCTTCTTCCCTGGGGCCCTGCTCCCTACCCAGCCGTCGTCAGCAAGAATGCCCACTGCCCGCCCCGCCCTTCATCTCCTGGTCCACACCCGACCCCTACCTCTGTCCCTTCCCAGTGCAAAGGCCTAGGGGAAGGGGAGGGGAGGAGTAGCAGGTGGCCTGACCCGACAGTGTGCAGAAGGGACATTAAGGTGGAGTCCATCCCGATGTTATCTGAATTCTCAAAAGATGGGTTTGAACGGGTCACAGGTGTGCACAGAAGACACAGGAATCCACCCACGCTCGAGCTCACATACGTGTGCTTAGGCGGTACATGTGTTCACACCCCCGCACGCACGGAAACCTGTGCGTTCTACACATGCATGTGCACCTACACACTCATGCACACTTGCACGTGTGGTCATAACATTCAAGCACACACACTCTCCTACACATTCACCTGTGCAGTCACCTCCACACGAGCCCTCACAGGTACAGTGTCTCACACAAGTGCACACACGTTCGTGAACACGCACACCCATACACAAACATACAGTTCTATCCTCAACAATACAGCCTTCACTGGACTGTATTTCCATCGGCTCATGAGCTCCCTGCAGACGGGGACTATGGTTTCTTATCGGAATGCCTGGTACACGGCAGGTGTTCAATAAAGGCCCATGGAAGGGAATAAAAGGCAAAGTGGTTGGAGGGACTCACATCCATGTACCATGTACTATGTAAGCATCCCCAGGACCACATTCGCCGCGCCCTAGAAACCATAGCAGGTCCCAATCACAGGCCCCTGGCAACTCAGGGAGAGGACCCCCAGTCTTCCCGAGGGAAGCACCCCACCTCAGTGCTTCCTCCCTGCCTGTCCCCACCCTTTCCTGATCCCCTGGCAAGGAGACCATGAAACAGAGAGCTTGTAAGGGGCAAGGCTACAAAGCCCATCCCCACGCCCTGATCTTGGCCATGTGTGGACCTCAGTTTTGACTTAGAAAAAAATAGTACCACCCTCCCACATTACAGGAAGAGGGGGGAGATCAAGCGCACTTGCAAAGCAAGCATCCAAGCTCTTGGTAGGTGATTCCCTAGACCAGCTGAAGCTAATTTATTCATTCACGGGGGGGGGGGGATCTTCCCTGTGAATGTCTTTCCTGTGTATGCAACAAAGTCCAAGGGACAGCCTCAGAAAAAAACAGGTGGACATCCCTTGAGCGTGAGTGTGGGTGACCCCCCACCTCCAAGGCCAGGCAGCTAGCCCTTCTTCAGGAATCCCTGAGGAGTCCCTCTCCCCTCAGGGACCACCTCTAAACCGTTTCCTCCTCCAGCGGCTTTTACAGCCCTGCGTCTCCTCTCCTCTGAATTCATGGAAGGCAGGAAGGGCCAACGTTAGTACTAACAGCAGCGTCGAGCTGCTTACTACCCAGGGTATCGACAGTGTGGCATTAATTTAAATACTCCTGTTATTAATTTATGATCCTGGTTACTATTATTGCCAAGGTTATCTATCTCAACACGATTTAATATGACCCACACTACCATGGCTGGGCCTGAGTTATTAATAATTTCCATGGTCTTGATCATTTAAGCCTTACTCGAACAATTACAAACAGCAATTGTTACTATTATTAGCCGTATTTCTATGATTAAGCCCGAGCGCAAGACCACGGTGGAATGCTGAGAGCTGACGGGGAGAGAGGCTGCAAAGTGCTAGGGGAGAGAGAGCACCGAACTGAGTGGGCCAGCTGTAAATGCCCACACAGCCTACCCGCATCATTCACTCCCCCGTGTCTTAGGCGGGTTATGTCATCGCTCTCAGACTCAGTGTCCTCATCCATCAAGTGGGAATGTCTTTAGAAAGACCTGGAATGAGCACGGTGAAGAACAAACGAGGCAATATAGTGTTCACCACCAGGAGAGACTTGAGCTCTTCGCACTCATTTGGCATGCATTTATTGAGCACCTGCTGTGTGCCCCCACACTGTGGGAGGCACTGGGGACACAGCAGTGAGTAGCCCTGTGAAGCTGACGTTCCCAGGTGCTGGTTATTGGATGGGAAGTATTATTTCACAATGTGACACCTTGGCTTGACCATGCCATAGACTGCACGGCTGTGATCAGGATATTCCTTTGCGGGACCGTCACCGTCACCACGACTGTCACCATCATGGCCACCTCTACCAACACCATCACCATGACACCAGCATCACCACCAGAACCACCACAGTCACCACCGCCATCACTACGACACCCTCAATCCACCCCGTCACTACTGTGACCACCACACAATTGTCACCACCGTCACCATCGTCACCACGACCGCCGGGCCATGGCCACCACCGCCACCACCTGGCGTCCTGCATCCGCACCACCACCCAGCAGGGATTCCCGTGCCTAATGAGTGCGAGATACTTGGGTCTGTCCCTTTGCCTTGGAACAATTTTGGAGGCCCTACGGAGCCACTGGCGGCCTCAGCCTAACTCCTTAATGGTTGTGACTCCTGACCCCACACACGAGTGTCTTTCAAAAACTTCTCCCTTGACCTAGCCCTCTGTCCCCCACCCTCGACATTTACAGCCATGCCTGTGGGATGGGACGTGGGGAGTGGGCTCTTATGAGCTGACCAGCAAGTGAGATCAGACAGGTAGAGCCGGGGGGCAGCCATTTTCATTGGAGGGTCCCCCAGAACCATTTCCCTGCCTCTGTCCCTCCATCCCCGCCCCTCCGGTCCTCACCCTGAGTTGGGTAGCTGGAACCTGCATGTTGGAGAGGCTGCACTCTGCCCCTCGATGTTACCTGCCACTCAGGTGCCCCCTCCCAACACGCATTCATAGAACCCGGGTTTGGGGGCCCAGGTAGGATGGCTGGAGGCAAGTCAGGGGATGATCTTTGTCTTTTGATCCAAGGCATGATTTTCAAGCTCATTCAGTGAGCGCTCCCTTTTCCTGCTTTGGGGGAATTGCCTCCCCTATCCCCCAGTTCCAAAGACCAACCAGAGAAGGGGTGAAGGGAGGTGGGCAAGAAGATGACAATTTCTGGGGGGGGGGG
>NW_024424897.1:24425985-24443361 GCF_017311325.1 Ursus maritimus | reverse complement strand
GGGGGGGGGGGCATGGGGGAGGTTGCTGGGCCTACCCCAGCTGCATCCCATCTGCCCTGGGCAGGCGGCCAGGCAAGGTAAGTGAAACCCGCTGCCCCCCATTAGGAGCTGGTATCCGTGGCTTTGAAGCATGATGCACTGATTACCTCTGAGCCTCCTCCTGTGCCGCGAGGGGTCCTGACCAATGAGCGGGCGGGGCGGGGCGGGGCGGGGCCCTGGGACGGTCTGGGCCGGTGCAGTTCGGCTGGGCTGCGGGGCTGCGTTAGCAGTACAGGGGTAAGAGAAATCAGCCAGTTTTGGAGTTCAGTTAGTTTACCTAGAGCGTCAAGGTGGGCTGGCCCACAGCGCCCTCCCTCACCGCCTGCCCCAGCCGCGGAGGCCTGCGCTCCCTTCCTGCCTCCACGCTACCCTGCAAGGGCCGCATTCATCAGCGGCTCCCACGCCCAGGCCCTCGCGTGGGTTCCTTGAGAGCTGTCTTCTCTCTTCCTTTGACAAAATTTCTCCTTTTGAATTGGTCAAGGCTTCCATCTTCCCATCTGCCCTGTTCCACACCCATATCTCTGGTCAAGGGACCACAAGATGCGATCAGTTCATCAGACATAGGCAGTAGGAACTTCATTTCCCCAGACTTTGTGTCTTGGAGAAGGGGCGCCCAGAGAGGGCAATGCTATACCTGAGTGCCTGGGTGCAGTGCTCCCAGCCTTGGGGTAAGGGCACAGGGGGGAGATACCAGGTACCCCGTGCCTCAGGGAGGCCGTCTTTTTTGCTGACTCCAGGGCCCAAGCCTCCCTGGCCTTCTGTTCCAGCCTCTGCCCTAGTCTCTGCTGTACCCAATCCCCTGCTGGTGGCTATCCTCCAGAAAGCTCCTCCTGACTCTCAGCTTTGCTCCTGGCCAGTCCTTTAGGACCGCGGAGCTGCCCTGCAGTTCTAAAGGGCTCAGTCATCTTTCTCACTTTTTATCCTGCATCCAAAGACAGTCAAGACATTTTTAAGGAAGAACCAAGTCGGCTTACCCCATGGCTGGAGCAGGGTGAAGCCAGCAGACGGGGCATCAGAAGACCTGGGTACCAGGCTACCACCTATTTGCTGTGTGCCCTGGGGCCAGTCCCCTCCCACCTGCCCTCCCCTCAGCTTCAGTCTCCTCATCTGTAAAATGGGTGTGAGATACCAATCTCTCAGAACTATTGCAAGGAGTCAAAGCAGTATTGAGTGAGTGTGCTCTGAAAGTCGGGGGAGCCTGAGAGATGTCAATCACCCTTTTCCGTTTGATGCGGCTGCTGATGGCGGCTTTTGGCCTTCAGGCTGTGACCGGATGAGGGGTGAGATGACATTTCAGCACTGGAGACCCAAGCTCCGGGGCCTTCCTGCTGCAGATAAGAGCCAGAGCCGTGACAGGCCTTGGGCTCTGCACAATTCCCACGGGAATCACTGGGGGAGGCGATATCCCAGGCTCACGCTTATCTTCTCTCTGGCGCGTCTGGGAAGTGGGGTCAAGTGCAATTGTCTGGGTTGGTTTCCAGCAGGGGAGGGTAAAGGGCATGGATGCGCAGTCTGGTAAGTCTCCCAGTCAAGGGAAGACCCCCAAGAAGGCCCAGGAAAGGGAGGGAGCGGAAGGAGAAGCATCCCTTCCCCTTCCCAACCTCTCAAGGTTGGGGGGCCCCTGAGGCAGGGCTGAACATCTAAGAACAGAGGGCCCGGGTTTCCAGCTGTCCCTACACCCCTTCTCTCAGTCCCATCCACCCCACTGGCCATGAGTGCCCCCTCTGAGGAAAGAGAAGAGACAGCCTTGCCCTGGAGATAGCTCCAGTCTGAGGCAGGAGACAGACCCCTTTCCCTGGAAGTCCCCCTAACCTGAGGAGGGAGGCATGGTCTCTAGGCTGCCGTCTGCTCTCCCATGAGAACGCAGAGGTGGGTCTGGAACATGGAGAGGAACTTCAACGCCACTTTCCTCCCCTCTGCTGGGCTGGACAGGGTCAGGGCGTGGAGGGCAACTCATGGCCTTAAGGATCTCCCAGTCTAAGGGGTTCCCCAGTCAAACAGTGTTTCATACCCGGAGCAGGAGCGCAAGAGTGTTCCTAGTCACAACCTCAAGGCCAGGACTCAGATCTCAGAAGTGGAAGCCACCCCCAGGGGCCATCTACAATTGGGGAAACTGAGGCCTAGAGAAGTACACAGCATATTCTAAGTCACTCCGTGGATCCATTGCAAAGAAGGGGATCCTAGACCAGTTTGGGCCGTTTCAGCATGGTGAGCCGGAGACAGGAGGTCAGTGTTCTCCCTTCAGCTTGCCCCTATCCGCGAGTGACCAGGGACCACTCACGATGTCTCTCCAGGCCTGTTTCCCCACCTGTGAGGAGAGGGGAGTGGTCCTTCCCCGACTGCCCCTGCTCCCCCTCCCTGGGGAGTCTGAGGCCAGGCTCTTGTCCAGCCCCAGCCTGGTCCAGCCCACAGGGTCGCCCCGGGGAGGGGAGGCAGGTGCGGGTGGGGACACCTCCTGGAGGAGCCAGCTGGGGGGAAGAAAGTGCTGAGTCGGCGCTCAGAGCCCCAGCCACCTCCGCTCCTTTTCCATTATTCATCCCTGTAAGAGGCGCTCCCTCCTCCTCTCTGACGCAGGCCCAGTCTCCAGAAAAGCCTTTGCCCACCCCCCAACATCCCCCCTCAGCTGGAAACTCTTAAGCAAAAAGGTCGTCAAGATGATTAAATGCGAACAGATTTTCAGCTCCTTTTCCACTTTAATTAAAAATGGGCTCTCCGTTCAGAGGAAGCTGGACACAGAACAGCAGCTCCCCGAAGGCCCCCGGGCTGAAAAGTGAGGGAAAACCACTCAGAGATGTCTGAAGGTTGGCTGGTGGTGGCCTGGGGTCAGGGGCCTCACGGGCAGGTGCCACGTGCCCCACAGGCCCTGCCCGTGGAGGGCAGCAGGGGCCTGGAGTCCTCTCGGCCCAGGGACAGAGCAGGGACAGAGGCAGGTGGTGGGTGGTCACAAGGGTGGGGGAGGGGCAGAGCAGGGACAGAGGCAAGTGGCTGAGCAAACAGGTCTGCTCCCTAGACTTAGGGTAGGGATGGGGTGGGAAGCAGAAGGGGTTCCATCTCCACAAACCCTCACTGTTGGGGAGCCCCCCATTTGGGGTGGGAACAGGTTACTGCCCTCAAGAAGGGGTGCGGTCTGACACAGAGAACTCAGGGTAGAACCTGAGCAATGGATTAGTAACTTCCAAACAACCGAGAAGATAGCCAGCAGTGGCCCGGCAGACCTAGAAGAACAATGGTGTGCCGGCGGGAGGGCCGCGGGGCAGGGGCAGCCTCTCTGGCGGCTTCCTGAAGCAGGACTTCAGATCCAAAGGTAGAGAGGCGCACGGGGCTGGGAGGGCAGCGTGGGAAGCGGAGCGAGGCCAGGACACAGCGCATTTTGTTACAAAGATGGGGAGATGGAGCATGGGGAAAAGCCAGCAGGAGAGGAAGGACTCTACCCTTCTCTCTCTGTCTCCCTCCTATCAGGGATGGGGAGCTGGAGAGAAGGGGAGGAGTGGCCGGGGAAGGGATTTGGTGGAGACACCTGAGAACATCCGCAGGGGAGGAGGGCGGTGGGCAGGCAGGGGAGCTGGCACAGGCTGCAGGAACAGCAGGAGCCCACGGCCCTTGGTCACAGATCCCATTTCCGGTCTGGCCCCGGCCCTTGGCAAGCCGGGGAGCAGAGCTTCCCTCCAGGGAGTGTGAGAGAGGACGGGTGTGTTTGATGTTGCTCCCGGTGTTCCAGACCGACCGCCTCTGCGCTCCAGAGAGCAGGCGGCAGAAGTAGCCGCCTGGCCCAGAGAGAAAGGCCTCCCACTGCTTCCTGTACCTGTGCTGGGTGGTCCCACCTGCCTTCCACTCAGGGGACAGCAGTTGGTCCTTATCCCGGGGCGAAAGGCAATCCCTTCCTGGCGAACCACACTGGTGTCTGGGGGCAGTCCAGAACCCACTCCACTGCCCAGCTCTGGTGAAGGGGGGGAGCACAGCTGGGCCCTTCACAGTCAGCTCTTCCCTCCCTCATCTTTCCAGCAGCCCCACTGAGAATTGCACCTGGCAAAGTTAGGGAACCACCAACTCAGCAAAGGCTCTCAGGGGAGATCACATGTGTGCTGTGCCTTGTTCAAGGAAAGGACCTTCCCAGGGCAGGGAGGGGAGGACATTCTGAGCAGAGGGTGTAGGAGTGTGACAGGGAGCATCAGTGTGGGGGCTGTGTAAGGGATGGGGGAACAAACGGGCTGAGATGGAGCTGGCCATGATGTGGGGGGCGCTCTGAAGCTCCCTTGTCATCCCTGGTGATAGATCACTTTCTCGTTGACATGCCCCATCCTGCTCCCCGGACGGCAGTAGCAGGGTCCAAGTCCTAACCTCCCAATTCTCAAAAAATCTCTTCCTGATCCGCCCTCTCTCTCCTTCCAAACCAGGTGGCTGGAGAATGGCCGGCTGTGGTTCCAACACCCTGGTCCACCGGCTCCTCTTCCCCCGGGGGCTTTGGTAGAACGGACAGCTCTGCCCTTGGGTGCAGCCTTCCCCACTCTCCTAGGTCCATGGGCTACCCGGCAGGATGCCACCCAGACCCTCAGCCTGGCACCTGCTCCTCCAGGAAGGACACGTGACCAGGAGACGAGGGGATGCTGGCCTGATGCCAGATGGATGGGAGACCTGATACCCACATCCTCAACAGCCTAGGTCCCCCACTGCTCAGAAGCAGCTATTCGCCCAAGCAGTCCCCCAGCCTTTGGCCTTCTCACCTTCGTTCCAGTTTTAGAAAAGCCAGGGACTCCGTGGCAGGGAGTAGCCTATTTAGACAGAGTCCAAATGGAGCAGCGTGGGGAGGGGGAGCAGACGGGGCGGGAAGCGTGTCTCTGTTGGCGGGCACTGCTTTGCCCGGAACTCGCTTTTCCTCCCCAGTGTTAATTATCAAAATTAACCGAACACTATAAATAACCCAACTCGGAGACTTGAAGAGCCTCACTTCTAATTAATTCATTTCCAATCAAGACACTTCCATGCCCCCCTACCCTGGAATCTGAGGGATGGGAAGCTTAGTGTGAAGCTTTTCAAATAATGAATCCAACTGTCCCCTCGCTCCTGAGACACGAAAGCTCACGGAGAAAAGAGAGGAGGAAAAACACTCCACTTTCTTGGAAGGGGCTGGCCTATAAATAACCCCATATTGGTGCGTTTGATGGACGACAGTCGTGTCTACGTTGGCTTTTGTTGGGATGAGGAGACACAGAGGGTGGGGGTGGGGTGCTGGAGACTTCCATCTGCTGCCTCCTTTACTGGGCAATAAATTTAAAGCAAGACTGTGGGCACCGTCCAAGGCCTCCGTGTTGGCTAGAGCTGGGGAGACTGATCGATAGAGGAGGAGGAGGGATGGGGAAGGGGGGAGAGGGAGAGAGAGAAAGAGAGAGAAAATGCAAGCCTAGGGTAAGTGCAGGGAGGCAGAGAAATGAGAAGGGGAGAGGGTAAATATGAGGGTAAAAGGAAGGAGGAAGAAAGATAAGAAAAGGGAAGGGCAGGAAGGGAAGAGCGTCGGGGAGCAGCAGGGGCGGAGCGGCGTTTTCCTCTCCACCTTGTAGCTGACCCTGCCAGAGATCCACCCAGCTGCCCAGTCTTGTGTGCAGCTGCCTCCTGTCGAGATCCTCCCGAGTCCCCTCTCCCGGGGCTGTTGGCCTGTTGGCGTCCTTCGAGGAGGAGCCATGTGGCCTGTGTGCCCCGCCCAGGTCCCCCAGCAACACGCCCCCACACCGCGCCCCTGGCAGGCTGTCCATGGCTCTTGGCTCCCTGCTGCAGGGGAAGGGGCAGGCCCAGAGCAAGCGGGGGTGGGGGCCGCTCCTGGCCCTCCAGGACCAAGTGTCCTGCTGGACAGTCCCGGCGACAGGGGGTGGGTAGGGGATGGAAAGGAGTCAGAGGAGGAGAGACAGAGAAGGAGACAGACCAGAGACACAGAGAGAGAAGGAGAAAGAGGTGCCCAGTCAGAGAAGAGGCAAGAGAAAGGAGCAGAAGGCAGAGACTAGAGACAGAGGGAGGGACAGAGGTGGAAGGAGAGGGAAGGGAGCGGGCTCGGCTCCGGGGGGGCCCTGGAACTGAGGCCGGGGGGCCAGGGCTGGGAGCACTTCATTTCCCTCCTCTGAGCTCGGCTTCCCTACCTGCAAAATGGCCTTAAGGTCAGCCCCTTCCTTTTCCTGAGGACGTCCTGAGACTGGTGAGGTTGAGTGTAGGTCAAACTCCTCCCCAGGGGTCTGGCCCCAAAGGACTGCTCCCCTCATGAGGCTGCCCTGAGGACTGGTGTAGCTTTGCCGGGTCCTCATCTCGGCCCGGTGTGAGCGCTTCCTGAGGACGCCGACCCTCCGCCAGGCAGGTGGAGTTCGGGCCAGCCACGGGGGACTTGCTGGACTGTGTCTCTCCCCTCAGGCTGGGAATGTCCCAGAGCCCCAGCGCACGCTTTCTTCTCCCTCTGAGGGCCCTGCCCTGGCCCTTCGTGGCGAGTGGGTCCCATATGTGGGGCAGGTTGTTGACCAACTCACTGAGTGGCCGCCCGTGGAACCCACAGAACCCACAGCCTGGGGGCTGGCTTTGGCTGCCGGGCCTCCACCCGCTGGAGGCAGCCCACCTGGTCCCGCTCCTCCAGCTTTAAGCCCCTCAACTCCCGCTGAAATTAAGGGATGGACCAGGTGGGGAGAGTGGCCCTTTCCCACATACATCCTGTCCCCGGGCCTCTCCTTTCCGCAAGCTGGGGAGGGGGCTGCTGGGGGCCAACCCCCGGGCAATCTGATCTCCATTAGCCCCTTCTCTGGTTCTCATTACTGTAGCCCCCGAGGCTTCGGAAACGGGTCATTTCCCCAGCAGCTTTTCTCTCCTTCCTTCGCCTTTTGAGGTCTGTCTCCCCTCCCAGCCCTCTTTGGAGACCCCTCTTCTAGGGGGCCAGCAGTGCAGGGGGTAAGAGTCCCCCAGACTCCATGGGGAGGGCCTAGGACGTGCCCCTCAGTCTCAGCCCAGACTCTGGACCTCAGGGAGCAGAATGCTGCCTTTCTTCTTAAATAAAAAATAACTCCCTTCTCACTCCTTCCTTCTGCTAGGGTTCCCTCTCCTCCCCTCCCCCACTTGCAGCATACACCCCCCCACCAGAGTCCAAGGGAGGGGGGGGGCTGCGCACTGGGCTCTGTGCCTGGCACCGAGGGAGGCAGGCAGGACCGCATGAGCTGCGTGAACGGTCAAGCACACAAATGAATGGAGACAGGGCAGCCAGGGAGGGGAAGAACTCAGCCAAGGAAAAAACCCAGAGCCAACAGTGCTCCTCAGCCCTGTGTATTTCCCCAGCCCCGTCACCCCACCGTGTCCCTCTTTGGAACCGGCTCACTCCCTCCTACTCACCAGCACAACCCGGCACAAGCATCACCTCTTCTGGGAAGTCCTCCATTTCGTGCCAGCCTGGGTGACTCCACCTGGACCTCAGGCGCCCTGCTTCCCTCCCTACCACCAGCGCACTGTGCTGTGGTCGGGGATCGCCTTCTCTCGGCTGTCTGGGTGCTGAGCCCCTTGGGGAGGCGAGTGTTCGTGTCTGTCATCCAGCCGGGGGTCCGCGCCACCCAGCCCTGGCCTGGGTTCAAGGACCCAAGCACGGCGGGCGAATGAATGCACAGGCAAAGGCATGAAGGAAGGAAGGCGCGGGTGAACTGACGGTAGCCTAAACCACCACCGGGCGGAGAGTCAGGGAAGTCAAAGACATGCCCGGCTGTGAACTTGAAGTGGCTGCCAGACGCTGTAATTAGGAGGCAAGGGGCAGCAGAGGGAGACTAGGAAGTGGGAAAAAGTGGAATTGGAACTCTCTAAATTCAATAGGCCATGTGCTCAAGGGCCAGAAGGAGCAATTGTATGACATGTTCTTTCCTTTTTAAAAACCCTCCTTTAAAATGTCAGATTCTTATGTTTACAATTCACAAGTGACTTTTTAAGGACTTTCTGCCGCCATGAGGAAAAGGAGAAAGCCCCAGAGGAACGGGAGAGATCGTGGGCAGAGGCTTCCCCTATCAACCCCTTCTCCTGTCTCTGGCTCGTCACTGTCCCCACCCACTCCTCCAGTACTGGATGGTGGCCTGGCCTGGCCCAGATCTACTGGAGGAGGGAGAGAGCACCCTGCTTGCAGGGGAGGCTGTCCGCAGAGCCTAAACAGCCTTGATTAAGTGTCTAAATGGACAGGCCTGGGCAGTGCCCAGATGGAGTGTGGCAGACATTGTCCCTGCCCTCTGGGGCTTCCAGGACAATCCAGACACACAGATGGGAACAAACATGGATGGACAGCCAGGAACAAAAATAAAACAGACCGTTAAGTCAGACTTTGTGTGTATATACACATATAAGGTGACCTTCTCTCTTCTCGCTACCTAGTGAACTCCTATTCACCCTTCAAGGCCCAAGTCATTTATCCAATCACTCATGTATTCATTCGTCATGGACATCTGTGGTCTGGCACCACTTCGCCCTTTTTAGCCTATAGGAAACCTCCTCTTCCCGACTCTTTTGTGGGGAGAGGGTTACTTTCACCCTACCTTCACCCCTTGGTCCACACTGGGAATGGTCATATGGCCAAAGGCTGGTGAATTAGTGTGTCCAATACTGCTAGTCATGTGATTGGTTCAAGAATGAGCATGTCACCAAAGCCACGCAATGAGAGTCAGCCCGGGCTTTCTCTGGGACTACAGGGAAAGAAGAACTTTCCTCCTGTTATCTGGGATGCTGAGCTGGAATATTCTAAGCCTTCTTACTGTCCCTTGGGGGAGAGCCTGACTAAGAATAAGAGCCTGATTCAGTTGGCCTGAGAGAAGCCGACACAAGAAGAAAGCAGAGCAAAGAGGGACTCAGTGAGAACAGGTTAGCACCTGCAACTAGCTTTGCCTGGCCCTTGTCCCTAACCCCACTCCAGAAATTTCCATTGCATTGAACCATATTCTCCCGCTCCCTCTCGTAGTTCTTCCTTAAGCGAGTTTGAGATGTCTTTCTGTCGCTGACCACTCAAGAGCTCCTGACTGATGCATCATTCATGTATCAAACACCGTACGTCTGCTCTGTGCCAGGAGCTGGTCAGTGAAATCCAAGAGTGACTAAGGCCCAGTCCCTGCCTTCAAGGAGCTCAGAGCTGCCTGAGCTTTGCCGAACGTCACCCCTCTGTGCTGGCCGGCCAGCGTCTGCAGACAGGGAGCCCCCGTCTCCCCTCCGCTCCTGGCAGTGTACTCACATGATTCATTCAACATTCATTCCTTGGCCACCTACTACATGCCAGGCTCTGTGGTTCCTCCTACCGTCCAATTGTCCTAGACTTTGTCTACATCTGTGCCTGCCTCTGCCACTTAGACTTTGAGCTCTCTGACGATGGGGCGCCATGTTGGTGAATCCCCAGGGCCTATGGCGGTGCCTGACACCTGCTGCTTGCTTGCGTTTGTTTTGAATGAATGAATGAGTGCCTGTGTCCCTGGTGTTTATGTGGGTGGAGGCAGTGGACAGCCAAGAAGAAGTACAATATGATGTAAAGCAGAGGGGCCTGGAGAGTTCTAGATCCAGAAAAGCCAGCCCATGACTCTGTTCAACCCAGTAAGCCTTCCTACAGAAGCATTTCCACATGGTCGCACCAGAGGCAGCCCTGTCTCTGCACTAATCCTGGAAATTCTGCCCTGCCCCCAGCCCGGCCCATGGTGTGTCCCACCAGGCCACTACCTGGACCTGTGTGAGGTGTCACTGCGGCCCCTCCCTCTTAGACTCATTGGCAATCTCTCACCAACATGGTGCTAGGGCCCCACGGACTCATGAGGACTGATGAGGACTGACTCACTCCCCCTCCAGACCGTCCCTCCTTCCTTCTCTTCCTTGCATCTCGCTCCTCTTTTTTGCTCTTCCCCTTCCCTTCCCATCTCTCCATCATCCTCCACCCCTTTCCCTTCCCCTCATCTCTTTCTCCAGCTCTACTGCCTTCCCACTGGGTCAGTCCTCCCTGCCCATGTCTGCAGCTGGGTAAATTTCTGTAAACAATTAAGTTTGTAATAAATTCAATTGTATTACATCCTTATTAGAAGCTTATAGCATTTGGGAAGAGGGACTCAGGGCGGCTAAGAGGCTGATAGCCTCTCTGACTGCTGAGTGCCTGGAAGTGGAGTGCTCCCATTTTCAAATTAACTTGAGCTCCACGTATTTCATTATCTCTCCCCATTTCCCCCTGTTGAATCATCCGGAGCATCTCTCTTTCCTTCCTCTCTGCTTGAGAGAGTTTCTCCCCCTCGACCTTTGTCCAGTCCCAGCAGATAGTCCCTGAGAGCAGGAAGGATGCAGGCTATACAGCAAGAAGGACTTCCCAGTGGACAGGGTATGAAAAGACTCCTTGGAAGGAAGGAGAGGAACGGAGGAAGGTGAGAGGGGCTCTGTCAGTGGAAAACTGTGGTCACAGGTGGGAGAAGGTGAGACCAGCCTCCCTAGCCTAGAACCTGGGGCCCTGGGACCCACAGAGCAGCTGACATGGGTCTCCAACTCAAGACTCTGGGTGGGGAGTGGGAGAAAACAGCTGCACACATCTGGAAGACGCTTGCCCAGCTCCATTAGCCCAGGCACCAGCCGGGGCTGCGTTTGATGTTTGATCTTGTCCTCCGCGCAGGGAGGAAGCCAATAAGATGGCAGAGACCGCTCATGGAGCCACCCCCTGCCACCAGCCTGGCTCCCCTCCCCAGATCCCCTGACAGCCCAAACCAACTTCCAAGGCATAAATGAAATGCCAGAAAACCAAACACTGACCCCACCCCCATCCCATCCGCACAGCAGTGGAGCCAAAGCCAATTCCCCATGGGTGGGGGTGGGGTGCTGGAGCCTCCTACCCACTCGCACCCCTCCCCGTGCCTTTCTTGTCTGTCCCAGGCCCTAGGAGGGAGGCTGAGTGCCAGACCACAGTCACGCCTCATTTTGGTTCCTTTTTGCAGAAGGCAGGTAATTGATCGAGATTTGGGGGGATGGGGCGGGGAGTGAATCCTAAAGACTTATTTGGAAAAGGAAGTGTTGTGGATAGCAAGGAAAAGCAGCAGCCTGCTATTAAGTAAGACCGGAATGTATAGCAAGGATTGCAAAGCTAATGTGCATTTATTGAGTGCCTGCTGCATGCATACATACAGAGGTGAATAAGATGGTCCACTGAGGGAGACAGACATACAAGCAGACATAAGCAGGGTGGCAAGGACAGTAAAGGCACCCATGGAGTGGATGGAAGGCATTAATACTACCAGGGAGAGAAGCAGAGGGCTTCATGGAGGCAGTGACACTTGAGCTGGGCTGAGAAGGAGCAAGCCCAGGAGGGTCAAAGGGGAAGAGCCTTCCAGGCAGTGAAGCAGCATGAACAAAGACCTGTGGGTGTTTGGGGGAGGACTAACGTAACCCCTGGACCATAGCAAAGGGTATGAGAGTGTGCATGGTGGGGTGGGCAGTGGCAGGGTTGGAAAAAGCTCATACTTACTATATCTTTCTGTTTATACAGCACTTTACAATCAGTAGGGTGCTTTCCAAAGTCACGTTCTCATCCCACCTTCACCACAAGCAGTGCAAGCAGATTTTAGACGTCCAGCACAGGCATGAGGAACCTGAGGCTCAGAGAAATCAAGTGATTGACCTGAAATTAATCTGCCACTAGGGCTGCATCTGAACCGTTGTAAGCCTGATGCAGAGTCTCCGGCCCTTGTGAAAGACAGGGGTGGGGTGGGGCATCCAGACAGATGCACCCGGGGGCCCCCAGCCCAGACCCAGAAACAGAGAAGCGGTGGAGAGAATGCAAGGACAACCCAGGCAGGCTTCCTGGCAGAGGGAGCCATGAGTTTGGTTGGGACGCAGAAGAGGGGTGGAGGCAGAGAATGTGAGTGTGAAATAGTGAGGGCAGTGGCTGGGAGACAGGCAGAGCTCTCCTGGCACAGGGGAGGTGCCAATGCTATGTATTGGCTGGAATAGAGCCAAAGTGGGATGAGCTAGCTGGTATGACAGCAAGAGGAGGGCCTGACAGCACTCCTGAGAGACGCCAGACGCAGCGGGCTTCACATGGGACAGTGGTTAGGGTGGGCTTCAGGGAGGGGAAGAGCTGGGTTCAAATCCCAGCTTCACAGCTTTCTAGCACCTACCACCTCAGAGGAGGGAGAATTACATAAGTTAACACTTAGCACAGCCCCTGGTCCGTGGCACGTGTATTCACGATGGCACGTCCCATGAGAGGGTAATGGTAGAAACAGAACTTTGGAGAAAATAAATATTTATTGAATAACTGCTGTGTGCTAAGAGCTGTGTAAGAAGCTTCTACACAAGTTAGAGTTTTCCAGAGTTATTGGGTCCTAAGACTCTCTGGGGTGACCTAGATCTTCTAGGGGGACTAAATGTTTTTAACAAGGGTCCTAGCTGATTGTTAAGCTCAGGCAAGTTTGAGAAACAGTAACAGGGGAGAAAAGCTAAAGAAGGCTGGTTCTAGCATGGAGGGGATGGCGAGACTGGGAGAAAGGGACCCAGGGCTCACAGATGAGGAGGGCGGCTGCTGGTGTGGTCCAAGCCAGAAGGAAAAGGACTGTTAGGGTCTGTTTGTTATCTATTGCTGCATAACAAAACACCCTACAACTTGGACGCCTAAAACAATCTCAACCATTCATTCCTCCACATAGTTTCTGTGGTTTAGGAATTTGGGAGAAGTTTAGCTGGGTGGTGCTGGCTAAAAGTCTCTTGGAAGGTCACCATCAGATGTCATTTGGAGCTGCAGTCATCTGAAGGCTTGACTGGAGCTGGAGGACCCACTTCCAAGATGGCGCACGCACCTGATGCTGGCTGTTGGCTGGAGGTCTCAGCAGCTCAGCCCACGGGCCTCTCCACAGGGCTGCTTGAGTGTTCTCTCAACATGGTGGCTAGTCCCCCCCCCGCCCCGAACAAGTGACCTAGGAGAGAATAAGGAGGAAGTCACATTCTGTCATTTCTGTAAGATTCTTTTGGTTACACCCCTTGGCCCTATTCCATGTGGGAGGGGACTCGGACCACGAAAACCAGGAGGTGAGGTTCGTGGGGACCACAGTGGAGGCTGGCTGCCACAGGACAGCCAATCACCCCCATTTCACAGGCGGAGAAAAACCTGAGGCTTACTCCAGTCACCGAAAGCAGAGCCCTGACCCCTGATTTTCCCCTCTCTGAGCCCAGCAACTTTCTGCCACTCCCAAGCTCCTGGAGAAGAAACCACTGATGGGGAAGCCTGGATCTGCGTGCCCCCAGCTAGGTCGGGGGGGAGGGGTGACAATCAGGCCTCCCAGGCCTGTGAAATAAATATAATCACATGTTCGCTTAGGCAGAAAGAAAGCTTCCAGGCGGGTGGGGGAGGGAGAGGGCTCGCTGCATCTAAACACGCTTCTGCCCTGCTGGGCTGTGTTTTCCATTCAGAGCCACACTGCGGATGGCTGGGAAAATACGCGTGATCCTGGTGCATTTTTCGGAAATTCAACCTGTTGGGTTTCTTGCCCCTTTCCTGGTGCCCCCGAGAGTGGGCTTATCCCACCCTCCCCAGGCTTCGTGGCCCACTCGCAGGGTGGTCTCAGACCTCTGTCTCACCCTCTCGGAGCCCCCAGGAGCTGGGGCGGCTGCCAAGTCTCTCCTTGTGTGGGAGCAACATCGGTCTTCCGTCCTGAAGTCAGTAGACTTTGAGGAAGAGCTGCCCTAGGCCAGGGAGACGTCTGATTTCAACAGGACCTGAGGGCAGGGGTTAGGCCTGCCCCACTGGACTTAGGGTCCCGCAGGGGCGAGGGCCTGTGTGTCCCAAAGAGTGGAAGCCCCCAGTGCAGGGCCACGCTGACAGTGGGTGAGGGACGGAAGGTCCCTGGCTGACAGCTAGAGCTTCTGCTGCTTTCTTCCACAGCCCTCTGCCTGGTTTCCCTTCTCCCAGTCAGCAGGGTGGGCCCGGAGAAGAAGAGGGTCAGTAAAGCAAGACAGCGAGGTAGAGCAGAGAGTGGCCCCGGCAGGCGACAGGTCTCAGAATGGTACCACAGTCCCCACCCCGCTTCCCTTTATGAGCACTCCCCACCCCCTTGTTACGTACGTTGACCTCCCTCCCCCAGAACCCCAGCTAGATGGACTTCACAGAAGGACAACTCGCAGAACTAGAAGGCAGCCTTGGACCCACTGTGCAAATGGAGACACTGAGGCTCAGAGAGGGGACAATGCCCCGGGGTGCCACTGAGTCAGCGACAGAGGCCAGCAGCCCTCCGCAAGTGTCAGCACCGGGCAGAGGCAGCATTGGCCACGGCCACCGTCAGGGTTAAAACATTCCACATTCCAAGCCCGGCCTTCCCGAGGAGAGAGAGAAGGAGGAAGAAGCACAGGGGCACAGAAATCTCAGGCACATCCGCTTGGCAGGGCAGGGTGGGGGTGGGGTCTGCGGTAGAAACCTGAAGAAGTTGGAGCCCTTGGGGGAGGGGGCAGGCGGGAACAGCAGGAAGAACCTGGTGCCCTGGCTTTAGACAGGTAGAAGGAACCCTCCAGGCCTCAGTGTTTCCATCTGGAAAATGGGAATGTGTTTTTCCCTACTCCTATCTGTAGATCAGAGCCTTTCCCTGTAGACCCTGGCCTCTAAGCCCTGAGGACATGAACTTGGCCTCCTCTCTCCTGACCCCTGATCTCCAGTTTCCTCCAAGGTGGGGTCGGGGGAAGGGAAATAAATCCTGGGTGAGGATTAGAGTCACTCGGGTCACTTGAGAGCTCAAACTAGGTTAGAAGGACTTCCTGGCCTAGCCGGCAGTGACCCTGCTGGGCATGGCCACCCCTGCTGGGACAGAGATCCTCTCTCCAGACACAGCCTCCTTTTGCTTCTCCTCCCTGGGGGCAGGGGAGGCTGTGGTGTGATGGAGGGTGCTAGAATCCTGGACACTGCTTCGCAAAACCACAAGCCACCTGTCCCATTACAAAGCCGCAGAGACCTGGAGTGGAGGGGGGACCACCCTCCCGTGACTGCCCTCCCACCGCAGCTCTGACCCCAGACTTCCTGCTAGGGGGAGGCAGTGGGGCGAGATGAGGGAGGGAGAGAGAAGCTGGCTGTGAGGAGGATGGCCTGGCCACGGAGAGGGCCAGCTGTCCAACTATGGGGGAAGGACGTGGGGAAGACAACATTTCCCCCATGCAAAAAGGAAAAGATTGTTAGGAAAAGCTGGTGGCAAAGCCTGCCCTGTGAGTCCTTCATTCAAGCCTCAGAATGCTAACAGACACCGAGACATCCCTGAAACACCATGGCCAGTGCAGGGAAGCCTCAGGAGACAGGACTCTCGGACGGGGGGTGGGGGGAAGATTTTTAAACAAATAAATGAGAATTTATCAGGTAGTTTTAAGGGTTGAAGATAATAAAATAGATTGCCATGCTAGGTAGAGAGTGCCTGGGGCTATGGCAGCTGGAGTGGTCAGGGAGGGCCCCTTTGAGGAGGTGACATTTGAGAGGACACCCGAAGGCCATGTGCAGAACTGGGTGCGGGGGAAGCATTCGGGGCAGAAGGAACACCAGTGCAAAGGCGCTGAAATGGGAATAAACTGGCTAGATTTTGAACCAGAGCCGGAAGGCCAGAGCGAGGGGGGTCAGAGAAGCAGGCAGGGGCTAGATCACGGAGGGCCTCGCAAGGTAAGGCCAGAAGGTTGAATTTTCCGCTAAATGTGATAGAAAACCACGACAGAGTTTTGAATAGGGGAGTGATGCGATCTGATTTATGTCTTTGAAAGATCCGGCTGCTGAGTGGAGAATGGATTGTAGGTGCCAGCGTGGGGGCTGGGAGGGGAGGCCAGACCCAGGCTGGCGGCGGCGTCCGGCAGCGAAGACAGACAGAAGAACTCGAAACGGGTTTGGTTTAGAATGAGAGCCAACAGGCCCTGCTGACAACTGGATGTGGCTGAGGGTCAAATCGAGTGGAGATGACGCCCGGGCTTTTGGCTGGAGCAGCTGAGAGGCTGGTGGAGCCTCGCGACGGGCTCCTCTCCATTCATCTCCCGCTGCAAACCCAGGCCTCCCCTCTGCCGAGGCTGCTGGACAGTTGTTCATTCATGGATTCCCGCAGGAGGTATTTTTGAAGCTTCAAGCGAGGCTCCTTCCAGCCCCGCCAGTCCTCGCCCGACTAGCCCCTGGCCTGTTTCTGACACTCAGAGGGGACAGCTGGGGCCCCTTGAGCCTGGAGGGTGTGGCCTCATCTACGGCCTCAGCCCAGATGCTGGGTGGACAGCGGGGGCCTTGGAGAGCTTGCAAACCTCTGTGCAGTGAGATGCTCCGGTGGAGATGGTATGGGGGAGGGGTGCCCTGTCCAGGGAGTACTGCCCCCCCCCCAATCCCTGTAGGTGGGAGGGCAGGCAGGAGGTACACTTTTTGTCACTGAGGATTATATGCAATGACAGACAATACCCCTAGGGATCTTGGATGCCTAGACCAAGACACTGCCAGAGGTAGTGTCCCCAAGAGTGCCGATGCCTGGGTGTCATTGTCTTCTGCTAAAAGGTCCTAAGATGTGGAGTCTCAGACGGGGTAAGTGACTCGCCTTAGGTCACACAGCAATTTCTCAAACAAAGCCTCGGGTCTCTCTAGTTTTCTTCTGGGCCTAAGAGGAATCTTCAGAGTGACTTCTATGCCACAGATCTCGGCTCTCAGTCACCAGACTCACCGCTCACAAGTCTCTGCTCCCTTTGAGCCCGACCCTCACCTGCTTCCAAGTCTTTCCCCTGCCCGCAGTGTTGTTCCCATTTCCTGCTGCCTGACTGCTGTCTCCCCTGCTCTAGAACTCCAGCTCTCACTGCTCGCACCTGCCTGGGTACCCGGGGGCCTCCCTAAGACCCAGCCCAAGCGCCTGCTGCCCTCGGATGCCCTTCTGTGGCTCGGGTGGGGTCGGAAGCCTCGGCCGGGCAGCTCGGTCGGTGCCGGCGTCCCCGCCCCCACCCCGGAGCCCCAGTCTGTCAGCAGTGATGGATGCGGGCAGCGGTCCCTTGGAACGGATCCTGGATCTAAAAGCCTCACGCAGCCATCCTGCGCGGGAGGCGGGGGAGGGACACGGGGGTCCCCCAGAGCCCAGCTCCCTGCCATGAATCAGGCGGCCCAGCAGAGCCAATTAGCGCAGACAAGAGCCCGGCGATGAATCAGGAGCCCATTAGTCGGACTGACTCGCCCCTCGCCCCCCACCCAAGTGGGGTCGTGGCGGGGTGGGGGGGCGGTGTCCTTCCTCCCTCCAGCCTTCCTCCTCCTCCCCAGAGCCCCCCTTTCTCGGAACCTCTGAGACCCTCTGTCGCGGAAGCCGCGGGGGGGGGGCAGCAGGGTCGCACGCTGTTATTTGCATGTTAAATACAGGACGCCCCCCCCCCCCG
>NW_024424897.1:24413251-24425975 GCF_017311325.1 Ursus maritimus | reverse complement strand
CGCCCCCCCCCCCCGACGCGCCCCCTCCACCCCTTCCAGCTCATCCCGTCAGATGCGAGAAAACACCTGCTGGGTGACCCCCGAGCCAGGCCCTCTTCCATGCTCCAGGGACAGAGAGCTATATCGGGGTTCGGGTGGTAGGAAATGTGAGCCAGGGACCCAGCTTCAGGGTCAGCCCCCATCACCCAAACCTGCCCCTCCTGACAGAGGAGGCAGCGGAAGTCCATAGAAGGTAAGCGTCTTGTCAGGGACCCAGCTCAGCCTGGCAGTGGAGGACGCACCCTATCAGCCTCGCCAGTGCCTAGAGCCACCTCCCTGAGCCCTTGGGGGTCTCTGTGTTGTCATCCCCAGCAGACCGAATTGAAACCGCAAAGCTCTGGAGACTGGTCCGTGGTTGGCAGGGAGTCCGTGCTGGGCACTGTCTGTGCTGTCTGGACACTCAGAATCACTGTTGGAGGACTAGAGATTGGAGTGAGGGACACAGAGAAGGTGGAGGGAGAAACATCCAGAACTTTGGGTGCCTTGTGACAAGTGCCAGCCAAATGTCTCATTTCATGTTTGCTATTACTTTGTCCATTTTACAGATGAAGTTACTAAGGACTGGAGAGGTTCAGGGATTTGTCCAAGGTCCCAGAACAAGAACATGGGGTTGAGATTTGAACCCCGGTCTGGCTGACTTCAGTGCCTCAGAGCAGATAACCTCTGAGCCACACGACTCAGATTCGGTCCCGAGCTCAGCCTCATTCACGAACTGCCTAGTCGACATCACCGACCATATGTGCCACAGGGGCCTCGCACTCAGTGTGCTGACCTCAAAGCTCATTAGCCCTCTCTCCCTCCCAGCCCATCCCGCTCTCCTGTAAAAGGTACCTCCAGCCACTCCCGCCCGAGCCAGCAACGTGGAGACATTCCCCCCTCTTCCCTCTCTTCCTCCGTATATGACCAGACTTGCGAGTGCGGAATCTGTTCTGTCTGTGAAATGGGCCCCCTTGAGACCCTCGCTTCCCAGCTGTGTGACAGGTGTAGGACTCAGGCCCTGGGCCTCTCTCTACTGGACAGTTCCAGAACTCTTTCAGGGGGCCTCCCACTCAATTCCTTCCTCCATGTTGCCGCCAGAGTGTGCTTCCCCAAATACAATCGAATCTTCACTTCCTACCTTAAAAATGTTGGCTCCCCTTTGCTTTCAAGAGAAAGCATTACAAGGCCTCCACAAGGAGGCCCAGCATACCTTTCTAAACCCTCCTCGGTCTTGTCCTTCTCAACAGCTAGTGAGCTCCTAGCCACAGGGGTTGCTCACCTCCCCAGGTAGTACCAAGGTTTTCACTCCACTCCTCGTAGCCTTTGCTCCTGCCATCCCTCTGCCAGGAATGCCCCTCTCCCCGCCTCCCACCTGGCAAACTTGTACTCGCGCTTCTGAGATCAGGTCAATGTCCTGCCCTCCGTGAAGCCTCCCCTGCCCCGGCCCTGCAGGACGAATGGCTCCCTCCTCTGTGCTCCCGCTGCACTTTGCTCAAACTGCTAGCCTAGCACTTCCACGCAGCAGCATAGCGAGCGGGGGTCTGCCCCCCCCTTGTCTGAGAGCCAGGGGCCACGGTGGCGTGCTGTGCACTCCTTCCCTGATAGGGTCTGGTACGTCAGAGACGGGCAATAAGGGTTTGATAGATGGACGGACTGCCCTCGCTCTCCTCTTTCTCTATCCTCTGGCTTCCTGTTTTTCTGGCCTCGCTCCCAAGTTGAAACCATCCAGTTAAAGGAGTCCTGTGGAAGGCGATCCTGGGAGTTGGCCAAGGTCTATGTGACCCTTGGAACTGTGAATAACCTAATCTGGAGAACCACATGGACCAGAAAACACAGATTGGGGCCAGGTGATCCAGATTCTGCACCAGAGCACATGACCTTGAACAGCTCCCTTCTCGGCTGGGAGCCTCAGGGTCCTTAATGTCGAGGGAGGGTGTGGGTAGAGGCAGAGGACATTTCTAAAATCCCTTCCAGCTCGGATGCTGTATAAATGCGTTGTGTTATGATTCTGTGGCCTGTGGAGGGCCCTGGGTGGTTGGTACGTGAATGAGCCCCAAAAGCTGTATCTTGGGGGCGGGCTGCCCAAAGCAGACAAGCGACTGTACCGGATGGCGGCTCCTGGGAGAAGGAGGGATCCGTGGGAGAGAAGGTCAGACAGCCCCATGCGGAGAGCATGGCTCTAGCTGCTGTGATTCAGTTAATTGTGGAAATCAATGGCCTGGCCGGAGGCAGGGGACAGGAAAAGACCTGGGGAATGAATAGGGTGGGGTGTGGCATCCCTTTGCATCTACTCCCAGGGCTGGTCCCCCCCTACTGGGTTCAGAGCAAAAGGCCTGGAGGGCTGGAGATCAAGGAAGGAGCAATGCAAGGGGGAAAGCCTGCTATTAGAATTTGGGGGGAAGGCAGGGAGAATTGGAGGTGCAATGAAAAAATAGTCCTTATACGCAAACTAAAGAAAACGTCATCACTGCACATTAAGTGGACACGTGGTGCTGGAGACAAGACCTCCCTTCCCGGCCACCCCAAACCCTGACCTGGGGTCTAGTCCCGGCTCTGGCACTGACTCATGGCTGTGTGACCTTGAGCAAGTCCCTGTTTGTCTTTGAGCCTCTATTTCCTCGTTTGTAAAAATAATAGGTTGTTCTTGACCACCCCTAAGGGTCATGGGCCTGGCACACAAGTTCCATGGTCCCACCAAGGGTCCTGCCAGCCTCAGCCCCCAACCCCCCGGGGTTTACCACCCCTGACCCTCTACCCAAGTGTCTACCCAGGCCCTGGGCTGGCTGGCTTTTTTGGGTTCCTCTCCAAAGCAGCCCCTGCCCCACTGTTTCCCTACTTCCTACTTTCTTTTTTTTTTTAATAATAATATTTTTTATTATATTATGTTAGTCACCTACTGAGCTCTTAATATATATCAGCACCATGCTAAATTTGAAAGGTATGTATAAGTTTTCTCATCTATAAAGTGGGAAAAATCATATCTGACACATAGGGAATAATGAGGACCCTGGTGGGGGGTGAGGGAGGAAGGGGGAGTAGGAGACTGGAATAAATCATTCTCCTTCGATCGGTAGCTTCCTGGGATGAAATACTCCATTTGCTGGGACAGAAAGGAGGTGCCAGTGTTGACCCACAACCTGGAAGGAGCCGTTCCCTCGTTCCCTCAGCAGTGAGCCCCCCCGCACACCCCTTTGATCGACCCTCACCTGCTCCCTTAGAGGCCGTTAACATCCTTCTTTATGGGCCTGGGGACACAGCCAAGACTCTCACCTCATCTGGGGCCCCAGGCGGCTGCCTTTGTACCGTTCCCCTTGCCTGGTGCCTGCCACGGACACCAGCCTGGCCCCTACACGGGGACCGTAAGTGAGCCGCCCTCAACCTCACGGCTGGGTGATCTGATGGGAGGGGCCATTGGTGTTCATAGTGGGCTTCCCCGCTGATGGGGGGGGAGTGCAGGTGACAGATTGAAGGGACAGATTATCCAGCAGGACAGAGCTGAGTGAGGGCCTCGGGTGGACTTCTTGGAGGAGGAGGCAAGGTGAGGACAGAACAGCAGGGTCACAGAAAAAGAGGAAGGGTCTGTGGTGAGACCCGGAGAAGGAGAGGGGCCTGCACAAGGGCGGTAGGTGCTTGATCCCTCTGAAGTGTGGACTCAGCGGTAAGGGTTTCGCGGGGAGGCGGGGAATCTCAGACCCTGTGACTGTAGCCCTGGGTCTCAGTTGACTCATCTGTAAAAATGGGCTTGCCACCTGCTTCCCCAGTTGCCGTGAGGCTTAGCTGAGCCCCCTGGCTAGAGATCACACTCCCTCCTCGATCATTTCCTGTACCTCCTTCTAAGCCCACAGGGGCCAGACGCTCCCCGAGTCTCAGCATCTGGCCTCATCTGGAAACATCTGCGTCTCCTGCATGAGGCCCAGGCAGCAGCTCTGTAGGAAGAGCCAGTGGAGGCAAAGGCTGAAGTGGGGACAGCGGATGGAAAGAGTGGGAGGTTCATCTTCATCCCCTGCCTCCCCAGGGCCCCATTCAACACGGATTTGCCCTTAATCTCCTCTGTTCCCTCCCTCCCGGCTGCCCCCATCACACACCTGTTTTCTCTCTCAACTCCTCCTTGGGGCCCCTCCAGGGCCCCCGGTGGGGGCCTCCACTTTGCTTCCTCCAGCTTTTCCTTCAGTGGCTGCCCCACGATGGATTCTTCAGTTTTGTTTCCAAAATTCGAGCCAATTTTGTATTTGACTCCATCACACATCCATGTTGTTCTATATGAAAATATTTCACCCCCCGGTTACATTGCAAACGTTTCCCTGAAAAATCTTTGTGGGAGAAGCAGTGCTATTTTTACCCTCTGGCTGTGCCCACTGAAGGCACCTGCAGCAGACCCAGAGGGGCCTGGGCCCCCCTTTGAGTCACGTATCCGGGCTCTGCGAGTACACAGGGCACCCGGACAGAGCCCTCCGTCCTGCCCCAGGAGCAGAAGGCAAAGGCACTGGGCAGGGAGTGGTTCTGGCGGCAGCCTTGGTCTCAGGAGCAGGTTGGGGCAGGGGGCGGATATGGCGTGGTGAGGGGGCTCTGGGGATAGAACTAAAGTTGGATGGGCAGATGTCACCTGTGGCAGGAAGAAGAGGTCCTCCTATGTTCTGACCTCATCCCTTCTGCTTCAGAAGCAAAATCTTTGGCTCATAAACTGTCTCCCAAGAGTTCATTGGGGATCCTGCCCTCCTTTTTCTCTGATTACAAATGAGGAAACTGAGGCCAGGCAGGTGTCTCATTTGAGAATCCAAAAATCTTCTTTCATCTCAAATTGACCCATTCTCAGTTTCCAGGGTGTAGCAGGCAGAATAATGACCCCCCCCCCAAGATGTCCGTGTTCTAATTCCTGGAACCTGGAAGTATGCTACCTTACATGGAAAAAGGGATTTTGTGGCTGGAATTAAATTAAGGATTTTGTGATTGGGATGATCCAGGATGAACTCAGTGTAATCACAAGAGTTTTTACAGGGAAAGAGGGAGTCAGGAGAGTCAGAGATGTGACAACGGAAGTAGAGAGGTCAGAGGGATGTGAGCAAGGAACCTCGAGCCAAGGGATGCAGGCAGCCTCTCGTCACTGGACATGGCCAGAAAATAGTCTCACCTTTAGAAGAAGCTAGTCCTGCTGACCCATTTCAGATTTCTGACCTCTGACCTGAGTTTACGTTTTCTAAGTCACTGAATTTGTGGTAATTAGTGACCGCAGCAATCGGTAACTAATTGCTAATTAATTACTAATTACGCAGGGCTTTGTTGGCTCGAGTGGGGACCCTGATGAGCCCTCCCTTCAAATTCTTTCCTCCTTCCTCCCCCAGCATGAATTACACACCTCTGTTGTGTCAGGTACATTCCAAATTAATCATCACAGCCCCTGCCTTCAAGAAACTGACAGTTCAATGGGACCACGGACGCACAAGCACGAGAAGCATAGAGTACCAGAGCGACATTTAACGGGGGTATGTGCAAGCTGCCATCTGACAGGACGGGAGCTGGAAGGAGGTGGATGCTTGGGTGCCTGGGGCCAGGAAGAAGTGAGCTTGAATCCTGATGGCTCAGCTTAGTGACCATGGGCAGGTTGCTTATCCTCTCTAAGCCTCAGTTTCCATATCTGTAAAGTAGGCAAAATTATAGCACTTATCTGGTGGGATTATGAAAATTAAATCGTGGTTCATGGAGAATGCTTGGCACAGTGCCTGGCACATACGGAAAACAGGGGAGGCCTCACAGAGGAGTGAGAACTGGAGACCAGAACTGAAGGCCAAATAGGAATTTGCTGGGTAAACCAGTAGGAGGAAACCTGTCCCAGCCAGAAAAAACAGCGAAGCACAGGGCCATGGAACTGTGGGGGGCAATTGCAATGAGACTCAGGACCCAAACCAAGATCTTGAGGCCTCCAAAGCCAGGAGTTCATTGGGTTCACCGACCTGTGGTTTGTTTCATCACCTCCAAAGTTCTAGAAGTTTCCAAGTGTGGGATTAAGTCTCATCATTCATTCAATCAATCAATCCACATATTTGGAGACTAAAGTGGCTGAGAAGCAGGAGAGATGCTTTAAGAGTAAGCAGGAGCTGAATGACCAAGGACTTTTTATGGCAATCTCAGGATAATTTTATCCTGAAGCCAACAGGGAGCCACTGAAGGTTGTTGAAGAGGGGAGTGATCCGATCAGATCTTATGTTGGAAAACAGACCTGTTTTCTGGGTTGGTTCCGAAGAGAGAGGAGAGTCTGGGAGAGGGAACTCCACTCAAATTCAGCCTGTAGGCACAGGGAGGAAAAGGAGTTTCTAATACCTCTAACTGTGAACCCAGAGAAGACCTTTAAGGAGAAGGGGCTTCAGGATCTCAGCAAATCGGAAGACAAGACCCAAAGGCCCATTGTCCACATGAGGTCCAGGGAGTCCCAACAGCCCCAGCGGCTGGACAAATATCCAAGCTGGATCCTGGGACATGCAGAACTTACCGTCTTCCACATCGACCCTTGGGACGGTAAAGGGAGTCTATGCTCTCGTCCAGTTTTTCTGGGGACCTGGCAGCTGCCAGGGGAGATGGAAGGGGCGTGGCATTAGCCCATTTCCCCATGAACTGGAGCTGCAGAGCAGGAGCGGGACAGGGCAGAGGCAGCTAGAGGGGAGGATGCTGGGACTACTGTATCCTGCCCCCCAGTCTGGCTTAATCTAAGGGGTCCTCCGTGCCAAGGGACTGGACCTTTGACAGCATGGTAGACTAAGAATGAAAGAGGCGTTGCCACTTACACCTTAGAACTAAGTCTCCTGACTTGGCTCTCAATGGCCCAGTGAGGAGGTAGGCTGACCCCATGTAACTTCGGGGGATGGATGCTGAGACCATCAACCCCATCAATGACGGTGAAAAAGCAACAAAGACCACCTGATTTAATCTCAAATAATTTATTGATTCTTGAAAAGAGACAGGAGAGGAAGCCGGCCAAATCTCTGAACTGCCAATTGAGTAAGTCTTCTTGGATCGGGGATGCTTACAGCACTTAGCCTCTTCTGCCTTGGAGGAGAATTCCTGGTGGGACCTCAGCCTCTCCTGCCCCACCCCGACTGCAAGCTCACTAAGGACAGAGACCCAGTGGTCTTCCGAAACACCAGTCAGATCCTCTGACCCTGCTTATGTGTCTTCAAGGACTCTTGACAGCAACAGCCATAATCCTGAAAGTGTGCCCTGGAGCACAACGATCCCAAGAGATACTCCTGAAGAGACAGTTCAGGGGCTAAATAAATTTGGAAGATACTCTTTCCTGGAACTCCCCACCCCTTGGAGATTCACATTCCAACATGAGCATAATTAAAGGCCCAGAGAAGTCCTGCAAGGTTAGCATACAGCCAGGTTAACCTGTTTGACACAGCTTTCCCAAATTTATTCCATCACATACCATCTTTTTTGCAAGAAATACCTATCAACAGCCAAAAAACAGCCCCAGGGAACATACTTTGGGAAGCAGGGACCTGAATGGTGAAGCTCCAAGTCCACTGGAAAGGAAGAGTGGCTGTGACAGGACAGGTCCCTGCCTGAGGGAGCACTCAGGGAGCACTCAGCTCCCCTCCGTAGGTGGTCTCCTCATCTGCACACGACGTCCTGGGCGAGTGTGGGCATCTCTGGACCCGGCACACCCTGAATGGATCTTGGCCCCTCATTGTTCCCAGCAGCCCCCGACCAGGGGGTCACTAAGATGATACACAATTGTGAGACCTCCCCCAAAAAAGGATATTCTAGCTTGTCAAGTAGGTAGTCACAGAGGCCATTATCCCAGTGGATCAACTACAGCAGGAACCTTCTATGGGAGGAAAAGCACAGGCTTCGGAGGCAGAATCCTGCGCTTCCATCCTGATCCCCCACTTACGAGGAGCTGCGGGGCCTTGGCTAATTCATCCAATCTCTCTGAGTCTGTTTCCTCCTGTGGAAAATGCGGAAATAACAGCAGCTTTCAAGCTGGCTGGTGAAGTCAGGCTTCAAACTGAGATCCTGACTGATGCCTCCAAAGCCAGTTGCATTCACTGCCCTGTGGTTTGTCTCATCACCTCCAAAGTCCTAGAAGTTTCCAAGGGTAGGATTCAGTCTCATCATTCACTCATTCATTCATTCATTCATTCATTCATCATTCATTCTGAATATTTATTGGGCACCTACAGCGTCCCAGGCACTGGGAAAACAATGTGGAGGAAAAACAAGCCAGGTCTCTGCCTGCGTGAACTCACATCGGGTGGAGACCGAATCATTGACTCATTTAGTCAGTACCGAGCCACCAGGGCCAGCCAGGCACTGGGCTGGGCTCCCGCCTGTGTGTTGTGTTCACAGAGCACTTTTGCCATCATTGTTCCATTTGTTGCCCATGACACTGCGATGAGACAGGAAGTACGCGGGTTACTACTCTATTTTGCACATAGGGAACTAGAGGTTCAGGAAAACCTAACGGGAAACTGAGCTGGGAACCAAAACTCTCCTCTGTCCGCAGGAATTCACTGAAGGCCTCTTCTGGGCCAGGTGCTCGGTTCACAGCGCAGTGCAGATGTCCAGCCTGGCTGCGTGGAGCTGACAGCCTTTGCTCGCCGGGCCGTCACTGTGGTCCCTAGTCCTCTCTGCAGCCCTGACCCTCCCCAACCGCACCCTCAGCCACAGAACTTCCACACAACAGACTGCACACGAACTGATTCCCCGGATTCCAGCCCCTCAGCTGTCCCCCCTTTGCAGCCCAGGAAATTCTTCCTGCGCTTCAACTTCCGTACCTTGCAGGCCAAGTTTGGGCCCTCCCGGAGGCCTCTTCTGCGTGGAGCAGTGCTCAGGGAAGATGGTATAACAGAGTCTCTCCCCAAATGCCAGTGTGTGGGCTAAAGGCACAGCAGAACCGTCACCCCCAATCAAGGGGGCGCTCGCTGTGGGGCTACCCTGGGGCTGGGGGGAGGAGCAGGGAGCCAAGCATATCTTCCAAAGCCAATGGGACTAGCAACTAGAGGAAGAGAGGAAGACAGTAGTGACGGGACAAAGTGATGGGCCCACCATCATTCCACTGGGGCCCTGGGAAGTAAAGGCAAGATGGGATTCTGGAGGGAGGTGCTGCATGGTGGGTGGGGGGCAATGGTACCTAACACCCAACCCTCTTCAGCTTAAATGAGCACTTCCCAGCTGGGCCAGAGAGGGCTGACAAATCCAGCAGTCCCCTACCCCTTCTTCCTCCCTCTTCATCCCCCCCTCCTCCTTCTCTCCCCCTCCTCCTTCCCTTCCTCCAGAAAGACTCTTCAGATCCTCTGGGCGCTACTGGAGTGTTCGCTGTATGTCTGTCCAGCCCCTGTACCTCCACCCTCCATCCCTCTGTGTCCTGGGCTCTGTCTCCTCCACCGAGCAGGGGCTCCAGGAGGCGGGCTAACACTGGTAAGACTGTGGAGTTTTCCGGAGAGCGCCCCCTCTCCAGGTACAGAGAACCAATGTCCTTTGAAGCTTCCTGCCCCTGAGCTCTCCTGCGTCCGGGGCCAGCACCAGCTCCAGAGACCTTCATCTCCACCAGATCCTGACTGCTCTGCAAGTGTTCACAGCCTCTCTCCCGGGCTCCTGGCACATGGCCCTCTGCCTAGATCCTGTCTCCTCTTTCATTCCCTGTCCCTGGATCTTACCAGCAATATTCCCCTAGCCCTGCGGCCAGCGAGCCGTCTAATCTAAATCGAGCTCACAGCAGGTTTCCGGGCACATCCCTCTCACCTGCCTGGCACTGTAGGGGCCATGCACAGCCTGAAAGACCTGGGGTAGATCCAAGGTAGAACTATCTGGTCCAGGGGAATATTCTATGCTATTCCTGTAGTTCACTCCCGTGCCTTCCCAAGGAGGAGAATTTTCATCTCCGTGAGTTAGCTCATTGTCAGGAGAAAGTAGAGCTGCTGCTTTCCTCTTTACAGGTGGGAAACCCTGCAGGCAGGGTCCAGAAGTCATTCTCGACACCATCCTCCTCCCCTTACGAATTCTCTGCCTATTCCTAGTTCAAGCCAACATGAGCCCTCACCTGGACCACTGCCGTCACCTCCTGACAGGTTTCCCCGCCTCTACTCCCGTTACCCCCAATCTGCAGCCAACCTGAGATGCTCCCGTCATCCCCAACACGACCCCACAATGTTAAGCAGCTGCTTTTGCTCTTAGATCAGGTTTTAAACATGACCTAGAAGACTCTGCATGGTCAGCTTCTGCCCGCCTCTCGCTCTACTCATTCCCTTTGCTCTTTGCACCATAGCCATGTCTGTTTCTTGCAGCCCCTTGGACATGCTCCCTCCCACCACAGGGCCTTTGCGTATACTGTTTTCTCTGCCTGGACCATTCTTCCATTCCCTCAGGTGTCAGCTAGGGCATTGCCTCCTTGGGGAAGCCCCTCGGCTTCCCTGGCTGCTCAGACACTGTAAATATATACTCTCAGGGCATCACGTTCTCCCTTTTCTTTGCACTGATCACAGTTGTTGCTCTGACTGCACTTGGCTGGCTATTTAACTGATGTCTGCTCCCCACTAGGTTGTGGGCTCCATGTAGGCAAGAGCCAAGTCAGTTCTGCTCTCTCTATATCCTCAGGCTAGCACAGTGCCCGGCACGTAGTAAGCTCTCAATAAACAGCTGTAGTATGAATGAGTGAAGCCCGGAGGAGTGATACACCTGCTGGAAAGTCACCCAGTGAGGCCTTAGCCAAGCCAGGCCAGGGACTCAGAGCCCTTGGGCTAACTCCCAGGGGCTAGCTGGGGAAGCTATGCTCCCATGCCCAACTCTCCATCTCTCTGCTTGTTGGCCAACAAATAGTCGCTATTTGAAAACAGAGTTTGCTACCTAGCAAGCAGTCTCCAGGGACGGGGTGTGGAGGAGGGTGCCGGCTAGAGTAATGAATGCCACCACAGTCCCCACTGCTGCTGCTCCCCCTCAGTGGCCTGGCCCTTGGCCTTGGGAAACCGGTGCTTGCTACACTTTGACCTTTGCAGTGAAGCTTTCCAGGCCCATCCCAATGCAAAGAAGTGGAAGACTTCAGTCCCTTGCTGATAGGGTAGAGACCTGGCGGGAGGGGAAAAGGATGGTAAGGAAGGAAAGGGAAGACAGAGCCTCCATGAAAAACCTGGGGTGACAGGAGAAGGGTTCACGGGAAGCAGGATATTGGCCTTTTGGGGAGACACCTTGGGAAAGTAACTCACCCTCTCTGGTCCTTGGATTGCCCCAGTGTGGACGTCCCAATCTTCCTCTTTAGCATCATTCTCATGGGAACTGCAGAGACAACGAAAAGGCCATCTACTGTTCAGACAGAGCCAGGCAGTCTCTGCTGAGCAATCCTGGAGGGCTTCCTGGAGTGGAGGAGCTTTATAGAAGTGACAGGCAGCCTGGTAGGGTAGCTGCGAAGCAGGAGGCAGCAGGCAAGGAGAAGTGGGGTGACCAGAGCTTAGGAGAGCATACAAGGAGACAGGAATCACCCTGTTGCCTTAATATGTCTGATCGTGTCACTGTCCCCTGAGAACCTTTCAGAGGCCCCCATGTCACTCAGAGAAAAAACGAACACCTTGCTCCTGGCCTTCATCTCCTATCCCCACCGCCCTGACTCCTACTGCTCGGCCACACGGTCCTCCTCTCTGGTCTTCAAACACATCACCTGCTTCTCAGGCTGTTCCCTCCTCCCGGCTTTATTCAGCCCCACGAATCCTTCCCTCACCCCCTGCAAGGCTTTGTTCAAGTGTCACCTTCTCCGTGAAGCCTCCCCCTGAGGATGTTATTTCAAATCACACCCCTTCCCCAGCCCCCCACGGGCACTCCCCATTCCCTTTACCTTGCTTCTTCCTCCCCAAGGCACTTAAAACACCCTCACCCTCACCTACTCCACGATTTACTCATTATGTCTCAGGAGAAAGGGCAAGAATAATCCTCCGAGGTTTGCTGCTGTCTCGTCAGCACCTGGGACAGTGCCTGGCACGTAGTAGGTGCCCCATGTAGCCGGCTTGAATAACCTAGAGGAGTGACGGGGAGAAGGGGCTCTGGTAGCCTGGGGTAGAGCGGGAAATCACTTCTTCAGGCTCTTTGATCCGCTGCTGCTAAGGAGGCCTGGAGTGGTTGGTCAACTCGTGAGCACGCCTGTCCCACTCGTCACGTCTGTCCCAGCTCTCCCTCCTCTCTCTTCAGAGTCTTCCCTAGGTGACGGTGCTCCCGGCATCTGGCATCCATCAGTCCCTTCCAGAAGTCCCTGTGAAACAAGGGGGGGTAGCTAAAACGATCCCAGATTGGGGGCAGGCGGGAATGTGTGGGCGAGCTACTCCTGTACCCGAGCCCCCCCGCCCCCAGCCGCTCTGCCCAGAGCTGCCAGCCCACTGCCTTCACCGCCCCCAACACCCACGGGCCTGGGGAAGGTTGTTGCCAACCACACGCAACTCCTGGCTCTGGATTTGAGGGAGGAGGAGGGGAGCTGGCAGGAGGGAATCAGGGCAAGCAAATGGGACCTGACAGGGGCCGGGCACCTCGGGCAAAGAATGTAAATAAAAATCAGTAAATATTTAGGGGAAGTGGAATGGGAAGTGGGAGAGGGAGGGGTGGGGGACGTGTTGGATTTCCAACAACATCTGGAGGGCAGTCCCCTCTACCACCTCCCCCACACCCACCCCACCCCACCCCACGTGGGGGCTCGCGGCATGAGAGAGGGTGCTGGCTCGGGGGGGGGGGGGGG
>NW_024424897.1:24398267-24413241 GCF_017311325.1 Ursus maritimus | reverse complement strand
TGCGCCGGGCTGTCTGGATGCGTGTGTGCTTGGGGGCAAGTTTGATGGTCTGGAGTGTTTGCTTAGCCAAGCGCACACAAGGCCAGCCTCACCCAGTCCCAAACTGAGTGCCTGCCTCTGGGTCGTTCACGTCCTTCCTTCTACAAGGCCCTGCTGTGAGCCAGGTCGTGGACATTCTGGGATGAAAAAACAGGGTCCCTATACTCAGAAACCTTCTGATTGAAAGGATGGTGACAGCACATGACAAAGGCCTTGACAGCTCTCAGCTCAGGGGGTCTCTGAAGCTAGGCCAAGGGGGAGTGACGTGAAGTAGAGATCAGGGAGGACTTCCAGGAGGAGGAGGAGGATTATGAAAGTGCAGAGAGATGTGGATGAGAAAAGAATGTTGGAGGGAAGTTCATTTTCAGGGAGAGGTAGGACTATAGAACATCTATGGGCAAGGTGACAAAATATGATAGAGGAGGGAGACAAATAGTATTGAAGTTTTGCCCGGCCCCAGGAGAAAATCTAAGCCAAGAGCCCGGCTGTGCAACCCAGGGTACAAGAGGGGACACTGTAGGAAGGGCCAGGCTCTGTCTCACCATCCTTCTCTTCTATGACATCCTGATGAACCTTTTCCTAGACAAGGATTCTTTCTCCCCCTTTCTCTGTCACCTCCCCTTCCAGCCTGGCAACCAGCTCTGGGCTTTTGCCCCCAGCCCCTTTCCCAGCCCCGGGAGCCCAGCTCAGAACCTCAGATCCTGGAGCGTCCCATTAGCCCTACTCTCTCCATTTTATAGGGGAGGACACTGAGGCCCAGGGGAGGGAAGTGACCTGCCCGAGGGCCATGGCAGTAAATGGTAGAGCCAGGGCTAGAATGGGGAGCCCCGACTCATGTGGGAGGAAGCAGGGGTGGGTAGAGAGTTCCTCATTGCTCTGTGATGCTTTAGGCTCGGCCTTCAGGGAACATCTGCGTCTGGGCTGTAAGCAGATTATGCGCACGAACCAGTGTCCAGCCCACTTCTGCATACTGGTCCCCACTTCACTGGCTATGTCAGTAGCCCCCACTGATGCCCTTTGCTCTGGGGACATTAGGTAGGTCTGGCATTATTGAGAGGGAACCCCTGAGCTGGGGATGGACATGCCAGGATCCCAACTGTGTCTAGAGCAGACACAGGGGAGAGGCCCCTGCCTCGGCCATAATGGGAACCCAGCCCATAAGCAAAGGGACAGTTTATTTATTTTTCAACTAGATTTCAAGTACTTACAGGCGTCTGGCCCCTGGATGCTCGGGGAGCAGCAAGGAACACACGTGTTTAAAGCAGTGGTTTTTAAACTGTGGTTTGTGGCCTACCACCCACCCCCTTAGATGCTGCCGTAGGCGGGGTGAGAGGGAAGAGGGATGGGAGGTCTCTGCCTCCACCCCATCCTTCCCACCACCTCAACCAAAGTAGTTTCCACTTTCATCTGCTTTACTGATCAGAGTTCTAGGAAGAGTTCATTTGAAAGCACCCAATACTACTAAAAAAAAAATTGAAAACCACTGCTCTCCCAGGGAATAGAAGAAAAGCCCCCGATCCTGCCCCCAAAGAGAGGTCACTGATGGAAAAAAGGAAACCAGAGTGTGTCTGCCCCAAACTTCAGAGCCGTGGGCTTCGGCGTCTTTTGAAATGGAGGTGAGATTCTAGGAAGGACTTAATAGATATCCCAAGCTTTTTTCTTGCCATCCAAATTGGGTCAGCCTCCCTCTGAGGGGCCCGCCTCCCCGCACTGGCCCACCCACCCCCACGCTGAGCCTGCAACAGCCAAAAGTGCAGGGTATCTAACGAGGGTCCAGGATTGAAGTGTCATCCTCCTACCTCCTGCTTCCAGGCTGGGGAACAATCAGGCCCTTTGTCCAGCGGGAGGATGCCCAAAGGGTGAGGTCAGCCCCAATATGGCTCTCTTTGTCCCACAGCCAAGGAGACAGAAGGCTGAGTCCAGGCCCCGCCCCTACCCCCTGTGCCTAATCTTTGGGCACCTCCCCACCAAAGGAAAGCTTTCCTGGGGGGCACAGGAAGAACCTCTGACAAGGAAGGAGGTTGGTGCTGTGGGCCTTGGTGGAGGTGAGGAAGGGTTGGGATGGGTACACCCAGAGAAGGGGGGCCGAGAAAAAGTCCCCAGCTTAGAGGGTGACCCTGCCTCACAAAGGTCTCCAGGCTCTCCTGCGGCTTGGCCTACAAAGATGGCTCCAAACCCAAAAGGCAAAACTAACAAGTCTGATTCTAGAGGCCCTAGTAGCTCGCTTCAGCTTTTGACCAACGGGCCTTTGGGAAAAGGGGGTGAACAGAAAGTCCCCACAGGTACAGCCGTAGGGAGGCTGCCCCAGCAGCCCCTCCACAGAGGAAGGGTCTGGGGTCCAGAGGACAGGAAAACCTGGGGGTGGAGAAGGCAGGGGAGCATGTCCATGGCCTGGAAGAGCAGCAGAGCTGGAGTCTGAACGAGAGAGTTTCTGAGGGGATGAGAGGGGAGGCCTTCAGGAGGCTCTGTTGTCAGGATGGGGTAGAGGTGGATAAGAGGGGCAGGCCAGAGGAAGGGGTGGTCTAAAAGGATTTTGAAGGAGATGTCATTGCGGTGTCGCTGAGCACTAGGCCGGGCATCAAGGGCACTGGGTTCTAGTCCTGCTCTGCCTCTAACTCACCCAGGAAGCCTGGGCATATATTCTTCTCTTGGGGCCTCAGTTTCCCCCATCCATGCACTGAGATCCTTCTGGAGCCAAATTTCTAGTAGTCCTGACTAAGAAGTTCTAGGAAGCAGGGCACAGGATTGTAGATCTCAGGTGCAGAATGAGGACGCTTCTGCAGCCACCTGTTGAGACAGGGTACATGGTGGTCGCACAGGAAGGGCCCCCCTGAGATCTGCTATTGGAGCAGCTGCCTGTGGGGAGGGAGGGGGCAAAGCTCCGCAGGAACCAACCAGGACTGGGGGCTGGTCGGGAAGACAGTAGTGCCATTGGTGGAGAGTGTGGTGTCTAGAGGCCACCAACGTTGGGAGTGTGGAGGGGTGGGTCCACACTCGGAGCGGAATGAGTGGCCAGAGAGGGCCAAGAGCATGCTGGGAGCAGGCGCCAGTGACAGGGCACGGAATGGTCTGACCAGGTCAGCCTCTAAATAGGGATTCTCAGACTTTGGGAGCTTCTCAGACTTTGGGAGCACCCTGCCTCCCTGCCCCGCCTCACCCCATTCATTCTGGACCAGGCCCCACCCCATCTTGGTGGAATGTTATGTGAGCTGAGAATAGTCATTGCTGGGGTCAAGGAAGGAAGGGTCGCCAGGGACTAATTGCCCTAAATAAATGAGCAATTAAGGCTGTTACAGGAAGTATCCAGGCCCCCCTCCACCCACCACCCCAAAGACGGCCATGGCAACCACTGCTGGCTCCGCCCCAGGAAAGGCTGAGCACTTAATTGGCCCACGTGGTTGTCATTCAAACAGTGGAGGGTGGAGAGGGCGTGGCTTCGCCCAAAGAAAACGGAAAGGGTCAAGGAGAAGACTGCACTGAAGGGGACTCAGAGGGATGACTGGGGTGACCTCTGGCTGAGGATTCTGGGTAATTCCTCCCAGTCAGTGAGGAGGAGAGGAAGAGCCTGGAGCACACTCCATGACTGCAGCCTGCAGGACAGCTGCCCCTGTGGTAGGGGCTGAGGGCGGCCACCAGGAGAAGTAAACCTTGCCAGGTCCCCATCTCCTTTCAGCACCCCGGCCCCTCCCCCTACACTTCCTGTAATGGCGTCTCCAATGGGGAGGCCATTAGTCCTGCTCAGGGCAGCGCCTAAGTACTGTGGCTGATAAATATAACATGAGCCCATCGATTAGAATCCTCTAGTCCTGCAGCAGCTCAGCTCCCTAATGGCTCCCCCTCCCCTCCACACACTGACTACCCACCCCCACCCCCCACCGGGGCGGCTTTTCTTGCTTACTTGGGGCCATGAGGCAGTCCTTGCTGGAGGAGCAGAGCGAGGGGATGGCGGAAACACCCAGGGCCCAGCCAGACGCTATTTGGAGACAGGCTGAGCCAGTCTGGGCAAGTCTGGGCCCTAAGGCGGCCTCTGTCAGTTGGGGGAAGAAGAGGAGGAGAAGCCCTGGCCAGGCCTACAGGACATGGAGTGCACAAGGCAGAGCCCCCCACCCAACTTCCCGGGGGGACAGCGCAGATCCTACATTTGGGGCTCTCCTGGTGACTTTTAAAAGAAGTCTGCAGTGAAACCAACTCAGACCCTGTCACCGTGCCCTCTTCTTCCGCAGCATCTCTCAACCACCCCCTCCTCCCACCACACCTGCCCCAGCCCGGCAGAGCTGTCACCTCCCTGTCCCCCCCCCAGCCCTGAGGTTCCTGCCTTCATTTCACCCATCTTGAGGATAGCCACACTCCTTGGTCGCACTGGGAGCCCTGAGCGCAGGGGCTGCATCTCCCCCCTAAGCCTGGGGCCCCCGGAGCAGTAGGCACCATCTGTCTTCTCAAAGTCATGAGCTCTGCCCCCCAAACCCTCAAATCCACTCTGGGAACTCATGGAGTGGGATGTGCCATCCATAAGGTAATCAGACCAATTTGCCCTTTGGGCTGTGTTAAGCATCAGTACCAGGAGCTGAGACAGCAGAGCCCAGGCTCCACACACCTCCCCCCAAGCCGAGACCCCTCAAAGCTCTGGCCAGCTGCTCTGAGACATCTGGAAAGGCCTTGGCAAGAGGTGCGAGAACAGCTCCTGCCTGGGTACCAGAGGGGGGCTTCGGTGGGTGAATGGGTGGCATCCCTGGCCTGGGAGGGGGCTGCAGTTTTGCAGAACTGTGTCTCTGGGCAGCGGCTGCCCACAGAATCCTCTAACAGGAAGGCTGAGCCGGGCTGCCTGCAGCCAGGAAGTTAATCCTTAATGTGCCTCTGGCCTCGCTGCTGTGCAAATTCACCACTTAAACACTCCAGGCCGGTGGGGACGAGCCACAGAGCCCACACTCCTCAGGGTGGGGTTTGGTACCAAGCGGAGTACCAGGGATGCTGTATGTGGTTCAGGGGTGCCTGGCTGCCTGAGTGGCTCTGTCTAAGCTGAGTGGCTGTGCACAAGGCCGGGGCTGGGTCTGGCCCCGCCCTCCATGAGGTGGACAGCTGTGTCCCCCACCCCACCCCCGTGCCTGTCCAAAGCCTCTGGTAGGCAGTTCAACAAAGAAATGTGTTTTTATGGGTCAGGAGGTTGGGCTCCGTTGTGCTTCCTGACATATCTAGTTGCAGCTGTAGAAATTGTGGCTAGACTGCAAGAAGAACTTCCTCCCATGGGTTGAGTGGAAACCACAGGGAGCATCCCTGAGGGAAGTAAAAGAGTCCCCTCTGAAGAAGTTTCTGGAAGGCAAGTTGACTCTGGGAGAAATGGGTGAAGCATGGTCAGGGGACAGGCAAGCAGGTTATGCTTCTAGGGTACCTTAACTCTGGCTGGCATAACAAAATACTACAGATGGGGTGGCTGAAAGCAACAGAAATCTATTTTCTCACAGTTCTGGAGGCTAGAAGTCCAAGAGCAAGGTTCCGGCCATTTCAGTTTCTGGTGAGAGCTCTCTTCCTGGCTCGCAGATGGCCTTTCCTTCCCTGTGCACGTGCAAGGGGGCGTATCGGGGACAAGCTATTTGGTGTCTCTTTTTACAAGGGCACTAATCCTATGGGATCAGGGCCCCATGCTTATGACCTCATTTACCCTTGATTCCCTCCTTATAGGCTAAGCATAGGTATCTCCAAGTACAGTCACATTAGGGATTCGGCCTTCACCATATGAATGGGAGGGGCACCCTTCAGTCCATAGCACAAGGTGAGGACTGTCTCTCCTTTCTCCCCACATTGCACCCTCATTTTTGAAAATGCAATAGCTCAGATTTCCCCTTTTGACTCTGCAAGCTGACGATCTCCCACCTACCCGCTCTGTCTCCCGTGCTCTGTCCCCCCACCCCTACTCCTTCCTTTCCCAGCCTCCTCTTCTCCAGCTCTTTGCAGCCCGGGCCTGGGGCAGGGCCACAGAGAGGCCTGTTCCCTCAATAGCCTGAATTCAGCCCCCAGCCCAGGCTATATTTAGCTTTGTGCCTCAAACACTGGACAAAGCCACTTTCCAAGGGGCTGGTAGGGACAGAGCTGAGAGGGGGCTGCCCTTCCTGCCCCTTCCCCTTCCTGAAATGGATACCCCTCGGTTGCCCTTCTGGAATTACTAGGAATGCTGTTCACGGGGCCACGGGCTAGGACTTTGTGCGGATTGCGTGCTATTTCTAGATCATCCGCTGGGAAGGGAGTTCGGAATCCCCCGCCCCAGCCTGAAGGGGTATATTCTGGAGCAGTTTTTCTTTCATGTTTCATGCATCAGAATCAGTTAGGGAGCTTTAAAACTGTAGATGCCCAGGCTCTATTCCTGAAAATCCTGATGTAGTTGGTCTCGGGTGAGGCCCTGGTATCCTTTTTTTTGGTCTTTTTTTCTTTTTATATTTTCCCCAGGCGACTGTAATGTGCAGCCTGGATGGTGAGCGGCTGTTCTAGATCCTTGCCACCCAAAGTGTGGTTCCTGGGTCAGCAGCATCAGCAGTCCGTGATCAGCATCCCAGGGAAGGGGGAATCTCATTAGAAATGAACATTCTCAGGCCCCACTGCGGCCTGCTGACTCAGAATCTGCATTTTAACAAGAGGCCCTGGGAATTCCAATGCAGGCTGAAGTTTGAAAGTCACTGTTCTAGAACCTTCCGCAGTAGCAAGCAAGACTCCAGGTCTGTACTTCCAAGTGGTTTGGGAGCAAAAGATTCTATCAGGCTACAGAAGCAAGAGGTGCCCACCATCCCTGTCTCCACTTTATTCTTCAGAGATTCATTCCCTGTGGAGGAATGGCTGGGTACACCTCCTTCCTTCACTTCCCCACATATCCTCACCCTCCTACATGGGCGCGCGTGCGCACACACACACACACACACACACACACACACACACACATCCCAGATCACAGTCCGTATCCCCAAGGTACGCAGGATCTCCGCTACCCACAGGCCACACGCAGAGAGGTCCGGGAATGTGTCTCGAGTCTTATGGCTAAACTCTGTTCCTATCAGGAGCAACTTTTGGTGCTCAGCTCTCATTTCCACCACAGAGCTGTCCATGTGCTCCTTCAGCATCAACAACAGTCTCCTCTGTTTCCCCTGTATGAAATCCCCAGGGTCCATCAGAAATTCTTTCTCACGTCAAACCCAAATTCTTAGGATCTGCTTCATGGAGAGCGTCTTCTATTGCCTTTACTTAAAGCCCTTCACTGGTTTTCCCCCTGTGTCTAAGAGTTCTTGCAGGAGCATCAAGGCACAGCAGGATCTCAGAGGCGCTGCCCCTGTATAAAGCCTCATCTCCTGCTGCATCCCTACCTCACACCCAACACTGGAGCCAGACCCAGCACCTTCTGGCTGCAAAACACACAGTGCTCCCCTGATGTTGCCTCCTTTGCACCAGAGCACTTCACATTTGCCGTTCCCTGCCTGGAATGGCTTTTATCTCTTCTCTGCCTAGCTCCCTGGCAGGCTCCCATTTATCCTTCAAGTCCCACATAAGGCCACCTCCTCCAGGAAGACTTCCTTAATCATCCAGGCACAGTAAATGTGTCCAAAGCTGTTTGTACGGGCCCCTCTCCCAGTACCTATTACACTGTGTCTGTCCATGGCTGCCTCTTCTACTAGTCTCTTTCAGGAAGGGGCAGCCCATTGATCCTTGTACTTTGGTACCTTAGCCAAGCCCCCAGCAAGGAGGAGAAGTAACAACAAGAGCTAACATTTACTGAGTGTTCATTCTGTACTAAACCCCATCCAAACCACTTTATGTATCATCCATCCTCTATTATTTATAACAAGCCTACTTCTATCATTGCTGCTTTTGTTTGTTTTAATGTGGCACGCATACTGTTAAGTAGTTTTTTTACATGTGTATGATGGTTAATTTGATGCGTCAACTTGGCTGGGCCACACTGCCCAGAATGTTCGGCCAAACGTTATTCTGGATGTATTGTGGAAGGTATTTTTTTAGATGAGATTTAACGTTTAAATCCGTAGGCTTTAGGTAAAGCAGATTATCCACCATAATGTGGGTGGGCCTCATCTAATTAGTTGAAGACAGTAATAGAAGAAAGCCTGACCTCCCCTGAGCAAGAAGGACTTCTGTCAGCAAACGGCCTTCAGATTTGAACAGCAAGTCCTCCCTGGGTCTCCAGCCTGCTGGCTTACCCTGCAGGTTTTAGACTTACCAATTTCTCAACACAAATCTTCTCTGCCACACACACAGACACATACACACAGTTAGTTCTGTTTCTCTGGAGAAACCTGACTAGCACAATGTGTCAGATAAGACTCCAACAACTCTGTAAGGTAAATACCATTGATATTCTAGATTTACTAAGAGACTATTTAAAACTCAAGGTCACAAAGTTTCCATTTAGGTCTGTCTACATCCAAAGCCTAAACTTTGGCTGCTAGACTATGTTGCAAAGTAAGCCGGTATGTATATGAAAATACGTGTACGTGCGTGCATGTGTACGTGTGTTCACATGTATTCGAGTGTGTGTGTTGGGAGCGTGTTTTATGAATGCAGAATGTGAGGCTCAGAGATGTGAAGCAACTTACTCAAGATCACACAGTGAATCATGGCAGAGATTTGGACTCAGCCTCAGGCTCCAGAGCTCATGTTCTTTTTTTTTTTTTTTTAACACAAGGGGCTTTTTTTTCCCTTTTGATTTTATTAATTTTTTTGACAGAGAGAGAAAGAGAGAGAGAGAGCACAAGCAGGGGAAGTGGCAGGCAGAGGGAGAAGCAGGCTCCCCGCTGAGCAAGGAGCCCCATGCGGGACTTGATCCCAGGACCCTGGGATCATGACCTGAGCCGAAGGCAGATGCTTAACCAACGGAGCCCCCCAGGCGTCCCCGGAGCTCACGTTCTTTACAACCGTACTCTACTGAGCTCATTCAACGGATGAGGGAACTAATGAACCAACAGCTTAATGACCCCTAGGCAGGAATTTTCTGGCATCACCTTCGCCTCTTCAGCGGTATATCCTTCGTCACTGGTATCCATCCCCTCCTTCTGGCCTCCTTGTTAGCTTCATCGGCAAGAATCCTTTGTAGGAGCCACGCTGCTATGGGTCCTGACACAGTCGGCCTGCTACAGAGATGAGGACATCCTCCCCGGGCTTCTGCGTCAGAGGAACGAATCTCGGGGGGCAGACTGCTTGGGTCCAGATCCCAGCTCTGTCACCTCCTATCTGTATGACCTTGGGCGAGTTGCTTCCTCTCCCTAAGCTTCGGTTTTATATATCGGGTATAATCAAACTACCTATCTCCTGGGGCCATCCGAGGGTGAAATGAGGTCATGCGCAGAAGGCCTGGTGCAGGGTGCCTGGGTGGCTCAGTCGTTAAGCGTCTGCCTTCGGCTCAGGGCGTGATCCTGGCGTTCTGGGATCGAGCCCCACATCAGGTTCCTCCACTGGAAGCCTGCTTCTTCCTCTCCCACTCCCCCTGCTTGTGTTCCCTCTCTCGCTGGCTGTCTCTCGCTCTGTCAAATAAATAAATAAATCTTAAAAAAAAAAAAAAAAAATAGTAATGGCTGGGTAGCTGTTAGCTAGCGAGCCGGGGCCCCAGGGGACACGGTGCTATTAGGGGAAGGTGGACTTACTGGTTCAGACTTCTCTTCACCCTGCCCGACGGTAAGGAACGGGGCCATCTGCACACTGACCTTGATGAGGGGGGAGGGTTTTCACACGTTGTGGAATTCCTGTGCTAAAACTCCCTAGGGCCTAGGGGAGCCAACCCCTTGATTACTCCGGGAAGACCCGAAGGGGAGAGGAGAACTTTGAGAATGATGGAGATGGTGTCCAAGAGATGGTCCAGAGGCTGAGGATTGAGAATGCAGGGAAGGAGGCCAGGACGCCTGGGCCTGGGGGGCCACGTGAAGCTCCAGCTGACCGTCCCCTGGACGGCTGCCTGCCCGGTCACCACCTCCCCGCCACAGCGCTGTGGGTGCTCTGTTCCAACCTGGAGGCGACCCCTACCACGTGCCAGCCTCCTGTCTTCCTCCTTGGCCCTGGGACAGATCCTTGTTGGCACCATTGCCTGGTGGGCGCCAAGAGGACAGAGAGCAGGAAGAGGGGACCTTTGTCCAAGCCCCCAGCAGCAACCACCCCTCGGGTCAGGGCCAGGCTGAGGGGCCAGTGCGCGGCCCCCTCCTTTCGTCCTTCCCTGCCCCTTGAGGAATGTGTCCTCTGAGGCTCACCAGCTTGGCGGTCAGCTCCAGTTCACAGAGGGGGCTGTGTCCTGCCACCCGTCCCCTCTGAAGCCCCCATTGTCAGGCTTGGGAGGGTTGGGGGCAGGCCGGGGCCATGTCTCAAAGGCCTAATGTTCTCAGAGGTGGGAAGGCCGAGCGGTCTCCCGGAAGGACTAGGCCATGGGACACCTGGCTCTTCTCCGCCTCTCTGCCTGGAGCCCGGCCTGGCCGGAAGGAAGGCTTCCCAGGAAGTGGGACAGCTCTCGGGACATCCTCTGCACTTGCCCGCCTCGTGCCAAGCTGTTCCCTAGGCCCGGCAGAAAGGCTAGAGAGAATTTTTAAAAACGTAAAAACAAGCAGACGGTTAAAGTAATACAAGCTCATTTCACAAAGTCCTACTGAGGGCCGGGCGTCACGCTACGGGTGTTATGACCATCACAGCCCACGGCGAGGCGAATGCGATCATTATCGTCATCCCTATATTGCAGGTGAGGAAATGAGGCACAGAGAGGTTGGGTAAGCGGTCTGTGGTTACACAGGCAGTAAGGGGCGGAGCCAGCCGGACCCAGGCGGCTTAGTGGCAGAGCCCATGTCTGCAATGACTCTGAGAGCCAGGAGTGGAAGAACACTTCTGCGGAAGGCTAAGATGGATGGGGCCCATTTACCCCCCTCAGCAGTTCCCAAGGCACCTCCAAGGACCCCACCGCTCTCCGGATCACCGCAGAGAACACTGTTCTAAATCCTGTCCTGGGATCCTGCCTTCAGTGTGGTCTCTGATCCATGGCTTTTAGATTGCTTTGGTCTGGGGCCCGCTGCGGGGGTGGGGGGCAAGGACCACGGGCTCATCCCCTTTACCGCAGCTCCACCCGCTTCTAACAAAGGCCCCTCCAGGCTGGGTGGGAAGTGCTAGTACACTTTTTCCCGGGGCACCAAGCCAGCACTGCTGGAGGAAATAAAGGACTTCAAGAAGAGCACAAGATGTCACTGATGGTTTCGATAAAAGCGCCAGGACTCACTCGTCGAATCATGTGTGGTCCTTCTCAAAGCAATCTTTCTAGTAGCCCCCCACCATTTGGGGGAGCTCCTGTTTACAGCTAGCCCCTCAAGCCTCTGGCACTCCTGGACAATGGGAAAGCTTCCTGCCATGAGGGGTGAACTTGGGTTTGGGGGACGACCAGGAGCCACTCGGGCCCAGGGTGGTGGGCAAGAGATGCCTCCTGCTTCGGCGGGCCAGCGTCATTCAGCACACAGGCCTGGGACAGCCACTTACTTACCCGGGGCGTGGTGCCAGGCCAGGAGGTGGCAGAGGGGGTGGCCCAAAGAGGACCAGGGGATCCGGGACACCCACCATTCAGTAGGAAGGAAAAGACCCATCCCGAGCAGTCCAGGGCAATGTGGACAACAGGTGTGGGGCCTCGTGCAGGGCAGGCCTTCCCCATCTAGGGGACTCCAGGGAGGCGGGCAGGGTGGGGGTGGGGGAGAAGTGCTGCCATGAGGTTCAAAATCAAGGGCACTCGACAGGTGATCTCCAATGTGCAGAGAAGGCTTACGAAATCCAGGATGACCTCCTAGAAGTGGCAGGCTTTGCCCTGGGCTTAAAAGGATGAGCAGGATATGGACAGCGTTGAATAGGGAGAGGATTCCCGGTGGAGGAGGCAAGATGGTTGGTGCTATTTTGATTAAGATACGTCAATCAATGAAACAAACCCCAGCCCAGAATAGTTGTCACAGAAGGGTGGGAGGTACTCTAAAGTCAACTTGGAAGTCCTGGCTGAGCAGTTAGGCCGAGTCTTCACCCAGCCTTGGTCGTTCACTGGCTGTATGGCCTGGGGCAAGTGGCTTAATCTCTCCCGGCCGCAATTTTGTCTTTCCAAAAATAAAGATCCTAATAGTGGCTTCCTCCTGCAATTATTGGAGCATAAAACAAGGGAGACTGAGAAGTGGGTGCTCGGGGACTGGCCCATGATAGCGGCCCAGCCAGTGCCAGTTCTCATGACATTGGCACCATCTCCCTAAGAGGCTCCAAAAATGATTGGAAGGGTCGGTTCTCAGAAAGAGGTCCCCAAGCGATTCTGAGTCACGGAAAACATCGAGATGTGTCTCTCCCTGCTCCCCAACAGGGCTGTTGAGGAAGGAGATGACCCTTTGTGGGTCATCGTAGCCCAGGATCCCCATCAATGACTCCTGCTTCTAATTCATCCCAAAGCCCTGTGGGGCCTTCTAAAACAATTCTCCACTCCTCCCGTCCTCTCTATTGCAGCGCCAGAGCAGTGGCGCCCTCCCTGTCCTGGTCTCTCCGCTCACTAAACTTCGTCCTCCCCATGGTCCCACAGTGACCCCTCAGAGCAGATCAGTTCATGTCTCTCCCCAGCTCAAAAGCCTTCCATGGCTCCCATTGCCCAGAGCATAAAACCCAACTCCTTTGCCTGGCACTCAAATCCAGTCCTCCACCATCCAACCCCCTGCCTGCCTCTCCAGCCTCCTCTTCCACATGCCACACCCTCCGGTCACCCTGGGTCGACCACCTCTAGGTCCTCGAACAGCCTTTGCACAGCCCTGCCTTGGAGCCTTCTTTTCCAAGCAGCCCCCTGTCTTTCCCTCCACCTGGAATGTCTTCTCGCCCTTCTCTGAGGGTTAAAACCTCAGATTTGTTCCAGGTCCCAGTTTCGCTATCTCCTCCTCCCCGGAGCCTTCTCAGACCATTCCAGAGCAGGGACCGTGGCTCGCTCAGAGCTGTCTCCCTCTGTAATTGGGTGCGGAATATGGATGAAAGCTGGGGCCACAGTCTGCAGCTGCCCAGAGGACTGTTGGGGAGCACCCTGGGGCAGAGATCGCTGCTGCTGGGAGAGGCTGTTCCCTGCAGCCGCCCCCCCCCCACTCCGGAGCAGAGCAGGGTGGGGCTCCACTGAGGCTGGCATGGGTGCCAGCAGCCCGGATAGAGCCCAGGCGGTGGTGTTGGCACAGCTCCGCTGCCGGAGATGAGGGTGAGACAAACAGCAATTAGCCAAGCACAGGCTGGGCTCTCAAGGCTAATTACCAATTAGATGGGGCCGGGCGATTAGCGACATGAAAGAGACAGTCAGCAAATAGTCACTGGAGTGGCAGAGCGGAAGGGGGTGGGGGGTGTCTCTGTTTCTGCCAACAGGCCTGGCCTCCTAGTGGTTAGTGCAGTCCCGGTATGGGGAGTGGGTGCCCAGCAACAGAGGGGCTGCGCTTCCCGGGCGCGCTGGAGCAGATTTGCCTCCTTCTTTTGGATGCCCAGGATCACCCTCAGAGTGGGGCTGGCAGTGTGGGTTCCTCGGTTGTGTCGGGGTGATGGGTGATGAGTCCCCTGACACCCTTGCCCAGGTGAGCCCAGGGGGACCTCAGAGCAGTGAGGTGCCAGACGCCCAGTGGGCAGCATTTGTTGTCTGGAGCTTTGCCTGGCACTGCGGCAGGGCTGAAGGAGGGAGGGGCGCGCAGATAGCTTCCTCCCTCCCATCTCTTGGCTGCACATTCTTCACTCTCAGTCTCCACCCCCCAGCCCCCCCATCCCTTCCCTCTGCTCAGTTTTCCTTCTTTCTGTCTTTCCCCTCCCTCTCATCTCCTCTGGCTCTGGTGTTCCGCTCTCTGGCTTTCTGTCTTTTTCTCTGGTTTTCTTTGCGTCTCGCTCTCCCCTCCCTCCCTGAACTCCACACTCCACGGTCCCTGCCTCTACTTAGGGTGGGCCCCCCGCCACCGCAGGAAGAGCTGCGATCCAAAGTCCAGTGACTTGCTGACAACCAAGGCCTGGCCACTCCAGGGTGAGCCGTCCCTGAGTGGGAGACGGTGGGAACGGGGAATGGGCCCCTCACTTCGGGAAGCTTTCAGGGGAAAAATTTGTGTGAATGATCCTGCAGGTGGATCGTAGAACCCCACATCACCCAGTTCCGGGGCCCCCAATCAAGTTCAACCCAAATCAATTAAAGCAAGAGTTTGGTTCCTAGACTACCCCCTGGTCATTCACTTCTCTCTAGTCCCTGGTCGGCTTAAAGCAGATGGTCCGACCTGCTGAAATTCTGGCGACCAAATCTCCCCACCTTACAAAAGCCTGGGTGAGCCTCCCCAGCCTGGGTCCTCATGGTGGTGGTGGTGGTAGTGATGGGTACAGTCTGTGTGTGTGTGTGTGTGTGTGTGTGTGTGTGTGTGTGTGTGTGGTTGGGGGGTTGGGGCTGGGCACAGGCAGACCAAAGTAACCTGTCTCTGCACTGTCTCTGGGGACCATATGGTAGACTGGCCCGTCTGGGGCCCACAGAGATGAGAAGGACAGAATGCTGCTCTCCCAGAGAGGGGTCTCAGAGTTGGGGTTGGCAGGGGAGAGGAATTCAGTGCGGAAAGAGAATTCAGTGAGACAGGGTGGTTCCATAAGGCCAGGCGCTCAGTGAGGGGAGAGAATTTCATTAGGGGAGGAGCTTCTGGAGGAAGATGAGCGCCCAGATCTGGAAACACGTTTAGGAACGCAGATCTGGCCAAAAGACCTGGCTTGCCAACCTCTGTTTACCTTGCAGTCCCCCCCGCCACAAACACGGCCTACACAGGAGGTCAGAGCTCCCTGGCCTCCCCCGTGTGGGCGGGGCTTCGGGGTGGGCCCTGCCCCAAGGGACAGGTGCCACCTCCCTGCTTTCCCTTGCTGGTGCTCTGTCCGGAAGGTGAGAACGAGCTCTGGGAAGGAAAGAATGGAGCACCTGCCAGCAGGA
>NW_024424897.1:24318721-24398259 GCF_017311325.1 Ursus maritimus | reverse complement strand
CGAGGAGGAGCTGTCATCAGGTCTTCTGGGCTGGGCTGGCCTGGGGGCAGGTGTGTGACATGCCCCCGCCTGGGAGCGGATGGGCCCTGTGAGGATGGCCATGTCTGTCTGGGCGGAAGGTTCTGGCTGTGCAGTTGTGTGCACAAGCCCCTTGCCCCAACACGCAGCCCAGTGATTTTCCCTGTCTCCCTCCTGCTGTGGTCAGAAAGCCAGTGACCAGCCCAGTGGTCAACCGACATCTCTGGGCTCTGAACTCACCCCTCAGCTATGCCCCCGGGACAATGGGGCTCTTTCTGCACAAGATGGGCACGAGGGACCCTGTCATAGACTTGTGACCTGAGGGACAGAACTGCCCAAGGGTCCACCCCAGTCTTGGTCACACTTGTGGACACTGGCTGGCCTAGAGCCAGAGGAGACCAAAGAGAAAGAGAGGTTCTCCTTCCCTCCTGTCTCAGGAAGGCTTCCTGGAGGAGGGGGCCAGTGCTCTCCCCAAGCTCCCTGATAGACCCTGGTTCTATCGTTCTGGTTGGCATGCATGCACGGGGCAGGGCTCCCCTCAGTGCAATCAGGAACCCGAACAGGAACCTGACCTGGAGCTGACCTGTCTCTCAGTGTGCCAACACCCCAGTGCCTGCAGGTCAACCCCAAGTGGAGAGCTGGGAGGTTCGGCTAGAGGAAGAATCAAGAGCCAGGTCTGACGGTAGACAGAGCATACTGCCCTGCCCATAGAGAGCTGAGCTGGGGGGAAAGAGATGTGTCCAGAGCCTCCCTGGGAGCCTTGATCTAATGAAAGACCCAGTCCCTGTTCCCTTCCTTGCTAAGTCTCCTCCCACTCTGAGAGCACCCCCCTCACTGAATGAAGTGTCAGTCTGATGGGGGGGTTTGCACATGCGGGGCGCACAACCCCTCCCCCCCAGAACAGAGACCAAGGCAACCTGGTGAATAGCCTTTGCGGGGCAGGGACAGAGGAGGAAAGGGCCCATCCCATCAAGAGAAGACTGGGAGGGCTTCCTGGAGCAGGGGAGGGTGGAGCTGGGCAGGGACCTCAGGCAGGGACTGTCTGGGCCTGGGGACATGAGGGCTTAAAGGAGGGTTAGGTGCAGGGAAGAGCTTCTGGGGTGATCTTCCTGTTCTCTGGAGCCCCTCAAACCCTGGCCCACAGAGGCCAGTCTCCACCCCCAGGTAGCACAGCTCAGGAGGAGGAAGGGCACAAGAATGTAGCCCAGGTTTCTGACTCCACACAAAACCCTTTCCCTTCCTCTTCCCCCTTCCCTTGCAGCCCACACCCCCGGGCAGCCCTGAGAGATCAGTGGGGGGCAGGAAGCGAGGTTCCAGCCGCTCTGCGCCCTCGGCCTGGACAGCTGTTCTGCGCAGCTGCTGGGGGCTCTGGGGGCTGCGGCGGATTTGATTTGATTCAGGCCCCAAAATAGCTGTCCTAGCAGGAAGCAGCCCCCCTTCCACAACCCCTCCAGGACTCCACATCCGGGGGCTGAATTGACACCTTAGAAGTTCTGCCCCCTCCTCCTCCCCTGCACTCACCCCCTTGTCTCCAGACCCTCTCCATTCAACCCCCTTAGCTCACAGCCATTCTCCTCCCGCTTTCCCTCCTCCAGGAAGCCCGCCCTGGTCACCCCTTCCCCCCACCGGGTCTGTTGCAGTCCTTTGCCCACACACAATCCGGCCCCTCCCCCACTCCAGTCCCACTCTTGGGGAGGGTGGGATGCTGGGGGGGGGGCAGTCTAGGGCTAGGGGCCCGTGGCCAGGCACGGGAGGGCTGCGGAGGGCACACAAAGTCGTTTTTGTTCGGAGGACACAATGCGAGAAAATGTCACCCAGGGGGCGTGCCCCCTGGCCCCAGCCCTGACAACCGGAGCTCTTAATCACCAGGCCTCCTTCCTCCCCAGTTTCCCTCTCCAGCAGCTGGCTGAGCTGGGGGAGGGGATGAGACTAAGGGTAGGGGGACAGCTACCACCTTCTGGGCCTGAGATTTCTTCCAGCTTGAAAGTCTAAGGCCTTCATGTTTCTCCCGCCCTGGGGTGCAGCCTCTGCACCCCCCCCTCACAAGGGCTCAGTTCTTAGCTTTTCTCTGTCCATCAAAACCTGCCAAGGTCCCTGAAGCAGGAGAGAGGAGAGGAGCCTCCGAAATGCACCAAAAGCTCTGGAAGCGGGCTGCCTCAGGGAACTAGGCTAACACTTTGATAAGTACAGCAAAGAAAGGAAGAGTATGGAAGCAAGTGATGGTTGGGAGGGGGGCGGAAGTCATCTCTCCTGCAAGGCCCCAGCCAGGCCCCAGCAAGGCAAGAGCCTTCCATGCAAAGGCCCTGTGGCCTGTGGTCTAGTTTGAGTGGTTTGGAGGGACAAACCCTCCCCCTCCATTATCTCCAGAAGCAGCCCTCTTCGCCTGCTCCATATAAGTGCAGTCTAAGTAAAAACAGTGTGCTTGCTAGACACACAGCTTCTAGACAAGTTCCCCGACCCCCCTTCTAACCAAATGACTGCCCCCCAAGCCCGTCTATATAGAAATTCTGGAATCTCCGTTGCTTAGATCTTTTTCTTTCTTGATCCTCACATCTCATACACCGGCCAAGCTGGTCTGCTCTCCCACCGAAACCTATGCCAACCTATCCACTTTCTCTGTCTCTGCCCCCTATCCACTTTCTCTGTCTCTGCCCCCTATCCACTTTCTCTGTCTCTTTCTCTGCCCCCCACCCCTGCTCACCCCATCTCTCATTGGTGCCTCTTGAGCAGCCTTGGTCTGGCCTCCCAGCCGCACTTTGCCCCCCTGCAACGCATTCTCCACAGAGCAGACACAGTGATCTTTATAAAATGAAAATCATATTCTGTCACTCCCTGGCTTAAAAGCCTCCGAAGACTTCTCATTGCTTCGAGAATGCAACTCTAACTCTCCCATAAGTAGAAGTGGGCTGAACGGCAGATCTGCACCAGATACGTGTTTGGGGGTTCTCACTGCGTGTGATGAGAGAGACCAAGAACATGGTCAGGTGGCCCTGGCCATGACGAGGGCGGCGACAGCACCTCACCCTCGGAGGAACATGAGCTCCTTGACTGAATTTGTGTGCCTGAGATCCAGAAAAGAAAACAGAAAATCCCAACTCCTTATTTTGGTCTGCAAGGCCACGGCTGGTCTGGTCTCCCCCACTTTCCCCACCTCGTCTCCTGCCACCCTGGCCTTTCCCTGGCTCAGTGCACTCCAGCAGAGAAAAGGGAAGATTTCAATCCCGTGCACAGCTTCCCAAGCCATTCATTCCAGCTCCTGCATTGGATCCTACCACCCATCCAGCATTGATCAGATCTGGAGATGGGATCCCAAGAGGGGCTTCCAGCCCAGCGGGGGAGATAATAGGGACACGGAGAAGTGTGATGGGATCCTTGGGAAAGGCTTCACAGCCTGGAGCTCTGTCTTCAAGGAGTCCAAGTTCACCAAGCAGAACTCAGGGTCAGAATTCTTGGCTGAGGGGATGATGTCTGCAAAGGCAATGACCCTGGGTGAATATGGACTGATCGGGGGATGGGGAAAAGGGTGGTATGGATGGACCAAGGAGCATGCTGGGCGATGAGCTTGGACTGAGAAACAAGGGTCAGACCATGAATGCACTTGGAAGCCTCATTAGGACTTTGGATTTATCTTTCGGCTACAAGGCTACAGCCAAGATTTTGAAGCAGAGATGTGCATAATCAGATTTGCGTTTTAGAGAGAGCTCTCTGGCAGCAGCACAGATGGGTGATAGATTGGAGAGAGGACAGACTGGAGTCAGAGAGACCAACTGGTTCTGGAAAGAAATGGTACAGGCCTGAAGTATGGCAGGGGTAGCCAGAGAGCGAGAAGTGGGCACATCCGAGGTAAGGGTGTCTGGACTTTTGGTCACGTGATAGAAAAGGGGGACGCGCGAGATGGGAGGGATGGATGTTAACACCCAGACCTCGGTCTTGGCTCACTGGGAGGGTGCTGGGGTCACTCCTGACATGGACAGCCCAAGCAGAAGAGTGGTCTGGAGTCAGGGTGTGTGTTAGGGTGCAGGTGCCTGAGAGACGTGCAGACAGAGAGTCGGCTTCAGAGCTGGGGACCCTGTCTGTACTTGGGAATGAACTGTGGGCTGAGAGGTCCAGGTGATGCCAAGAGCATTGATCTTGACAGAGGTCACCAGTCTCCCAGAGATTCTGCCTCTTACCCCTACACACAGGGGAGTGTCCCTAAATTGGGGCAGGGAGGGCAGAAAAGGGGGCAGGGAGCTCGGCAGTGGGATGGGCTGGCGTGCACCTGAGAAGTCAATTAAAGGCCGGGGGAGAGGGGAGAGGCCAGTGCTGGGAATCTGCAAAGTGCAGGATCCCCATGGCTATGGGATCCTTGCTGTAACTGGAGCATGGGGCCTCAGACATCATCTCACAGATGGGGACATTGAGGCTCAGATGAGTAGAATGCCCTGGCTAAAACTGCCCCCCTAAGTTGCTCTTGCTCTGGGTTGGGAAGCCGTAGTGTAGATCGGTTTTGATTTATGCGCAGTCTGACTATCTTCATAGAACTTGGAACCCCACTCCCCGCTACAGCCATGTGTGTGACAGAGAAAGAGATAGCCCGGGGTCAAAGGAGAGGTGTTTAGGAGAGGCCTGATGACCTCTGATGCCATCCCTTCCCCATCCCTAGAGAGCACCACCTTGGAGTCCACTTGAGGACACTGGCTCCTCCTAGCGGCCATAAGGAGCACTGTCCCTGGCCCCAGGTCAGCTTGGAGTCCAAGTCCCTGGAACATTGGACTCAATTCCCTCTGATCAATCTCCAACATGGGCCCCGTACCAGTTACCAGTCCCCGACGGATACTCCGCCTGCCCTTGTAGGAGACATTCATTCTTGAGGCTCGACCCCAGCAAGCCACTGTCTTCTCCAGGCTGGATTCCTGGGCCATGATGGATGTTTCCATGGCTGATGGTGAAGGTCAGGATCCGCAGCCCACACTGGCAGACGAAGAGCCCCCGGAAGGCAAGAACCTTTGTTTCCTTAGTGTCTGACCTAGAGCCTCACATGTACCGGGGTGCTCACCAAACTTCTGCCAGAATTAAAGCCCACCTCCACGCAGCCGTCCTGGGGCTTGTAGACCCCCTACCCCATCCACACACTCCCAGGACAGGACTGTCTACACCCCTTGACGCTCTCAGTTTCAGTTCATCATCAATCTCTCCCTTTTACGAAGAAGCCCGATTATGCTGCGTGGCAAGTGCCAGGTCCCTCCAAGCTTCGGTAGAGATGGAGAAGCGCTTCTAGAACCGCATCCAGTTTTCTGTTGGGGGCTCCACCTGGCCCCCATCCCTCCAGGCCCCAGCCTGCTCCTCCTCCACCTCCTTCCCTGCCCCTCCATCCCACCTCGTAGGGCAGAGGTGAGTCGGAACCCTCCGCAGGGCTTCCTCCGCCCTCCCCCCATCTGTTTCTGTTCCCATATGGTCTTTTAGAAGCGGAAGAGTCTTGCGTATTCGACAATCCTGCGGCTGGGGAGCGGGTGCAGTCCGCGTGGCTTTCCCTCGCTTTTTCACGTGAGGGGTTTGTTGTATGTGGCATCCGAGGAGGGCGAAACCCTCTCCTCCCTCCTGGCCGTGACTGCGCTTCTGAGGGAACAAGAAGAAAAGAGCCCCGTGTGAGGATAGCCGCCTGCCTGGGGACAGGGACAGGAGGGGCTTGTAACAGCAAGGAACACGTGACGGGCATGGAGGGGATTTTGTGCACCGCGTGAACGCGAGAGCTGTGTTCTCCTGCCTCCATTTAGCGGAGGAGAAAACTGAGGCGGAAGCCTTGCTCGAGCTCACAGGATCGGCAAGAGTGATAAAGCAGGGACCCAATCCAGGCCTTCGGATTCTCAAGTTTAGCGTCTTCTGCCGACAACCGAGGTGCTTCCTTTATACCATCCGTGACCTTTCAGAGACCTGTTTGGTCATGACCTCAGGCTTGGCAACGTGGAGAGAATGGATTCAGGGGACTGACTCTGATACACGTCCATCCTTCCTCTCTCCGGCCCCCCCTTTTCTTCCAACATATTCTGCCCTCTATGAGTCGGGCATTAGACCCTGAAAAACCAGGAAGGCAAGAGCCATGCATTTGTCACTCTCTCCGAACACAGTACCAGCACCAGGCCCGGCACAGAGCCCCTGGGCGGTAGCTGTGCTGGAGGAAGGGAGGAGCGCACACACGCGGCCACGCTTCTGCAAACTCATTGAGATATCCTGGTCAGGTACCACTCTCCCACTCCCCATCAGCTCTTCCTGATTTCCCCCTTCTTGCCCAGCCTACATTCTAGGATTCTAGATTCTTGCAATCCCTCTACCCACGCCCGCTTCCCCTCTTTCTGTTCTCATAACCCACCTGGCAAAACCCCAAGCCTGGATACAGTCTGCCACACACGTTCTCCACACCCGGCCCTTGCAGGAGAAACTCACCCAGTTGACCAGAGTCACTCGCATTTATGCTCCCAGGCCTCACACGGGCCAGAGTCGGCCTGACAGTCCTGCTCTGTTTCTCTGGCAGTCCTGTTTCCCTTCCACGGAAGATCCCAGCCCTCTCATCTCTCCTCCAGCCCCCCCCCCCAACAGATGACGTTACCCCATACTTAACTGAGGAACCTTCTGACCTGACTCTGCCATTTCCCGCCAGCAAACCTTAAATCTCCTACATCTGTACTGTCCCTTCCTCCTCCTCTCCTCTTGCAGTGGCGACACCTCCACTTACACTCCATAGCACCCCCCCACCTTTCCAGAGACTCTGTTCTGTCTGTAAACCACCCCGTCTCAAGCCATCATTCTCACCACAGGGTAATTCCTACCCGTCTGCAAACAGGATGGAGTATCTCCCATGGGTAGGGAGACCCTATTCTCCCACATCGTCCTCCAGCCCCTACCCCAAAGAATTTCCTTCTCCCCTTTCCAAAGAATTGTTGACACATTTGATTTCTACTTCCTCACCTCTTATTCTATTTTTCTTCTTCCATGCTCACGAAGAACACTTAATGACACAATGATTGCAAGAAATTATAAAGTGAAAAAAGGCGAGACACAAAGGTGCATATTACTCTCACCCTGATTTTTTTATACATTAAAAATGAAGGAAAGACCAAAATTCTAACAGCAATTATTCAGCGAATGTTGAAGTTAGAGGTGACTTTTATTTGCTTTCATATGCTTTTCTCTTGTCCTATTTTCTACCGTGAACGCACTTTCCATTTTTTAATTCAAAAATTAAATATTACACAAAAGAGGAGAAATCTCCCTCTAGTGAAAAGTCGGTTGTGTTTCTGGGGTTGCCTGGGTGCCTCAGTTGGTTAAGCATCCTACTCTTGATTTCGACTCAGGTCATGATCTCAGGGTCATAAGATCGAGCCCCGTGTGGGCCTCTGTGCTCAGTGGGGAGTCTGCTTGAGATTCTCTTCCTCTGCCTCCCCCCGAAACATAATAAACAAATCTTAAAAAAAATTCAGTTGTATTTCTGCCTAGGAAGAATAGATGTCTTCTTATATTGCCTCATTATCATGGCCTTTATTGTCTGTAATTATTTGTAGCAGTTCAGGGAGATAACTTTCATCATATGTTCTTGTGTATGCTTCCTCCTTTAAGCTACCTTCTTTCTTTTTTTTAAGAATTTTATTTTTTATCAAAGACATATATGCACACAGTTAAAGAACTCAAAGCGTTCCAGAAGGCTTAAAACGACAAACAGAAGTCCCTACTCCTTCTCTTTTCACCCAAATTCCTGCTCCCCAGAGGCCGAGACTTACAATTCTTTGATCAATTTCTCTTGGTATTTCCCTTCATGTTTCTAAGTCACATGCTTCTTCAACACCTTACTGAGTTTTCAGCTGTAAATATTACTTGCTGTCTTCCTGTATTGGAAGATGGATATTTAGCTCAGCCACATACACATCATCTTTCCCTTCCCCCATCTTCCCCATAGAGCTGCCATCTCATATTTTATGAGATCATTAAGTGCTTACATTATTATGACTATGAAAACGTTATTGATAGCTGAGTCACATAGTATACTATGATACTATTTCCTATCTTGAATGACTTCACTTCCCTGGAATTAAATTCATCTCTCTCTCTCTTTTTTTTTAAATATTTTATTTATTCATTCGACAGAGAGAGAGAGAGCCAGTGAGAGAGGGAACACAAGCAGGGGGAGTGGGAGAGGCTCTTTAAAAAAAAATAAAGGGGCGCCTGGGTGGCACAGCGGTTAAGCGTCTGCCTTCGGCTCAGGGCGTGATCACGGAGTTCTGGGATCGAGCCCTATGTCAGGCTCCTCCGCTGGGAGCCTGCTTCTTCCTCTCCCATGTTCCCTCTCTCGCTGGCTGTCTCTATCTCTGTCAAATAAATAATAAAATCTTTAAAATAAATAAATAAATAAATAAATAAATAAATAAATAAATAAATAAATAAATAAATAAAATGTGCTTATTTTCCTATATACTTACTGCTAATTATTCTGCACATTCTCTGACAGTAATTAAAATTGTCAGTATTTTCAAACAAAAAATTTTGTTTTTTTGGGGCGCCTGGGTGGCACAGCGGTTAAGCGTCTGCCTTCGGCTCAGGGCGTGATCCCGGCGTTCTGGGATCGAGCCCCACATCAGGCTTCTCTGCTAGGATCCTGCTTCTTCCTCTCCCACTCCCCCTGCTTGTGTTCCCTCTCTCGCTGGCTGTCTTTCTATGTCAAATAAATAAATAAAATCTTTTTAAAAAATTTTTGGTTTTTTGCAACATCTCTCCTGGAACCCTGTTTCCTTCTGCTCCCATCTGGTCTGGGTGCTTCCCAGAGTCCTCTAAACCCCCTTTTGACTCTCTCATGTTTGGATCACCTACTTCCTGAATCCTATGTCTTATCTTTAAATTTTTGCTCTCTCTCTCTTTTTTTCTCCTGCAGCTCATCCTTAAGCAGCTTCCTGAGAAATCATGTATGGAAGGTAAAGTCTTGGGACTTTGTACTCGGAAAATGTCTTGATTGTAGCATCTCACTTGATCATTTGGCTGGGTATTCAAAACTAGGTAGCAAAACAGTTTCCCTTAGATTTGAAAGCATTGCTCCTTTGTATCTAAGTTCCAGTGGGGCTGGTAAGATGTCCATGCCATCCTGACTCCAGTTCTTTCCTTGCTGTGAGCATTTAGAATATTTTTGTCCTCATTGTTCCAAGAGTTCAGCGTGATGAGTTTTGGCGTCAGCCTTTCTCATTCATTGTGCTCTACTTGGAATGATCTTTTAATCTGAAATTCATGTCCCTAAATTCATGATAGTATTTATTTGATCACATCATCCTCTCTTTTCTCTGCCTTATTTTCTGCAACTCCCATTTATCACATTCTTTTTGGCCTACGGTTTGTGTTTTTGTGTTCTACGTAAGAACTTTCACCATGGTCATGAAGATTTTCTATTGTTTTTCTTCTAGAAGTTGTATCATTTTATTTTATTATGATTTTTTTTTTTTTAGTAGGCTCTACACCCAACATGGGGCTTGAGCTCACAACCCCTGGATCAAGAGTCACCTGCTCTGCCGAATGAGCTAGCCAGGCACCCCAGTTTGATGGTTTTAGCTTTTACGTTTGGGTCTGTGATCCATTTCAGGTTAATGGTTGTGTATTGTGTAAGATAAGGGTCAAATACTTTTATTTTCCCCATACAGATATTTGGTTGCTCTGGTGCCGTTTTCTGAAAAGACTATCTCTTCGCCATTGAATAACATTGTTAACTCTGTCAAAAATCAATTGACATAGATGCGTGGGTTTATTTCTGGATTCTCTGTTGTGTTCTGCTGAGAACCAATACCACACAATTTCCGATTATTGTAGTTTTATGGATGAGTGGACACTATCCTTCAAGTACACCAAACTGTTCAACCTTGTTCTCTTTTTCAAAATTGTTTTGCCAATTCTAGGTCCTCTGAAATTTCACCTAAATTTTAGAATTATCTTGTCAGTTTCTACAGAAAAAAGCTTGGTGGAATTTTGGTTAAGATTGCTTTGAATCTATAGACCAGTGTGGGGAGAATTGACATTGTAACAGTATTGAATTTTCTCTTCAGTGAATGTGGTGTATATTTCTCCTCTTATTTCAGTCTTCTTCATTTCTCTCAGCAATGTTTGTAGTTGGTGTGTGTTTGTTTGTTTGTTTGTTTGTTTGAAGTAAGCTCCACACCCATGTGGAGCCAAACATGGGGCTTGAACTCAAACCCTGAGATCAAGACCTGAGCTGAGATCAAGAGTTGAGCCACCCAGGGACCCCAATGTTTGTAGTTTTTACTGCATTGGTGTCATGAAATTCATCCCTGAGTATTTCATGGTTTTGATCCCATTGTAAATGGTGTTTTTAACTTCCAATTTCCAAATGTTTCTTGCTGATTTTTGTAAACTGTCTTTATGTCCTGCGTCCTTGCTAAGCTCACTTATTAGTTTTAATAGGTTTGTTTTGGTTTAGTCCTAATAATTTTTTTAATAATCTTTGAAGGATTTTCTACATACACAATACAGTTTTACTTCTTCTTTCCCAAACTAAATGCCTATTTCTTTTTCTTTTTTTTTAATATTTTAAAGATAAGAGGATTTATTGCCCAGCAATTAAAAGTATTCAAACATGTATTTTTCTACATAACTTATTGTGAGGTGACCAATGTTAAATAAAATATTAATTTTCATCATCTGCTTCAATTTGGGTCTTCTTGACCAATTCTTCATTTTTCCTTCCAAATGCACGCTTTTGAGGCAATGAAGAATTTTTAACCACAATAGTTAGGGACTTGAACGTTCATTGGCAGCTTCTTATGCGCTCATTACATGCAGCTGTGTTCCTAGTGGTTTTATCACAGCCACCCTCTGAGACGTGTTTGGAAAACATCAGGATGACCTTCATTCATCTTCACTTCATAGTGTGTTGGACTTCGAAGAGCCCAGCGACTGGCCTGCAGACAGTGCCACCCAGCCCGCGTGGCGATGGGGCTTCACACGCCCTCCGCCTTCATCGGCCACACAGAAAGGCTCCTATTTATTTCTCTTGCCTATTGTAGGCTATTATACTGGCTAAGACCTCCTATTGATTGGAAGTGATGAGAACGAGCAGATTTGCCTTGTTCTTGACTTTGGGGGAAAACGTTCCTATCTATCTTTCTTAATAGCATCTTGTTCTGGGTTAACGGATAGTAGGATCTTTCCCTTTAACTGAGCATATCGATTATAGGGTTGGTTGTTCAGATTTTTCATGCTCCTTGCCTTGTCTCTGATTCTGCCAAGTATTTTGTTTGTGTTGCTTTTGTTTTGTTTTGCTTAGCTGTTTGTGTTTCGATTTTCTCTTTCATGTTATGGCTTTTTTCAAATGGACTTATATCACTTTTCTGACTGTTTTGTTTGAAAGTAAGGTACTCAAATTGCTGGTTAGCCCTCAAATCCTTTCTTGCTGGCTACTTGGCTGCCCCAGGTAAAGAATACATTTTCCAGCCTCTTTAGGGACTAGATGAGGTCATGTAATCAAGTTTTCATCAATAAAAGAGTGGAATTTATATGTGCTGCTTCTGACTCGTTTGCTTAACAACAAAACTGCTGTCCTAAACCTCCTGTTTTCCCTTCCTGCAGGCGGCAACACAGATGGCCCACAGTTAGGTAAAGACAATCTTTTAGGGGATGGCCAACCAATGAGATGAAAGGAAGCAGGCCTGTGAATGGCCCCTGGAACAAAGAGAAATTAACCTCTATCTTCCTTAGTCCACTCACTCCATTTGGGAGTCTCCTTGGTACAGCAACTTAGACTTTGTTCTAACTAATATCCCAAGTAATTCAAGCTGCTGAAGAGCTGCTTAGAAGCTTCGTGTGCATGAATGTTCATCCAGTGGTGGGTTTCTCTGTAAGGCAGTGACTCTCCGGATGCCAAGCACTGTTGTGTGTTCTGGGAATAGAACGATGAAGACGGCCAGCTAAACCTGCAGCTATCATAGAGCGTGCATTCTGACAGTCAGAGGAAGAAATTGTGGTTGGTTAGGGTAAACTTATACCACCTGAAGGATGCCGCTGTGGCTATCTCTGGTCATTTGATTGTACCAAGTGGAGACAAAGAAAGGGGGCAGAGAAGAGAGGAAATGCAGGAAAAAGAAGTTGAAAGAATCCAATCCTACTAGAATCCAGAAATGGGTCTAGTTTTGTTAAAATTAAGTGTCCATACACCACTTACGTCGTATCCTAGTTAAAAATGCAAAACCTGAATCTAATCATGAAGAAACATCAGACAAAACCAAAAAGAGAAATATGCTTTTTGTTTGTTTTGATGTAATAAAATACAAGGAAGGCTGAGGACAATTTTCAGATTAAAGGAGATTAAAGAGACATGAGAAATAAATATCATACCTAATATTAGACTGCATCCTGTATGGGGGTGGGGGTGTGTGGAGATTGCTATAAAGTTCATTATTGGGTCAATGGATAAAATTGGAATGCGGGGGATAAACTTACTTAAGTTATGTAAGAGGATGCCCCTATTGTTAGAAAATAGAAGATGGGAGGAGAGAGGGAGACAACAATGACAAACCATATGGTGCAAAATGTTAGCCAAAGACGAATTTGAGTAAGGGAGATATGTGTTCTTTGTATCATTCTTGCCACTTTTCCAAATGTGTGTGTGTGTGTGTGTGTGTGTGTGTGTGTCCATCCGTCCAAGGTACACGGACTCTAACCCCAGCCCCTTTGCGAAACTGGTGCGTGACTGTGAATGAATCCCTTCCTCTCTCTAGTCCTCTTTTTCTAGTCCAGATGGTTTCTAAGATTCTTTCTGGTTCTGGCAATCAATGTCCCACGACTCAGGATATTTCCTGACAGGGCTTTGGAAAGATGGCCCCATCTGCCTCCCTCAAGGTCTCTCAGTCCATCAGTTATCTCCCCACAACTTTCTCCAGGATGCCCACCTGTCGTCGTAAATCAGCCGTAAACTTGCCCCGGCCCATCCCTGCCACCACCAGCCGCATCCCCAGCCACTCTTTCTAAGGCCCTAGGGCCCACCTCCTGGCAGGCTCCAGCATCCGTTCGGGACAGGCACGTGCATTTAACCCCAAGGAACTACAGCCCCCAAAAGGCTTTGCGACAATCTTTCGTCGTTTCCCACCAAAGAGGAAAGGGTTTTCAGCGCGGGCCGGACGCTGAATGTTTTTTTGGGAATTGTAGTTCATTTCCGAAGAGCCGGGGACAAGGGTAAGGCCGCAAGCCACCGTTCCCAGAACGCACAGCGCTCTTTCCCACCAATCGGAGGCCCGGATCTTGGAAGGGGGCGGGGAATAGAAGGAGCTGCCCAGCGCATGCGTGGTATGTGTGGCTGGGGAATTCATGTGGAGGTCAGAGTGGGAGCAGGTGAGAATGGGGGGAAGGTTCTGGCAGGCGTCCGGGCGTCTCTGCAGATCCCTTCTGCGTTCCCATTCGCAATTTGGGTGGGCGGGGTGCGTGCGTTGGTCTGCCTCGTGTCGGAGGGGAGAGGGGGTGAGCCCGGGACGAGCCCGGGGTTGCTTCGAGCAAGGGAGGTGTGTATGGCGGCGGGGTGAGGAATAATCCAGAAGCTATTGGAAATGGAAAGGCTGAGGGGTCCGGACTGTGTGTCCTGGCCTCGGGTAAGGAACACTGAAGTGCACTGGAGTGAGCAAGGATGCCTCGGGTCCGAGAGGGAGGGAGGGAGGATTTGAATCTGAAGTGGACGACGACGCTGGGGCGGGGCATTAAAAAGTTCGGTGCGGGAGTAGATTCTAGTTAGTCAGTCGTGCTCCCGCCCACCCCGCCTCAGCCCCGCCCTCCCACTTCTTCCAGGGTTCTCCCTGGCAGTGTGGCTATGGGGAGCCTTTTTGCCCCGTTGGTTCTGATATCTTGGTCCCGGAATGTCGCCCCCCTCCTGCTTCCCTAATAACAGGTTATTCTTAATACCTGATGGTGGAGAAGCACTACGGTGAGGAGTTAAGTGGTGTCTGCTAGACTTAGACCTCCAGGTTCTAATCCTGGTTCCCCCATGAAATGGCTATGTGATCGTCAGCTCTTCTTGTAACCTTGCTGTGTGCCTCGGTTTCCTCATCTGTAATAACCTGCTTCATAGGGGTTGGTGTGAGGATTAAATAATTGCCATTAGAAGACTGCCTCCTGGAATAAAAGCTAGCTGTTCCAACTTTTGCTGTTGGAATCACTATGTAGTGCATTCTTTGAGTTACTTTTCCAAACCAGAATTGTCCAGAACCAACCACATAGCCTTCGTTTTGGGGCCCGCTTGTCCAGGAAATGGAAGGGTGGTTTAGTGTGGTGTGGCGTTCTCTGTGGGTATCAAGCCCATGCCTCATTCCCGTTTTGAATCAAGTGCTCCAGACCCCTTTTCCTTAGTGGTAGAAAAAGAAGAGGGACGCCTGGGTGGCTCAGTCAGTTAAGCGTCTGCTTTCGGCCCAGGTCATGATCCCAGGGTCCTGGGATCAAGTCCCACATCGGACTTCCTGCTCAGCGGGGAGCCTGCTTCTCCCTCTCCTGCCTGCCGCTCCCCCTGCTTGTGCACACTCTCTCTCTCTCTCTGACAAATCAAATAAAATCTTTTTTAAAAAGTGGTAGAGAAAGAAGAAAGAAATAAAAAAAATATAAAGGCAGAAGAATTGGTACTACCCAAGCTATAGAGTTATTTATTAGGTGTCCTTCAGTGCATGACTTAGAGCCCTCAAGAGTGGGGAAATAAATAGCCAGCTTGAGAAGTGAATATGGTGTCTCAGAGAGGGCTTTCTCTTAGAATTTTGGGATCAAATTGTTGTGTTTGTCTTGTTTTTATCCCCATAGGTGTGAGTGGGTCCAGCAGAAGGAGACATGGCTGCCAAAGTGTTTGAGTCCATCGGCAAGTTCGGCCTGGCCTTAGCTGTTGCAGGAGGAGTGGTGAACTCTGCCTTGTATAATGGTGAGGCCCTGAGGGGTGGTGGGTCACTGCCCTTTGCCGGAGGATTTCCGTTGGTCTGCACAGCCCATGTGACACTCCTGGTGGCAGCCACTGTCTGTGAATGCGTCTGTGACCAAGAGGGTTACCTGCTGCCATCCCACGCCATATGGTTGCCTTGTCAATCAAGCCTCTGTCTTTCCTCGTAGCCATAGGTTCTCTCAGGGCCTTTCTTCCCAAAGGGTCTCCCAGTCTACTTGCGGGTTAAACGTTCCCAGTTGCTCTTGGTGGTTTGAAGCGACACTGCCGCAGAGGGTCAGGAGCGCGCTGTTCACTGAAAAGGAGATCTCATCTGCTCCCTCCTGCCTTGTGTGGAATAACTCAGCAGGGGCTTCAGATCTTTGGTGCTCTAACCCAACCGGGCGCTTTTGCTCCGCTGCGTTTGGGTCATTCCAGACAAAATGTCTTCGAGGTGCGTTGCCCAGCTTTTGACAGTGTGGCAGGGGCTTAAACTCACTTTTCTTCCACTTTCTTGTGTGACCTGAGGCAAGCCATTTCCGCCTCCCTAGGTCTCAGCTGCTGCTTTGATCGAGCAGTAGGACTGAACTGGTTTATCTTCCAACTCCGATAGTCTCTGGCTTTCATGGTTGGGAAGCAGCGGTAGATTGACCTGCCTCATGTGTGACTGACTGTCGCGCAAGAGGAGGATTCCTTTCAGAGTGAAGATATTTGGAGCAACTCTAAAGCCCAGTAAGGCAGAGACAGAGCGCAGCTGACGAGAAAGCTTACTTGGTTTAAATGCCGCAGCTCTGTGCTCTGATCTTTGTAGCCACTCCGCACACCTGGGCAGTCCTCACCATCGCTGAGTTCTTTCTGAATCTAAAGAACAGCTCTGTTAACCCTTAAAACCTGAGAGAACCCAAGTTCTTGGAAAGAGTGGGACCTTCCGAATTTTAGGATTTCCATGGCTAGGGTGCTGGTTCTGGGAACACTGGCTTAAATTGGAACCGGGATGGAATGTGGTAACAGTGAAGACTCTGGTGAGTTTTGGAAAGAAGTTTTGGGAGGTGATTTCCTGAGAATGTGTTGGGGGATGGGATAGTCAGAAAGTCAGCAGCCAGTTGTTTCAAGGAGAAGGGATGCTGAAGAACAGATCCTATTACCAGCGTCCTTGGGAAGACACTGGGGTGGGAGGGGATTGCTGAGTTTTGTGGCTATTTAGAAGGTGCTAGAGACCGGAAGTGCAGGAAGACAAAGCAGGAGAGGGGAGACTTAAGAGAAAGCACCAAGGAGCTTTCACAGATAGACTTTTTGGTCAAAAGATGGAGGGATTTTTCTGACTTGTCATTATTTTTGTCGTTGCTAGTGGATGCTGGGCACAGAGCTGTCATCTTTGACCGGTTCCGTGGAGTACAGGACATTGTGGTAGGAGAAGGGACTCACTTTCTCATCCCTTGGGTACAGAAACCTATTATCTTTGATTGCCGCTCTCGACCACGGAATGTGCCAGTGATCACTGGTAGCAAAGGTGAGTCTTGCCTGTGGGTCACACAAAGTAGAGGGTGTGGAAGGGTTGCCACAGGATCCAGAAAAAGCTGAACGTCCCCTAATAAGAATTCCTTGCGTATTTTTCCAGGAGAATTTTAGCGCAGATTCATAGGAATACGGACCTCAGGTAGACACACAGCTGTACAAATTTAGAGAAATACACAAAGGCCTATTTAAGAAGTTAGGTAGCGCTCCAGTTTTAAAGAAATCTAAAAGTGCCTTTGCTCCCTCGGTTGACCCTTCCCGTCGGTTCTCGTTCCCCAGTCTGACCATGTAAACCAGGCTCCATCCATTCCCTGTGCCTTCACGGCCGACTTACCGTTTGCCTTATTCTCCAAGGCCTCTGTTGCCAGCAGTGCTGGCCTCACACTCTTACCTGTTTGTTTTTTTCCCAAAGAGAGGGAGAGAGAATCTTAAGCAGGCTCCATGCCCAGCGTGGAGCCCAACCCAGGGCTCGATCCCACGACCCTGAGATCATGACCTGAGCCGAAATCAAGAGTCGGCCGCTCAGCTGACTGCACCACCCAGGGGCCCCTCACACTGTGATCTCAATAGGCGGGGGCCCGGGTCCCTGAGAGCAGTCCCCTGGCGGCCGTCACCGCTGTGCCACCGTCCTCCACTGAGAGATGCCCAGGCAGTGAGTGGAATAGCAGGCGTGGCTCAGCGGTGACATTTCTACGCAGCAAGAGGCAAGGGTCGTGTGGATGTTGGTTTTTGATCTTGGTCACACTTGATGCCTTCAGTGCTGTTCCCCAGCAGATGGCGTGCTTACTGTGACCGTACCAGGGTTTGTGCTGGGTCACAGGGTGGGGGTGGTTCAGAGATAACTGAAGCGGGGGCCTCTGGGAGCTCAGTCCCCCTAGGGGCATAGACGTGTGAACCGGCGGTTACAGTGAGCGTGGTGAGTTCTAGAGCCAAGGGCATGGGGCGGAGGGGAGCAGAGAAGAGAACGACTGGCCCCCGCAGGTGGCTGTGAGGGCTCCCGGGAGGAACTTGGTGTGAGCTGGGACCGTAGTAAGAGATGCGTGTCAGGCAGAGGCAGGCCGGGTGAATTGGCATTGCGCAACCTGGCCTGTAGCTCCTGGCCCGGCGAGGGTCTGGCCGGCCTCCCACAAGAGATCAAAGGTGGGTTGGGGTTAATCGAGAAAAATAAAATTTTAACTTAAAGTGTGGCTCTAAACTCCCACCCCTTTGGCGCTGCTTTCTCTGCTGGTTTACAACCGTTGTAAGGATACGTTACTTGCTCATCTTCAAAACCATTGATAGGAATTTCCAGAGATCAGGAGCTAGTGCGCAGGCTCTCCCGCTTCTCTGGGTGCCGGGTTCAGAACTAGGCCGTGGGCGCCTGGCCCTATATCCTTGATGACTGCCAGCACACTGACAGTGCTTTAGCCTCAGGCAGGCCCGCATGGTCAGGGGACGTTGTGACTGACGTCGTGCGCCCTCCTGCCCTCCTTCGCCTGGGCCGAGTAATGACAAGCGTGCTCCAGAAGAGTCTGACGGCCCCTTACGTCTGGTGTGCATCTGACGCAGTGCTGTTACAGCTCATGTCTCCTTCCCCTTGCCCCAGCGTTCCAGGAAGGCAGATGAAGTCACCCCCATTCTGATGGACAAGGAAATAAGCCGAGATTGGCTAAGGCGTAGTGAGGTCACATCATTAGTAAACAGCGGGGTAGGACCGCAGCCCCGGCCTTTGGACTGCTGGTGCAGCCCGAGCGGCCTGTTTCCACTGGACCCATGATAACCTCTCCAGGGCATCCTCCTGACTGGGCCCTTGGAAAGGCTGCCCCTGAAAATTCTTGGCATTGGCCTGTGTTCTGAAAACATGCGCCGTTTCAGACATCCCACGGTACCCCTCAGGCGTGCAAGCCGAATCGCTTCTATCAGAGGGCATGCGGAACATACCGAAAAGCTGTCATCACTACGGACCTTTAAGAATCCCTAGGTCTGCAGCTCTGCTGGGTTCTGTACCAAGGGAGCTGTTTGCACAGGGGCTCTCCCTCTCTTGGGTCTTAACATCAGCAACTTCGCTTACGAATTACAGCAGACGGAAGGTAGGCGAGGTCACCTGCAAGGCCACCGTGATTTTTATTTGTAACCCCAGCGTCCGTGCCCCCTCAGATTTGCAGAACGTCAACATCACCCTGCGCATCCTCTTCCGGCCAGTTGCCAGCCAGCTTCCCCGCATCTTCACCAGCATCGGGGAGGACTACGATGAGCGGGTGCTGCCGTCCATCACCACGGAGATCCTCAAGTCGGTGGTGGTGAGCGACAGGGCCTCAGCCTGGAGCCCGGCCCCCAAGACCTAGGCGGCAGGGAGAGAGTGGCAGTGGGCGGGTTGGGACGTGGCGGGTAGTTCTCCTGGCCTTTCTGCTTCCTCGTCATCCTGACTGGCTCCTCTGCCCTCCTTTGGAACCAGGCTCGCTTTGATGCTGGAGAACTGATCACCCAGAGAGAGCTGGTCTCCAGACAGGTGAGCGATGACCTCACGGAGCGAGCAGCCACCTTTGGGCTCATCCTGGATGACGTGTCCTTGGTAAGATCCTGGCGGAGCCTGTTGGGGAAGGGGCTGCGGGTCTTGTGCAGGGGCTTGGCTCCATCTCTGGGTGGACACTGTTGGTCCTGCCTTCCACTTTCCTAGATGTGAGACTCAAGAATGTGGAACCTTCTTGACTGTGAGGCAGTCTCCTTGGGTTTGTTTTCAGGTGAGGGTTCTTTTTTCCCCTCTGCCACACACGTTTTTCTTCTGACTTCTAGCCCTACCCGATCTAGGGTCCCTAACCACTAGATTTTTCACCTCCCCAACACGGCGAGTGTTCCCCGGAGCTCCCTAGGAAGTAACGTCTTGCTAGCCCTGTTTGACGCAGGAAGAAAGTGCCTGGTGAGGCTAGAGAGGGCTCTGAGCTCTTTCTCCCTAGTGCAGACCTCCCAGTCTGACGCCCGAGAATTTCCCGACACTTAGGATCTGAAGTTCAGGGAAGTGAGCTCTGGGAACCCCCGGTGAAAGGCGATAGAGTGTAAATGAGTGGTTCTGCCCCCCAAAGCCTGGCGTGGGGGGCAGGGGACATCTCGGAGGTATAAGCTAGCCTCTGGGGACCGCATAGCGTGTGTATTTATAGGACGTTGAATGCCATAACTCCGACAGAAAGCAATACAGGGAGGATAGCGTTTCAGATCAAGGAGGGTGAGGGGAAGGGTCGTGTTTCTAGATTCTCTGGGAAAAATCATTTGGAGTGATTTGTTCGGGTAGCGAGATAGAGTGTTTCCTGTTCATTCTCCTGTGCGTCGCAAGGGAGAGGCACCGGTTCCCCCACAGGCTCTGTGCAGCTGTTCAAACAGCCGCGCTCCGCAGCACCCCGCTAACCCGCAGGGTGCAGCCCCACCTCGCACTGGTTGCCGGCGGCAAGAGGGTCTGCGGGCTCCCTCTACTGGCAGGATGCCAGGCTGCAGCGTGCGGCCGCTCGGACGTTCCTCAGGCCGCTGGCCCGCTCACTGTTCACCTAGTCACCTCGGCTGTGAGAAGATGCAAGTAAAAACCTGAGGAGGGGCTTGGCGTTTCACTAGACTTTAACCACATACTCCATTCTGGGGAAATGTGGGCTGACCACAAGAAACCCTATCTAAGAGGTGTGAGAAGAAAATTAGATTTCATGGGGAATTTGCTGCCCTCACCTGGCCCTCTGAGAAAGAAACTTTATTCCTTAATTACACATTTCATTTTTCACTTCTCAGGACTGTATTTCCTTCCCCAGACTTTGAACACGAGTCCAGAAATGGAACAGGCGACGTAAAACAGCTGCAGTTTGAGAGCGAGGCGTGTTAAAAGTTGTGGAAGACAGGGGGACTAGGATTTACTCCTGAGAAGTTTTGAGCTGCTTATGTTTTTCTTGGGGTTTTTTTTTCTTCTTTTTTTAAAGCAGAGTTTGGGAGGGTCAAGGAGGAGAGGGGGCAAATAGATTTTGATAGCAAAACCAATACCATCCTTCCTTTCATGTCTTGCTTTTTAATAAAAAGTTGGATAGATGAGTTCAAGTTGCCGTAGACCAGGGGGGCGTCTGGGTGGCACAGCGGTTAAGCGTCTGCCTTCGGCTTGGGGCGTGATCCCGGTGTTATGGGATCGAGCCCCACATCAGGCTCCTCCACTGGGAGCCTGCTTCTTCCTCTCCCGCTCCCCCTGCTCGTGTTCCCTCTCTCGCTGGCTGTCTCTATCTCTTCAAATAAATAAATAAAATCTTAAAAAAAAAAAAAGTTGCCCTAGACCAGGCATCAGGAGTTGAGCTCCGTCCCGTTTCCGCTATCACTGCAGACCATCGTCTCAGCCAAGTCTCAGTGATACGTGTCAGTAGAGAAGGTCTGTGGGTAGTCAGAGTTGTAAACCCTCACCCTAGCAATAGCTTTCCCTGCCTCCTCTCTTAAACCCTTTACCAGAAGCACTCACACATGGGGAATACCATGATTTGCGTTCCACCGTCTCTCATCCTCTTCCTGTTTTGCGGTGGGGCTGCTGTGAGAAAGAAGCGGACTGGTTAAGCCATAAGCAGAGAGCATCACGCCCTCGAATCCCTGAGAACCAGCTGCATCCTTCCCTCTCAGGGGCTCAGTTTTCCATCTGGCCTCTCGGGGGGCTCTGAACAGGCCATCAGAGGACCTTGGATGAGCACTAGTCGGAGGCGGGGGTCCTGGAGCCCACAGTCTCCTCCCCTTGGGAGGGGTCAGTTGAGCAGGTACCTTCTGGTGCCCACGGGCTGTTTCCCGTGTGAGATCTGCACACCGCGGGCGACAGAATGACGTGCAGGCACCGTTGAGGCGGCCGAGGCTTCTGGGCTGTGAGCTCTGCTTGGCCACGGATGTGGAGGTGGAAGGGTGTTCTGGCCTCACAGAGGCCTCCAGCTGCCAGAGCCTTTCGTGGCCTCTTCCTTCCAGTGGTTGGGTGAGGGGCCTCGCAGCAGCACTGCCTGAGCAATGACCCTGCCTCATCTCGCGCGCCCTCTCTCCCCTTAGACGCATCTGACCTTCGGGAAGGAGTTCACAGAAGCGGTGGAAGCCAAGCAGGTGGCTCAGCAGGAAGCAGAGAGGGCCAGATTCGTGGTGGAGAAGGTGAGCGTTCAGCCAGATGGCAGGAGCCTCTCCCCCCTTTCTCCTGTGCTCGGCCTCCCCGTCTGCTGGGTGGCCTGGAAATTCATCAGCTGTCATCTCTCCTTCCGGGATCATCGGAAGGGGATTGAGGGAACCGTCCTCCTGCGATTGGTTCCAGAGTCTTTGGGGGCTAGTCAGGGAGATGTGAAGTTATGTTCCGAAATCACCGAAGGGTCATTTTTCTTCCACTTCCCTAAGATCAGAAACATTCTCCTGCAAATAAAAATGTTTTCTCCTGGAATATTTTCAGCTTCACTGCGAAGTCATTTTTAACCGTGGTCTCACAGTGAAAGCTGACAGCAAAAAGGATCAAACGTTGCACCAGATGTGCTGTCGTCACTGGCTTTTTTTCAAGCCCTAAATCCATCCAGATGGAGCCGAGTGTGGTGGGACACACTGTATTTGCATAGCAGCCCGGTCTTCGCAAAGGTGTATTTATTTCTTGCTGTCCCTTCTCCCCAGTGCTAGTTTTTCTTGGGTTAGTCCTAATCCAAGAGCCCTTAGTCCTTTGAAGCAGGGAAAAGAGCGATGTATGGGGGGCCAACATTTAGTTTTAGGGAATGTAAACTCCTTGTGGGTAGGAACTGTCTTGCTTTTTTTCTTTTCCCCCCTATCTGCAGAGCCTAGAACATGTCTAAGACCGTACCTGGTAATACTTAGGAGGTGCTCGGTTAACATTTGTTGATAACCGTACCCTCCTCCCGTGACCAAGTTGTGCACTGCAGATAGAGGTCAGTCTGTTGATACGGGTAGGGAGAGCCTGGAGAGCTCGTTCTGGTGCCTGGGTTCCTGGTCAGGAACCAGGTTAGCTCAGGGCCAACTCGGGAGTGTCACACGTGCCTGCTCTGTTTCCTCAAACTGGTGTGTTTGGGAAAAGTCACTTTGACTTGGGACTGGAGGGAAAGGCGAGCCTGAGGGTGGCCTCTACCTTTTTTCCCTCTCCTGTTTTCCTCCTCCTGGCACAGAGTAAGGTGGCTGGGCTGGATTGCTGTTAACGTTAATGAGGACTTTGAAATAAGACAGGTACTTACGCAGCCAACAGAAATGTGTCCCCACGACAACGGGAAGTGGACAGCGCGTTGCAGGAAAGAGGAGGGTGGGGTGGACAGTGCTCGTTGAGCCTGTCTCTGGAGGAGGGGGAGGTCAAGTCCCAGAGTTCCTTCGGGAGCCAGTGAGGGTGTGTGGCCTGGTCCTTCCAAGGCCGCCGCCTGCCATCCAGCACCCTAAGGTGTGGTCTTGCTCTCGCCCCCGCCTCCACTGTCCTAGGCTGAGCAGCAGAAGAAGGCGGCCATCATCTCCGCCGAGGGCGACTCCAAGGCCGCCGAGCTGATCGCCAACTCGCTCGCCACCGCGGGCGATGGCCTCATCGAGCTGCGCAAGCTGGAGGCCGCCGAGGACATCGCGTACCAGCTGTCGCGCTCTCGGAACATCACCTACCTGCCGGCCGGGCAGTCCGTGCTCCTGCAGCTGCCCCAGTGAGGCCTGCCCAGGCCCAGCCCCGACCACTCGGCACACTGCGGTCCTTCCGCCCCCGCCCCCACCCCAGAAATCACTGTGACATTTCATGATTGGCTTAAAGTGAAGGAAATAAAAGTGAAATCACTTCAGATCTCTCGTTAGCAGACGAAGCTTTTTCATTCTCCCCATTTCCATCCACTTTTTGATCCGCCTCCCTCCCCCGAATTGCCAAGTGCCTACGCAGCCCGGGGCCCGCTGGCGCTCCGGCCCAGGCCGGTGGTTGGCAGGGGAGAGGCGGGGCCGTTGCGCCCTGGGCCGGGGGGCACTTGGAGCCTCCAGCCTGTCGTGCAGGTGGGATTTGAGGAAGACGGCCCACGCGGCTGAACAGAAAGCATAGGTCTCCGTGTGTCCCAGCCGTTTCTCCACAGACTCCACTAAGAGCTGCAGGGGAGGGTCAGAGGAAGTCATCTGTCTCCATAAGGCTGATTCTCTTGAACCGCGGGGCCGGCGGAAGCAGGTGTGAACAGGGGGCACGGACTGAAGGATCTGCCCCCGTGAAGGTGGGTGGGCCTGATGCGCTGCCCCCCAGGGTCCTGCCGCCAGGATGGACTTGGAGAGCAAGTGAGAGGGCCTGGCCGGAGATGTGAGTCCCACTGAAGACTTCCTCTCCACCCCCCACCTCGGTGTCTCCAAGTCCCCGACGGAGTTCCAGCCTGAAGGATTGCATCCTGCCGAGTCTGAACACGCCTGCCAAAGCCGAGTGCGTCCTGCGTTCCTGGCTCCCGCGTTCAGAGACTGCCCTTCCAGAGGGCTCTGTGCCTGTGCTTTGAAGGAAATGGCCGTGGGAAGAACACAAATGTGTGTAAACTGCTGTCAATAAATGACACCCAGAACCTTCCAGCTCAGTCTTACGGGTTTGCTTTTTTGTTTGTGGGAGCCGTGGGATCGGAACAGAGCATTCCAGCTGTCTCTGTGTGCACGTGTTTGCATCGCCAGCTGGGACAGACTCTCCGGCAAGGCTGAGAACGCTTTGGTTTCAGAAAACAGCTTTGTGCTGTGTTCCAGGTCCATCCCCAGCCTGAAATGAGTCTCTGTGGTGTCAGGTGAGGTTTGTCGTAGGATGGGTTCTTGGGGAGCCACGTGAGTGGAGGTGAGCGGCCTTTCCTCTGTGGCTTCTGGTAGCACCGCTCCTAAGCAGGAGCCGTGGGCTTGCCCAGCAGCCTGTCAGCAGTGTCTGCCCCTCGCGGGAGGGGGGCGGACAGCACAGGAGACAGGAGACAGGTCGATGTTGACATTCGTTAAATGGCTTCAGGTGCTCTGCGGTGGGTTTATCTGGCTTATCCTGTTTGGCTTTGATGTAGAAATGACTTGGCATTTGAGGGGTCCAGCTTGGTCCATTTTGGATGGTGGGGAGGGAAAGCAGACCCATCACTGAGATACGAACCAGTCACTCACCTGAAATCTTCCAGACAAAAGACGGGGACAAGTGCAGTGAGCACTCAGCAGACGATGCTTTGATCTCTGCGCTCATTTTAACCCCTGGGCTCGCCACCCGGCCACGGAGAGTGGTCTTGAAGAGGACTCTGCAGGCTGGTCTCTGACCTGTATTCACATTCCCCCCCCCGCCCGAGTGAGGGCCGGTGGTCAGCTGGGAAAAGCAGAGACCCAGTCCCCCCATCCGTGCACCTGCTCCCTTCCCAGGGCCTTCGAGTGGGAGTCCAGTCCCTTCCCGTTGCCCTGGAGCGCTCCGAAAGTGTGATGGGCCTGGCTAAACCTCGCACCAAAGCCTGGTCCTGCCTGACACCTGTGAACACCCCCCGTCTAGCCCAGCTCCCTCACCTGCCCTGGCACCCTTCATCTCGGGGTGGCCCTTTCTACTCGGTTCGTTGCTGTAGGAGCAGTGAGGCCTGTGAATGATGAGGAGCCTGTACTCCGGGCTCAACACAGCCCCGAGCAGAGAGCAGAATGTCTCAATAGCTTCCAGATGGGCTTCCTCCTTTCCTGCTGTTTATTGCTGTGGACACCCCCGTGGGGGGGATGGGGGGAGAGGGCGGCAAAGGGGCAGGGCGGCAGACCCCCCCTCCCCAGGCCCTTTATAAAAAGAGCAGTTGTGTTTCTTACACTTGGTGGGAGATTGGGTTTCCTCCTCCAGGTGTCTGCAGGGGTCCCTCCCACAGCTTGTGGGTCCCGTCCGCCTCCAGGCCGGCCCTTCCAGCCGCAGACAGGTTCCTGCTGGTGTGGCCTTTAGCTGGCCTGCCCTGGATGATGCCACTGGCAGCCCGGGGGCCTCCTTCTGCCTTGACTTCCGCCAAGTCATTATTTCCACAAAATGTTCAAGTGATGTTAACTGGCTCCTTAGCCCCAGAGCTCCCTGATGGCCTCGGGCTTTCTCCAGAAGTTGCCACAATGGGCCTTTATCAGCTTGGGATTCTCTGGGCCGTGGATCAAAAGCCATGTCCTGTCCTGGCCAGGGAAGGGCCAGAGTAGGGAGTGCCTCCCTCCCTCTCTCCTTGGGTCAGGCTGAATTGCTTCCTTGTTTGCGCACTGAGAGCTCGCTGCTTATTAAGGCAGCAGTGGGACCCTGGATAGGCAGGGGAGAGAAGAATTCTCAAAGGGTTGCCTTTTCCTTCCTTATGCTAGTTTGACACAAATTCTGCCAGTGTGGACCACGGGGGGAGGACTTGCACTGTGGCCGTCCCCAGGTGGGTTGATTTGAAAGACAGGAAGAGGCCATGGAATATTAGTCAAATCCTGATTTAGCAAATGCTATTCTAATAGGCCATTCCAGCAATCAGCAGGGCGATGTGCCGTTAGGACCTCCCCTTGACCTTTGACATCCACCAATAATTGTGAGCAAAGCAGCCCACCCTGACTGAAGATAACTTGGGTGGGAAGGTCGCAAGAGGTTGTAACATTTCCCTCCCTTTCTTAGGCCTTCCATTCATCCTGCACACGGTTCCAAACGTCATGTTTCTAAAGCAGATCTCCTGGAAAACCTTCAACGGCCACTCCTTGCTCCCTTCGTAAAGTACAAGGTCTTGTCCTGACATTCGAGGCCCTCCATGGTCCGGCTACCCCTGGCTACCTTTCTAGTCCAAGTTTGTATTTTCCTGCTTGCTTTCACAAACCAACCTAGTGGCCCCAGTGGGGTGGGGAGCGTTGAGAACACCAGCAGCTACTGGTATTGGGGCAGGGGGGTGGCAGGGATGCCACGAGACCTACTTTGTATGGGCCAGACTCCTTCTACGAAGAATTGCCCCCGAAGTAATGCCAATAACACCCTCCCCATTGAAAACACAGGCCAAACTGAGTTCTTGTCTACATACCCCCATGCCTTCCCTGCACCCTCTTCGCTCAGTGTCACTTCACCCTGGAGAGCCCTTCCCCCACGTTTCACAGGTCCAGTTATCCCCATCCTCCAAACTTTCTCTTCTGGAGAACATCTGCGAAGTCCCCTCTGCCCCCATTCATGGCCTCTACCTTGCCTGGATTCCTGTCCACAGTCGCATGAGGCATTTAGCACTCTCCTCGTTGGGTTGTAGTGTGTGTGTTCTCTCCTACGCCACGTTTATAAAGGGCAGGACCTTCATATGATTGAATATTCCCCCTTCTCCTTCTTTCCCCCAACCACTGCCTGATCTTTTCCCCAAGTTGAAGGTCCCTGGCTCTTGGCGGGAGCTCCTGAGTGTTTGCCGAAGAAACAGATGAAGGATCGAGGTTTGGGCGGAGGGTCGGAAGCCGGGCCTCTGAGCTCTTCTCCCACACCGTCACATTAAGTTACTTCAAGGTCCTCTGGATCAGAGGCTCGGGGTCCGGCAGGCCAACCCCTCCACTGATGCGCCCCCCTCCCCAGGCCGACTTTCCAGTGTCCTCACTCTTGCTTCAAACAGCTTCTGTGTGGGACTCTCCCCTCGCCGCTGCCTGCCCGCAGCTCAGTCCCTCCTGCTTCTGTCTGGAACTTCTCTCTCTCTCCCTCCTTCAGTCCCTGTCCTTCTCCCTGTCTTGAGTCCAACTTAAAATCCCTCCTCTCCGGGAATTCGCTTCTGGCCGACTCGCCCAGCTTTCCTAGCATATAAGGTCTCCCTTTATGCTGGCTCTGGACCGCCCGCAACACAGGGATTGAGAATTCAACATGAAAAGAGCCATGAGGCCTGCCCGAGCTGGTCGAGGCTGGGATGCTTTGGCAAGGCCGGATGCCCAGAGCTGGAAGAGAGAACGTGGAAATGTACTGGCGCTGGGAAACCACTTTATAGGTGAGAGAGAACCCCTTTGCACAGAACCCTGGGTGGATAGGGAGGAGGGGATCTTTCCAGCACCCTCCAATCAAGCTGCTTTGGAAGAGAGAGAAAAGCCGAAAGGACAAGGCCACTTTGGGAGAGCTGAAAACTGTTGTCACCCCTGAAGCCTAAGCCAAGCCATCCGGATTAACCAGAAAGCCCAGGGTGTAGCAAAGGTTCGGACCGTGTGAGTTCGGCTGAATTAGCTGCAAACACTTGCTTGGGTCAGGGACTGGCCTGCCAGCTGAGAACAGCCCAACTGTATAGCTCACAAGCGAATAGTAGTATTTATGCTTCTCCATGGTTGGGGAAAATCAAAAAAGAAAGACAATTTGGTGACACATGAAAATTAGGTGTAATTCAGACCTCAGTGTCCACAAGTCAAGTGTTGTTGGAACATAGCTACGCCCATTACACTTCAGCGCAGGGGTAGAAAGTTCCAGCAAAGCCCACATGGCCTGCAGAACCGAAAGGATTCAGTCTTCGCCCCTTTGCAGGACAAGTTTGCTGAGCCCTGACTCGGGGGACTGGATAGCCTTGGAGAAGAAGAAGCAGCCTGGGATGTGGAAGTCTCAGACACCCAGCAGGTTGAGGGCTTTCAGTCCCATACAGTGTCATTGTCACTAGAGTTCCTGCGTGTGGCAAGGCTGAGGCTTTGGTGATCTGGAAAGCAAAGTCCCACCAGGGCCCTGGCACACAGATGTATAATGCCTGCCGTTCTCCGAGGCTTGCACATGTTTCTGAACTAGACAGGAAGTGGGAATGGAGGTGGCAAACAGGTGGGAATTAGGAGGGAAGGACCCGATGGTCCCTAGAGGTTCGAGGATCTCCAGGCCTGGGGTAAAAGCACTTCCTTTCGGGGCGCCTGGGTGGCACAGCGGTTAAGCGTCTGCCTTCGGCTCAGGGCGTGATCCCGGCGTTGTGGGATCGAGCCCCACATCAGGCTCCTCCGCTATGAGCCTGCTTCTTCCTCTCCCACTCCCCCTGCTTGTGTTCCCTCTCTCGCTGGCTGTCTCTATCTCTGTCGAATAAATAAATAAAATCTTTAAAAAAAAAAAAAAGCACTTCCTTTCTACCCTTTTGCCTTCCATGAAGGGTTTGCTGCTGGACTGTCCTTCCAAAGCTTGCGGGGGAGGGGGGGGCGTACAGCTAAGAAAGGGAGCCCAGTACTCAATGACTCCCAGAAACAGGGGCCTCTGGGAGCTTTAGCCACTGGGTGGAGAAGTCTCGGTTAAGACCGCATCTATCCTGGGGCGCCTGGGTGGCTCAGTTGCTTAAGCGTCTGCCTTCAGCTCAGGTCATGATCCCAGGGTCCTGGGATCGAGTCCCACACTTGCTCAGCAGGGAATCTGCTTCTCCCTCTCCCTCTGCCCCTCCCCCTCCCCCCTGCTCGTGCTCCCTCCCTCTCTCTCTCTCTCAAATAAATAAATAAAATCTTAAAAAAAAAATACCACACCCATCCTGGATAACCAGAGACCCCGAAAGAATTACAGATGCTGCTCGTTGTGGATGGCAGCAAACCCAGTCTCTACCAAGCGTTCAACAGCGGGTGAGCTCGCCGTCTCTAGCAAGCAACGGCTTCTTGTCCTTGCTTGCCTCTGTCAAGCTGTCAGTGTGAGCATTTCCCCCTCCATGTCTCTAACCCTCCCCTCTTCAAGATCCTGTCCGAAACTCACTTCCTTCAGGGCTTCTTCCTCGTCTGACGCCGCCCCCACTGAAATCGCGACAGCAGAGAGCCGAGCGGGAGACGCTCACATCCTCAGAAACAACCCCTTCATTTAGGTGAGGAGGGCGAGGGGACTCGCCCAACGTCCCGCAGGACGCGGGTGGCAGAGCCCGGGGTGGCGTTCAGGGCTCCTGACTGTCCAGTGCTGTTGCCATCCCATCTCTAGCTTCCAGATGTTCTAGAGCCGACGCTCCTTGTCCTGTAAATCCTTCCTGGCACTCACAGGTGAGTGGGCGCGTGTGAAGCGTTCACACTTGCCCGAGCACACTTTTCCCCCACTGGACCATCACAGGTGGGAGGCAGAGACAACATCTTGTCTTTGTGAGGCCCGCCCGCGGCAGTCATCCTGAAGGACACAGTGGAACTCTGGGCTGGGCTGGACGCCCCAGATTTCCTGTTTCAGAAGGCAACTCCATTTACTGGAAAGACACGGGATCTAGAATTAGAAAGATGTGGGATTGGATTCTGATTCTGCCGGGCTTTTTTAAAGATTTATTTATTTGAGGGGCGCCTGAGTGGCTCAGTCGTTAAGCGTCTGCCTTCGGCTCAGGACGTGATCCCGGCGTTCTGGGATCGAGCCCCACATCAGGCTCCTCCCCTGGGAGCCTGCTTCTTCCTCTCCCACTCCCCCTGCTTGTGTTCCCTCTCTCGCTGACTGTCTCTTTGTCTGTCAAATAAATAAATAAAATCTTTAAAAAAAATAAAAAAATAAAAATATTTATTTATTTGAGAGAGAGAGTGAGAGACAGCACAAGCTGGGGGAGGGTCGGGGGAAGAGGGAGAAGCAGATTCCCCGCTGAGCACCGGGGATTGTGACCCGAGCTGAAGGCAGACACTTAACCGACTGAGGCACCCAGACGCCCTGATTCTGCCATTTATTAGCTTGGGAGACCTTGGGTAAGTTACTTAAATACTTCAAGCATCCTTTTTTTCTCTTAGCAAAAAACTGAGGAAATGGAAGTGCCTGGCTGGCCCGGTCGGTAGAGCACGCGACTCATTTTTTTTTTTTTTTTCAGGTAGGCTCCATGCCCAGCATGGAGTCCAATGTGGGGCTTGAACTCTCAACCCTGAGATCAGGACCTGTGCTAAGAGCTGGACCCTTAACCGACTGAGCCACCCAGGTGCCCCGAGCATGCAACTCTTGATCTCAGGGTCGTGAGTTCGAGCCCCACGTTGGGTGTAGAGACTACTTAAAAAATAAATAAATAAAATATATTTTTTTAAACCCGAGGAAATGAATTTCCACATCGCAGTGTCCTTGAGGAGTAAATGAGCTGACAAATGTGAAAATGGCTAGCACAGGCCTCAGCATGCAGTAGATGTTCAAAATACTCTTGTTTCGAACCTTCCCTATTCGCGTTCTGGGGGACTGCCTGCCTCTCCCCATGTCAGAGGCCAGGAAACTTCTTTGGAAACCTGAGATAGCAATGGGTATCTCTGTGCCCCTGATTCCATGCTGGCTGTTGAAGAGGGAACATAGGGACTATCATGGGTCTGACCCTGGTTTGATTCAAGCAAGAAGACACAGGAAGAGTTAGGTTCCGGGCTCCTCCTCCCCGGGAACCCAGATGTCTTGGGATAGGTGGCTTGACCGAGCACTCAGGAAGCTGTCTTCGGCCCCTGTTTGAGCTCGAGGGTACGGTTGGCTGGGCAAATGCCCAGGTGTGTTTTGTACAGGGGCTCTGTGCTCTAGTCTTTGCTATGCCACTATTTGCACAGATCGCTTCAAATCCCCCCCAAGGCTCCGTTTCCCATCCTTACAATGATCGCAGAAGTCTATCAACCATTCCCCAACTGAACTCGGGGGAGTGTCCTGCAGGTTCAGTGGGGCTCCGAGTCCCTCCTTCTCCCTGCTGCAGCCAGAGCAGTGAACTGATCAGTCCAACATGAAGACCTTAGTCATTGCTGTCGTTTGAAGGACGTGTTCCACAGCTGCAAAAGTTTGAAAGCCACGGTCGTGGAAGCTGTTGTCAGAGGTTCCTTCCGTCTCTCTTGGGTTTCAGGCGAGCCTGGGAAGGCGATGGCCTCTCTTCTCCACCAGATGGCAGCAGCCTGCCTGCTCCTGCAGGTGCCAGGCTCCGTCGGCAAGTACAAGATGTTCAGAAAAAAGATCTCAGGGAAGGGACTAGCAGGCTGTCAGCGCCAGCTCCGAGGACAAGTAAATAGGTCGAGGTGACCCTTTGTAGACAACTTCCTGATACAGAACCCCTGGGGCATCTGTGGCTGTAAATATACCAAGAGTCCCGCCCCAACCACCAGCCAAACTGGTGCCACCCCTCTTTGCCAGGTGGGAGATTGCCACCCAGCACAGCTTTACCTCTTCCTTAAACCCGGGAGGCTCCCGGGGAGCTGGGTACTCAGTCTTTGGCAGCCGGAGGTCCATCTGGGGAGCTCACCCAGTTGTTAATGAATTAATGAATCACAAAGGAGACATCAGATTCTCTTTCTGAGGCTCCGGGAGTTTCCTTCCAATTTCTCAAAGCACTCCTAAGGAAGAGCAAACAGACCTGCAGACAACAAGGACCCTTTCGACAAGATGCCCCATTCATTCATCCACCAATGATTGATGAGTACCTACGGTGCACAGTCCCGGGATTAGAAGATGAACCACACCCAGGTCCTTTATACAGAAACTCATACAACTTAGTCCAAATGACAGGGGATCGCGTCACGTGTATCGAAGTGCCTTACATTGTTTGTCTTCTTCTTCCCTTCAGATTTCTCTTCCTTATTGCTTGGTTTGGGTTAAAAGCTAAATGATGAGGCCGTGAAATGGGGAATGAAACTGGGAATGGGGGTGGTTGGAAGGACTCCAGAGACAGCTCAAACGTTTGCCGCAAGGAATCCCCAGACTGGAATGAAGAACTGACGCCGCTGTCCGTTACTGATGTGTATGGATCTTAAAGCGAAGCGTCTTCCCATCTTCTCCCATAAATTTTCCTGCAGAATCTGTGACCCACCTGTTTCATCTTGTAAATGCACACTGCCCGATTCTTTCAACTGCCTTAAAAATAATACTTAATGGTTCAATGCTATTTTTTAAGTTTTTTTTTTTTAACTTATCTCTACACCCAACACGAGGCTTGAACTTGCAACCCTGAGATGAAGATTTGCATGCTCTTGTGACAGAACCAGCCAGACAGGCGCCCCGATCTTTTGTATTTTAAATGATACAGAGACATGGAAGAAAGAAAACAGAATGGAGCAGAATTCCATTGCCCACAGGTAGTATTTTTGAAATATATAAACCTTACTAAAAAATGCAAATGGTACCGAAAGATAAATAATGAAAAGTGAAGCCTTCCCACTACTTTTCTCCCAGTTCCTCTCCCTCCAAATAACCACCGTCAGGTTGCTTAAATTTCTTTGCGGAAGAAAAGTCACGCATTCAACAGTACATGTGTCTGTGAGCCTATATGAACATGTCCTCCGCTGTTCCAATTATTTACACAAAAGGGATCACACTGTTTTGCACCTTGCCGTTTTCATTTATGGAAATACCTTGGACATCTCGCCACAGTAGCGCCTACTAATTCACCCCCATTCTTTTGAATGGCTACAGCATTTTCTCTGTATGGATCTATCGTGTTTTGCTGTCACCAGTCGGTTTTTGGAGGACTGGGTGGTGGTTTTCTTGTATTTTGCTGTTGCAAACAAAACCACAGTGCATGCTGCCTGATTTTTTAAAGCACCTGGTGATCGGTGATCTCTGCACAAGATTTCCCTAGAGGGCAAAAGAGTTGTGCCCAGGGTCCTAGGAAATAATAATCTTTAGGGTCAGGGAATAGCAATGCTTGAGCCCCCCACCCCTCCCCCCGCCAAGCTGCCCAGAGGTTTCATGTTATGAATGTGTGACTCTGGCTTTTTTAGGGAAGTCATTACTCCACCTCCTGTCCGTGCCAAGCTGGCATAACTGCTACGGAGCTAGCCAGCCAAGCGTGGCCGCCCCGGGATGGAGTCCCTGCGTCGCCCGGCTGCAGGAAGGCTTGCTGGGTTGGTGGCTAGGCTCCCTGGCGCTCTCGGCTGGGGCTCTGAGCCGGCTGCTCGGCTCAGCTGGTGTTCGTGGCTGCACGGGGCTGCTCTGAGATTCACAAACAAACAGGAAGCCAGTCCACTTCCTCCTTGCTGGGGCTGCTCCCCCCGTCCTTATCGTCCTTATCGCCTGCTAGCCCGGAGGGGAAGGGGCAGCCCAGGATCCACAAGGCGGCTTCCTGGCGGAGGTGGCCGGGGAATTCTGGGTCCCCCCGCCAAGATGGGCTCCCCATCTCTGTGCACCTACTTGCCCAGCCGGGACAGCCTTAGTGACAGTCAAGGTTAAGCTCAGATCTCTCCCCTTCGGGAAGCCTTTTCTGATACATCCCACCATGCTTGGCTCCCCCCCACACCCCCCCCCCGTTAGTTCTGAGAAGGGCTTCTCTAGAGCCTGCAGTAAGCAGCTCTCTAGGTGTTTGTGGTGGGAGAGTTTTCTCCCTGCACTGACTTTCTTTTGCCTTGTCCTCCTACCTGCCCAGCATGGCGCCCAAGAAATGTTTGTAGACTGAATGACTGACCAACTTCTAAAGAGGGGCCAGGGACAAAAGAGACAGAACAAGGTTGCAGCCACAGCTCATGGTGGGGCCCGAAGGCATGGCTACTTGGGACCCTGGGACGGTTGCACAGGAGGGAGGGGTGGGGACAGTCACCAGAATGTGAAGCAGAGGTGTGGCCAGGACAGAGGCCAGAGATGAGAGGGCCAGATATTCTGTCTCCTCAGCGAGTCCTCAAGGCCACTAGATCAATCGCGTGGAAAAACTGTTCTCTGATTTTCAATCCGTAGTACATTATACAGGGGGGCTCGTTTTTTAAGGAATTTTGAAACACGGTCGACATACAAACAAGGCTGAAGCTATTTGATCCTTGGCGGTGACTCAGAGTGCGCAGTAGGACATGGCAGTGCCCCGGGCCAGCATTAAGACTATCGCTTACTTTAAGAACATTAGCCGTGGGCCCAGAGCCTGCCGTGAGTCACTGTCAGTTCCTTTAAAACAAAACAAAACAAATCTCTGATACCAACTTGTTCAGTTGCCACTGTTCTCTTTTTTAAGAAAGCTGGGTACAGAAACCAAACTTCAAAACAAACAACAATTACGACAAAACCCTGAAAGGCCAGTTATCTCCGCTTTTGCAGTTGCTGAGGCTTCAAACAAAAGTTTCTCTGTTGAGCTCCTGGGGTGCAGAGAAGCGTGAGACCTGAGACTGGGTGGGGGCCAGAGATCAGCAGGTGAGGACAGAGTGGAGACTGATTGGTGGGCCAGGCTGGGGGCTGAGGTTGGAGAACTAGAAGCACAAAGGGCTTCCTGGTAGCAGAGACCTTCGAGAAGTTTCTAAGAGGGGGGGGAGGGGGAGGGGAGCTCTCCGAGCTGCATCTCCCAGGGTGAGAGAATTCCACGAAAGTCCCCCTAGACCCTCCAAAGGGCATCGCTAACACAGCTCACACGGGTGGCCTGAGAGATGGCCCCGGTGGCTCTTCCGGGCATGTGTGAGGTTCTGGTGATCTTGAACTTCACCTGGCTCCACAGATGGTCTCTACCGCATCCCCCAGGGCTAAGCTCGACTCCCCGTGTGTCCTGTACAGTGTCCAAAGCTTCAACCCACGGCCGGTGTGGGGTGTTTACTCTCCAAGCAGAGGAGGGAGAGCTTAACAGAGGTGAGCGTGAGGCCTGCGGCTGGAGCCAGCAGTGAGGGACACAGCAGTGGCCTCCAAGGCTGGCATGCCCCTCCCAGCCCTCCGGCTCGCCAGCGGCCCTGCCCGGTCCCAACCGGACAGTGAGAGGTGAGCGAAAACCTCAGGTTAAAAATACCCACTCTTGTTGTAAAGAGAAAGAAGAACAGGAAGGAAGCGTGGGGAGGCAAGGCAGAAGAGACAAAGAGCCCCGGAGAATGAGCTGTTATGAATGGCCGGAAGCCGACCAGGTAGAACAGGTGGGGACCGCCCTCCAGGTGCCTGAGGGGCTGGTGGGCAGGGGAAGGGGTCTTGGGCGTGCTTCGGGTAGGCCCTCCCAGAGGAGCGATGGGGTCCCACCGATACCAGTTTTCAGATCTCCCCAAAGAGCCCTGGCCCAGGAAGGGAGTGAGCACGCAGAGGGCTACCCCTCACCCCCCTACCCCCTACCCCCCAAGGACAACGGGGAGACTGCTGGGCCTGACATTTGTCTGGGAGGAGAGAGCCACCCGAGCCGCCAGTCCCTCAGCCTTGCGCAGGGTGGAAGGGTGTTCCGCGGGCCTTGGGAACAGCAGCCACTCTTGTCGAGGAAAGGGAGAGCGGTGAAGGGGAGTGAGGAGCCAGAGCACTGACCATGCCCTGGAGGTTACGATCGGGGCTCTGGATCCAGGAGGCAGAGCTTGACTCCCGGCTGTGCCCCTGACGAGCTGCGTGATCTAGGCCTGTCAGGAGGCTTCGCCAGACTTCGGTTTCCTCATCTATAAAATGGGCACGCCGTAATTGCCAGTCTTACACGGCGCTATGGTCAGGATCAAGGAAGCTGATATACCCAAAGCGGCTAGAATAGTCCCCGGGGCCTAATAATTGCTTTTTAAGTGTGAGGTGTTGGGGGGGTGAAGAAGGGGGGCCTGACACCTCAGGTCAGTGGAACAGCCCTTCCCAGAGAGTCTGCCCTCACACCTGGCTAGGAGGGAGCGGAAAGAGGAGGGTAGAGAGAGAAATAAGATCTGAGCCCCAGTGTTCAGGAACCAGCATCGTGGGGAAGATACAAACAATTGAACGATCCCATGTCAGCATATGCGGGAGAGTTTCTCACCAAGCACTAAGGTGCGGAGAGATGAGGTAATTTTCTCTACCTACAGAGTTTGGAAGGTGCCAGGGGTGCTGGTCTTGGAGGTTAAGTAATAGAATTCAGCAGGCGGAGAAGAAAGAACGTGAAAAGCTGTCTGAGTAAGAGCGAACACGGTATTCGGCAGCTCCTGGGTGGTTGGCTGGGGGTGACCAATTTGGAAAGGTCCATAGGGCCTGGCCAAGAGTTCATACTTTCTCCTTTCGGCACAAGGCAAATGGAGAGGCTAGGAAGAGGGCAGACCCACATCGGGCTTGGGTATCTGGAAGATGTCTCTGGAAGAAATGTGGAGGATGAAAGGAAAAGCACAGTGGTTTAGGAAGGCCAACTGCTTAAGTGGCCCTAGCAATGGTCAGGGTCCTCAGCCACGGGACGGGTTTGTGGTTTCTAGTCTGTACAACAGAGCATTTCATGGGGCCCTTAACGGACATCAGGAATAAAGAAAGAGAAGTGGGCTTAACAACGAAGGTTTTGGAAGTGACCTTGAGGTGGCTGAGAGAGCCATGAGGGCGCTGGAGATCATTGAACCGGCACATGCGTTGATAGGAAGGAGGTGGGGTTACAGAAGAGCCCCCTCCAGACAGAGTCAAGGAAGCTTCACTGTTATTCTAACCCGGGGCTGCACAGGAGCTGTGGGCCATGTGGGGGAAGCATGGGAGCGTGTTGGAGAGGTGGGCAAGGTCCCTCACTGTTTCCAGATCATGGTTGAAAAGTGTTACCTGGTTAGGGGCGCCTGGGTGGCGCAGTCATTAAGCGTCTGCCTTCGGCTCAGGGCGAGATCCCAGCGTTCTGGGATCGAGCCCCACATCAGGCTCTTCTGCTATGAGCCTGCTTCCTCCTCTCCCACTCCCCCTGCTTGTGTTCCCTCTCTCTCTGGCTGTCTGTCAAATAAATAAATAAAATCTTAAAAAAAAAAAAGTGTTACCTGGTTAAGTGACATTATGGATTATGTTACCTAACTTGCACTAAATTAACCTCCACAAAAATGGACAGGGGAGGTTAAAAAGATTCCTGGGGGCGCCTGGGTGGCTCAGTCGGTTGAGTGGCTGACTTTTGATTTTGGCTCAGGTCATGAGTCATGATCTCGGGGTGGGGGTGGGGTCGTGAGATTGAGCCCCGCATGGTATAGGGCTCCCTGCTCAACAGGGAGTCTCCCTTGGCCCCTCCCCCACTCTCTCTCTCTCTCTCTCAAATAAATGGATGAATCTTAAAAAAATATATATATATATAGTGTGAGAGAGAGAGAGATTCTTGCAGAGAAACCTCAGGGTAAAGATTTCCTAATTCAGCACAGGAGAAAATGCAAAGCTGAAGCTTCTCGAACAAACTCTTTGTTAGCCCCATCACGAGGTGAAAACGGCGACAGTCTGATCAGCTCTAACATGAAAAGAACCACAGAACTGTTTTGTAATTTGTAATTATCAATTGTATTGAAATGTGAACTAACCAGGACACCTGGCCGGCTCAGTCAGTAACACATGTGGCTCTTGATCTCGGTGTCGTGAGTTCAAGCCCCACACCCGGCGTGGAGCTTACTTTAAAAAAAAAAAAATGAATAAAAGAAATGTGAACTTACCCTCCTACCATTGTTAAAAATGAACCTCACCCCAAGTATATATTGTCTTGAGATACTAATGATAGTCAGCCACGTCTACAACTTACAAAGAATGGAACGCATATTCGGGGCGCATGCTCAAATCCTACCACTGATGAGATGTAACCTTGCAGCACGGAGTTGTCATCTCACACAGGATTTGATTTGGGCAAGCGTTGAAGGCAGAGGTTTCGGGTCCCAAGGCAGGAACTGGCTCCTACTTGATCAGATCTACGCATCTGTGATACCATGGGTTGCATGCATCTTCGTAGAACGAAGAATGCTTCTATTCGAAGCCTGGCCACAATGGCTCACTTCTCTTCATCGCCTTGGTCCCTCTCTTCCTTCTGGAGGGAAAGATGAGTTGAGCTCCCTGGAGAAAAGCAGTCAGTAAATATTGAAGTCATGTGACTATTATTAGCAACACTAACAGGCGGCAGGGGCGAACACCGCTCCAAGGGTACTACTAAGGATCCAGATGAGAATTTTCCGAACACATCCGGCCGTTCATCTCGTTCACCTCAAGACCCCAGGGGGCCTTCGGCTGTGTTAGTCCAATGGGGCAAGGAGGCTGCTGGGGCTTCGAAAAACTGAAGCCTCCAAAGGGTGGGACTGCCGTTCTCCAGGGAGGGAAGGGCTCACCTCCTACTAGGCAAGCCAGACTGGACCCGCAAGCGGTCGGGGAACGCACCCCCCTGGCCAGCCCCGGAGCCAAAGCCAGAAACCTAACACCTTCACGGGAGACCCCGGGGGCCCGCACTCCACTAACAAGGACGCTGGGGGGGACGCACGAGCATAAACTTTTATATTAAAATAATTATTTTTACTTTTTCAAAGCATATTTGTGTGGGGAAGTGAATAGGGAGGGGATGATTATTGGCCACCATTTATGGCCCCCACTTACTTACTGAGCCTGGTGTGCAAGGCACTGTGCTAGGCACATGGGGACACAGAGGTGAGTGAGACTTCAACACGCGGATGATCCGCTGGATGCGTTGAGATTCGCACGCAAGCGGGGCGCCTGGATGGCGTAGTCAGTTGGGCGGCCGACTCTTGTTTTTGGCTCAGGTTGTGATCTCGGGGTCGTGGGATCGGGCCCCGTGTCCGCTTGGGTTTCTCTCTCCCTCTCCCTCTCCCTCTGCCCCTCCCCTGCTCTCTCTCTCTCTCTTTCAAATAAATAAATAAATCTTAAAAAAAAAAAAAAGACACACACGCTAGCACCATGGGAGGTGGGCACGAGAGCTCGAGAACTTCACACAGAGGAACCCACGTTCCATGGTGGGACGAGGGTCAGGCATACTCACGGAGGCAATGAACTCTGACTTGGGCTTTGAAGGCAAGGAGGGTCTGGCCAGGTGTAGGTGAAGGAAATGACATTTCCCAAGAAGGACTGGAGCACCACATGAAAAAGCATGGGCCGCATATGACCAACAGTGAGTTGTTACTTCCAGGGGGTTTCTGGAGGGCAAAGGAGAAGAGTGGGGTTGGAAAAGTGGATTAGAACCAGATTTTAAACAGCCACACGCTAGACTGTGAGATCCAGAGTTTATCTTCAGTGAGCAATGGGGAGTCTTGGAAAGTTTTGGGGCAGTGAACCCAAAGAAGTCAATAACAAAACAAAACTTGCCCACGGTCCTATGGCGAGTGAGTCTGTGGGCCAGCCAGGCCTTGAATTCAGAGTTGTATTGACACAGGCAACGCTCCTGGCCCTCACGGTGGCCAGACACGGACGCGTCTGTGGGAAAGTGCTCCAGGCCAGGTGCGGGCAGGCAACTTCTCTGGGAAAGCCCGGAGCCCGAGTTTCCAAGCAGCTGGGCGTTCTGTCCTGCTGCTGGCTTGGGTCGTGTTGAGCCGAATCTTCCCATGGAACCTGGGTGGTGGATGAACCAGTGGCTGGACTGCACTCCTTGGGAACCCAAATGGGTTGGGCTGGGAATGGCAGAGTGTGGGATCACTGCAATAAAACGAAGGGAGAGGAGCCCTTCGAGTGTCCTGGGGTGTGAGGCGCACAGGGCGTGGGGCCTTGCATTCCTGGATGGCTAAGACGCCGCAGCTGGTGATTGTCATGGTTATTATTCCTGCTCGGGCTTCTCCGAGCTTTCATCCTGCAGGACCCCGCCTTGCTGGCCCTGCCTCCCCGACTAGCAAGGCCTTCTAGGGTGGGGCGGGGCGGGCGGCTCCTGGCTGCAAGGGAACACAACAAGACTGTAGCTTTCTTCCCCCGTGAGCTCGGGGAACTTTTTAGTGCTGAGCAGCTTTCTAACCCTAGAAGCATGGGCAGAATTTCTCAAGGGAGAAACTGAGGCACAGAGCTGGGGGCTGATGTGACCCAGGTCTTAGAAGAGAGACCCCTCTCTCCCCTCCCATCCGCTACTCACTAGGCCATGCTTATCCTTCCCCAACTGGGGCAGATCTTGTCAGCCTGGAGGGGAGCCAGGGAAGGTGTGGATTCTAGAAGAGGGAACTGGATGGTGGCCAGGAGAGCAGAGCTGGTGCCCTCCTTGCCAGACGCTGCGGGCATCATGAGGTCAGGCTCTTGGTTTCGCGTCTTGCTGGAAGGTTCTGCCATATGGGTGGATCTTCTGCAGTCCCCTAAGGGAGGCCAGCACTGCGGACATGCAAAATGGCCGGCTCTCTCGCATCAGAGGCCACATTCAGCATCCCGGGAGAGGAAGAGTCTTGTAAAGATGGGTCAGGCCTAGAGGCAGAGGGACAGACAATGGCTCAGAGACAAGGAAAGTGGTGTGTGTGTGTCTGTGTGTCTGTGTGTTTGCATTTTTTAACATGAGGCTCCCGTGGTGACATGCCGCTACTTGCCAAGATGAGATCAAAGGGAGAAAGACTGCAAGAAAATGTGATCGATGACCTGATGCCTGGGTGGGGGACTGAGCGGGACCCCACAACATGCATGGACCCAGTCTAGCCGTGGGACCCCCAGGAGAAGGGAGGGTGTGACCCGCAAAGCTGCAGGCTGAGACCCAGCCTATTGGGGCTAGAGTCACCCTCTCTACTATCTGCCGTCCACCTAGAGACCAGCAATCTTTGGGAACATCTTCTGGCTTTAAACAGAGGTGGGATGACACAGAAGAAGAGACCGAGGAATTCTGGAGCAGAGAAGGCAGTCCACAGAACTCTAGGGGCCTCCACAAGCTCTCAGATCCTCAATGCCTCCCAGAGTCGGTCAACCAGCCGAGCATTCCTTTATCAAGTGTTTATTTAGCACCTACTATGTGCAAGGCACTCTCTTTGAGCTGCGGGTGTAGATACATAAGATGTGACCTCTGTCTGGAGCACCTGGCTGGCTCATTTGGAAGAGAGTGCAACTCTTGATCTCAGAGTTCTGAGCTGGAGCCCCAAGTTGGGTGCAGAGATTAATAAACAAATAAACTTAAAAAAAAAAAAGAGAGAGAAAGACATGGCCTCTGTCCTCAGGAAGCTCTCTCTGGAGAAAGATAAATCTTCCCTTTGGGCTTCACCCCCACTCGACATAATACAACACCAGAATCCCAAGGCGTCTTCTTCCTCCTTGGCCATTCTTGGCCATGATGGCACTGGCCTCTGCTTCTGCTCCAAACGCCACCTCCCCGAGTTCACACGGGAGCAGCGCTCACCCTGACGCCCACCTGGCTGACCATTCCGCCTCGAGCCACAAAAGTCACATCTTGAGCTCGCCCCAGTGACCAGACTACTCCAAGAGGCACTGCTCTTTGGTGGCCCTCCCCTCTTCCAGACCAAATGCAGCCTGGTAAGCCTCTACCCACTTGCCGGCTCCTGGGGGTGACCGGAAGAACACACACTCATTCCCCTGATGCTTTGCAGATACAATTTGAACTTTTGGGCTATTTTCCAAGGGCCGCCCACGTGTTTCTAACTTGTACGATTATTATTCCCCAACGGCGTCCCTTCCCATCCCCAGCACACCAGCATTTGCCATGTCACTCTACTTCTGCACAAGTGCGAGGAGCTCTTTAAGGGGATCCCTTCCAAGTTTAGAGTTGATTTATTGGGCAAACATTTACTGAGCGGTGGCTGTGTAGCAGGCACTGTGACAGGTACCGAGCCGGCTCCGATGGTGACTAGGACAGACATGCCTCCTGCCCTGGAGGGGCCAGTGAACTCGCAGGGAGGACAGACACCAATGATGAAAGTAGAATGTGGTGTGTGGTCAGACTGGATGGCCACCGGGGGCCCGAGAGTCTGGGCTGTCCTTCCACTGTGGCCTCCTAGATCTCTTTGACTTCCTGCTTGGATTCTCCACAGGGCGGGGTGTATCTTGATGAAGAGGAGGGGAGAATATTCCCACAGGATGTCCACATGGTAAGACCCAAAGGCACCAGCCCCCATTCTGTCCGTGCCCCCCCCCCCAGAGGTGAGGTCCCTCCCTTCCCGATTTCGAATTCCATCTCCTAGGGAAGTGATGCAGGAAGCAGGGACGGAACTAAGAGTCTAAGAATTCCCCGTACAAACAAACCCATTGAGCAGGGGGAGTGGGGTGGCACTTCACAATGTCGCCACCGCCGTGCTAGGAACTGTCAGATCCCTCCAGAAAGCCACCTTGTTGCCTGTGAAATCCACTCCCCTCTGGTCTCTGACAGCACTGCCCATGACAGGTGGTGCCATCGCGTCTCATTTTGAAACTTGTCCATGAATGAAGGCTCTGCCACCTCATGGGGCTGTTGGCTGTTGAGTCAGTGTTTAACCACTATAATTGGGAGAACCGTCTTCCAACTGTCTAACCCAGACGAGACAGACGCTGCAAATTCCACCCCCTTGCTCGCGGGCCGCCCTCTGCGGAATGGAGAAAACAAGGACAAGTCCTAAAGTGCTCCCCTACTCCCATTGCTCCCAGAAATCCTCTATAAAACCGACATAAGTAAAAGGCCTTTGGATCCAAGGACTCTCCCTCTCGCCAAGTGTCAGCATCCCAGGTGAAGTTGTTTTCAAGGGTACGGGGGCCGGGGAGGGGTGCTTGCCTGGGGCGCTCTGGAGGGTGCCCTTCTCTCCCCACTTGGCACCTCTGTCACCCGGGGTAGGGTGACGTGCATGGTCAAGGAACTGAAATGGGCCCGAGGAATGCAAGGGGGCGGGGGTGGGGGTGGGGGATGGGGCTGTGCGTATGAATTGCAGTGCTAGAGGGTTCCTTCTTCGGTGTGCCTGGTAAAAGCGAAAGTGGTTGGAACTCAAAAAAACAAGAACCGGCATTAGAGAAATAAAATGTTCAAAGGCTGCCGCCCTAAGTCTATGGGAGTTTCTGAAATGGAGGAGCAACTCACTATATTGGAAAGAGTTTCCTTCCTTCCCTTTCTTTTCTTTTCTTTTCCATTCCTCCCCTCCCCTCGCCTTCCCCTCTCCTCCCCCCCTTCCTCTCCCCTCTCTTTACCCTCCCCTTCCCCTCCCCTCTCCTCTCCTCCTCTCTTCTCTTCTCCTTTCCTTTCCTTTTTCCCTTTTTCTCCCCTTCCTCCTCCTCCCTTCCTCCCTCCCTCCCTCGCTCTCTCCCTCTCTCCTCCAGAACCAAACCAGTGAGTTCCTACAGAAGGATATCTTCATCCCCCTAGGGGCACATCCCAAACACCTTCCTCTTCTGTCCTCCAGCCTCAGCCCTACCATCCTTTCAGGTCAAGCTAAAGCCTAGCCACCTTTCCCTAATCTCTGGTGGAATGCTCCTTCCTCTGAATTCTCATTTAATTCCCTTAAACTATGCAGCTTGGTGTGTTTACACAGCATCTCGTGCTCCCCCACTGTTTCATGCACACAAATCTTGTCTCCTCAACCAGGTTGCAAACTTCTAGAGGGCAGAGGCCCTTCTGTAGGTTTTGGACTCCTTCCGAACGCTGAGCACAGGGCTGGGTACGTAATAGGCCTTTACTGAGACCTCCATTTACCTTTCACTTCTCATTAAACATCAGAGAATTCATACAGGGGGAAAAATTCATAAGTGTAATAAATGTGAGTAAGTCTTTATTTGGGTGGAGTAACCATCTTATACAACATCAGAGAATTCCTACTGGAAAGAAACTCTGTGTCTGATGTGTCCATGGGAGAGCCCTCAGGTGAGTTTGGAGGCTCAGAAGACACATCTGACTCAGTATTCTGGAACTCAGTTCCATGAATGCAGTGACTGTGGGGAAACCTTAGCTCAAGACGATACCTAACATCAGCATGCCCCTTAGAAACCATGAATCTGAAGAATGTGGGAAAGTCTTCCCCAAGGTCTTCAGCTCCCCAACACCGGGGAATTCACTTGAGAGTAAAGAGCAGTGCTAGGCATGGGGGGGGGGGGCAGGATGCAATGGAGTTTGAAACTACCACAGCTCCTGTTTCCATGCAGCTTATCTCTAGACCCATTTCCCAGCTGAAGAAACTGAGACCCGGAGAAGAAGCATTGTATATTGTGGATGCAGTGGGGCTATTACAAAACTTTGATCTGTGCCTTTTTCTTTTTTGAATTTGAAACACTGCCACACCTGATTTCCTTTGTCTTCATCTCTCACTAGGAAAGGGGAGAGGAGGGGAGGGGAAGGGGGAGGAGAGGAGAGGCTCTCCCAATGCTTGTTTTGGAAGGAGAGATGCATCTGGAGGGGCTGCATCACATCCAGGGCACAAGTCCGGATAAGAGCTCTAGTCTTTGGGGACCTTTATTTCACGTGCCAGGAACCGTGCCAGGTGCAAAGGGAGATCACAGGCGGGAAGAGCCATCCCATGCCCTCAAATAGCTTATAGTCCAGGAAGGGAACAGACAGGTCCTTTAATGGGCGTGCATACGAAATGCAGGAAAGGAGCCCCAGGAAAGGCTTCACAGAGGATGTATTGTTTGAGCCGAGACGGAAAGGATGAGAACTTTGCCAGACAAACAAGTGAGGAGCCGGTGTTCCAGGTGGAAGAAACAGCACATGCAAATGGCACGGCAGTAAGAGAGGCCACGGCCTCTTGAGAAGTTCAGTACAGAAAGCGTGGCAGACAGTGGGGAAGGGGGTAGGGCTAGGGGCAGATAACCCAAAGCACCTGAATGCCCTGCAGAACAGTTCCAATTTCCCTGTAAGTAATGGGGCGCTGTACTCGTTTTCTCCTCAGCTCTAACACATTGCCACCAACGCAGTGGCTTCAAACTACACAGATTTATTACCCTACAGTTCGGAGGTCGGAAGTTTTGCTGGGCCGAAGTCAAGGTGTCCACGGCTTGTGTTCCTTCTGGAAGCTCTAGGGGAGATCAGTTCTTTCCCTACTCATTGCTCGAGGCTGTCCACACTCCTTGGCTCCTGTTCCTCTCCCATCTTCAGAGCTAGCACTCACAGCATCCTGACCCTTGCTCCCATGGCACAGCTCCCTCTCTGCCTCTAAGGCTTCTGTCTCTTCTAAGGACCTTTCTGATTACACGGGACCCACCAGATAACCCAGAATAAAGTCTGCATCCCAGGATCCTTACCTTAATCCCAACTGCAAAGTCCCTTTTGCCAAATGCGGTAACATATTCACAGGTGCCACGAATTAGGATGTGGCCCCATGGACATCTTTAGGGGGCCACGGTTCTGCCTACCACAGAGACCACTGAAGGATTCTGAGCGGAAGGCTGGCGTGACTGAATTAGGGTGCTAGGCGGTGTGTGGCGTCATGGTTGAAACAGAAGGCTTAGGGGTCTAAACCTGGCTTCAATCCTGAGGCCGCCATGAAAGAGTTCTGTGACCTTGGGTCATTTCCTACTTCACTTCTCTCTGCCTTGGTCTTCTCATCTGTAAAACGGAACTGCCTACCCCAAAGGGCGGTTGTAAGGGTAACAATGGAAGTGAAACAGGACGGCGGAAAGCACTCAATGAATTGGGAACACCTTGGTGCTCAGTAAGTGCTAATAGCGACCAGATCAGGAAAAGGCCATTCACAGTCCATGTCCTGAAGAGCAAAACCTATCTCCCTAGGAGGCCCATTTCCCCCCCAGGACCGTCAGCATGATAGGGAAGGGGGTATCCGAGCACCAGGGGATTCTCCGGCCCAGAGGAAACAGGCAGCTACTCCGGATGTCACATTGCTCTGTGGAGCGTTCGCCTTCCTCCTCTCTGCTGGCATAGAGAAACAAGGAACAGAGGCTGCCCCGATCTGTTCCCGTTTTATGGTGGGATTCTGTCTGGATGTTGAATAATATTAAAGAGTAGGTGATGGTTTGTTTTAAGCTTTCTGCTGTGAGATCTCTGATAGAACCATTTAGTTTGAAGACGTGGTGACCTTTTATCCATGAATCTTTTATCCACGTACCCGGTATGATGATGATGAGTGTGCTTATCAGACTTGGTGGGCGCCTGGCTCTGGGTCCCTTGATTCTTTAATATATCTCTGGCTGTATTCTCTGTCCCCATTTCCTAGAATCAATAAACCTGAAGCTATCAAAGTATCTCTCTCCTCCCTGTTGCTTCGAACTCTAAGAGACCCTGGAAGAGTGAATATGAATCTCGTAGCAGTTTACCTACAAGGAGGGTTGCCAGATAAAATATAAGACAACCAGTTCATCTGAATTTCAGATAAATAATGAATAATTTTAGTATTTAGTACTAAATGTTTAGCACTACTTTATTAACCAGATTCTTTTATTCACCAGAACATTCTGTTCCCAACTTCACCGTGTATCACTTTACTGCATATTCTTTGATGCAATCTACAAAGTTCTGAAAGTTCTAGTACCCTCTTACAGGTGATTTTTTCTGTAGTGACACAGAGAAGGGAAGGAAGGCCATGGTTCTGGAAAGATGGCAAGGGTCAGGAGAGTGAGGTCTGGTCCCTCTTATTTCACAGTCACAAACCGTGACTGAGTCTTCTGCTGCTCAACTCTGAGGTTCAGACAAGCTCAGCTCCTGCTCTGGATCTCATGTGCCTTCTTTATTAATGGGGAGAATCATCCTTCCTACCGCTGTGACCTAAGGACCACCGGCATGCCTTGTCTAAGCATATTGAGATTTTTTGTTTAAAAACGGCCTACCCAATGCATGCTCTAATTGTCTTTGATCTTGACTAGGATAAGGATGATGACACTCACGGTCTACGGGATGCAGATGAAAGCTTGTCCTTGGACTGAGTGCATATAATTTGTCGTACTCACTGTGCTGTAAAACATAAAATGAAACAACCCTGGAAATCTACAAGGCTGGTCATTGTTGGCACTCAGGTTTTCTCAAGGCTTTGGTTCCCAGGCTTCATCCCACGTGATCCCCCTCAATGTAGAATAATTCCCTCTTTTCACTGGCTTTGAGATTTCGCTCTAAATTTCCCTCCTTGGTCCGTGGAGGGGAGCCACCTGAAGTCCTCCGATTTACCTTGTTTGCAACTGAGGCTCAGCCTTGCCACTAGTTAGGGCTTCGCACATGGTCACTGGTCACTTCCAGGTCACTTCCTGGTCACCTCCAGGTCACTCTCCACTGTGGCACACTGTTCAACCTGGTGCTCTCACGTGGGATTTGAGTTTTCGCAGCTGTTGAGGTATTTGTGGTGACCGAGTTCTACATTTCTGTACTCATCCCGTTTACACATCATTTTTAAGTAAATGCAAAAGCTTGAAACAGTTTATGAAGCCCTCAAGAATCCTGGAGTTTCTGTAAATGAACTAACCCACCTAGCCAATGGCAACAAGCAGAAAGGCACAAGGATTGTCTGTGTCCTCTTGCACTCCCATTACTTCTAGAAAAAGGTGGCCCGAGGGGCCAGGGGAATTAATGACTTAATGCCTACAAAGCTCTAGGAATAACTTGCTGCAGATAAGGTCTCATTATCGTTAATTGTTATTATTATTGTTATTATTGTTATTAACTCAACTCAAATGAAAAGCTGCCACAGCTTTGTTAACCACCTCAGGTCAGGGGTTTAATTAATACCTCCTCTGAATGCCAGAGGCCCCAGGCGACATGTTCCCGCCCCCACACCCAGGCTCCACCTCCTCTGAGCTCCGCCCACAGGGTTCTCTCCACCCCCAGTCTTCCTAGTCCTCACCTGAGCAGGTCCATCTTGCTTCGAGGCTGCCAACGGCTCCTGCTCCCATCCCACCCCAGCCCCGAACACCCTCTTGCCCCTTGACTGCTCCTCCCCATAATCTCACATACCTCCTTGGACCTTGCTGTCCCTTTCCTGCAGTTCCCTAGCCCCCTAACACACTTCTTTTGGCACCCAAACAGTTCTCAAGAGCCAAAATTTTGGGGAGTTATGAAAGTTAGGAGAGGGTGCCCTGACCCCCTTCCCCCTACACTCACCCCTCAACTTCCCCCTTGCAGCCCGCGCTTCCCGCACTACATCCAGGGTCTCCCATCCCACCTCCCTGAGAACCTCGGGATTGTTCCTCAGGTGGTGAGGCCGGTTGGGTGGGTTAGCTGGTTTAGGGTTACGGAGTTTGGCACTAACTCACAGCCCAGCACAGCTGCCTTCTTTAATTAATTAATTTCAATTTTTAAAAAAACCATCATTTCAATTGGCCCTCGGTGCATGCCTCTGGGGCATATGTCACATCAATTACAGACAACAATTAAGCATGCTGCCTAAAAGAATCTGCGAGCCTCTTTAAAGACTCAAACACAATTGGGACCCAACTGACTTAGATCACTCTGCTGGAGACAGACCCTGAGGCAGAAGCCCCAGGGGCGGTATTGGGCTGCTATAGTTCGGGATCAGAGGGTGTTCTGCGGGGGTTCCTGCCCTCAGCTGCCCACATTCCCTAACGCCAGGGTCCTCTCTGCCTTTGCTTAGATACACGGAAGCTAAGCTGTTGCAGGTGGGGCAGGGGCCTCGCTTCTCTGGAATGGTACCAATGTCCCTCAAATTCCCAACCCACCGCCGTGCTGTCCTAACTGGCTGTCTTGCATGTATAAAGATGGATCTCAGGCCCTCTACCAATAGGATGGGCACTGAGTTGATCTGTCCTTTTCCGGTCCGTAGAGATGGTAGAGGCAGAGCGGATGGAAGCTATTGCAACGGTTTGCTTTAAGAAAAGGGTTGAAGATGTCTCTTAAGGACAGAGGAGATTTCATAATGATGGTTCTTGATAACCGCCCTTGTGTGACACTTGGTAGATGTTCCGGGAACGTTGGCACAATGTTGAAGACAAGGAGCCCAACGAGCGTGCAGGACAACTAGTGTTTTTCCGTGTGCAAAGCAAGGAGGCAGAGACGGGACTGGCTGAAGACCTTAGCCTCATTCACATGGCCCTCACTACTAATAGATCAAAAAAAAATTAGTCGATCAGGTAAACATGGCTTTCCTTATCTATTTAACTCATTTATTTATTGGCATATATGAATTGACTGTGAATCACTTTGTCCTTTTGTGTTTGTCAGAATTGTGGCAGTCCATGTAAGTCCAAACTTCCAGAGAGCAGAGACCACATCTGCTTAATTTGCTTTGTATGGTATCCAGCAAAGGGCTGCGGCACAGTGTCACAAAGTCCGGACAAAAGCCAGACTGCGTTCTTATTTGTTGTTTTAAAAAAAAAGGGGGGGGCAGCGGGGGGAGGGGAGCCTGGGTGGCTCAGTTGGTTGGGTGTCTGCCTTTGGCTCTGGTCATGATCCCGGGGTCCTGGGATCGATCCTCACATCGGGATCGATCTGCTTCTCCCTCTGCCTGCCGCTCCCCCTGCTTGTGTGTGCTCTCTCTCTCTCTCTGACAAACAAATAAATAAATAAAATCTTATAAATATCTATATATTTAAAAAATAATTATAAAATGCATTCTGATGTACAGAGACCATAGCTGCAGGGGGCTGTGAGCCCAATGATGGCCCCAGGCCATGTTGCAGCTGAAACCCAGCTTTGCTCCGAGGGACACTGGAACAGGTGTGGTGGGAGGTGAGGGGCCACAGAGTGCAAGTGCCCTTGGCCCACATCCCTTTAAGATTGGACATAAACATACATACACACTGCATGAGGGCACATATGCGTGCCAGCCCTATGGCAGAAAAGCCAACAGTCCAGCTTTCTGAAAGACCTCTGAACACCGTCACTTAGAGAAAAAGTGAATAAAACAGGAGAGTCCAGGCCAGCTTTACCCATTCTGTAAAGGGGGCAGCTTCTTGAAGGAAGGGTTCCTGTAGACAGGAACTGGGTAGTGATTCTTAGCAAAGGAATGGCATTGTAAGATATTAGTGAACCATGTCAACTTTCTAGAATAGAATCCTAGGTATCAGATCTGGAAGACTCTAAGAACCGGATAATCCCAGTCTTTTTACAAAGTCTCAAAGGTAAAGGGATTGAGCAAAGGTTGCAGCACCACAAGTGAAAACCTGAGCCCATGACCAGGGCCCCGGCCCCAAGTCTGCTGTGCTGGGACCAGGTTATATTAATGAGGGGACAGGGAGCCACAGCCACCGCCCCTATTTAAGTAGAGGTGGTAAGAACTATCAGTAACTGCGGGTACATTCCTGGAAGCTTGGGGAGTGAGGAAATGCAGTGAACTGGGAGCTCGCATGAGGCTGTTCAAGAACCAGATATGTCTGCTGCTGTTTAAGTGAAGTCTTTGAAGGTTTTCAGAACTGTCAAAGTGTGCAGACCTTTTTATACTAAAACTATTTATTTATTGTTTGAGTGTAGTTGACAAACAATGTTACATTAGTTTCGGTGTACAACATGGCCATTCAGCCTCTCTCTACCTTATGCTGCGCTCACCACGAGTGTAGCTGTCACCTGTCACCATACAATCCTATCACAACATCATTGACTAGATTCCCTCTGCTGTGCCTTTTAGTCCTGTGACTTACTCATTCCATCACTGGGAGCCTGTACCTCCCGCTTCCCTCTCCCCATTGTGTCCATCCCCACGTTTTTTCCCCTCTGGCAACCATCAGTTTGTTCTCTGCATTTGTAGGTCCGATTCTGTTTTTTTGTTTGTGTGTTTATTCATTTGTTCTAACTGATATCGTATGGTATTTGTCTTTCTCTGACTTTGTTCACTTAGCATAATACCCTCTAGGTCCTTCCTTGTTGTTATAAATGGCAAGATCTCAATCTTTTTGATGGCTGAGTAATATTCCTCTGTGTGTGTGTGTGTGTGTGTGTGTGTGTGTGTACTAAACCTTTTTTTTTTTTTTAATGGCTTCTATGGGGCGCCTGGATGGCTCAGTCAGTTAAGTGGCTGCCTTTGGCTCAGGTCATGATCACGAGGTTCCTGGATTGAGCCCCGTGCTAGGCTCCTTGCTCAATGAGGAGTCTGCTTCTCCCTCTCTCTCTGCCACTCCCCCTGGCTCATGCTCTGTCCCTCTCTCTCTCTCTGTCAAACAAATAAATAAAATCGTTTTAAGAAAATGGGGGCGCCTGGGTGGCACAGCGGTTGAGCGTCTGCCTTCAGCTCAGGGCATGATCCCTGCGTTATGGGATCGAGCCCCACATCAGGCTCCTCCCTGTGAGCCTGCTTCTTCCTCTCCCACTCCCCCTGCTTGTGTTCCCTCTCTCACTGGCTGTCTCTATCTCTGTTGAATAAATAAATAAAATCTTTAAAAAAAAAAAAGAAAGAAAGAAAGAAAGAAAATGGCTTCTACTGGGTTTTGTCCACTCCCTTAATGAAGAAGTTAGTGAAGAACTATCCAAGGCCAGGAAACAAGGATGACAGAAGCCCGATCTTCCAGTAAGACCAGATGTGGGTGCTAAATGGTGCTTGCATTGAGTTTCAGCTGTAATGCCAGCAGTCGAAGAAGAGGGGCCTGGGCTTAGCAGTCTGGCTAAGAGCAGATGTCCTCCTCTTTTGACATGTCGAGAGGGGACATTGGTCACTTCTGTGAGTCACTACCCACAGAAGGAGGGTAAATACATGAAAGGGAAGAGTTAAGAGAAAGCAGAGCAACTGGGATCTTCTTGCTAGCCCTGCGGCTCAAGTCCTTCCAAAGTACTGGTCCCCAAGGCTTCAGACACACAGGGGCAAGTGCTAGGATCCTGGAGAGAAGAAAAGGGGGAAAACACATGAAAGAAAGGAGATGCAGATGTAAAAGTGAATATTAAAATTATTCCCAATCACATGCCAAGGCTACCTGTTTTTACCCACAGGAATAAGTAGCAGCCTTTCAGAGTCAAACCCTCCATTGTTTTCTGGGTTGAATGATCGACTGGGCCATTAAACATTCCTTGGCCCAAATTTCCTTCATTGGGAATAATACCTGTCCTGCCTGCCTCACAGGGTTGTTGGAAGATCTCATGAGATAAGGGACATAACCTCCCTGCAGAAACCATAAAGCACTCCTCCAGTGGAAGGTAATACGATGACTATTCTAAGTACTAGGAGCCCTTCAGAGAGCTGGCCTATGGGTGGAGGGTCATAGACACTTGGAAGGCTACCTGCTTCTTTAGCCATCGCTCTGCACACCAGTCTTCCAAGCTGGATTGCCCTGACAGGCAGAGTAGGGAATGGATTAAATGTCCTAGAAGGGCCAAACTAGACGTCTCAGTCAGATGTTCTGGGCTCACCAGCCCCCGTGGAGGCCAAGTTCTTTCTTATATTAAATTTAAGTGTTTTTTATTCTATTTTATTTTATTTTATTTTATTCTATTTTATTCTATTTTATTCTATTTTATTTTATTTATTTAAAGTAATCTCTACACCCAAGGTGGGCTCAAACTTACAACCCTGAGATCGAGAGTCCCATGCTCCACCAACTGGGCCAGCCCGGTGCCCCTAAGTCTTACCTTTTCTTACTTGTGCATTCTTATTTCCTCCTGCTCTGCCTGAAGATTTTCTCTCTACCTGCTGAATTATGATGTCATCTTAGTGTTTATCCACTGAAGACACTCACTACTGAGGAACACAACCCAAAGGTGCCAAATTACACTCCCTGGAGTGCGGAGTCCAAGTATAATAAAGACCAAGCATCTGTTTTCGGAAGGGGCCAAGGACAGAGCTAGCCCTGGAACCCTTTTGTGTATCAAGTTTCAATCTCTTCCCTAACCCTATCCCAGATTGAGGTCATTTTACTTGTTATAGGGATTTTTTTTTTCGGGGGGAGGGTGGAAGGGGTGGCTATTTTGGAGAGAAGTAGTTGCATCCATATTGAAAAATGTGTAAGGTAGGTCTTAATGTAAAGACATTTGTTTAGTGTGTTTTTCATAATGGAAGGAGAATGAGGAGCTCCAATGGAGATAAGATTTGGGAAACATCAGGGAAGTTTGGGTGATGGTGGGAAAGGGTCATCCTGACCCTCCAAGTTGCTGTCTTTGGGCCTCTCCTCCCTAGGCCTTCACCTTGCCTGCCTCACTTCCCCTGTCTGTACGCCAAGCACTCGCAATTACAGACACCCTCTCTTGGCTCGGAACACGGATAAATGCTACCTTGTTAGCTAATAGTACCATTAATTATATTAATGATTAATAGCTAATTAGTCATAATGCTGTAATACTTGCAATGGAGGCTTCCTTTCTTGCAGTAGTTCAATGTCTCAAGCACACACACATCCCCTTCCCTGTTCCTGGCCACAGAACAAACGCGGCTCTAAATTTGTTTTTCTGACCATTCTGGCAATCTCTAAATTTCTCCAGGTTTTATTAGCTGTCCCATTTATCTGGTGAATGACCACGACTGCTTATATTTTGCCTCCTTTATTTCTGTCTTCTGTCACTGACCTTACCCTCCAGGAACAGAGGCCAGCCAAGATTTTTAAAAATTTTTATTTCATAAGTCAAAGGCTCCTTTACTTCTAAATCTCACTTGGGCCCACTTTCCTACTTCGGCCCCCCTTCTTCACTTTACCTTTCCTCAATCCCAACCCGCCCCTACTTCGGGGAGGCTCACACCCTCCGCCCCAAGCTCCCTCCCACTCTGCGTTTTGGCTTCCTTTCAGCAACCACGCCCCCAGACCCACGGAGGGCGGTGCGCACGCGCAGTACACGCCTTTACCTGGGCGCTCGGCAGTGGGCGGAGTGGGGGAGGGCGGGGGTGGAGCGGGAGTCGGCGGTTATCTGGGCGGCGGGGCGCTCACATTGTGGCAGCGGGGAGAAAAGGTGCGCCAGCGCCGGCCCGAGGGGCTGCGCATGCGCGCCGCCGCGCCCAGCGGCCGGGATGCCAGGGGGGCGGGCGGAGGGAGGTGTCGGCTCCCCGTTGGGCGGGGGGGGGGGACGGGCGAGGGACGGGGCCGCGGGCGCGCGCGCGCTCTCGCCGCCGCTCGCCCTCCCTCCCTGCCCCCGGCTCCGCACACACAACCACACACGCACACCCCCTCCCCTGCCTCCCTCCCCGCGCGCCGCCCGCCCCGCCGGCCCCGCTCGCCCTCGCGCGCTCGGAAGGGAGTCGCGAGACGTCGGAGCGGCGGCCACGTAGCTCTGCGGCGGCGGCGGCGGCGGCGGCCGAGGCCGGGTCTGCGGAGCGGCCCTGAGGACAGACGTTGGGCTGGGGGGAGGGGCCGGCCCGGCCGGCGGTTGTTACTCGAGCGCCGCGGCTACAGGCCCCCCGCCGCAGGGATGGACCGCCGAGGCGGCGGTCGGGGCGGCGGAGGCGGAGGCGGCCGGCCAGGGTGAGTAGGGGCCCCTGCCCCCCACGCACACGCCACAGTCGCGGCTGCGCCCCTTGCAGCAGCCCTTCCTCTCCGCCGCCCGCCGGGCCGGCCGGGGCTCGGGTGCCGGGTTAACCCTTCGCCGAGGCAGCTGCGTGCACTAGGCCGGAGCAGCCCCCATCCGGCGGGGAGGCCCGGGGCGCTGCGCTCCTCTGGCCGCGAGCTCGGGCCGGGGGCGCCCGCTTCTGCTCCTTCGCCCCCTCGCTCCCGGACCCGCGCCGGGCTCCAGTTTTGCAGAGAGCCCGCTCGCCCCGAGGCCCGAGGGGAGGCTGGGGTTGCCTGGGTTAGCGGGCCGAGGGAGGTTTGCACCGGTCCTCCTGCGAGCATTCCCCTGCCCTGCAGCTGGTGGCTTGCACCCATTGCCTCCCCGGCCCTGCGGTTGCGCCCAAACCTCCAACCCCTGGGAGTATTGTGCCGCCCGAGATAAAATGCATCCAGTGTACACCCGCCCACCACTCACCCCAGAGGGTTATGCAGACCTTTCTCCACCCCCACCTCCTCCTCCCCTCCAATCAGGCTCTACTTAAGATTCTTAGATGGGAGACACTAAAGGTAGTGACACCCCCGTTACATCTGCACATAACATGTTCATTGTCGAGGGATGTCTCCTGTAGAAATGGTAAATGCCCCTGCCTCACCCTCGAAGTCTGTCTTCACGATTCGAGATCCCATATGCTCTTCTTTGAAAAGGGCAGTCTTTGATCACATTTAGTACATCCCTCCCCCACAACACATACACACACACACACACACACACACACTTCCTGATTGCCAGAGCAGCCCCTGTCATTGCGGATCCATTGTCAGGAATGGCTTGTGCCAATCAAAGGAATGTGCTTTTGCTTTTGGAGAAGGGTTCTTTCCACAACCACGTTCTCAGGATGTTCCTGCGTGAGTCTTTGATTGTCCCCACGTTCAAGCATCGTTATCACAGTGTTTTCCTGATCTGCATCTCCCGTTGTACCCTCAGTAATACCTGGGTGATGCTTTTTTCTTCAGTTGATTAGATACATGTGCGTGGGCATTTCATTATTTTGTTTTAATATTTAAGGTCGATCGTCAAGGCATAGTGAATAAATAGGGTCATGTTTTGGGAAGAATGTGTATTTTTTTTTTCCAGAGATGGCCAGGCCTGTATTGTTCTGGGAATGGCAACTTGCACATGCTTTGTTGACAACATGTGTATGCTTAAGGAATGAAGAACTGCTGTGGCTGGCATGTGTGCGCGTGCGGAAGGCAGGGGATGTTCCCGCCTGGGGCTGATTTGAGAGTGGTCCGCTGCAGTGATGGTCAGGACTGGCAAGCAGGTTGGTTGCCTGTGTCAGGACCGTGCACATGTACTCAGATAGATACTGCCTTTAATACAATTTTGTTTAAAATGTTCACCTCTGCGTTTTAGTGATTCTGGGAATGTCTGCTTCAGTGGTTCTTAACCTTTCTTTGGGATCATGGAAGCTTTTAGGGTCCTCTTCTTAGTGAAAGAGACTCTTAATTTTTGTATGCAATTGAAGCTAGTCCTGGGACGGTCAGGTTGAGATCTATATTATGCAAAAGTGAAAGGAACTTGAGTTTTGTGTTTGGTTTTGTTTTCTTAAGAATTGGCATTACAGTACTTTGGTCCTGAGCAGTAAGCAACAAAGTAGATCATGTATGTATCCTCCTGTTTTGTTCTTTGATTACAGTGGGTTAGGTGTTTGTAAGGTATCATTTCCTGTCTTCCTGTAAAAATGAGATGTATGTGAGAATTTCAGAAAAAGTTAAAACTGGAGTCAAAATAATTTGTCTGAATTTGACCAGCTGATGATGTCTGTTTCTTGCACTGTTTTCTAAACCTAGCAGATTTCCACAGCAGAGTCAGTGGTCTGTTTCGTGATGCCTATCCGTGATGTGTTGATGGAGGTTGATTTGATTTCTTAAAAAGACGGCTTTAGCATTCCCATAGTAGAGCACCTGCTGTGTGCAGATTTTTTCAACTTTATTAAATATGATTTCTTTTTTTTTTTTAAGATTTTATTTATTTATTCGACAGCAATAGAGACAGCCAGCGAGAGAGGGAACACAAGCAGGGGGAGTGGGAGAGGAAGAAGCAGGCTCATATAGCAGAGGAGCCTGATGCGGGGCTCGATCCCATAACGCCGGGATCACGCCCTGAGCCGAAGGCAGACGCTTAACCACTGTGCCACCCAGGCACCCCTTAAATATGATTTCTTGTCTTTATTCAGGGCGACATTGTCATCAGAATCATCCGTTTTAAAGTTTTGTTTTAATGGAAGGATCTTAATTGCAGTTAGGGAATTCAGTCTCCGTGTTTAGAATTTAGAACAAGGGATGAACGTTGCACTATTCTATCAACAAGCAGGGGGATAAATATCGGCTATTCTTGTTTAAATCACTCTGCATCCAGCTTTTTGCCTCTTGATTATATTTCAACCAAGGGAGATTTATTCTACTTGTGATATTGTTGTGATGGGCAGTGACATTCAAGAAACATAGCCCCCAGCTCTCCAGGAGCTCACAATTCTGACAATATTTTTTACTTAAGGAATCCTTTGAGACCTTTTTGTTTGTTTGTTTGTTTGTTTGTTTGGACATCTTTGGGGTTCTGAAAGGCTAAGCAATTGGTGGTATTAACGTATTTTTTGGAAGGCAAGGGGGCCTTGGAATCTCACACGGAACCTGTCCCACACACCTGAAGACCAGCATTTATTCTAATAATTATGCCGCGTGCCCTGTGAAGTTCGAAAGCATGCTGAGATGGCAAATATTGCATTTTTTATTATCTAATAAACATGCTTGAAGTGGCTTGTATTACAGGTTATATTTTTTGTTCATGTCATGCCTGGAGCTTTACTGTCGGAAATTATTTGCCTATCCTAAACCTAAACCATTTCAAAGTTGCAAGTATGTTACTTTGTCAGCGTGGTACGGTGGCAGATCACTAAAATCTCAGGGGACAGTGTGCTTCCTTGATTTAATATCGCAGAACCTCTTCGAACCAGTCACTTACCTAGTTAAACACCCACACGCCACAGAGCAGCTGATCACATAACCCGTATGGCTGTGAGAACAGCATTCTGCCAGGCAGACTCAGAGCCTGGGAGCCGGAAAACAATCGCACGGCAGCGGAACACGGAGTAATAGTGCCTGCAGCTCCCTCGTTAATACAAACAGCTTGCTTGAGTTTCTTCAGCACTGTTCCTCAGACACCCTTCCCTTAGGACGGTTCAGATCAGCGGCTCCTACTCAGGGGAAACAGCACCTACTTTCTGCGACTGTGGCCTCAAGATCTGATTCGTGCCGCCCAGAGCTGTTTCCATTTCTGCTCAAAGTATGGGAAGTAATCTTGTAGTGTGGTAAGAAAATACTTTTCAAGTCTGTCGAAAAAAGTTGATTAGTAATGCTACTGATGTGATTTTGTTTTTGAATGTCTGCAAAAGTAAACCATGAAAGTGAACTGTTAAAAGAAAAAAAAAATCACCCTTTCCTCAAGGGTTTTAGATAATTTCACCCAAAAAATGTGCCTATACTCTTGAGTTTCATTTCCCTTGTTGTAAAAAGTCGGTTAAGAGACAGCCAACAACAACAACAACAAAAACCCCTGTGAATTCTCTTCTATTTTGAACCGTAGCCTTTGGAACTAGTTATTCTCAAGGAGGTGACTGCATTTCCTTGCGGGGAACTCTTGGATCTTGTGCTCCCGTTTTAGGTAGGATAGTCTCCTTGGCCTGTTGTCACATTTCTGACCGTTAGCGCTTGAATTTACTTTGATAGAGGGAAACTGTGTTGCCGTTAGTGCATTTAGCTGAAGGAAGATCAGGGAGGTGGTCCCTTGGAGCCTGGCCGAACAAGATTGGAATCCGCTCCCCCCAGTTACTGGCTTTAGGGCGTTGGGCAAATCACCTTGACCTCTCTGGCCTCACTTACCTCAACAGTAGAATGGGATTTGTTTTAAGGATTAGAGATAACATAGCAAGCTGCTGGCACAGTGCCTGGCACATGTCCGTTTTCAGGACTCAGTAAGTGGTAGGACACGGCTGATGTGGGAAAGAGAGATCCTTCTGGCTGATGGGAGGGCTGGTGCTGTGATCTGCATACTTTCATTTGTGCAGATTTGGGATGAAAAAAAATTGCAAATATTTGTCTTGGAGCATACCTAAGTCTTGCAGGTGCAGCGTGCTTATTGGAACTTTGGTTTGTTGCGCTACGGCTGGCTGAACGTGGTGGAGACAGTAACACTTAGCTCCGGATTCTGCAGTGCTACCCACAGGCTGTGCTTGTTTCAAGCCTATTCAAAGCTTGTGTGGTGAAAGGGGTGTTTTAGGACATTGACGTGTCTCAATGAGTTCTGTGTCCAGAGTTGAATCACGTGCGAAGCCTTGTGTAAATTTTCAGGGTTAATGAACGCCATAAAGTGCTTGGTAGAATCAGTGAAGACCTCAGATGCTTATTTTAGTTAATCTGTTTGTTTATATAGAAGTTATGTTTGATTTGAAAAAACTCTTATGAACGTTTTCTCCTAAAGAATTCCCATTGCTCATCTGAGGTGGGGTTTTTTTGTTTGTTTGTTTTTAAGATTTTATTTATTTATTTGACAGAGACAGCAAGAGAGGGAACACAAGCAAGGGGAGTGTGAGAGGGAGAAGCAGGCTTCCCGCTGAGCAGGGGGAACCCCATGCGGGGCTCGATCCCAGGACTCTGGGATCATGACCTGAGCCAAAGGCAGACGCTTAACCCAGGCGCCCCTGCTCATCTGAGGTCTTGAGTTATTAGGGTTATAAGTTTGAGTGACTAAGGCATTTTTGGTTTGGTGGGTGAAGGAAAGAAAAGTAAGGTCCCCTTACCTGTCAAATTTTATCAACTCTCCACATTAGGCCTGTACCTACAAATTGTGTGTGTGTGTATCCCTAGCCTTGTTTTAAGGCAATTTTATGGTAAAATATGACTATTTTTTTTCCTCTTTAAAACATAGTTTAAGAGATTGATTCCTTTGGAAAGTAGATTCAAGGGCATGGATACAGTTTTATTCAGTGCAGAGAGCTTTTAAAATAGAATTTCTTGGCTTCTGTAGAATTAAATTATTCTGTCATTTTTGCAGGATATCATTGTGATAAGTCTGTGAACCCACAAGAGTTACCTAGAGACTTTTCAGATAAGGTAGGCACATCAGTAATGCATTAGGATTTACCTCAAGGGACTCTGCTAATCCTTATTTTCTTTATTATGGAGCCACCTAGGGCTTTCCCATCAATGGAATCAGTCACTAGTATTGGATTGCTGATAAAGAGGGATTGGCAACTAATGGTCTTAGACTTGCCTTAGATTTTGCAGAACACTTGAAAAAATTTAATCTCAGCCAAATGTATAATAATAATAAGAGCACGTACGCTATGTGAGCCCGGACTGACTAAACAAATAAAATTTAGATGATTGAGTTACATATTTTTTTTCCTCAACTGTAATACATTTTGCTAAGTAAACTTTTTCTGGGGAGGAGGGTGCTTTTTTTTTTTTTTTTTTTTTTAACTATCATTTTTTCTGGTTTACTAGAGTCAAATGGCCTAGCAGAGATCTAGTTGCTTCTGTCAGTTTCTTGCTAAACCAATCAGTGTGTGGTGAGAAGGGATTGTTGGAAGAGAACAGAAATAGAAATGATCCAGAGTATGGCTCCAGAGCCTGATTTCTTGATCTTGCTGGGCATGTGGCACCAGACGGTCCTTACTCTTAGCTGGACTGCACAAAGATATACAGTGTTTATCTTTCATGCTAGTGAAGAATAGAGCCTTTAACCGCTTTGGAATTGAGACTTTTCAGCTTTGGAATTGTGATTCAGTTTTGGAGATTCAATGGAATAAAACTTCTTAATTACACTGTGTGGCCTACAAAATGAGATTTATAACTAGGCCCTTATGAATTGTTTTCATCCTTTCCTGTGTACCCTTTGAATGTATCTAAAGTAATGCCTGTGGCCTGTGAACATAGAAACACATGGTGAAGTGTTGGTTTTTTGTTTGTTCGTTTGTTTTTGAGGGGATGAGGAGAGTGTGTGTGATCTTAGTTGTATAGGTGAATCTGTGTTTTTTCCCCCAATTCCTGTTAAGACTGTGACCTTGATGCTCCGGGACTTTTCCTGTATTAATATACTATTAGAACTGGCATTTGAAGTTACCTCGCCTGAAAGATCCTCTTTGTAGAGAGCCCTACAGTTTTCTTTCTAGCATACAGATTCGTCTAAATAAACTCAACAGAGGTTTGGAAAAAACCTGAATGTCTGTCAGTATAGAATTGGTAAATAAATTAGGGTATATTCATGCAGTAGAATAAATTTTATAGCTGCAAAAAAGAATGAGGAAACTCTTTATGTATTGCTGTGGAAAAATCTCTAAGCTGTATGTAAGTGGAATACAGTATGTACTTATATGTGTATGGTGTCCTTAGCTCAAAATTATGTTTATAAAATTCAGTCGTTTTCATGTGTAACAATAATTAGTTTTGCTCATACACTATTCAGTTGTATGCATATGTTATAATTTACTTGTCCATTCTACTACTGATGGACATTTGGATTATTTCTGGTTTTGGCTATCATGAGTAATGATGCTCTATTCACTGTATTTTCTTCTGTACTTAAAACTTTTGATCCATGTGAATGTATACCCACTAAATAATTTTTGCGTTTAAAAAATATGCCTAAACTTATCCATAAGAAAATTATAATGTCCAATTTCAAATTAAATATTGAAATATTTAGTGGGGCAAAATAATTTCAGCCCCCCCTTTTTCTTTTAAGATTTTATTTATTCATTTAACAGAGAGAGAGACAGCCAGTGAGAGAGGGAACACAAGCAGGGCGAGTGAGAGAAGAAGAAGCAGACTCCTAGTAGAGCAGGGAGCCCCATGCGGGGCTTGATCCCAGTACTCTGGGATCATGCCCTGAACCAAAGACAGATGCTTAACTACTGAGCCACCCAGGCACTCCCCCCTCTTTTTTTTAAGTACATTCTCAAAGACCTAGCTCAGATTTTTACAATATTAAGAGAATCCCAAAGTCAACCTGAGAGCAAACCCTATATACTTTTATCCTTAAAGAGGGGTAAAATGTGACAGAATAAGTTTTAAAAATAGTTACATCTCTTGAAAGATTTATCTTTGTAACTGCTAAATATTTCTTTCATTGTCTCATTTCATAATAATGAAATAATAATCCTTCTTACATTGCTAATTATTAAAAATGTTTACTTAATATTTTTATAACTCTGGTATATTTAAACTTTTTGGAAACCAAAGGTTTTAAACAAATAGCAGCAGGAGAAACTTACTCAAATATAGTTAACCTGGTTTGGAATATTGTGAAGTGCAGTGGGCCTGCCACCCAGCCGGACAGGGGGAGGTGCTCGTGCGGGTCCAGGTACTGTAGTCACTGCTGGGGCGCCATCGTTTCTATTGAAAAGTGCATTTGGTCACATTTTTTGGCTGTAATTGCACTATTGTCATTTTCTCCCTCTTATTGCCCAAACATGGAAATTATGATTAAAATACAAACCTGTAAAGCAGTGGTTCTCAACCAAGGGCAATTTTGCCTCCAGGAGACGTTGGGCAATGTCTGGAGATTATCTTTGATTGACACAAGCAGGGCCTGGGGGGTGCTACTGGCATCCAGTGGTCAGAGACCAGGACAGCCCCTCACAACAGAGAATGATCTGGTCTAAAACGTCAGCTGTGCTGAGGTTGAGAAACACTGCTCTACAGCAGCTAGCTAAGCCGATGCTATGAGGCAGGCAGCAATTTCTAGCACTGACTTTGTTAGAGTTAGCACTGGAAAGTCATATTTAGTTTATCTAGTCTAGGGAAGAAATAGCTAGGAAATTGTCTAAATTGTAATAAGGTTTTAAGTATGAAAACTGATTTTAGTATAAGTTTTAGTGGACAAGTCATCTTTAATTTTTATTACGTAAACTCTACCCCCAGCGTGGGGCTCGAACTCATGACCCCAGGTCTTAAGAATCGCATGCTCTACTGACTGAGCCAGCCAGGCACTCCTAGTCATCTTTTTTAAAAATAGGCTATTTAGAGTCTCCTAGTGGGTAAAACCAGATTATTTCAGAAGATAGTTCTTATCTACAAGACTATTCACAAAAAGAAAAAGTCTTTATATAATGTTACACAGTGTGAAGACTTTTTTTAAAAAAAGCAGATACATTTTAACTTTTATGATCCTAAGGTGTATCTTGTTCTCTAAAAGAAAATATTTGGTTGTTTGACATAACATATATTTAAATCTTGTATAATGTGGGAAGTTAATATTGGCAAGTGACACAATGTTTAAATTAAATTTGGAAAATACATGCATAGTACAAACATTTTCTACTTTCAAATGGCTAGTTTCTTCTTGTCAGGTTATGGTAAAGAATGTATACACTTCTGGGGCGCCCAGGTGGCTCAGTCGGTTAAGGGACTGGCTCTTGGTTTCGGTTTAGGTCATAAGTCCGGGAGTCGGCTTGAGATTCATTCTTTCTCCCTCTGCCCCCCCCTTCCCCCCACTGCGCGCATGCGTGCGTGGTCTCTCAAATAAATACAGGAATAAATAAAATCGTAAAAAAAAAAAAAAGAATATACACTTCTGCATCAATTCCACCTTGTCGGGTATTATAACAATATCCAAAACACAGTTTGTTCCGCCTCCCAGTCTCTCTTCAACCTTTTCGTCAACTCAAATGGAAAGTTAGATCTTTTTTCTTTGAAGGTGACTTCTGTCTCTAAGGTCAGGTGCTGCAGTGAGCATTAAAAGACTTGTCCACAGAAGCCAAATATTGCAGAATTGGACAATTCTCAAGCCATTGAGATGAATGAAATTCAATCTATTGAATTTCCTATAGCCCTCTTTCTTCAGCCTTTTGACCGTGACCCCCAGTGAGAAGCCGCGCACGTGTGGTCACGTGTGTTCTCTCACATTCGTACCCCCGCCCACAACTGAAACGAAAACTTCATGAAACAGTACTTACCCTTACTGGTTGTGAGGCAGTCGGTGGTTTTTTTTATTCCATTTCATTTTTCAAAATTGGGGTGGGTCAGACAGTTTGAAAATCACCCTATGTGAACATCACCCTTTTGTGCTTAACAAAAATTATTTTCTTGAAGTAGATGCTGAGCAAATGCTTACTGGATTAAGTGGGGGTTGGGAGAGTGCTGAAGTTAAAAGCTATGCTTAGAGGTGTAAATTTGCAGTAGAAATCCAAGTAATGTGACATGAAGAAAATCATTGTATTTATGACCTTACTCCATGTAGAAAGGGAATTCTTAAAAGACCAAAAACGCTAGAAGGGTTGAGGTTGGATCCTCATTTTCCCTAGTGTTTTAAACTATGGTATTCCAGGAGGGTAGTACACCTACTGTTGCGTAGTACACACACACACACACACACACACACACACGCACACACTGTCTACCTGTTTATTAAGTTAGGTAGAACTGAGGGGATTAACGAATATGTGGAAAGATTTTTTTTAAACTCTGTAATATGACTTTCTTTAACACAGAGCCTGGTTTAGACAATAATTTGCTTCTGTAGGATGGTTACAGAATAAAAATCTGCCAAGGACTCAGTAGTGAGTGTTTACTTCTGTGTGAAAATCCAACTCCAGGGTTGGACTATTTCAGAGACTGCTCTATCAGAAAAGCACTCAGCAGAACCTGGTTCTCCAGAAGGATAAAACTTTAAAGTTGCTTGGTCGGCATTGTCTTTCATTTCTGTCCCCAGAGTTCTATATACTGTCTGTATTTTTGTTATTTATCAACCTTTACAAAGCCTTTGCCATTTAATCCTCATATAAGCCTTTGAGGTACTATATTATTATTACCCCATTTTACCAGCAGGGAAATTGAGACAAAGTGAGGTTATGTAACTTGCCAAGTTAAATACATTCTTTTCTTGGCAATGAGGTTTTATAAGAAAGGACCCATTCAATCATTTGATTTTACTTATTAAAAACTGAAGTTTAGGGGGCAGCTTAGTCTTACTTAAGCATCTGACTCTTGATTTTGGCTCAGGTCATGATCTCAGGGTTGTGAGATGGAGCCCCGTGTGGGGCTCTGACTCAGTGGGGGATCTGCTTGAGGATTCTCTCTCTCCCTCTGCCCCTTCCTCCCACTCACTTGCACACACGCACACTCTCTCAAATAAATCTTTAAAAAAATAAATAAAAACTAAAGTTTAAAAAAGAATTAAAAAATCCCTAAATATTTCTGGCTTTTAGAAACCAGAGACTAAGTCATTTGTTTTAATTTTTAAATTAACGTACAGTAAAATTGACATTTGGTGTGTACAATTCTGTGAATATCAGTACGTGTTATAGATTCATGTAACCACCACCACAGTCAGGATAGAGAACAGTTCCATCACCTGAAAAAGCTCGCTGCTGCAGCCTCTTTGCTTTTATACACTCCCCCACACGGTGTCCTTGGCAAGTGATGACCTGTTGCTCATCCCTATCCTTTTCTGGGGAATGTTCTGTAAATGGGATCATACCATACGTTACCTTTTGAAACTGACTTCTTTTGGCTTAATGCCTTTGAGATTCATCCTAGTTTTTGTGTATATCAGCAGTTCCTTTTTATTGCCAAGTAATATTCCATTATGTGGATGGATTACAGATTGTTTTTCCATTCACCCGTTGAAGGACGTTTGGATTGTTTCCATTTTTGGGCGATTATGAACAAAGCCTCCATAAATATTCACGGACAGGTTTCGGGGTGAATGCGAATTTTCGTTTCTGTAGAGTGAATCCCTGGGAACAGGATCGCTGGGTCACACTGTAGTATGTATGTCAGTCTGTTTTCCAGAGTCAGTGTGCTCTTTTGCATCCTCACCAAAAACATGAAAGTTCCAGTTGTTCTGGATCTTTGTCAGCAGCTGATGTTGTCGGTATTTTTTATTTTAGCTGTTCTAACAGGTGTATAGAAATAATTCCTTTTGAGCCTTATGACCAGAATCTGGGTGGTAGGCCCAGCTCTGCTGTCAACTAGCTAGACCTTAAAGGAACCCTTTACCTTTTCTGAGCCTCTTGTATCCTTGTCTCTCATAAAATAGGGAGTATTGAGTGTGCTGTAAGCTCTCCTGCAGTTCCCAAATTCATTGATAGGGAAAGAGAAATCCTTGGCAAGAGGACAGATTTGTGTTTGCTTTTGCACCAAAAGTCTATCGACCAATCTTCTGAGCTAAAGTAAAAACACTATAAGCAGCATACATATTTATAAATAGAACCCATATGAAACTACTCGATATTTATAACTATAGTTTGTCTTTGGGAGTGAAACGTAATATTGTGATGGTGTGTGTCACATCTAGAAGCAAAAATTACATAGCTAATGTTACTGTTAACATTGACAACCTATAATCTTTTGGCTAATGTCTGATGTTTTTATAATATAACTATTTCTTAGCTTTCTAGGGTTACAGTTTATAAAATTTAATCACAAATATTTTGCCATTTCCTGTCATGAATGAGGGATCACTTATTTTTTTAAAGATTGCATATTTAGGAACTTGACCTTAATGACTTTTTTGAGTGAGACAAATTGCTCCTATAGCGCATGAAAAAGAATAGCTTTATTATTTTTCTAAAAAATTATACGTGCTTATTTAAAACTATTTAAGGATTACAGAAAAATATAAAGAAATAAAGTATCTCCTTCCCCACCCTCACCCCATCCTGAGGAGTCTCTAGGTATGACTGTACATATGCTTACATGTAAGGACATGGTTTTTACATTAATGAGATGGCATGATCCTGCCCCTTAGTCTTTTTTTTTCCGACATGGACTTATTTCTGTGTTAATTAATATAAATCTATATCATAATCTGGATGGATACATAGTACTCCATTGTCTGTGTGTTCCCTTATTTAGGTTTCAGGGTTTTTGTTATAATGAATAATGCTACAGCGAATGCCTTTGTACACACATCACTTTATGCTTGTGGCATTATCTTCTAATGGTGAATTCTTAGGTGGCTGGGTCCAAAAGCATGCACACTTCACACTTAGAAGCATGGCACTGAACCCCTCTAAGGAAGGTTACACCGTACTTTGATAATCGGCTGTGCCAGGTCATGTCATAGATCAGTCAGGGTATCTTGGCATTAGCCAGTTTGGGATTCAAGCCACAAAACGTATGTACACATGTTCGCACATGGATCCTGCTGAAAAAAACCCAGCCCGTTTGCTGATTGATAGTCTTTACCAAGTAAACCTGAGAATGTTTAAAAACATCAAAGCTTAAAAAGACCAAGTCAGTTTAAAAAATCTCACTTTGGAGAAAAATAAACAGATAAAGCAACATGCTTTTTTAATTCAAAGAAAATCTTTTAATTAAAGTGATTATGGGGCGCCTGGGTGGCACAGCGGTTAAGCGTCTGCCTTCGGCTCAGGGCGTGATCCCAGCGCTATGGGATCAAGCCCCACATCAGGCTCCTCTGCTATGAGCCTGCTTCTTCCTCTCCCACTCCCCCTGCTTGTGTTCCCTCTCTCCCTGGCTGTCTCTATCTCTGTCGAATAAATAAAATAAAATCTTTTAAAAAAATAAAATAAAATAAATAAAGTGATTATAACTCAATTTGTGTTATCCCAATAAGTCTCTTTTTAGATTTTTTTAAAGATTTTATTTTTAAGTAATCTCTACACCCAAGGTGGGGCTTGAACTCAGAACCCCGAGATCAAGAGTTGTACGCTCCACCGACTAAGCCAGCCAGGTGCCCTTCTTTTTAAATTTTTTAAAATAAGTTTTTAATTTTGGAATAGCTTGAGGTTTACAGAAAAGTTGCAGAAAGAGTATTTGTATATCCCTCATCCAGTTCCCCTGATTGTTGAATTCTTACCTAACCATGTTAAAGTATTACATAAACTGAAGAAGCAACATTGGTATATTACTCTCAACTCCAGAGTTCATTCAGATTTCACTAGGTTTTCAACTAATATCCCTTTTCTATTTGGAGACATCCTAAATCAGGCTTTTATTTATTTTTTTTTTAATTTTTTTTTAAAGATTTTTTTATTTATTTATTCGACAGAGATAGAGACAGCCAGCGAGAGAGGGAACACAAGCAGGGGGAGTGGGAGAGGAAGAAGCAGGCTCATAGCGGAGGAGCCTGATGTGGGGCTCGATCCCATAACGCCGGGATCACGCCCTGAGCCGAAGGCAGACGCTTAACCGCTGTGCCACCCAGGCGCCCCCTAAATCAGGCTTTTAAACTCTATGCTTAAATGAGCTAGAATATCTGTTCATAGATTAATTTTAGTCATACACGGTATACACCATATATAATGTGTCTAGATCTCCACTTAGATAAGTTTGAGTTATCTTTAACATTAATACCTTGAAAGTTATCTTTTGGCATTTACAGACAGTTCTGCCCAAGGCCGTTTTAGATACGCTTGCAGATTTTTTTCCCCACCCCTCTGTGTTCCATATAAAAACAGGATCTGTAGTGTGGATGAGTGTAACTCTTGCACAGTGGTACCCCTTCCAATATAGTTACAAGTTGCTGTCTCCAGGAAAACATGGGACAAGCCATCTTTTGTTTACTAGGAAGTTAACTTGTCTGTTAATCAAGAGTGGCAGTCACCAGTCTACTATGCTGGTTGGCTCTGAGATAATTTAAGTATCAGGTGGCTCTTGAGAAAAAGGTGCTGGCCGTGAGGCAGAATACCATTCTAGAGAGGGAAGTACCGGGGTATCTTTCACTCACATTTGCTCATGCAAAGAATCCCTCCTGAGGCAAACCATGGCATCTAAACTCGTGATATTAATTTGAGTCATTCCTTGAAACTGTTTGGTTTATGGAAGAGGAGGAAGGAATTGGCAACATCAAGTAGATGTGGATTTTTTAAAATCAGTTTTCCTCCCAGAATAAGTGGAACTCTTGAGTCTTCCCTCCATTAACATGCCACATTTTTTTCTAAACAAAAAGAATCCTCTTAAGCATTCTAGGAAACAACGTGGTCAAGAAAAGCTTCAAGAAGAAGGTGCATTTGAGCTAGGTCTTGAAAGATGGCTAGGATTTTATAATCGAATGGCAGGGGAGCAATGTTTTAGGTAGAAGGAAAGAATGACATAGTCAAAGGTTTAGAGGTGGAAAAAAATCAAGGTGTGTTTGAGAAATAGCACGAGGATGTTAGATAGGAGAAGAGGGCTTTGGGAGCCAAGACTGAAAAAGTGGGGCTCCGATGGTGGAGGGCTTTTGGAATGCTCTGCTGAAGAGTTGTATTTTTATTCTAAGGCTTTAGAAACCAATAAAGGTTTCGTAGCTAGGGAGTTACATGTTCCAAATTCTTTAGGGAAATGTAGTTTAGAAGATCTCGGTGTAAAGTGGTTTAAAAGAGGGAGTCAGAGAAACTTATAATCTGTGTATGAGGTGATTAGGGCCTGAACTGGGAGGTTGTGTTAGCAATTGGAACAGGGAGGACAGGACAATTTGTAAACCCAGGACTTGTGGGTTCATTACACAGTGGGGTAAGGTAGAGGGAACAGCCAAAAATGAGCAGGAGGTTTGGGGCCTCAGTCAGAGACTATAGTTGATTCCTTTGGATCTTCATAGACTTGACCATAAAATAAAAACTTAAAATCAGTAACATCTGAGAACTGAGGGAAAATATGTAGCAGTCTTGTTTCAGAAGCAATAAAATATGTGGCTTAGAATTGAGGATACATGATAGTTGCTGACTTAGGATGGAGGGAGCAAACCAGGAAGGGAAGAAAGTGGGTTTTTATTTAACAGTGAGAGCTGTGGTTATCACCTGTGCTTACGTCCGATTTTTGTGCAGTGAAAGGCTTCAGCCCCTCTAGACAGTAACGCCAGCACCACAGCACTGAGTAAGAGAATCCTGGTCATCTCACGGTATGGCACATGGAGACGATCTGAAACGTTCGTCTGCTCGCACCGTGTGGCTGTAAACGTGTGTGTACTGTGTTTGCATAACAGTCTCGTAGGTGGACCTGTACGTACAGAGGCGGCAGAGCCCGCTGTGTAGTGTGTGGGCTAGAGAGCGCACAGAAAGCGGCTTGAGTGCAGTTCCTGCGGAAGCCTTGGCTGCGCACTTGCACAGTATAGATCTGCGTAGTTCCACGTATAGACAGAGTTCCGGGGTTGGTTTATTGTTCTGTCCTTGGAAAATTAAAAGCAAAATACAGTGGTGGCTACTGGAAGGTCGGATTCTAATCGTGACTGAGCTGTGACCTTCCTAGGCGAATTGTTTTACTTCTAATATGTGGAATTTTTCCTTTATGTTTGGTCATTATGTGTGAGCGTATTTGGGATCAAAGTTTTCTTAAATCAGAAATACACCATGTTGCCCACATTACAGTTGTTAGAGATATGAGTTTAAGTTGTATAAAATATACAGTAGTCCTAATATGAAGGGATTTTCACACCATATTTGACTTGCTCTCTAATTTCTTAGTCATACCAAAAAGTTAATTTAGATTTAATTGTGGTTGTTACAATATTTTTTTCTCCATTGTCAGGTTAGAGTCCTATTATGTTTCTAAATTATGATAGTGTTTTTGGTCTTTCAGAGGAGATAAGGCTGCTTTTGAAAAGGAAAAAAAAAACTTTTTTGCATTATAGAAATTCTCAAATATAAAAAAATAAAGAGAAAAGTGTGATAAACCTAATATGCCCATTTCCCATGGCCAGTCTTGTTTCATATATAGCCACCCTCACTGCACTCCCCTCTCCAATTACTTGGAAGCAATTCTAGGGGCTCCTGACTGGCTCAGTTGGTAGAGCATCTGACTCATGATCTCTGGGTTGTGAGTTCAAGCCTCATGTTGGGTGTAGAGATTACTTAAAAAAAAGTCTAGACATCATATCATATCATTTATAAGTACAAGAATTCTTTCTTTATAAGACAACTGCAATACCTTAAAAAAATTCTAGACATCATATCATTTATAAATATAAGAATTCTTTCTTTATAAGACAACTGCAATATCATTATTACACTAAAAAACTTCCTGGACATCATTAAGTATTCAGTCAGTGTCTGTATTTCCCAGTAATAACTCATTATTGTTTCTTCAGTTTGTTTTTTTGACAGACACAGGCTAGAATGTTGAATTAGGGTCCAAAGAAGAGTGATTAGTTAATATGTCTGTTAAGTCTATTTATTTATTTATTTATTTATTTATTTATTTATTTAGGGTCCAAAGAAGAGTGATTAGTTAATATGTCTGTTAAGTCTATTTATTTATTTATTTATTTATTTATTTATTTATTTATTTAGGGTCCAAAGAAGAGTGATTAGTTAATATGTCTGTTAAGTCTATCTATTTATTTATTTATTTATTTATTTATTTATTTATTAAGCTTTATTTATTTATTTGACAGAGACAGCCAGCAAGAGAGGGAACACAAGCAGGGGGAGTGGGAGAGGAAGAAGCAGGCCCCCAGCAGAGGAGCCTGATGTGGGGCTCGATCCCAGAACGCTGGGATCACGCCCTGAGCCGAAGGCAGACGCTTAACGACTGCACCACCCAGGCGCCCCTGTTAAGTCTCTTTAATCTGTAGGTGCTCCTTCCTTTCTTCTCTTTTTTTTTTCTTGCAGTTTTAGTTGAAGAATCCGGATCATTTGTTGTATCATTTCTCATAGTCTGGATTTTGCTGATTGCATCCATGTGGTGTCATTTAACATGTTCCTCAGTCCCTTCTATTTTTTATAAATTGGTTTTTAGATCTACAAGCTTGATCAGATTGAGGTTCCGTTTTTCTCGTGGGTGTGGGGCAAGACTATTTAATAGGTGCTGGCATACAAGTCTACCTGGAGACATAGAGTGTTTGTGGTTTCTTTTTTGGTACTGTTAATCAGCCAGTGGTGATCTTTGCCTACTCATTAGGGGTTGCAAAATGATATCAAATCCTATAATTTCTTCTTCAGCTATTAGCTGGAATACCTCTATAAAAAGAAATTTTCCCTCAGCAAGTATTTAGTTTCTTTAAGGTTTAGATCTGATAGGAATGGCAGACTCAACGCTTGATTCTTGCCCTTTACTTACCAGTTTTCAAAGGAATGAGTTCTCTTAGCGTCCTCTAAAGATGACCAAAGGATTTAAGTATATTTGATGTGTTTCAGTCCATTTGTTATTCCTTATTGATACTCAGTTGTTCTTTGTCCATTAGGAGTTTGTTAGGCTGGCTCCTAAGTCTTTTTAAATGTTCAATATCACAGAGTTGCATTTTATATTATTTTATTTTATTATTTATTTTTTTAAGTAGTCTCCATGCCCAGTGTGGAGCCCAATATGAGACTTGAACTCACCACCCTGAGATCAAGACCTAAGCTGAAATTAAGAGTCAGACGCTCAACCGCTCAACCGACTGAACCACCCAGGCACCCTTGAGTCTTTTGAAACAGCCCTCGTAATCTTTGAAAGCTTCCTTGCTTTCCATTATGACAAGATGTTCCAGATTCATCTTATACATGTTCTGTCCTCTTTCCTTTTAATAGGAAATATCTGAAAACCACAATATGTTCTCAGTACTGAGCTAAACGCAGGTTAGAATGTTGAAGTAGTATTTTGAAAAGAACTACCTGCCCTCAGGGGTTCATAGTCCTTAAAGTTTTTGGTTTTTTATTGATCTGATTCATTTGTATACATTTTTTGATGTGATAAAATCAGTTTTTGATTTCTTCTTACTCGATTATAGCCAATCTCTGATTTCATTATGTAACAAGTACCTATAGCAAAGTGAGATGATTGTCTAAAATAAGTAATTTTTATAATTTAAGAAAATTTAATGTGTAATAAAAAGGAATAAAATGAATTTAGAAAGATAAAACCTTGAAATGATATACATTTTACAAATATGTTACTCTGTGAGAAGAGTAGTTTGTTTTTGCATAAGTAGGTAACCATATAATTTATTGTCCAGACTGGGAGATACGTGAGAGGGGCATTATTAATAATTACTTTGGGAGAAACAGGTATAAACCAGGACTTTGCCCAGCAAAGTAGAACATATGCTCACCCTACTTATAAACTAACTGACAATACCCATAGGTCTCCTGAGACCAGGGATCGTATCTGTCACGTTCACAATAATGTCTGTGGTACCTCACATACTGTTGGTGCTCAGTAAGTATTTGTTGGCTGTTACGAAAAGCCTGTGGATATTTGGAGGTTTGGTGTAGATTTTAAGTGTTTTTTTGTGCTTAAATTATGATTGCACTTTTTTCAGATTTTCTTTCATTAACACTTGCATTGAAATGATCCTATATATCGAATCTGAATGGATATGATGAATTCACTTATTCTTTTAGTTTAGAATTAGATGTTTTATTTATTATAGAAATAATACATGTTCATTATAAAAACATGAGAAAATCTAGATAATCTCACCACCACCTCTCCCCTACACTTACCAAAAAAAAAAAAGTCTTCTGTCTTCTGGTTGGATTTTAAGGGAGAAAAGAGCAGAGCAGTTATATATTCGACTAGTTCTTGCTCTTTCAGAATCCCTCTGACTCACCTTGTAGCCAGTGGGCCTTAGTTTCCTCCATTTATAAAAGAGGCTAGTACTTATCTGACAGGAACTTTGTGACTCTTAGATAAATGCGGTTTTTTAGTGGGGAGGAGCTGAGGAAGGAGGGAGTGATTACTTGAACAATGTTTCTGTGATCAGAACTATCTTTGGTCGCTCTAGCCACATTTCTTAAAGATACTGCCAAAAGTAGTGATAGAAAATTTGCACTGATGTGAACTGTGAAAATTCTTTGATTGTGGTAAAGGACGTGTATGTGGAGTCCAAGTTACTGACTGAAATCTCTTCTCCGACATAAATAGATGAAGGGGAATTAAATTTAGTCATATGTCCTCAGGCCTCTGACTGGGTAACCTGCTTGGTCATGATGGCTTGGTTATCTTGACCACTCATTGGATTTGAGTAATGACAAAAGTTATTTTAAAAACAAAACAAGCGAGCAAATAAATATTTATGCAGGTTTTTCATTACATCTATTTATAGCACATATATTGTGAAGAGCTGTGGTTTTCCTTAGATTAAGAGACACTATATAAAAATCATCCTCCCCACATGAATGTTTCCTCCACCTACTCATCTGTCTGCAAGCCAGGAGTCTGTTCACTTCCTCTTGAGCTCGGTGCCTTTGCTGTTCACGGGCTCATTTTTTTTAGACATTCCAGTGCAGTTAAAATATAAATCTCTAAAGTGTGTATTGTTACTAATTAATTCATTTCATACCCTAAAAGTAACTTCTTTGGAGTTTATGAGCAGATAGTATCTTAAAACATGCCGTTCATTCAGAAACCTGGATGTTTGGGATTTTTGTCTTACTGAAACATGTACAGCCATTCACAATTCAATACAAGAATCGTTTGGGAAAAGGTAATTAAGAATTCTATGTGGAAAGATAACTTTTGTGTTTGAACATCTTCCATCAGCTTTTCCTGCTCAGGTTATTACTGACCAACTGTTGGGCCAGGAAGCAAATAGCCAAGAATAATTTTGTGTGATGCCGAGAGGTTTTTTTCCCCTCCTAACAAGCAGATTGTTAAGTTGCTGCGTGCTCTGTAGGTTAGCCTGGAGTTAAAATTTTAGTGTTATGTCACCAGTAACTAACAGAGGTTTGTCAGTGTGTGTGTGTGTGTGTGTGTGTGTGTGTGTGTGTGTGTTCATAAGGATTGGGCCTTTCTTTCCTTAACCTGAAAAGTTAGGATGAGTTGTCGCATGAAGATGTATTGAAATCCCCCCCCCCCATACTTTACCTGTTATCTGGCACTTAATGAAAAAACTTGCTCGAAAGTTGCAGGTCCCTTGAGGGCAACAAACACTACACTCAAAATGAAACTAGGTTACTGGTTCTGTAACATGCAGTGGTTTGTATCAAAAGCTGTTTTGGTCTTAACTTTGAGATTATCCCTTATTCTTTGAAGTGGTCATATTTTAACTTGGAGTGGTTTTAAATTTTAGAATTTCCTGAAGTGAACATAAAAATGTTTTAATATTTTCTTATGTGGTTGTTGTACACAAGTTTATAGAAGGCTTATCTCCAGACAACGTATTTCTTCAATAAGACCAAAAGAAAAAAATACTGAAGATTTGAGGAAGTATTGAAGACTGACGGTGTTTTAGGAGCGTATTCCAAATGGTTTTAGGTAGCTCTGTAATCTCCTTCGCTTCTGATATCTGGACTTTTGTGGTTTAGTACTTTGAGTGTGTTTTAATGTTAGAACCATCTTTATAGTATAACCAAGAGACAATTAGGCGCTTTCCATTTACTATTTACTATTACTACTTTTGGTAACGTACCATCTTTTTTCTTTTGGTTGATAGGTTCTGAAATGAGGAAGAGCTTAAGATTGTGGCTTTATCATACTTTTTCTCCTACTTACAATTTTTTAAAAGCTAAACAAACGAACCTCCCACTATAATGAATTACAAAATGTTTTCTTGTAAAGGCTTCTTTGTGCTAAGAGGTGTTCCTTCCCAGCAGCATTCAGACACACTCAGGTCTCTCCCATCTTTAGAGACCAAACTCAAGCCTTGTCCCTGTTTTGACTCCAACTGCAGCTTCTGTCCCTCAGCTTCCATTCCGTCCTGGTCACTCCCTCGCCAGCTGGTAGCGGAGGCCCCGCAGCTAGGGAGCGAGAGCTGCAGAACCCAGCCCGAGTCTGAGCCCTGAGCCAGTGTACTAAGTAACTCAAGACTGCTGTTTTTTCAGGGAAACAGGAGGCTCGCCAGAGGGCAAGTGGGCCTTCAGGTTAGGGAATGATTCAGCCACTAAATTCAGTGGTCAGTTTTCTCGGTCTTACTCGGTGTTTTAGCAGCATTTGCGACAGTTGACCAGTTCTTCTTTCTTGAGAAGATGTGGTTTTGTCCTAGCTTCTGTGCCCTGCAGTTGCGCGTTTCCTTTTAGCCGTGTTCGTGTCTCTTCTCTTTGTTGGCGCTTTCTCCTCTGCCCTGAGGGCTCCCCAGAGCTTTCTTTTCTTTATTTATCCTGTCTTCCCAGCCCCCAAATTTAAATTCTTTCTGTATACCAATGTCTCCCAAATAGTCACCTCTAGGCCTGACTTCCTCTCGATCTCCACCCTCTTCCAGCCAACGGACATCTCTACTTAGACGTCTAGTTTGCATCTTACACGTGACTGTATCAAGTAGGATGCCTTGAGTTTCAACTGATAGAAAATCCAGTTCAAAATAATTTTAAAATAGAGAAAATGTATCATTACAAGGAACAAGATGCCTCGGTCTAGGATTGGTTTAAGTCTGGTCTAGTGACATCATCAAGGACCCATGTTCTTTCCACCTTTCTACTGTGCCGTCTTCGAGATGTCTACTTTGTCCTTGGGCCATCTCCCATCATGTGCGCAAGATGGGCACCTCCATTCTAGGCATCGTATCGAGACAAGAGGACATCCAGCAGGGGGTGGTTATTGCTTTCTTTTTGCTTCTCAAGAGTTTGGAAATCTTTCTCAGAAGCCTCCCAGCTGACTTCCACGTAAATCTCACTATCCAAAACTTGGTCACAGGCCCACCTCTAAACCAATCACTGGCAGTGGGAATATGGACATGTAAACAATTTTTATACAAAATAGAAGGAATAAGTATACTAGAGGTAGTAGTTACAAATAAAGGGGAAGTGATGGAGCTGGGGAATTTCAGAAAGAATAAGTAGTGTTTGAACTGAATATTGAAAAATTAGCGAGGTTCACTTGTTAGGGAGGGAGATAAGGGCATTCTTGACTGATGGGACAACATACACTGATGACTGGCTTAGAGAAATTCTAGGATGTTCAGGGAACATTGAGTAGACCCCAAAGCCGGTGCATAGAGTTTGTGGGGGGATATGGAGGGAAATGAGATTAGAGAGGTAAGATGAGGGGTCTAACCTTGAAGGAGGTTTGGCCTTAATTTTTTGGCAGTGGTTGTCACTGTAAAGGAATTTTAGCAGTATTTAGCAAAAGACTTCTCTACTCACTGTGTGAAAGACATACTCTCTTTGAATTTGAGGCTGATTGTCTTACTTATAGTTTTTGCTTTGCCTCTCCCACCTGTGTTTTTCTCCTAGCTGTAGGAAGGGAAATTTAAATTGCATACGTTATCTTTGATCTAGTTCTTTCTTTATCCATCACATCAATAAGCAAATTCTGTTGACTTCTCCTTTTTTGCCTCTCTGCCACCTTTTGGTGTTACGTGTATTTCTCAGGCCTGCCATCAGAACCCTCCATTTTCTGTCCCAACTCCGTATTTACAATGTTGTCACCTCCTAATCCCCGGCCAGACTCCTTTGGCTAGGCCTTTGTCTTCATCACCCCCGGAATATACTATGCTTATTCTTGAAGATACCTTTATTCACACAGCCCTCCCCTCCACCTGTCTTTTAATTTCCTCTCTGCCTTTTCGGATCCCTCCCGCTTGTCAGGACCTAGCTCAGATCTCATGCCCTGCACGGGGCCTCCGATAGCCTGGGCGTCCGACGTCCTTCCTGCCCTTTTAAATAATTATATGGCACCTTTAAAAGAAATAGCATTTGTTTTATTTGGCAATTGTGACTTATTTTTTCTATATAGTTGCTTGCTCTCCAAACACTCTTTAAGCTTGTAAAGATTAGGGCCAACACAGTAATTATTGGAAAGAATGAGTAATATCTTTTCCTAGAGATTCTTGGTGCTTCGTATGTAGATGATAGTCAAAGCTTATGAATAAAGAGTAGAGTGTGAGAATTGCACAGAAGATGCTTCATGGGGGCGCCTGGGTGGCTCCGTCGTTAAGAGTCTGCCTTCAGCTCAGGGCATGATCCCAGAGTCCTGGGATCGAGCCCCACATCGGGCTCCCTGCTCCGCTGGGAGCCTGCTTCTTCCTCTTCCACTCCCCCTGCTTGTGTTCCCTCTCTCGCTGGCTGTCTCTCTCTGTCAAATAAATAAATAAGATCTTAAAAAAAAAAAAAAAGGAAGATGCTTCGTGGGGGTGCCTGAGAGGCACAGTTGGTTAAGCGTCCAACTCTTGGTCTCGGCTCAGGTCAGGACCTCAGGGTCATGAGACCAAGCTCTGCATGGGGCTCCACGTTCAGTGCTCAGTCTGCTTAAGACTCTCTCTCTCCTTCTGCCCTTCTCCCCAACTCTCTTTCTCTTTCTCTCAAATAAATTAAAAAATCTTTAAAAAAATGCTTAATGTGTAAGCTCTTCTTAACTATAAATGTCACTTTTATAATCAGAAAAAAAGTCAAAAAGCTATTTCTCTCTTTGGAGGGAAAAAAGGAGATCTGGGCATTCATAAATAAGCCTTGTATTTGATAACAGTTTTAGTAAACAGAGTCCCGTCACTTCAGGACTGTGGGGTGCTGGGTATACTGTCTTCTGAGACTCGTGACCGTAACTCAGTGTGCTGAGGGCAACAGCCCCAAGCCTAGCCATCCATTCTTCTCTCTGTTCAGCTCTACTTCCCAAAAGGGAGAGAGGATCCCTCGGGTCTGTCTGCCAGCATCCAGTGTAGAACGCCTCTACTGAGTAAAGCTGTGCTCTGTGCCACCACTTTTGCCTTTAATTTTGGCATAGTTGTGGCATGGTCACCTGGTTTTATTTCATTCAGCCTGCAACTTGTGTTTAAAAAAAAAAAAAAAGGACCATTAAAAAAAGGAAGAGGCAGCAATGGATATTGGCCGGTATCTGAGGCTTCATGGATTTCTTCCACATCCTGTTGGGCATCTTGCCTTAAATGCTTTCTTACTAAGGCAAAGGACTGAATAGAATCTTCCACGGAATGGTGTTAAGTGTGGTCATGTCTCTCCACCCTGAGAAAGTGTGGTGGACCCAGTTTTAGAAAAACTTTTTGGAAAAACCTAACCTACACCATGGGTAAGGTTGTTGGCTTGATCTCATTTGTATCACACGTATTTCAAGACCATACATAATATATTCCCATAACCCAGGCATCCCCAACCTGAGATTTATAAGCTAATTTTAAAGATTCTTTTTATTTATTTGAGAGAGAGAGAGCGTGGCACATGAGTGGGGGGAGGGACAGAGAGAGAGGGAGAAGCAGACTCCCTGCTGAGTAGGGAGCCTGACACTGGGCTTGATCCCAGGACCCTGAGATCATGACCTGAGCTGAAGGCAGCCACTTAACTGACTGAGCCACCCAGGCACCCCAATAAGCTAATTTTAATGTTCAAAAGTCAAATGGAAATCATGGTGAAGCTGGACAGTCTAACCGAAAAGTTAGATGGCTGTTTGTTTGGGTTTTTTTATATTTGGTTAGTAAGAAATACAAAAGTATGATCTAAATGCAAATTCTGAGACAATATTTTAAAAGCAGTGCTCCATGGGAATGTGACAGGAGAGTTGGGGGTGGAGAGGGGCGTGTATGACAGCCCTTCTTGTTGAAAAGGTTGGGAATGACTGTGTGGCAGTAGGTGACCAGATGAATAAGGCAAAAGAATGGAAACAAATAACCCAAACAGTAAATGTCAGTGCTGGAAGGGAACCCCTTAACTGTACGGCTGAAGAAGCCAAGGGCTGGCAAGGTCAAGTAGCCTGCCAGGCGGTGTGGAAGAGCGCAGCAGAGCCCAGCTCGGGGTGCAGGGTGTGGTCCCCGTTCCGCTCAGTGTCCCCGCATCCCTGCTGTTAGGGCCCAGCTCTTCGTTACTGGCCTGCCTTGCCATCCAGTAATGTCATTTTTATGCAAACTCTCATAATTTTCAGATAATCTTATTTTCTCAGACCACCTTGAGACTCTTAGTGCCCAGATAGCCTATTTCGTTTTCTCTCTTTTTATTGAGATAGAATTCACCTACCACATAACTCGCCATTTTAAAAGGTACAGTCCCGTGGTTTTTAGTATATTCGCAAAGTTGTGCAACCATCGCCTGTATCTAATTCCAAAACATTTTCATCCCCCGAAAAGAAACCTGGAACCCATTAGCAGTCCTCGCCTGCCTACCCCCAGCTCCCGTCAGTCACTAATTTACTGTCTCCATGGATTTGCTTATTCTGACCATTTCATATAAATGGAATCATACAACGTGTAGCCTTTTGTGTCTGGCTTTTTTCACTTAGCATAATGTTTTCAGGATTCATCCATGTTGTACTCTGTGTCAGTATTTCATTCCTTTTTTTGACAGATAATATTCCATTATATGGATATGCATTTTATTCATGCATTCATCGGTTCGTGTATATTTGGATGGTTTCTCCTTTGGGGCTGTTATGAGTAATGCGATGAACATTTATATGCCAGTTTTCGTATGAACATTTATTTTCAGTTCTCTTGAGCATATACCTAAGAGTGAAATTGCTGGGTCATATGGTAACTCTGTGTTTCCCTTTCTGAGAACCGTCAAACTGTTTTCCACAGTGGCTGCACCCGTTCGTATTCCCATCAGCAGTGCACGAGGGTTCCTTTTTCTCCACATCGTCGCCAACACTTGCTGCTTATTGTGTTTTTGATTTTAGCCCTTCTGACAGGTGTGAGGTGGTGTCTCATTGTGGTTTTGATTTGCATTTCCCTGATGATGAGTGATGGTGAGCATCTTTTCATGTGTCTGTTTAGCCCATTTCATTCTATGTATTTATAGG